>NW_027206028.1:0-600000 GCF_024711535.1 Dipodomys merriami
GGTGATCTCCATCTTGGATACCGACAAAGCTCGGAGGAGCTGCTAGCTCCAGCTCAGGCCTTGGAATAAAACGAGTCATTTAGCAGGTCACAAGAACTTAACGGCGAAGTGACCTGCCAGACTCAGCTCCATCCAGGGAAAAGTCACCCCGCTCAGGCGCCAGCCATTGGAATGCCTTGCCTCACTGGGTAACCAGAGCCACAGGCTGCCCCTCCCTCTAGCAGCCACCACAATCAATTGAAAAACAGAAACCCTGAGAATGGCTCCAGGCTGGGCGCTGTGAGCTTTATCAAAAAATAGCCCCAGGGAAAAGCTACTGTTTGTTGAAAGGCCTCAACTCTACCCAGAACCTAGCCTCATCACCACATCCCCCTCTTTTGTGATTCTCAAAGCAGATCACCCTCCCAGAAAACTAACCTGGGAGGGGGATCTCAAAATCTTGGGTAAAGCAGAGCATTTTTCTGCCTCTTCCAACCAACCGACTTAAGAAACCAATCAAGCCACAGGACCTCAAGCTGACCAGAGACTCCAACAAGAGACTGGTTACAGACAAAAGGGAGATACAGGATTCTTCCCACTCCTCCCCCCCCCCCAAAAAAAATCAAAAGACTTTTTTTCTTTTTTTTTCTTCTTCTTCTTTTCTTTTTTTGCTTGTTTTTTGTTTTTTGTTACCATATATATATATATATATATATATATATATATATATATATATATACATACATATATATATATTTATATATATACATATATATAAATTTTTTCCCTTCTAAAACTTTTATTAATCTTTAATTTTTGCCTCTTCTGAAAAAATAATTGTTTTCCAGTAACTTTTTTTTTCTCATCTTATAATTTTTATTTTAGGAATATGTGAATGAGCGTTTTCCTTTCTTTTCTTGTCTTCTTTCTCTTTTTCTTTCTTTCTTAATTATCTTTTTGTTTTTTGTCTAGCTCTACTGAACTTCTGATCTTTTCTTCTCCCTTTCCCATCCTTAAAGCTTTTCACATCTCCTCTATGTCCCTCCCCTTCTCTGAACATATTCACATTCCTCTCTAAATAGACGGTTTTTTAACCTCTATAATAACATTAATTTTTACGTTTCTATTTTTTTTCTGGTCTCTCTTCATTCCCCTTTCGGTCTCTTCTTTTTCTCTCTCTCTCTACTTGCATCCTACCCAACCCATTTCCTGCATTGTGATTAGGACATAGTTAACTCTCCCTGTGCCTCCCCACACCAATCTATTCCTATTTTTTACCCACATCTCTCCCTAATCCTAATAATTTCTGGTTTTCCAAATTCTTTTCTGCGGTTCGAAGTACTTTACCATATAGTTGTTTGATGTTGAATAGATGTAACTGTTGAACTAGATTTTATCTGTAGACTATTGACTGTACAAATGCAAACTTTGGTTGATGGTTGCCTTAAGATAGTGTTCTAGCACAAAACTGGTGCAATCTTCATCTCAAATGGGCCGAGTAAGCCGGAAAAACACAAGAAAAATGGCAAATTCGGGTATCTCAATTCCCAATCTTGATAATCAGGGATTAGAACAGATAAAGAATAATCCAGAGGAGAGTTCCCAAATAGCTCTACAAACACTAATAGCAAACATGATAAATGAGAAGTTTGACAATGTACAAAGGACTCTGTATGAGCGTGATAGGGAGAGAGAGGAGGAATCCCAGAAGTTTATACAGGAATATCACAAGCGTGAGGAAGCTACTCAAAACTGATACAGGATTTGCGTGAACAACTTGAGAATACTCAAAGAGAAAGGGAGGAATGGCGTGAGCAGGCAGAGAACACTCAAAGAGAACTGCAGGAATCCCACGAACGGGAAGAAAGAGAACTGCAGGAATCCCACAGACGGGAGGAAGCTAATCAAAGAGTAATTCAGGAATTGAGAGACCAGGTAGAGAATACACAAAGATCACTAAAGGCATTCATGGAATCCATTAACAAAGAGCTGAAGGAAGTCAGGGAGACCACAAAGGGAATGCTGAATGGAACCCAACAGAAGGAATGGGAGTCCAAAGAAACCATAACCAATCAACTAAGTGATTTGAGAACAAACACTGAACACCAAATTAAGGAAGTAAAGAAATTCATACAAGACCTAAAACAGAGCTTCAACAAAGAACTTGAAGCCATCAAAGCTGACCAATTGGAAGGAAAAGAGATAAAAAACAAAGTAGAGTCTTGACAGCAGGTTCAACCATGCAGAAGATCGAATCTCAGGGATTGAAGACAGCCTAGATATTATAGAGAAAGAACATACAACCATCCAAGACAAGTCCAAGAAATATGATAGGTCTATCCAACACCTGGAAGACACCATCAGAAGGCCCAATCTAAGGATAATGGGTGTAGAGGAGCACCTAGAAACAGAAGTTAATGGTCTAGGAAATTTGTTTAACAGGATCCTAGCAGAGAACTTCCCAAACATACAAAAAGATAGGCCTATTCAGATACAAGAAGCTTTTAGAACCCCAAATAGACCAGACCAGAATAGGACATCCCACCGTCACATTATAATCCACACAGGATCAACCCAGACCAAGGAAAAGATCCTTAAAGCTGTCAAGGAGAAAAGGGTAATCACCTATAAAGGGAAACCAATTAGAATTACCTCAGATTTCTCAGCAGAGACAATCAAAGCAAGAAGAGCCTGGAATGACGTAATCCATGCCCTAAAAACAAACAACGATCAACCAAGAATATTGTACCCAGCTAAACTCTCCTTCATAACTGAAGGCCAAATAAAAACCTTCCATAGCAAAGAAAAATTGAAACAATACATCTCCACCAAACCAGCCCTACAAAAGATTCTTAAAGATGTCCTACACATAGAAAACCAACAAGACCGCAACAAAGGCCAAGAAACTGCACCCAAACTGAGAATCCAAGAACCTTAGGAAGAACCCAGTTTTCGCAGCCCCCAAGAAGGTGGATAACATGGCAGAAACTCCCAAATACCTCTCAGTCCTATCTCTTAACGTTAACGGACTGAACTCTCCAATTAAGCGACATAGACTGTCTAGTTGGATTAAAAAACAAGACCCTTCTATCTGCTGCCTGCAGGAGTCACATCTTGCCCGTAAAAACAAACACATTTTCAATGTTAAAGGCTGGAACAAAATCTACCAAGCAAACGGCCCTCATAAACAGGCGGGAGTTGCAATCCTAATATCAGATAAAATAGACTTCAAATTAAAATTCGTGAGAAGAGATAAAGAAGGTCGCTACATACTAATTAAAGGATCTCTCCTTCAGGAGGATATTACAATTCTAAATATCTATTCGCCAAACAATGGAGCACCCAAATTTATCAAAGAAACACTACTTTCCCTCAAATCCCATATAGATCCAAAGACATTAATTGTTGGGGATTTTAACACACCACTCTCCCCACTAGATAGATCAACTCGGCAAAAACTCAACAGAGAAACCGCAGATCTAAACAGCTGCATAGATCAACTAGACTTAACAGACATTTACCGAACATTTCACCCAGCAGCATCAGAATACACGTTCTTCTCAGCAACACATGGAACGTTTTCTAAAATAGACCACATTTTAGGCCACAAAGCAAACTTGTCTAAATTCAGAAACATTGAAGTTATACCTTGCATTCTCTCTGCCCACAAGGGAATAAAATTAGAACTCAACACCAAAAGCCACCAAAGAAAGTCCGGTATCACATGGAGGCTGAACAACACACTGCTGAATCATGAGTGTGTCATGGAAGAGATTAGAAAGGAAATTCAAATGTTCATGCTATTCAACAAAAATGAACACACAAATTACCAGCTCCTCTGGGACACAGCAAAGGCAGTACTCAGAGGAAAGTTTATAGCTCTGAGCTCCTACATCAACAAATTGGAGATATCTGAAACTAACAATTTAATGACACATCTAAACCTCCTTGAAAAAGAGCAGCAAGATAAACCCCAATCCAGTAGACGGAAAGAAATAATCAAAATTAAATCAGAATTAAATGAATTAGAATCCAAAAAAACTATAGAAAGAATCAACAAAACAAAGAGTTGGTTCTTCGAAAAACTTAACAAAATTGACAGACCCTTAGCAAACCTTATCAGAAAAAGGAGAGAACACACCCAAATTAATAAACTCAGAGATGAGAATGGAAACATCACCACGGAAACAACCAAGATTCAGAACATTATAAGGGAATACTTCTCAAAAGTTTATGCTAATTAGTTTGAGAACTTGACAGAAATGGACCTTTTCCTAGCAAATATTGACATGCCAAAACTAAACCAAGATGAGTTAAAGCAGCTTAACAGGCCCATATCAAGCATTGAAATAGAAACAGCAATAAGAGACCTCCCAGCTAAGAAAAGTCCAGGACCAGATGGTTTTACAGCGGAATTTTACAAGGCCTTCAAAGCAGAGCTCACACCAATACTCCTCCAACTCTTCAATGAAATTGAAAGAGAAAGCTCACTACCGAACACATTCTATGAAGCCATCATAACCCTCATCCCAAAACCAGGCAGGGACTCATCAAAGAAAGAGAACTATAGACCAATTTCTTTGATGAACATTGATGCAAAACGTCTCAACAAAATTTTGGCCAATCGACTTCAACAATTCATCCAAAAAATCATACACCATGATCAAACAGGATTCATTTCAGGGATGCAAAGCTGGTTCAATATACGCAAATCAATTAATATTATTCATCACATCAACAGGAGCAAGAATAAGAACCACATGGTTATCTCAATAGATGCAGAAAAAGCATTTGACAAGATCCAACACCCCTTTATGATGAAGGTTCTGGAAAAATTAGGAATCCATGGAACATTCCTCAATACAATAAAGGCTGTATATGACAAACCTACAGCCAGCATTATACTCAATGGTGAAAAACTAAAGCCATTTCCTCTTAACTCAGGAACAAGACAAGGATGCCCACTCTCTCCACTTCTCTTCAATCTAGTATTAGAATGCCTAGCTACAGCAATAAGACAAGATGCAGACATAAAGGGGATCCAAATAGGGAAAGAAGAAATAAATCTCTCCCTCTTTGCAGATGACATGATCTTGTATTTAAAGAATCCCATAGACTCCACGCCCAAATTACTCAAGCTGATTCAAAACTTTGGCAAAGTAGCAGGTTATAAAATTAACCCCCAAAAAATCAATGGCTTTTCTATATGCCAACAATGAGAAAAGTGTGGCTGAAATTAGGAAAGCAACTCCATTTGTAATAGCCCCACAAAAAAATAAAATACCTAGGAATTAACTTAACCAAAGAAGTGAAGGACCTCTATGATGAAAACTTTAAAATCTTGAAAAAGGAAATCAACACAGAACTTAAAAAATGGCAAAACCTCCCATGCTCCTGGATTGGCAAGATTAACATCGTGAAAATGGCAATACTTCCCAAGGCTATCTACAAATTCAACGCGATACCTATCAAAATTCCACCCTCATTCTTCAAGGAAATAGAAGAGGCAATCCAAAAATTCATATGGAACAATAAAAGACCCCGAATAGCAAAAACGCTTCTCAACGGAAAGAACACTGCTGGAGGAATATCATTACCAAATTTCAAACTCTACTATAAAGCCATAGTAATCAAAACAGCTTGGTATTGGCATAAGAACAGACCTCAGGACCAATGGAATAGAATTGAAAACCCAGAAATGAACCTACAGACCTATAGCCATCTAATCTTCGATAAGGAAGCTAAAACAATAGAATGGAAGAAAGACAGCCTCTTCAGTAAATGGTGCTGGCAAAATTGGTTAACTACATGTAGAAAACTAAAGCTAGATCCTTATATATCACCCTGCACCAGAATCAACTCCAAATGGATCAAAGACCTTGAACTCAAAGCAGACACTCTGAAAACATTACAGGATGGAATAGGAGAAACCCTAGGTCTCCTTGGCTCAGGTCGAAATTTTCTGAATAGAGACCCGGAAGCACAAAAAATCAAAGAAAGGTTGGACAAATGGGATTGCATAAGATTGCAGAGCTTCTGCAGGGCAAATGACATAGCTGGCAAGATCAATAGAAAGCCCACCGATTGGGAGAAGATCTTTACTAGCCATACAACGGACAAGGGTCTCATATCTAAAATATACTTGGAACTCAAAAAATTAAACCACCCAACAACAAATCCTCAAAGAAACAACTGCCCAATAAATAAGTGGGCGAAAGACTTAAAGAGAAGCTTCTCTGAAGAAGAAAGAAGGATGGCCAATAGACACATGAAGAAATGTTCAACATCCCTAGCCATAAAAGAAATGCAAATCAAAACAACATTGAGATATCACCTCACTCCAATTAGAACAGCAAAAATCAAGAACTCTAACAACAACAGATGCTGGAGGGGATGTGGACAGAAAGGAACCTTACTTCATTGTTGGTGGGAATGTAAACTAGTTCAACCACTATGGAAAGCAGTATGGAGGTTCCTCAAAAGACTTCACATAGATCTCCCCTATGATCCAGCAATCCCACTTTTGGGCATTTATCCAAATGTTTACAAACAAGACCACACTAAAGCTACCAGCACAACTATGTTTATGGCAGCATTATTTACCATAGCTAAGATATGGAACCAACCCAGAAGCCCCTCAGTAGATGAATGGATCAAGAAAATGTGGTATATATACACAATGGAATTCTATGCCTCCATCAGAAAGAATGACATTTCCCCATTTGTTAGGAAATGGAAAGGTTTGGAAAAAATTATATTAAGTGAAGTAAGCCAGGACCAAAGAAGCATAGGTCCCATGGTTTCCCTTATTTGCAATATCTAGTATAGGTATGAGTCAAGCGGAAAAGGTCAGATAATGTGATGTTAGGAAAATGAACCCTTAAATATGTATTTTAGTGTTTTCATTTCTTTCATGCATGTGTTTCTAACGCATTTATAAGATTATTTCTTTGTTGATTTGTATGTCCCTCCCCCACAGTGTAACCCCCACTTGCACTATATGTGATGTCAGTATAACATGTGGAGGAGATGGGGACAAACAAGTCGTTTAAGGATTCAGGTGGACCTGTTGCAACAATGAGAAGTACAAAATGTCATGTCAAAACCAGCTTTACAATGTCGGTGTGGGGGAGGGGAGGGGGTATAATTGGGTGGGGGGAGGGGGGTATAATAGGGTGGGGGGAGGGGGGAGACGAGGAAGGGAGGTGAAGGGTAAACAAAGGAGGAGGCTGCAATGCTTGGTAAGAAATGTACGCATTATCCTGCCCATGTAATTGTAGCCCCTCTGTACAATATGTTCTCAAATAAAATAAAATAAAATTAGAAAAAAAAAAAGAATAAAGACTAATAGAAAAGCTCCAGAAAAAAAAAAAGAAGCCTAAAAGAATTGAAATGCTCCTATGTGGCAATAACTCAGAACCTCATTCTGAGTGTTCCCAGCAGAGGTCATTCGGCTGAACACAACCGTGGACTAATTAGAGACAGATGAAGGCAGTGCGGTCCATAGTGCTGGATGGACAGTGGTGGCGTGCCAAACAACTGAGCTCTAGTTCTCAACACTTTCACAAAGTGCCATGAGTTGAGGTTCAACTTACTGGTCCGGTTGAGTAGAGTGTAGCCGTCAAATCTGGAATCAGTAGCACTCAGGTGAGAAGAAAGGGAAGCAGATATACCCAGTCCGCTGGCCGATTCCTACGGGAACCAGCCTATCTGGCTGCCACGTCTGAATGTTTGCAACCGCGGCACAGCTACGCAGGCGCAATTTTGCGGCAATGCAAAATTCATAACCTGGCCAAATTTCACGGGTGTACAAGAAACCACGGGTGATTTACAAGGAGATGTTCACCCGGAACAACCCGAGGCCTGCCGGCAGGAAAATTCCGGAATTCTTCTTGTGAAGCCTTGAAAGCAATGAAACGCTCCTATGTTGCAATAACTCAGAATCTCATTCTGAGTGTTCCCGGCAGAGGTCATTCGGCTGAACACAACCGTCGACTAATTAGAGCCAGATGAAGGCAGTGCCGTCCATTGGGCTGGATGGACAGTGGTGGCGTGCCAAACAACTGAGCTCTAGTTCTCAACACTTTCATAAAGTGCCATAAGTTGAGGTTCAACTTACTGCTCCGGTTGAGTAGAGTGTAGCCATCAAAGCCGTCAGAGCTCAGTTGTTTGGCACGCCACCACACTCCATCCAGCATTATGGACGGAACTGCATACATTTGGCTCTAATTAGTCCATGGTTGTGTTCAGCCGAATGACCTCTGCCGGGAACACTCAGAATGAGGTTCTGAGTTGTTGCAACATAGGAGTGTTTCACTGCTTTCAAGGCTTCACAGGAAGGATTCCAGAATCTTGCTGCCGGCAGGCCTCCGGCTGTTCCGCGTGAACATCTCCTTGTAAATCCCCCGTGGTTTCTTGTACACCGGTGAAATTTGGCCAGGTTATGCAGTTTGCATTGCTGCACATATGCGCCTGCCGAGCTCTGCCGCCGGTGCAAAAATTCAGGCATGGCAGCCAGATAGGCTGGTCCCCATAGGACACAGCCAGCAGACTAGTCCTGTTCTTCTCATCTGAGTGATACTGATTCCAGCTTTGATGGCTACACTCTACGCAACCGGAGCAGTAAGATGAACCTCAACTCATGGCACTTTTTGAAAGTGTTGAGAACTAGAGCTCAGTTGTTTGGCACGCCACCACTGTCCATCCAGCACTATGGACGGCACTGCCTACATCTGTCTCTAATTAGTCCTAGGTTGTGTTCACCTGAATGACCTCTGCCGGGAACACTCAGAATGAGGTTCTGAGTTATTGCAACATAGGAGCGTTTCACTGCTTTCAAGGCTTCTTAGGAAGAATTCCGGAATCTTGCTGCCAACAAGCCTACGGCTGTTCCGGGTGAACATCTCCATGTCAATACCCCGTGGTTTCTTGTACACCCGTGAAATTTGGCCAGGTTATGCAGTTCGCATTGCTGCACAATTCCGCCTGCCTAGCTTTGCCGCGATTGCAAACATTCAGGCGTGGCAGCCAGATAGGCTGGTTCCCGCAGGACACTGCCAGCAGACTGGGTATATCTTCTTCCCGTACTTCTCACCTGAGTGCTAGTGATTCCAACTTTGACGGTACATTCTACTCAACTGGAGGAGTAAGTTGAACCTCAACTTATGGCACTTTGTGAAAGTGTTGAGAACTAGAGCTTAGTTGTTTGGCAGGCCACCACTGTCCATCCATTATTATGGACGCCACTGCCTACATCTGGCTCTAATTAGTCCACGGTTGTGTTCAGCCGAATGACCTCTGCCGGGAACACTCAGAATGAGGTTCTGACTTATTGCAACATAGGAGCGTTTCACTGCTTTCAAGGCTTCTTTGGAAGAATTCCGGAATCTTGCTTCCAGCAGGCCTCTGAATGTTCCGGTTGAACATCTCCTTTTAAATCCCCCGTGGTTTCTAGTAAACCCGTGAAATTTGGCCAGGTTATGGAGTTTGCATTGCTGCACAATTGCGCCTGCCTAGCTCTGCCGCAGTTGCAAACATTCAGGCGTGACAGCCAGATAGGCTGGTCCCCGTAGGACACTGCCAGCGGACTGGGTATATCTGCTTCCCTTTCTTCTCATCTGAGTGCTACTGATTCCAGCTTTGACGGCTACACTCTACTCAACCGGAGCAGTAAGTTGAACCTCAACTTATGGCACTTTGTGAAAGTGTTGAGAACTAGAGCTCAGTTGTTTGGCACGCCACCACTGTCCATCCAGCACTATGGATGGCACTGCCTACATCTGGCTCTAATTAGTCCACGGTTGTGTTCAGCCGAATTACCTCTGCCAGGAACACTCAGACTGAGGTTCTGAGTTATTGCAAGATAGGAGCGTTTCACTGCTTTCAAGGCTTCACAAGAAGATTTCCAGAATCTTGCTCCCGGAAGGCCTCCAGCTGTTCCGGGTGAACATCTTCTTGTAAATCCCCCGTGGTTTCTTGTACACCCGTTAAATTTGGCCAGGTTATGCAGTTTGCATTGCTGCACAATTGCGCCTGCCTAGCTCTGCCGCGGTTGCAAACATTCAGGCGTGGCAGCCAGATAGGCTGGTCCCCGTAGGACACTGCCAGCTGACTGGGTATATCTGCTTCCCGTTCTCCTCACCTGAGTGCTACTGATTCCAGCTATGACGGCTACACTCTACTCAACCGGAGCAGTAAGTTGAACCTCAACTTATGGCACTTTGTGAAAGTGTTGAGACCTAGAGCGAAGTTGTTTGTCACGTCACCACAGTTCATCCAGAACTATGGACGGCACTGCCTACATCTGGCTCTAATTAGTCCATGGTTGTGTTCAGCCGAATGACCTCGGCCGGGAACACTGAGAATGAGGTTCTGAGTTACTGCAACATAGGAGCGTTTCATCGCTTTCCAGGCTTCTTAGGAAGGATTCTGGAATCTAGCTGCCGGCAGGCCTCCGGCTGGTCCGGGTAAACATCTACTTGTAAATCCCCCGTGGTTTCGTTAACACCCGGGATTTTCGGCCAGGTTATGAAGTTTGATATTCCTGAATAATTGCGCCTGAATAGCTCTGCCTCGGTTGGAAATATTCCGGCGTGGCAGTCAGATAGGCTTGTCCCCGTAGGACACTGCCAGCGGACTGGGTATATCAGATTCCCGTTCTGCTCACCTGAGTGCTACTGATTCCAGCTATGAGGGCTACACACTACTGAACCGGAGCAGTAAGTTGAACCTCAACTTGTGGCACTTTGTGAAAGTGTTGAGAACTAGAGCTCAGTTGTTTGGCACGCCACCACTGTCCATCCAGCACTATGAACAGCACTGCCTACATCTGGCTCTAATTAGTCCATGGTTATGTTCAGCCGAATGACCTCTGCCGAGAACACTCAGAATGATGTTTTGAGTTATTGCAACATAGGAGCGTTTCACTGCTTTCTAGGCTTCTTAGGAAGGATTCCGGAATCTTTCTGCCGGCAGGCCTCCGACTGTTCCCGTGAACATCTCCGTGTAAATCCCCCGTGGTTTCTTGTACACCCGTGAAATTTGGCCAGGTTATGCAGTTTGCATTGCTGCACAATTGCGCCTGCCTAGCTCTGCCGCGGTTGCAAACATTCAGGCGTGGCAGCCAGATAAGCTGGTCCACGTAGGACACTGCCAGCGGACTGGGTCTATCTGCTTCCTGTTCTTCTCACCTGAGTGCTACTAATTCCTTCTTTGACGTCTACACTATACTCAACCGCAGCAGTAAGTTGAACCTCAACTTATGGCACTATGTCAAAGTGTTGAGAACTAGAGCTCAATTGTTTTCACGCCACCACTGTCCATCCAGCAGTATGGACGGCACTGCCTACATCTGGCTCTAATTAGTCCACGATTGTGTTCTGCCGAATGACCTCTGCCAGGAACACTCAGAATGACGTTCTGAGTTATTGCAACATAGGAGCGTTTCACTGCTTTCGAGGCTTCTTAGGAATAACTCCGGATTATTGCTGATGTAAGGCCTCCAGCTGTTACGGGTCAACATCTCCTTGTAAATCCCCCGTGGTTTCTTGTACACCCGTGAAATTTGGCCAGGTTATGCAGTGTGCATTGATGGACAATTGCGCCTGCCTAGCTCTGCCGCGGTTGCAAACATTCAGGCATGGCAGCCAGATAGGCTGGTCCCCGTAGGACACTGCCTGCAGACTGGGTATATCTGCTTCCTGTTCTTCTCACCTGAGTGCTACTGATTCCAGCTTTGACGGCTACACTCTACTCAACCGGAACAGTAAGTTGAACCTCAACTTATGGCACTTTGTGAAAGTGTTGAGAACTAGAGCTCAGTTGTTTGGCATGCCACCACTGTCCATCCAGCACTATGGACGGCACTGCGTACATCTGGCTCTAATTAGTCCACGGTTGTGTTCAGCCGAATGACATCTGCCGGGAACACTCAGAATGAGGTTATGAGTTATTGCAACATAGGAACGTTTCACTGCTTTCAAGGATTCTTAGGAAGAATTCCGCAACCTTGCTGCCGGAAGGCTTCCGGCTGTTCCGGGTGAACATCTCCTTGTAAATCCCCCGTGGTTTCTTATCCACCCGTGAAATTTCCCCAGGTTATGCAGTTTGCATTGCTGTACAATTGCACCTGCCTACCTCTGCCGCGGTTGCAAATATTCAAGCATGGCAGCCAGATAGGCTGGTCCCGGTAGGACACTGCCAGCAGACTAGACCCGTTCTTCACATCTGAGTGCTACTCATTCCAGCTTTGACGGCTACACTCTACTCAACCAGAGCAGTAAGTTGAACCTCAACTTATGGCACTTTGTGAAAGTGTTGAGAACTAGAGCTCAGTTGTTTGGCACGCCACCACTCTCCATCCAGCACTATGGACGGCACTGCCTACATCTGGCTCTAACTAGTCCACGGTTGTGTTCAGCCGCATGACCTCTACCGGGAACACTCAGAATGAGGTTCTCAGTTGTTGCAACATAGGAGCGTTTCACTGCTTTCAAGGCTTCTTAGGAAGAATTCCGGAATGTTGCTGCTGGCAGGCCTTCAGCTGTTCCGGGTGAACATCTCCTTGTAAATCCCCCGTGGTTTCTTGTACACCCCTGAAATTTGGCCAGGTTATGCAGTTTGCATTGCTGCACAATTTCGCCTACCCAGCTCTGCCACGGTTGCAAACATTCAGGCGTGGCAGAGAGATAGGCTGGTCCCCGCAGGACACTGCCAGCGGACTGGGTATATCTGTTTCCCGTTCTTCTCACCTGTGAGCTACTGATTCCAGCTTTGATGGCTACATTCTACTCAACCGGAGCAGTAAGTTGAACCTCAACTTATGACACTTCGTGAAAGTGTTGAGAACTAGAGCTCAGTTGTTTGGCACGCCACCACTGTCCATCCAGCAATATGGACGGCATTGCCTACATCTGGCTCTAATTAGTCCACGGTTGTGTTCAGCCGAATGACCTCTGCCGGGAGCACTCAGAATGAGGTTCTGAGTTATTGCAACATAGGAGCGTTTCACTGCTTTCAAGGCTTTTTAGGAAGAATTCCGGAATCTTGCTGCCGGCAGGGCTCCGGCTGTTCCCTGTGAACATCTCCATGTAAATCCCCCATGGTTTTTTGTACACCCGTGAAATTTAGCCAGGTTATGCAGTTTGCATTGCTGTACAATTGCGCCTGCCAACTCTGCCGCGGTTGCAAACATTCAGGCGTGGTAGCCAAGATAGGCTGGTCACTGTAGGACACTGCCAGCGGACTCGTCCCGTTCTTCTCATGTGAGTGCTACTTATTCCAGCTTTGACGGCTACACTCTACTCAACCGGAGTAGTAAGTTGAACCTCAACTTATGGCACTTTGTGAAAGTGTTGAGAACTAGAGCTCAGTTGTTTGGCATGCCAACACTGTACATCCAGCACTATGGACGGAATTGCATACATATGGCTCTAATTAGTCCACGGTTGTGTTCAGCTGAATGACCTCTGCCGGGAACACTAAGAATGAGGTTCTGAGTTATTGCAACATAGGAGCGTTTCACTGCTTTCAAGGTTACTTAGGAATAATTTCGGAATGTTGCTGCCTGCCGGCCTCCGGCTGTTCCGGGTGAACATCTCCTTGTAAATCCCCCGTTGTTTCTTGAACACCTGTGAAATTTTGCCAGGTTATGCTGTTTGCATTGCTGCACAATTGCGCCTGCCTAGCTCTATCGCGGTTCCAAACATTCAGGCGTGGCACCCAGATAGGCTGGTCCCCGTGGATTCTGCCAGCTTTGGGTACATCTGCTTCCCGTTCTTCTCACCTGAGTGCTACTGATTCCAGATTTGACGGCTACACTCTACTCAACCGGAGCAGTAAGTTGAACCTCAAATTATGGCACTTTGAGAAAGTGTTGAGAACTAGAGCTCAGTTGTTTGTCACGTCACCACTGTTCATCCAGAACTACGGACGGCACTGCCTACATCTGGCTCTAATTAGTCCACGGTTGTGTTCAGCCGAATGACCTCTGCCGGGAACACTCAGAATGAGGTTCTGAGTTATTGCAACATAGGAGCGTTTCACTGCTTTCAAGGCTTCTTAGGAAGATTTCCTCAATCTTGCTTCAGGCATATCTCCGGCTGTTCCGGGTGAACATCTATTTGTAAATCCCCCGTCGTTTGTTGTACACCCGTTAAATTAGCCCAGATTATGAAGTTTGCATTGCTGCACAATTGGGCCTGCCTAGCTCTGCTATGCTGGCAAATATTATGGCTTGGCAACCAGATAGGCTGGTCCCCGTAGGACACTGCCAGCGGACTGCGTATATCTGCTTCCCGTTCTTCTCACCTGAGTGCTACTGATTCCAGATTTGACGGCTACACTCTACGCAACTGGAGCAGTAAGTAGAACCTCAACTTATGGCACTTTGTGTAAGTGTTGAGAACTAGAGCTCAGTTGTTTGGCACGCCACCACTGTCCATCCAGCACTATGGACGGCACTGCCTACATCTGGCTCTAATTAGTCCACGGTTGTGTTCAGCCGAATGACCTCTGCCGGGAACATTCAGAATGCGATTCTAAGTTATTGCAACATAGGAGCGTTTCACTGCTTTCAAGGCTTCTTAGGAAGAATTCCTCAATCTTGCTACCGGCAGGCCTCTGGCTGTTCCGGGTGAACATCTCCTTGTAAATCACCCGTGGTTTCTTGTACACCCGTAAAATTTGGCCAGTTTATGCAGTTTCCATTGCTGCACAATTGAGCCTGCCTAGCTCGGCCACGGTTGCAAACATTCAGGCGTGGCAGCCAGATAGGCTGGTCCCCGTAGGACACTGTCAGCGGACTGGGTATATCTGCTTCTCGTTCTCACCTGAGTGCTACAGATTCCAGCTTTGACGGCAACACTCTACTCAACCGGAGCAGTAAGTTGAACCTCAACTTATGGCACTTTGTGAAAGTGTTGAGAACTAGAGCTCAGTTGTTTGGCACGCCACCACTGTCCATCCAGTACTATGGAAGGCACTGTCTACATCTGGCTCTAATTAGTCCACGGTTGTGTTCAGCCGAATGAACTCTGCCGGGAACACTCAGAATGAGCTTCAGAGTCATTGCAACATAGGAGCGTTTCACTGCTTTCAAGGCTTCTTAGGAAGAATTCCGCAATGTTGCTTCCGGCAGGCCTCCGGCTGTTCGGGGTGAACATCTCCTTGTATATCCCCCGTTGTTTCTTGTACACCCGTGAAATTTGGCCAGGTTATGCAGTTTGCATTGTTGCACAATTTCTCGTGCCTAGCTCTACCGTGGTTGCAAACATTCAGGCGTGGCAGCCAGATAGGCTGGTCCTCGAAGGACACTGCCAGCAGACTGGGTATATCTGCTTGCCGTTCTTCTCACCTGAGTGCTACTGATTCCAGCTTTGCGTCTAAACTCTACTCAACCGGAACAGTAAGTTGAACCTCAACTTATGGCACTTTGTGAAAGTGTTGAGAAGTAGAGCTCAGTTGTTTGGCACGCCAACACTCTCCATCCAGCTCTATGGACGGCACTGCCTACATCTGGCTCTAATTAGTCCACGGTTGTGTTCAGCCGAATGACCTCTGCCGTCAATACTCAGAATGAGGTTCTGAATTGTTGCAACATAGCAGCGTTTCACTGCTTTCAAGGCTTCTTAGGAAGAATTCCGATATCTTGCTTCCAGCAGGCTTCCGGATGTTCCGGGTGAACATCTTCTTGTAAATCCCCCGTGGTTACTTGTACACCCGTGAAATTTGGCCAGGTTATGCAGTTTGCATTGCTACAAAATTGCGCCTGCCTAGCTCTGCAGCGTTGGCAAACATTCAGGCGGGGCAGCCAGATAGGCTGGGCTCCATAGGACACTGCCAGCCGACTGGGTATATCTGCTTCCCGTTCTTCCCACCTGAGTGCTACTGATTCCAGCTTTGTCGGCTACACTCTACTCAACCGGAGCAGTAAGTTGAACCTCAACTCATGGCACTTGGTGAAAGTGTTGAGAACTAGAGCTCAGTTGTTTGGAACACCACCACTGTCCATCCAGCACTATGGACGGCATTGCCTACATCTGGCTCTAATTCTTCAACGTTTGTATTCAGCCGAATGACCTCTGCTGGGAACACTCAGAATGAGGTTCTGAGTTGTTGCAACATAGGAGCGTTTTACTGCTCTCAAGGCTTCTTAGGAAGAATTCCGGACTCTTGCTGCCGGCAGGCCTCTGGCTGTTCCGGGTGAACATCTCCTTGTAAATCACCCGTGGTTTCTTGTACACCCGTTAAATTTGGCCAGGTTATGCAGTTTGCATTGCTGCTCAATTGCGCCTGCCTAGCTCTGCCGCGGTTGCAAACATTCAGGCGTGGCAGCCAGATAGGCTGCTCCCCGTAGGACACTGCCAGCGGACTGGGTATATCTGCTTCCCGTTCTTCTCACCTGAGTGTTACTGATTCCAGCTTTGACGGCTACACTCTACTCAACCAGAGCAGTAAGTTGAACCTCAATTTACGGCACTGTGTGAAAGTGTTGAGAACTAGAGTTCAGTTGTTTGGCACGCCACCACTCTCCAGCACTATGGACGGCACTGCCTATATCTGGCTCTAATTAGTCCACGGTTGTGTTCAGCAGAATTACCTCTGCCGGGAACACTCAGAATGAGGTTCTGAGTTGTTGCAACATAGGAGCGTTTCACTGCTTTCAAGGCTTCTTAGGAAGAATTCCGAAATCTTGCTTTCGGCAGGCCTCCGGCTGTTCCGGGTGAACATGTCCTTGTAAATCCCCCGTGCTTTCTTGTACACCGGTGAAATTTGGCCAGGTTATGAAGTTTGCTTTGCTGCACAATTGCGCCTGCCTAGCTCTGCCGCGTTGGCAAACATTCAGTCGTGGCATTCAGATAGGCTGGTCCCCGTAGGACACTGCCAGCCGACTGGGTATATCTGCTTCCCGTTCTCACCTGAGTGCTACTGATTCCAGCTTTGACGGCTACACTCTACTCAACCGGAGCAGTTAGTTTTACCTCAACTTATGGCACGTTGTGAAAGTGTTGAGAACTAGAGCTCAGTTGTGGCACGTAACCACAGTCCATCCAGCACTATGGACGGCACTGCCTACATCTGGTTCTAATTTGTCCAAGGTTCTGCTCAGCCGAATGACCTCTGCCCGGAACACTCAGAAAGAGGTTCTGAGTTATTGCAACATAGGAGCGTTTCACTGCTTTCAAGGCTTCTTAGGAGGAATTCCGGAATCTTGCTGACGGCAGGCCTCCGGATATTCCGGGTGAACATCTCCCAGTAACTCCCCCGTGGTTTCTTGTACACCCGTGAAATTTGGCCAGGTTATGAAGTTTGCATTGCTGCACAATTGCGCCTGCATAGCTCTGCCGCGGTTGCAAACATTCAGACGTGGCAGCCAGATAGGCTGTTCTCCGTAGGACACTGCCACCGAACTGGGTATATCTGCTTCCCGTTCTTCTCACCTGAGTGCTACTGGTTCCAGCTTTGACGGCTACACTCTACTCAACCGGAGCAGTATGTTGAACCTCAACTTATGGCACTTTTTGAAAGTGTTGAGAACTAGATCTCTGTTGTTTGGGACGCCATCACAGTCCATCCAGCACTGTGGACGGCACTGCATACATCTGATTCTAATTAGTCCACGGTTGTGTTCAGCCGAATGACCTCTGCCTGCAACACTCAGAATGAGCGTCAGAGTCATTGCAACATGGGAGCGTTTCACTTCTTTCAAGGTTTCTTTGGAAGAATTCCGGAATGTTGCTGCCGGCAGGATTCCGGATGTTCCGTTGGAACATCTCCTTGTAAACCCCCGAGGTTTTTTGTACACCCGTGAAATTTGGCCAGGTTAGGCAGTTTGCATTGCTGCACAATTGCGCCTGCCTAGCTCTGCCGCGCCGGCAAACATTCAGGCGTGGCAGCCAGATAGGCTGGTCCCCGTAGGATACTGCCAGAGGACTGGGTATATCTGCTTCCCGTTCTTCTCACCTGAGTGCTACTGATTCCAGCTTTGACGGCTACACTCTACTCAACCGGAGCAATAACTTGAACCTCAACTTATGGCACTTTGTGAAAGTGTTGAGAACTTGCGCTCAGTTGTTTAGCACGCCACCACTGTCCATCCAGCACAATGGACGGAACTGCCTACATTTGGTTCTAATTAGTCCACGGTTGTGTTCAGCCGAATGACCTCTGCCGGGAACACTTAGAATGAGGTTCTGAGTTATTGCAACATAGGAGCGTTTCACTGCTTTCTAGACTTCTTAGGAAGAATTCCGGAATGTTGCTTCTGGCAGGCCTAAGGCTGTTCCGCGTGATCACCTCCTTATAAATCCCCCGTGGTTCCCTGTACACCCGTAAAATTTGGCGAGGTTATGCAGTTTGCTTTGCTGCACAATTGCACCTGCCTAGCTCTGATGCGGTTGCAAACATTCAGGCGTGGCAGCCAGATAGGCTGGTCCCCGTAGGACACTGCCAGAGGACTGGGTATATCTGCTTCCCGTTCTTCTCATCTGAGTGCTACTCATTCCAGCTTTGACGGCTACACCCTACGCAACGGGAGCAGTAAGTTGAACCTCAACTTATGGGAATTTGTGAAAGTGTTGAGAACTAGAGCTCAGTGGTTTAGCACGCCACCACTGTCCATCCAGCACTATGGACGGCATTGCCTACATCAGCCTCTAATTAGTCTACGGTTGTGTTCACCCGAATGACCTCTGCCGGGAAGACTCAGAATGAGGTTCTGAGTTATTTCAACATAGGAGGGTTTCACTGCTTTCAAGGCTTCTTTGGAAAAATTCCGGAATCTTGCTGCCGGCAGGCCTCCGGTTGTTCCGGATGAACATCTCCTTGTAAATCCCCCGTGGTTTCATATACACTCGTGCAATTTGGCCAGGTTATGCAGTTTGCATTGCTACACAATTGGGCCTGCCTAGCTCTGCTGCGGTTGCAAATATTCAGGCGTGGCAGCCAGATAGGCTGGGCCCCATAGGACACTACCAGCCGACTGGGTATATCTGCTTCCCGTTCTTCCCACCTGAGTGCTACTGATTCCAGCTTTGTCGGCTACACTCTACTCAACCGGAGCAGTAAGTTGAACCTCAACTTATGGCACTTTGTGAAAGTGTTGAGAACTAGATCTCAGTTGTTTGGGACGCCACCACAGTCCATCCAGCAATATGGACGGAACTGCATACATCTGGCTCTAATTAGTCCACGGTTGTGTTCAGCCGAATGACCTCTTCCTGGAAAACTCAGAATGAGTTTCTGAGTTATTGCAACATAGGAGCGTTTCACTACTTTCAAGGCTTCTTAGGGAGAATTCCAGAATGTTGATTCCGGCAGGCCTCCGGCTGTTCCCGGTGAACACCTCCTTGTAAATCCCCCGTGGTTTCTTGTACACCAGTGAAATTTGGCCAGGTTATGCAGTTTGCTTTGCTGCACAATTGCGCCTGCCTGGCTCTGCCGCGGTTGCAAACATTCAGGCGTGGCAGCCAGATAGGCTGTTCCCCGTAGGACACTGCCATCGGACTGGGTATATCTGCTTCCCGTTCTTCTCATCTGAGTGCTACTCATTCCAGCTTTGACGGCTACACTCTACTCAACCGGAGCAGTAAGTTGAACCATAAATTATGGAACTTTGTGAAAGTGTTGAAAACAAGAGCAGAGTTGTTTGGCAGGCCACCACTGTCCATCCAGCACTATGGACGGCACTGTCTACATCTGGCTCTAACTTAGTCCATGGTTTTGTTCAGCCGAATGACCTCTGCCGGGAACACTCAGAATGAAGTTCTGAGTTATTGCAACATAGGAGCGTTTCACTGCTTTCAAGGCTTCTTAGGAAGAATTCTGGAATCTTGCTGCCGGCAGGCCTCCAGCTGTTCCGGGTGAACATCTCCTTGTAAATCCCCCATGGTTTCTTGTACACCCGTGAAATTTGGCCAGGTTATGCAGGTTGCATTGCTGCACAATTGCGACTGCTTAGCTCTGTCGAGGTTGCAAACATTCAGGCGTGGCCTCCAGATAGGCTGGTCCCCGTAGGACACTGCCAGCCGACTGGGTATATCTGCTTCCCGTTCTTCTCACCTGAGTGCTTCTGATTCCAGCTTTGACGGCTACACTCTACTCAACCGGAGCAGTAAGTTGAACCTCAACTTATGGCACTTTGTGAAAGTGTTGAGAACTAGAGCTCAGTTTTTTGGCACGCCACCACTTTCGATCCAGCACTATGGACAGCACTGCCTACATCTGGCTCTCATTAGTCCACGGTTCTGTTCAGCCGAATGTCCTCTGCCGGAACATTCACAATGAGCTTCAGAGTCATTGCAACATAGGAGCGTTTCACTGCTTTCAAGGCTTCTTAGGAAGAATTCCGAAATGTTGCTTCCGGCAGGCCTCCAGCTGTTCGGGGTGAACATCTCTTAGTATATCCCCCGTTGTTTCTTGTACACCCGTGAAATTTGGCCAGGTTATGCAGTTTGCATTGTTGCACAATTGCTCGTCCCTAGCTCTACCGCGGTAGCAAACATTCAGGCGTGGCAGCCAGACAGGCTGGTCCCCGTAGGACACTGCCAGCATACTGGGTATATCTGCTTGCCGTTCTTCTCACCTGAGTGCTACTGATTCCAGCTTTGACGGCTACACTCTACTCAACCGGATCAGTAAGATGAACGTCAACTTATGGCACTTTGTGAAAGTGTTGAGAAGTAGAGCTCAGTTGTTTGGCACGACACCACTGTACATCCAGCACTATGGACGCCACTGCCTACATCTGGCTCTAATTAGTCCACGGTTGTGTTCAGCCGAATGACCTCTGCCGGCAACACTCAGAATGAGCTTCTGAATTGTTGCAACATATTAGCGTTTCACTGCTTTCAAGGCTTCTTAGGAAGAATTCCGATATCTTGTTTCCAGCAGGCTTCCGGATGTTCCGGGTGAACATCTCCTTGTAAATCCCCCGTGGTTACTTGTACACCCGTGAAATTTGGCCAGGTTATGCAGTTTGCAATGCTGCAAAATTGCACCAGCCTAGCTCTTCCACGTTGGCAAATATTCAGTCGTGGCAGCCAGATAGGCTGGTCCCCATAGGACACTGCCAGCCGACTGGGTATATCTGCTTCCCGTTCTTTCCAACCTGAGTGCTACTGATTCCAGTTTGTCGGCTACATTCTACTAAACCGGAGCAGTAAGTTGAAACTCAACTTATGGCATTTTGTGAAAGTGTTGAGAACTTGAGCTCAGTTGTGTTGCACGCCACCACTGTCCATTCAGCAGTATGGATGGCTCTGCCTACATCTGGCTCTAATTAGTCCACGGTTCTGTTCAGCCGAATGACCTCTGCCGTGAATACTAAGAAAGAGATTCTGAGTTATGGCAACATAGGAGCGTTTCACTGCTTTCAAGTCTTCTTAGGAAGAATTCCGAAATCTTGCTGCCAGCAGGCCTCCGGCTGTTCTGGGTGAACATCTTCTTGTAAATCCCCCGTGGATTCTTGTACACCGGTGAAATTTGGCGAGGTTATGCAGTTTGCATTGCTGCACAATTGAGCCTGCTTAGCTCTGCCTTGGTTGCAACCATTCAGGCGTGGCATCCAGATAGGCTGGTCCCCGTAGGACACTGCCAGCGGACTGGGTATATTTGCTTCCCGTTCTTCTCACCCGAGTGCTACTGTTTCCAGCTTTGACGGCTACACTCTACTCAACCGGAGCAGTAAGTTGAACCTCAACTTATGGCACTTTGTGAAAGTCTTGAGAACTAGAGCTCAGTTGTTTGGCACGCCACCACTGTCCATCCAGCACTATGGACGGCACTGCCTACATCTGGCTCTAATTAGTCCCCTGTTGTGTTCAGCCAAATGACTTCTGCCGGCAACACTCAGAATGAGGTTCTGAATTGTTGCAACATAGGAGCGTTTCACTGGTTTCAAGGCTTCTTCGGAAGAAATCCAGAATGTGGCTGCCGGCAGGCCTCCGGCTGTTCCGGGTGAACATCTCCTTGCAAATCTCCTGTTTTTTCTTGTACACCCGTGAAATTTGGCCAGGTTTTGCAGTATGCATTGCTGCACAATTGCGCCTGCCTACCTCTGCCGCGCTGGCAAACATCTGGCCTGGCAGCCGATAGGCTGGTTCCCATAGGACACTGTCAGCGGACTCGGTATATGTGCTTCCGATTCTTCTCACCTAAGGGCTACTGATTCCAGCTTTGACGGCTACACTCTACTCAACCGGATCAGTAAGCTGAACCTCAACTTATGGCACTTTGTGAAAGTGTTGAGAAGTAGAGCTCAGTTGTTTGGCACGCCACCACAGTCCATCCAGCACTATGGACGGCACTGCCTACATCTGTCTCTAATTAGTCCACGCTTGTGTTCAGCTAAAAGATCTCTGCCGGTACACTCAGAATGAGGTTCTCAGTTATTGCAACATAGGAGTGTTTCACTGCTTTCAAGGCTTCTTAGGAAGAATTCCTCAACCTTCTTAGGGCTGGCCTCCGGCTATTCTGGGTGTACATCTCCTTGTAAATCCCCCGTGGTTTCTTGTACACCCGTGAAATTTGGCCAGGTTATGCAGTTTGCATTGCTGCACAATTGCGGCTGCCTATCTCTGCCGAGGTTGCAAACATTCAGGCGTGGCAGCCAGATAGGCTGGTACCCGTAGGACACTGCCAGCGGACTGGTTATATGTGCTTCCCGTTCTTCTCACCTGAGTGCTACTGATTCCAGCTTTGAAGGCTACACTCTACTCAACCAGAGCAGTAAGGTGAACCACAACTTATGGCACTAGTCAAAGTGTTGAGAACTAGAGCTTAGTTGTTTAGCACGACAGCACATTCCAGCAATATGGACGACACTGCCTACATCTGGCTCTAATTAGTCCACGGTTGTGATCAGCCGAATGACCTCTGCCGGGAACACTCAGAATGAAGTTCTGAGTTATTGCAACATAGGAGCGTTTCACTGCTTTCAAGGCTTCACAGGAAGAATTCCTCAATCTTGCTTCGGAAGGCCTCTTGTTGTTCCGCGTGAACAACTCCTTGTAAATCCCGCGTGGTTTCTTGTACACCCGTGAAATTTGACCAGGTTATGCAGTTTGCATTGCTGCACAATTGCGCCTGCCTAGCTCTGCCGCGCTGGCAAACATTCAGGCGTGGCAGCCAGATAGGCTGGTCCCCGGAGGACACTGCCATCGGACTGGGTATATTTGCTTCCCTTTCTTCTCACCTGAGTGGTAGTGAATCCAGCTTTGATGGCTACTCTACTCACCCGGAGCAGTAAGGTGAACCTCAACTTATGGCACTTTGTTAAAGTGTAGAGAACTAGAGCTCAGTTGTTTGGCACCCCACCACTGTCCATCCAGTACTATGGACGGCACTGCCTACATCTGGCTCTAATTAGTCCACGGTTGTGTTCAGCCAAATGACCTCTGCCGGGAACACTCAGAATGAGGTTCTGAGTTATTGCAACATAGGAGCGTTTCACTGCTTTCAAGGTCTCTTAGGAAGAATTTCGGAATGTTGCTGCCGGCAGGCCTCCGGCTGTTCCGGGTGAAAATCTCCTTGTAAATCTCCCGTGTTTTCTTGTACCCCCGTGAAATTTGGCCAGGTTACGCAGTTTGCATTGCTGCACAATTGCGCCTGCCTAGCTCTTCCGCGCTGGCAAACATTCAGGCCTGGCAGCCCATAGGCTGGTC
This sequence comes from Dipodomys merriami, assembly GCF_024711535.1. Lineage (NCBI taxonomy): Eukaryota > Metazoa > Chordata > Mammalia > Rodentia > Heteromyidae > Dipodomys > Dipodomys merriami. The sequence continues at coordinate 23,640 of NW_027206028.1, forward strand.
CCCGTAGGCCACTGTCTGCGGACTGGGTATATGTGCTTCTGATTCTTCTCACCTAAGGGCTACTGATTCCAGCTTTCACGGCTACACTCTACTCAACCGGAGCAGTAAGGTGAACCTCAACTTATGGCACTTTGTGAAAGTGTTGAGAACCAGAGCTCAGTTGTTTGGCACGCCACCACAGTCCATCCACCACTATGGACGGCACTGCCTACTTCTGACTCTAATTAGTCCACGGTTGTGTTCAGCCGAATGATCTCTGCCAGGAACACTCAGAATGAGGTTCTGAGTTATTGCAACATAGGAGCGTTTCACTACTTTCAATGCTTCTTAGGAAGAATTCCTCAAACTTCTTCCGGCTGACCTCTGGCTGTTCTGGGGGTACATCTCCTTGTAAATCCCCGGTGGTTTCTTGTACACCCGTGAAATTTGGCCAGGTTATGCAGTTTGCATTGCTGCACAATTGCGCCTGCCTAGCTCTGCCGAGGTTGCAAACATTCAGGCGTGGCAGCCAGATAGGCAGGTCCCCGTAGGACACTGCCAGCGGACTGGATATATGTGCTTCCCGTTCTTCTCACCTGAGTGCTACTGATTCCAGCTTTGAGGGCTACACTCTACTCAACCGGACCAGTAAGTTAAACCTCAACTTATGGCACTTTGTGAAAGTATTGAGAACTAGAGCTCAGTTGTTTGTCACGCCACCACTGTCCACCCAGCACTATGGACGGCACTGCCTACATCTGGCTCTAATTAGTCCACGGTTGTGTTCAGCCGAATGACCTCTGCCGGGAACACTCAGAATGAGCTTCAAAGTCATTGCAACATAGGAGCGTTTCACTGCTTTCAAGGCTTCTTAGGAAGAATTCCGAAATGTTGCTGCCGGCAGGACTCCGGATGTTCCGTTGGAACATCTCCTTGTAAATCCCGCGTGGTTTCTTGTACACCCGTGAAATTTGGCCAGGTTATGCAGTTTGCATTGCTGCAAAATTGCGCCTGCCTAGCTCTGAGGCGCCGGCAAACATTCAGGAGTGGCAGCAACATAGCCTGGGCCCCGTAGGTCACTGTCAGAGGACTGGGTATATCTGCTTCCCGTTCTTCTCACCTGAGTGCTACTGATTCCAGCTTTGAGGGCTACACTCTACACAACCGGAGCAATAAATTGAACCTCAACTTATGGCACTTTGTGAAAGTGTTGAGAACTAGAGCTCAGTTGTTTGGCAGGCCACCACTGTCCATCCAGCAGTATGGACGGCATTGCCTACATCTGGCTCTAATTAGTCCACGGTTGTGTTCAGCCGAATGACCTCTGCCGGGAAAACTCAGAATGAGGTTCTAAGTTTTTGCAACATAGGAGCGTTTCACTGCTTTCAAGGCTTCACAGGAAGAATTCCTCAATCTTGCTTCAGGCAGGCCTCCGAATGTTCCGGGTGAACATCTCCTTGTAAATCCCCCGTGGTTTCTTGTACACCCGTGAAATTTGGCCAGGTAATGCAGTTTGCATTGCTGCACTATTGCGCCTGCCTAGCTCTGCCTCGGAAGCAAACAGTGAGAAGTAGCAGCCATATAGGCTGGTCCCGTTAGGACACTGCCAGCGGACTGGGTATATCTGCTTCCTCTTCTTCTCACCTGAGTGCTACTGATTCCAGCTTTGACGGCTACATAATACTCAACCGGAGCAGTAAGTTGAACCTCAACTTATGGGACTTTGTGAAAGTGTTGAGAACTAGAGCTCAGTTGTTTTGCACGCCACCACAGTCCATCCAGCACTATGGATGGCACTGCCTATATCTGGCTCTAATTAGTCCACGGTTGTGTTCAGCCGAATGACCTCTGCCGGGAACACTCAGAATGAGGATCTGAATTGTTGCAACATAGTAGCTTTTCACTGCTTTCTAGGCTTCTTACAAGAATTCCGGAATGTTGCTGCCGGCAGGCCAAAGGCTGTTCGGGGTGAACATCTCCTTTTCAATCCCCCGTGATTTCTTGTACATCCGTGAAATTTGGCCAGGTGATGCAGTTTGCATTGCTGAACAATTGCGCCTGGCTAGCTCTGCCGCGGTTGCAAACATTCAGGCGTGTCAGCCAGATAGGCTGGTACCCGTAGGACCCTGCCAGCGGACTGGGTATATCTGCTTCCGGTTCTTCTAACCTGAGTGCTACTGATTCCAGCTTTGACGGCTACACTCTACTGAACCGGAGCAGTAAGTTGGACGTCAACTGATGGCACTTTGTGAAAGTGTTGAGAACTAGAGCTCAGTTGTTTGGCACTCCCCCACTGTCCATCCAGCACTATGGACGGCACTGCCTACATCTGGCTCTAATTAGTCCACGGTTGTGTTCAGCCGAATGACCCCTTCCGGGAACACTCAGAATGAGGTTGTGAGTTGTTGCAATATAGGAGCATTTCACTGCTTTCAAGGCTTCTTAGGAAGATTTCCGCAATGTTGCTGCGGGCAGGTCTCCGGCTGTTCTGGGTGAACGTCTCCTTGTAAATCCCCCGTGGTTTCTTGTACACCCGTGAAATTTGGCCAGGTTATGCAGTTTGCATTGCTGCACAATTGCGTCTGCCTTGCATTGCCGTGTTTGCAAACATGCAGGCGTGGAAGCCAGATAGGCTGGTCCCCTTAGGACACTGCCAGCGGACTGTGTATATCTGCGTCCCGTTCTTCTCACATGAGTGCTACTGATTCCAGCTTTGTCGGCTACACTCTACTCAACCGGTGCAGTAAGATGAACCTCAACTTATGGCACTTTGTGAAAGTGTTGAACACTAGAGCTCAGTTGTTTTGCACGCCACCACTGTCCATCCAGCATTATGGACAGCACAGCGTATATCTGGCTCTAATTAGTCCACGGATGTGTTCAGCCGAATGACCTCTGACCGGAACACTCAGATTGAGGTTCTGAGTTATTGCAACATAGGAGTGTTTCACTGCTTTCAAGGCTTCTAAGGAAGAATTCCGGAAACTTGTTGCTGGCAGGCCTCCGGCTTATCCGGGTGAACATCTTGTAAACCCCTGTGGTTTATTGTACATCCGTGAAATTTGGCCAGGTTATGCAGTTTGCATTGCTGCACAATTGCGCCTGCCTAGCTATGCTGTGGTTGCAAACATTCAGGCGTTGCAGCCAGATAGGCTGGTCCCCGTAGGACACTGCCATTGGACTGGGTATATCTGCTTCCAGTTCTTCTCACCTGAGTGCTACTGATTCCAGCTTTGACGGCTACACTCTACTCAACCGGAGCAGTAAGTTGAACCTCAACTTATGGCACTTTGTGAAAGTGTTGAACACTAGAGCTCAGTTGTTTGGCACGCCACCACTGTCCATCCAGCACCATGTATGGAACTGTCTACATCTGGCTCTAATTAGTCCACGGTTGTGTTCAGCCAAAAGTCCTCTGCCAGGAACACTCAGAATGCGGTTCTGAGTTCTTGCAACATAGGTGCGTTTCACTGCTTTCGAGGCTTCTTAGGAAGAATTCCGGAATCTTGTTGCCGGCAGGCCTGCCAATGTTCCGGGTGAACATCTCCTTGTAAATCCCCCGTGGTTTCTTGTACACCCCTGAAATTTGGCCAGGTTATGCAGTTTACATTGCTGCACAATGGCGCCTGCCTAGCTCTTCCGTGGTTGCAAACATTCAGGCGTGGCAGACAGATAGGCTGATCCCCGTAGGACACTGCCAGCGGACTGGGTATATCTGCTTCCCGTTCTTCTCACCTGAGTGCTACTGATTCCAGCTTGGACGGCTACACTCTACTCAACCGGAGCAGTAAGTGGAACATCAACTTATGGCACTTTGTGAAAGTGATGAGAACTAGAGCTCAGTTGTTTGGCAGGCCACCACTGTCCATCCAGCACTATGGACGGCACTGCCTACATCTGGCTCTAATTAGTCCACGGTTGTGTTCAGCCGAATGACCTCTGCCGGGAACACACAGAATGCGGTTCTGAGTTGTTGCACCATAGGTGCGTTAAACTGCTTTCAAGGCTTCTTAGGAAGAATTCCGGAATAGTGCTGCTGGCAAGCATCCGGCTGTTCCGCGTGAACATCTCCTTGTAAATCCTTCGTGGTTTCTTGTACACCCGTGAAATTTAGCCATGTTATGCAGTTGGCAATGCTGCACAATTGCGCCTGCCTATCTCTACATGCTTGCAAACATTCAGGCGTGAGAGCCAGAAAGTCTGTTACCCGTAGGACACTGCCAGCGGACTGGGTATATCTGCTTCCCGTTCTTCTCACCTGAGTGCTACTGATTCCAGCTTTGACGGGTACACTCTACTCAACGGGAGCAGTAAGTTGAAACTCAACTAATGGCAATGTGTGAAAGTGTTGAGAACTAGAGCTCAGTTGTTTGGCACGCCACCACTGTCCATCCAGCACTATGGACGGCACTGCCTACATCTGGCTCTAATTAGTCCACGGTTGTGTTCAGCCGAATGACCTCTTCCGTGAACACTCAGATTGACGTTCTGAGTTGTTGCAACATAGGAGCGTTTCACTGCTTTCAAGGCTTCTTAGGAAGAATTACGGAATGTTTGTGCCAGCAGGCCTCCGGCTGTTCCAGGTGAACATCTCCTTGTAAATCCCCCGTGGTTTCTTGTACACCCGTGAAATTTGGCCAGGTTATGAAGTTTGCATTGCTGCACAATTGCGCCTGCCTAGCTCTGCCGCGGTTGCAAACATTCAGGCGTGGCATCCAGATAGGCTGGTCCTCGTAGGACATTGCCTGCAGACTGGCTATATGTGCTTCCCGTTCTTCTCACCTGAGTGCTACTGATTCCAGCTTTGACGGCTACACTCTAATGAACCAGAGCACTAACTTGAACCTCAACTTATGGCAATTTGTGAAAGTGTTGAGAACTAGAGCTCAGGTGTTTGGCACCCCACCACTGTCCATCCAGCACTATGGAAGGCACTGCCTACATCTTGTTCTAATTAGTCCACGGTTGTGTTCAGCGGAATGACCTCTGCCGGGAACACTCAGAAGGAGGTTCTGAGTTATTGCAACATAGGAGCGTTTCACTGCTTTCAAGGCTTCTTAGGAAGAATTCCGGAATGTTGCTGCCGCCAGTCCTCCGGCCTTTCCGTGTGAACATTTCCTTATAAATTCCCCGTGGTTTCTTGTACATCCGTGATATTTGGCCAGGTTATGCAGTTTTCATTGCTACACAAATGCGCCTCCCTAGCTCTGCCGCGGTTGCAAACATTCAGGCGTGGCAGCCAGATAGGCTGGTCCCCGTAGGACACTGCCAGCGGACTGGGTATATCTGCTTCTCGTTCTTCTCACCTGAGTGCTACTGATTCCAGCTTTGACGGCTACACTCTACTCAACCAGAGTAGTAAGTAGAACCTAAACTTATGGCACTTTGTTCAAGTGTTGAGAACTAGAGCTCAGTTGTTTGGCACGCCAACACTGTCCATCCAGCACTATGGACGGCAATGTCTCACATCTGGCTCTAATTAGTCCACGGTTGTGTTCAGCCGAATGACCTCTGCCGGGAACACTCAGAATGAGGTTCTGAGTTGTTGCAACAAAAGAGCGTTTCACTGCTTTCAAGGCTTCTTAGGAAGAATTCCGGAATCTTGCTGCCGGCAGGCCTCCGGCTGTTCCGCGTGAATATCTCCTTGTAAATCCCCCGTGGTTTCTTGTACACCCGTGACATTTGGCCAGGTTATGCTTTTTGCATTGCTGCACAATTGCCCCTGCTTAGCACTGCCGCGGTTGCAAATATTCAGGCGTGGCAGCCAGATAGGCTGGTCCCCGTGGGACACTGCCAGCGGATCAGTATATCTGCTTACCGTTCTTCTCACCTGAGTGCTACTGATTCCAGCTTTGATGGCTACACTCTACTCCACCGGAGCAGTAAGTAGAACCTCATCTTATGGCACTTTGTGAAATTGTTGAGAACTAGAGCTCAGTTGTTTGGCACGCCACCCCAGTTCATCCAGCACTATGGACGGCATTGCGTACTTCTGGCTCTAATAAGTCCACGGTTGTGTTCAACCCAATGAACTCTGCCGGGAACACTCAGAATGAGGTTCTGAGTTGTTGAAACATAGGAGCGTTTCAGTGCTTTCAAGGTTTCTTAGGGAGAATTCCGGAATCTTGCTGCCGGCAGGCCTCCGGCTCTTCTGGGTGAACATATCCTTGTAAATCCCCTTTGGTATCTTGTACACCTGTAAAATTTGGCCAGGTTATGCAATTTGCATTGGAGCACAATTGCGCCTGCCTAGCTCTGCCGCGGTTGCAAACATTCAGGCGTGGCAGCCAGATAGGCTGGTCCCCGTAGGACACTGCCAGCGGACTCGGTATATCTGCTTCCCGTTCTTCTCACCTCAGAGCTACTGATTCGAGCTTTGTCGGCTACACTCTACTCAACCGGAGCAGTAACTTGAACCTCAACTTATGGCACTTTGTGAAAGTGTTGAGAACCAGAGCTCAGTTGTTTGGCACGCCACCACCGTCCATCCAGCACTATGGACTGCACTGCCTACATCTGGCTCTAATTAGTCCACGGTTGTGTTCAGCCGAATGATCTCTGCCGGGAACACTCAGAATGAGTTTCTGAGTTGTTGCCACATAGGAGCGTTTCACTGCTTTCAAGGCTTCTTAGGAAGAATTCCGGAATCTTGCTGCCGGCAGGCCTCCGGCTGTTCCGGGTGAGCATCTCCTTGTAAATCCTCCGTGGTTTCTTGTACACCCGTGTAATTTGGCCAGGTTATGCAGTTTGCATTGCTGCACAATTGCGCCTGCCTAGCCCTGCCGCGGTTGCAAACATTTAGGCGTGGCAGCCGGAAAGGCTAGTCCCCGTAGGACACTGCCATCGGACTTGGTATATGTGCTTCCCGTTCTTCTCACCTGAGTGCTACTGATTCCAGCTTTGGCGGCTACACTCTACTCAACCGGAGCAGTAAGTTGAACCTCAACTTATGGCAATTTGTGAAAGTGTTGAGTACTAGAGCCCTGTTGTTTGGCACGCCACCACTGTCCATCCAGCACTATGGACGGCACTGCCTACATCAGGCTCTAATTAGTCCACAGTTGTGTTCAGCCGAATGACCTCTGCCGGGAACACTCAGATTGAGGTTCTGAGTTGTTGCAACATAGAAGCGTTTCACTGCTTTCAAGGCATATTAGGAAGAATTCCGGAATCTTGCTGCCTGCAGGCCTCCGGCTGTTCTGTGTGAACATCTCCTTGTAAATCCCCCTGGTTTCTTGTACACCCGTGAAATTTGGCCAGGTTATGTAGTTTGCATTGCTGCACAATTGCGCCTGCCTAGCTCTGCCGCTGTTGCAAACATTCGGGCGAGGCAGCCAGATAGGCTCGTCCCCTTAGGACACTGACAGCGGACTGGGCATATCTGCTTTCCGTTCTTCTCACCTGAGTGCTACTGATTCCAGCTTGGACGGCTACACTCTACTCAACCGGAGCAGTAACTTGAACCTCAACTCATGGCACTTTGTGAAAGTGTTGAGAACTAGAACTCATTTGTTTTCCACGCCACCACTGTCCATCCAGCACTATGGATGGCACTGCCTACATCTGGCTCTAATTAGTCCACGGTTGTGTTCGGCCGAATGGCCTCTGCCGGGAACACTGAGATTGAAATTTTGAGTTGTTGCAACATAGGAGCATTTCACTGCTTTCAAGGCTTATTAGGAAGAATTCAGGAATCTTGCTGCCGGCAGGCCTCCGGCTGTTCCGGGTGAACATCTCCTTGTAAATCCCCCGTGATTTCTTGTACACCCACGAAATTTGGCCAGTTTGCATTGCTGCACAATTGCGCCTGGCTAGCTGTGCCGCGGTTGCAAACATTCAGGCGTGGCAGCCAGATAGGCTGGTCCCCGTAGGACACTGACAGCGTACTGGGTATATGTGCTTCCCGTTCTTCTCACCTAATAGCTACTGAATCCAGCTTGGACGGCTACACTCTACTCAACCGGAGCAATAAGGTGAACCTCAACTTATGGCACTTTGTGAAAGTGTTGAGAACTAGAGCTCAGTTGTTTGGCACGTCACCATTGTTCATCCAGCACTATGGAAGGCACTGCCTACATCTGGCTCTAATTAGTCCACGGTTGTGTTCAGCCGAATGACCTCTGCGGGGAACACTCAGAATGAGGTTCTGAGTTATAGTAACATAGGAGCGTTTCACTGCTTTCAAGAATTCTTAGGAAGAATTCCGGAATGTTCATGCCGGCAGGCCTCCGGCTGTTCCGGGTGATCATCTCCTTGTAAATCCCCCGTGGTTTCTTGTACACCGGTGAAATTTGGCCAGGTTATGCAGTTTGCATTGCTGCACAATTGCTCATGCCTAGCTCTGCCGTGGTCGCAAACATTCAGGGTGGAAGCCAGGTAGGCTGGTCCCCGTATGACACTGCCAGCCCACTGGGTATATCTGCTTCCCGTTCTTCTCTCCTGAGTGCTACTGATTCCAGCTTTGATGTCTACACTCTACTCAACCGGAGCAGTAAGATGAACCTCAACTTATGGCACTTTGTGAAAGTGTTGAGCACTAGAGCTCAGTTGTTTGTCACTCCACCACTGTCCAGCACTATGGACGGCACTGCCTACATCTGGCTCTAATTATTCCACGGCTGTGTTCAGCCGAATGACCTCTGCCGGGAACATTCAGAATGAGGTTCTGAGTTATTGCAACATACGAGCGTTTCACTGCTTTCAAGCCTTCTTAGGAAAAATTCTGAAATGTTGCTGCCGGCAGGCCTCCGGCTGTTTGGGGTCAACATCTCCTGGTATATCCCGCGCGGTTTCTTGTACACCAGTGAAATTTGGCCAGGTTATGCAGTTTGCATTGCTACACAATTGCGCCTACCTACCTATGCCGTGGTTGCAAACATTCAGGCGTGGCAGCCAGATAGGCTGGTCCCCTTAAGACAATGCCAGCTGTCTGGGTATATCTGCTTCGCGTCCTTCTCACGTGAGTGATACTGATTCCAGCTTCGACGGCTACACTCTACTCAACCGGAGCAGTAAGTTGAACCTCAACTAATGGCACTTTGTGAAAATGTTGAGAACTAGAGCTCAGTTATTTGGCACGCCACCACTGTCCATCCAGCACTATGGACGGCACTGCCTACATCTGGCTCTAATTAGTCTACGGTTTTGTTCAGCCGAATGACTTCTGCCGGCAAAACTCAGAATCAGGTTCTGAGTTGTTGCAACATAGGAGCGTTTCACTGCTTTCAAGGCTTCTTAGGAAGAATTCCAGAATGTTGCTGCCGGCAGGACAATGTCTGTTGCGGGTGAACATCTCCTTGTAAATCCCCCGTGATTTATTGTACACCTGTGAAATTTGGCCAGGTTACGCAGTTTGCATTGCTGCACAATTGCTCCTGCCTAGCTCTGCCGCGGTTGCAAACATTCAGGCGTGGCAGGCCGATAGGCTGGTCCCATAGGACACTGCCAGCGGACTGTGTATATCTGCTTCCCGTTCTTCTCTCCTGAGTGCTACTAATTAAAGCTTTGACGGTACACTCTACTCAACCTGAGCAGTAAGTTGAACCTCAATTTATGGCACTCTGTGAAAGTGTTGAGAACTAGAGTCACTTGTTTGGCACGCCACCACTGTCCATCCAGCACTATGGACTGCACTGCCTACATCTGGCTCTAATTAGTCCACGGTTGTGTTCAGCCGAATGACCTCTGCCGGGAACACTCAGAATGAGGTTCTGAGCTGTTGCAACCTAGGAGCTTTTCACTGCTCTCAAGGCTTCTTAGGAAGAATTCCGGAATCTTGCGGCCGGCAGGCCTCTGGCTGTTCCGGGTGAAATTCTCCATGTAAATCCACCGTGGTTTCTTGTACACCGGTGAAATTGGGCCAGATTATGCAGTTCGCATTGCTGCACAATTGGGCCTCCTAGCTCTGCCGCAGTTGCAAACATTCAGGCGTGGCAGCCAGATAGGCTGGTCCCCGTAGGACACTGCAGCGGACTGGGTATATCTGCTTCCCGTTCTTCTCACCTGAGTGCTACTGATTCCAGCTTTGACAGCTACACTCTACTCAACCGGAGCAGTAAGTTGAACCTCAATTTATGGCACTTAGTGAAAGTGTTGCGAACTAGAGCTAAGTTGTTTGGCACGCCACCACTGTCCAGCGCTATGGACGGCATTGCCTACGTGTGGCTCTAATTAGTCCCTGGTTGTGTTCAGCAGATTGACCTCTGCGGGAAACACTCATAATGAGGTTCTGTGTTATGGCAACATAGGAGCGTTTCACTTCTTTCAAGGCTTCTTAGGAAGAATTCCGGAATGTTGTTGCCGGCAGAACTCCGGCTGATCCTGGTGAACATCTCCTTGTAAATCCCCCGTGGTTTCTTGTACACCCGTGAAATTTGGCCAGGTTAAGTAGTTTGCATTGCTGCACAATTGCGCCTGCCTAGCTCTGCCACAGTTGCAAACATTCTGGCGTGGCAGCCACATAGGCTGGTCCCCGTAGGACAATGCCAAAAGACTGGGTACATCTGCTTCCCGTTTTTCTCTCCTGAGTGCTACTAATTCCAGGTTTTACGGCTACAATCTACTCTAAAGGAGCAGTAAGTTGAACCTCAACTTATGGCACTTTGTGAAAGTGTTGAGAACTAGAGCTCAGTTGTTTGGCACGCCACCACTGTCCAGCACTAAGGACGGCACTGCCTACATGTGGCTCTAAGTAGTCCACGGTTGTGTTCAACCGAATGACCTCGGCCGGGAACACTCAGAATGTGGTTCTGAGTTGTTGCCAAATAGGAGCCTTTCACTGCTTTCAAGGCTTATTAGGAAGAATTCACGAACCTTCTGCCAGCAGGCCTCCGGCGGTTCCGGGTGAACATATCCTTGTAAATTCCCCGTGGTTTCTTGTACACCCGTGAAATTTGCCCAGGTTATGCAGTTTGCATTGCTGCCCAATTGCGCCTGCCTAGCTCTGCCGCGGTTGCAAACATTCAGGCGTGGCAGCCGGAAAGGCTAGTCCCCATAGGACACTGCCTGCAGACTGGGTATATGTGCTTCCCGTTCTTCTCACCTGAGTGCTACTGATTCCAGCTTGGACGGCGACACTCTACTCAACCGGAGCAGTAAGTTGAACCTCAACTTATGGCACTTTGTGAATGTGTTGAGAACTAGAGCTCAGTTGTTTGGCACGCCACCACTGTCCATCCAGCACTACGGACGGCACTGCCTACATCTGGCTCTTATTAGTCCATGGTTATATTCAGCCGAATGACCTCTGCCGGGAACACTCAGAATGAGGTTCTGAGTTATTGCAACAAAAGAGCGTTTCACTGCTTTCAAGGCTTCTTAGGAAGAATTCCTGAATGTTGCTGCCGGCAGGCCTCCGGCTGTTCCGGGTGAACATATCCTTGAAAATCCCCCGTGGTTTCTTGTACACCCGTGAAATTTGCCCAGGTTATGCAGTTTGCATTGCTGCACAATTGCGCCTGCCTAGCTCTGCCGCGGTTGCAAACATAAAGGCGTGTTAGCCAGATAGGCTGGTCGCCGTAGGACACTGCCAGCGGACTGGGTATATCTGCTTCCCGTTCTTCTCACCTGAGTGCTACTGATTCCAACTTTGACGGCTACACTCTACTCAACCGGAGCATTAAGTTGAACCTCAACTAATGGCAATGTGTGAAAGTGTTGAGAACTAGAGCTCAGTTGTTTGGCACGCCACCACTGTCCATCCAGCACTATGGACGGCACTGCCTACATCTGGCTCTAATTAGTCCATGGTTGTGTTCAGCCGAATGACCTCTGCCGGGAACACTCAGAAGGAGGTTCTGAGTTATTGCAACATAGGAGCGTTTCACTGCTTTCAAGGCTTCTTAGGAAGAATTCCGGAATGTTGCTGCCGCCAGTCCTCCGGCCTTTCCGTGTGAACATTTCCTTATAAATTCCCCGTGGTTTCTTGTACATCCGTGATATTTGGCCAGGTTATGCAGTTTTCATTGCTACACAAATGCGCCTCCCTAGCTCTGCCGCGGTTGCAAACATTCAGGCGTGGCAGCCAGATAGGCTGGTCCCCGTAGGACACTGCCAGCGGACTGGGTATATCTGCTTCTCGTTCTTCTCACCTGAGTGCTACTGATTCCAGCTTTGACGGCTACACTCTACTTAACCAGAGTAGTAAGTAGAACCTAAACTTATGGCACTTTGTTCAAGTGTTGAGAACTAGAGCTCAGTTGTTTGGCACACCAACACTGTCCATCCAGCACTATGGACGGCAATGCCTACATCTGGCTCTAATTAGTCCACGGTTGTGTTCAGCTGAATGACCTCTGCCTGGAACACTCAGAATGAGGTTCTGAGTTGTTGCAACATAGGAGCGTTTCACTGCTTTCAAGGCTTCTTAGGAAGAATTACGGAATGTTGGTGCCAGCAGGCCTCCGGCTGTTCAGGGTGAATATCTCCTTGTAAATCCCCCGTGGTTTCTTGTACACCCGTGAAATTTGGCCAGGTTATGCAGTTTGCATTGCTGCACAATTGCGCCTGCCTAGATCTGCCGCGGTTGCAAACATTCAGGTGTGGTAGCCAGATAGGCTGGTCCACATAGGACACTGCCAGCGGACTGGGTATATCTGCTTCCCGTTCTTCTCACCTGAGTGTACTGATTCCAGCTTTGACGGCTACACTCTACTCAACCGGAGCAGTAAGTTGAACCTCAACTTATGGCAATGTGTGAAAGTGTTGAGAATTAGAGCTCAGTTGTTTGGCACGCCACCACTGTCCATCCAGCACTATGGACGGCACTGCCTACATCTGGCTCTAATTAGTCCACGGTTGTGTTCAGCCGAATGACCTCTGCAGGGAACACTCAGAATGAGGTTCTGAGTTGTTGCAACATAGGAGCGTTTCACTGCTTTCAAGGCTTCTTAGGAAGAATTCCGGAATCTTGCTGCAGGCAGGCCTCCGGCTGTTCCGCGTGAATATCTCCTTGTAAATCCCCCCTGGTTTCTTGTACACCCGTGACATTTGGCCAGGTTATGCAGTTTGCATTGCTGCACAATTGCCCCTGCTTAGCACTGCCGCGGTTGCAAACATTCAGGCGTGGCATCCAGATAGGCTGGTCCTCGTAGGACATTGCCTGCAGACTGGTTATATGTGCTTCCCGTTCTTCTCACCTGAGTGCTTCTGATTCCAGCTTTGACGGCTACACTCTAATGAACCAGAGCACTAACTTGAACCTCAACTTATGGCAATTTGTGAAAGTGTTGAGAACTAGAGCTCAGGTGTTTGGCACCCCACCACTGTCCATCCAGCACTATGGAAGGCACTGCCTACATCTTGTTCTAATTAGTCCACGGTGGTGTTCAGCGGAATGACCTCTGCCGGGAACACTCAGAAGGAGGTTCTGAGTTATTGCAACATAGGAGCGTTTCACTGCTTTCAAGGCTTCTTAGGAAGAATTCCGGAATGTTGCTGCCGCCAGTCCTCCGGCCTTTCCGTGTGAACATTTCCTTATAAATCCCCCGTGGTTTCTTGTACATCCGTGATATTTGGCCAGGTTATGCAGTTTTCATTGCTACACAAATGCGCCTCCCTAGCTCTGCCGCGGTTGCAAACATTCAGGCGTGGCAGCCAGATAGGCTGGTCCCCGTAGGACACTGCCAGCGGACTGGGTATATCTGCTTCTCGTTCTTCTCACCTGAGTGCTACTGATTCCAGCTTTGACGGCTACACTCTACTCAACCAGAGTAGTAAGTAGAACCTAAACTTATGGCACTTTGTTCAAGTGTTGAGAACTAGAGCTCAGTTGTTTGGCACGCCAACTCTGTCCATCCAGCACTATGGACGGCAATGCCTACATCTGGCTCTAATTACTCCACGGTTGTGTTCAGCTGAATGACCTCTGCCTGGAACACTCAGAATGAGGTTCTGAGTTGTTGCAACATAGGAGCGTTTCACTGCTTTCAAGGCTTCTTAGGAAGAATTACGGAATGTTGGTGCCAGCAGGCCTCCGGCTGTTCAGGGTGAATATCTCCTTGTAAATCCCCCGTGGTTTCTTGTACACCCGTGAAATTTGGCCAGGTTATGCAGTTTGCATTGCTGCACAAATGCGCCTGCCTAGCTCTGCCGCGGTTGCAAACATTCAGGCGTGGTAACCAGATAGGCTGGTCCACGTAGGACACTGCCAGCGGACTGGGTATATCTGCTTCCCGTTCTTCTCACCTGAGTGTACTGATTCCAGCTTTGACGGCTACACTCTACTCAACCGGAGCAGTAAGTTGAACCTCAACTTATGGCAATGTGTGAAAGTGTTGAGAATTTGAGCTCAGTTGTTTGGCACGCCACCACTGTCCATCCAGCACTATGGACGGCACTGCCTACATCTGGCTCTAATTAGTCCGCGATTGTGTTCAGCCGAATGACCTCTGCCGGGAACACTCAGAATGAGGTTCTGAGTTGTTGCAACATAGGAGCGTTTCACTGCTTTCAAGGCTTCTTAGGAAGAATTCCGGAATCTTGCTGCCGGCAGGCCTCCGGCTGTTCCGCGTGAATATCTCCTTGTAAATCCCCCCTGGTTTCTTGTACACCCGTGACATTTGGCCAGGTTATGCAGTTTGCATTGCTGCACAATTGCCCCTGCTTAGCACTGCCGCGGTTGCAAACATTCAGGCGTGGCAGCCAGATAGGCTGGTCCCCGTAGGACACTGCCAGCGGACCAGTATATCTGCTTACCGTTCTTCTCACCTGAGTGCTACTGATTCCAGCTTTGATGGCTACACTCTACTCCACCGGAGCAGTAAGTAGAACCTCAACTTATGGCACTTTGTGAAAGTGTTGAGAACTAGAGCTCAGTTGTTTGGCACGCCACCCCAGTTCATCCAGCACTATGGACGGCATTGTGTACTTCTGGCTTTAATAAGTCCACGGTTGTGTTCAACCCAATGAACTCTGCTGGGAACACTCAGAATGAGGTTCTGAGTTGTTGAAACATAGGAGCGTTTCAGTGCTTTCAAGGTTTCTTAGGGAGAATTCCGGAATCTTGCTGCCGGCAGGCCTCCGGCTCTTCTGGGTGAACATATCCTTGTAAATCCCCTTTGGTATCTTGTACACCTGTAAAATTTGGCCAGGTTATGCAATTTGCATTGGGGCACAATTGCGCCTGCCTAGCTCTGCCGGGGTTGCAAACATTCAGGCGTGGCATCCAGATAGGCTGGTCCCCGTAGGACACTGCCAGCGGACTCGGTATATCTGCTTCCCGTTCTTCTCACCTGAGAGCTACTGATTCGAGCTTTGTCGGCTACACTCTACTCAACCGGAGCAGTAACTTGAACCTCAACTTATGGCACTTTGTGAATGTGTTGAGAACTAGAGCTCAGTTGTTTGGCACGCCACCACTGTCAAGCACTATGGACGGCACTGCCTACATCTGGCTCTAATTAGTCCACGGTTGTGTTCAACCGGATGACCTCTGCCGGGAACACTCAGAATGTGGTTCTGAGTTGTTGCAAAATAGGAGCGTTTCACTGCTTTCAAGGCTTATTAGGAAGAATTCCGGAATCTTGCTGCCGGCAGGCCACCGGCTTTTCCGGGTGAACATCTCCTTGTAAATTCTCCGTGGTTTCTTGTACTCCCGCGAAATTTGGCCAGTTTGCATTGCTGCACAATTGCGCCTGCCTAGCTCTGCCTCGGTTGCAAATATTCAGGCGCGGCAGCCGGAAAGGCTAGTCCCCGTAGGACACTGCCAGCGGACTGGGTATATGTGCTTCCCGTTCTTCTCACCTGAGTGCTACTGATTCCAGCTTGGACGGCTACACTCTACTCAACCGGAGCAGTAAGTTGAACCTCAACTTGTGGCACTTTGTGAAAGTGTTGAGAACTAGAGCTCAGTTGTTTGGCACGCCACCACTGTCCATCCAGCACTACGGACGGCACTGCATACATCTGGCTCTAATTAGTCCATGGTTATGTTCAGCCGAATGACCTCTGCCGGGAACACTCAGAATGAGGTTCTGAGTTATTGCAACATAGGAGCCTTTCACTGCTTTCAATGCTTCTTAGGAAGAATTCCTGAATGTTAGTGCCGGCAGGCCTCTGGCTGTTCCGGGTGAACGTCTCCTTGTAAATCCTCCATGGTTTCTTGTACACCCGTGAAATTTGGCCAGGTTATGCAGTTTGCATTGCTGCAAAATTTCGCCTGCCTAGCTGTGCCGCGTTGGCAAACATTCCGGCGTGGCAGCCGGATAGGCTGGTCCCCGTAGGACACTGCCAGCCGACTGGGTATATCTGCTTCCCATTTTCTCGTCTGAGTGATACTGATTCCAGCTTTGACAGCTACACTCTACTCAACCAGAGCAGTAAGTTGAAACTCAACTTATGGCACTTTGTGAAAGTGTTGAGAACTAGAGCTCAGTTGCTTGGCACGCCACCACTGTCCATCCAGCACTATGGACGGCACTGCCTACATCTGGCTCTAATTAGTCCACGGTTGTATTCAGCCAAAAGTCCTCTGCCAGGAACACTCAGAATGCGGTTCTGAGTTCTTGCAACATAGGTGCGTTTCACTGCTTTCAAGGATTCTTAGGAAGAATTCCAGAATCTTGTTGCCGGCAGGCCTCCGGCTGTTCCGGGTGAACATCTCCTTGTAAATCCCCCGTGGTTTCTTGTATACCCGTGAAATTTGGCCAGGTTATGCAGTTTGCATTGCTGCACAATAGTGCCTGCCTAGCTCTGCCGTGGTTGCAATCATTCAGGCGTGGCAGCCAGATAGGCTGGTCACCATAGGATACTGCCAGCGGATTGGGTATATCTGCTTCCCATTCTTTTCACCTGAGTGCTACTGATTCCAGCTTTGACGGCTACACTCTACTCAACCGGAGCAGTAAGTGGAACATCAACTTATGGCACTTTGTGAAAGTGTTGAGAACTAGAGCTCAATTGTTTGGCACGCCACCACTGTCCATCCAGCACTATGGACGGCACTGCCTACATCTGGCTCTAATTAGTCCACGGTTGTGTTCAGCCGAATGACGTCTGCCGGGAACACTCAGAATGAGGTTCTGAGTTATTGCAACATAGGAGCGTTTGACTGCTTTCAAGGCTTCTTAGGAAGAATTCCTCAATCTTGCTTCCGGCAGGCCTGCGAATGTTCCGGGTGAACATCTCCTTGTAAATCCCCCATGGTTTCTTGTACACCCCTGAAATTTGGCCAGGTTATGCAGTTTACATTGCTGCACAATGGCGCCTGCCTAGCTCTTCCGTGGTTGCAAACATTCAGGCGTGGCAGCTAGATAGGCTGATCCCCGTAGGACACTGCCAGCGGACTGGGTATATCTGCTTCCCGTTCTTCTCACCTGAGTGCTACTGATTCCAGCTTGGACGGCTACACTCTACTCAACCGGAGCAGTAAGTTGAAACTCAACTTATGGCACTTTGTGAAAGTGTTGACAACTAGAGCTCAGTTGTTTGGCAGGCCACCACTGTCCATCCAGCACTATGGACGGCACTGCCTACATCTGGCTCTAATTAGTCCACGGTTGTGTTCAGCCGAATGACCTCTGCCGGGAACACACAGAATGCGGTTCTGAGTTGTTGCAACATAGGTGCGTTAAACTGCTTTCAAGGCTTCTAAGGAAGAATTCCGGAATAGTGCTGCTGGCAAGCATCCGGCTGTTCCGCGTGAACATCTCCTTGTAAATCCTTCGTGGTTTCTTGTACACCCGTGAAATTTAGCCATGTTATGCAGTTGAAAATGCTGCACAATTGCGCCTGCCTATCTCTACGTGCTTGCAAACATTCAGGCGTGGCAGCCAGAAAGTCTGTTACCCGTAGGACACTGCCAGCGGACTGGGTATATCTGCTTCCCGTTCTTCTCACCTGAGTGCTACTGATTCCAGCTTTGACGGGTACACTCTACTCAACGGGAGCAGTAAGTTGAAACTCAACTAATGGCAATGTGTGAAAGTGTTGAGAACTAGAGCTCAGTTGTTTGGCACGCCACCACTGTCCATCCAGCACTATGGACGGCACTGCCTACATCTGGCTCTAATTAGTCCACGGTTGTGTTCAGCCGAATGACCTCTTCCGTGAACACTCAGATTGACGTTCTGAGTTGTTGCAACATAGGAGCGTTTCACTGCTTTCAAGGCTTCTTAGGAAGAATTACGGAATGTTTGTGCCAGCAGGCCTCCGGCTGTTCCAGGTGAACATCTCCTTGTAAATCCCCCGTGGTTTCTTGTACACCCGTGAAATTTGGCCAGGTTATGAAGTTTGCATTGCTGCACAATTGCGCCTGCCTAGCTCTGCCGCGGTTGCAAACATTCAGGCGTGGCATCCAGATAGGCTGGTCCTCGTAGGACATTGCCTGCAGACTGGCTATATGTGCTTCCCGTTCTTCTCACCTGAGTGCTACTGATTCCAGCTTTGACGGCTACACTCTAATGAACCAGAGCACTAACTTGAACCTCAACTTATGGCAATTTGTGAAAGTGTTGAGAACTAGAGCTCAGGTGTTTGGCACCCCACCACTGTCCATCCAGCACTATGGAAGGCACTGCCTACATCTTGTTCTAATTAGTCCACGGTTGTGTTCAGCGGAATGACCTCTGCCGGGAACACTCAGAAGGAGGTTCTCAGTTATTGCAACATAGGAGCGTTTCACTGCTTTCAAGGCTTCTTAGGAAGAATTCCGGAATGTTGCTGCCGCCAGTCCTCCGGCCTTTCCGTGTGAACATTTCCTTATAAATTCCCCGTGGTTTCTTGTACATCCGTGATATTTGGCCAGGTTATGCAGTTTTCATTGCTACACAAATGCGCCTCCCTAGCTCTGCCGCGGTTGCAAACATTCAGGCGTGGCAGCCAGATAGGCTGGTCCCCGTAGGACACTGCCAGCGGACTGGGTATATCTGCTTCTCGTTCTTCTCACCTGAGTGCTACTGATTCCAGCTTTGACGGCTACACTCTACTCAACCAGAGTAGTAAGTAGAACCTAAACTTATGGCACTTTGTTCAAGTGTTGAGAACTAGAGCTCAGTTGTTTGGCACGCCAACACTGTCCATCCAGCACTATGGACGGCAATGCCTACATCTGGCTCTAATTAGTCCACGGTTGTGTTCAGCCGAATGACCTCTGCCGGGAACACTCAGAATGAGGTTCTGAGTTGTTGCAACATAGGAGCGTTTCACTGCTTTCCAGGCTTCTTAGGAAGAATTCCGGAATCTTGCTGACGGCAGGCCTCCGGCTGTTCCGCGTGAATATCTCCTTGTAAATCCCCCGTGGTTTCTTGTACACCCGTGACATTTGGCCAGGTTATGCTGTTTGCATTGCTGCACAATTGCCCCTGCTTAGCACTGCCGCGGTTGCAAATATTCAGGCGTGGCAGCCAGATAGGCTGGTCCCCGTAGGACACTGCCAGCGGATCAGTATATCTGCTTACCGTTCTTCTCACCTGAGTGCTACTGATTCCAGCTTGGACGGCTACACTCTACTCAACCGGAGCAGTAAGTTGAACCTCAACTTATGGCACTTTGTGAAAGTGTTGAGAACTAGAGCTCAGTTGTTTGGCACGCCACCACTGTCCATCCAGCACTACGGACGGCACTGCATACATCTGGCTCTAATTAGTCCATGGTTATGTTCAGCCGAATGACCTCTGCCGGGAACACTCAGAATGAGGTTCTGAGTTATTGCAACATAGGACCGTTTCACTGCTTTCAAGGCTTCTTAGGAAGAATTCCTGAATGTTGCTGCCGGCAGGCCTCTGGCTGTTCCGGGTGAACATCTCCTTGTAAATCCCCCGTGGTTTCTTGTACACCCGTGAAATTTGTCCAGGTTATGCAGTTTGCATTGCTGCAAAATTTCGCCTGCTTAGCTGTGCCGCGTTGGCAAACATTCCGGCGTGGCAGCCGGATAGGCTGGTCCCCGTAGGACACTGCCAGCCGACTGGGTATATCTGCTTCCCATTTTCTCATCTGAGTGCTACTGATTCCAGCTTTGAGGGCTACACTCTACTCAACCGGAGCAGTAAGTTGAAACTCAACTCATGGCACTTTGTGAAAGTGTTGAGAACTAGAGCTCAGTTGTTTGACACGCCACCACATTCCATCCAGCACTATGGACGGCACTGCCTACATCTGGCTCTAATTAGTCCACGGTTGTGTTCAGCCGAATGACCTCTGCCGGGAACACTGAGAATGAGTTTCTGAGTTGTTGCCACATAGGAGCGTTTCACTGCTTTCAAGGCTTCTTAGGAAGAATTCCGGAATCTTGCTGCCGGCAGGCCTCCAGCTGTTCAGGGTGAGCATCTCCTTGTAAATCCTCCGTGGTTTCTTGTACACCCGTGTAATTTGGCCAGGTTATGCAGTTTGCATTGCTGCACAATTGCGCCTGCCTAGCCCTGCCGCAGTTGCAAACATTCAGGCGTGGCAGCCGGAAAGGCTAGTCCCCGTAGGACACTGCCATCGGACTGGGTATACGTGCTTCCCGTTCTTCTCACCTGAGAGCTACTGATTCCCGCTTGGACGGTTACACACTACTAAACCGGAGCAGTAAGTTGAACATCAACTCATGGCACTTGGTGAAAGTGTTGAGAACTAGAGCTCAGTTGTTTGGCACGCCACCACTGTCCATCCAGCACTACGGACGGCACTGGCTACATCTGGGTCTAATTAGTCCACGGTTGTGTTCACCCGAATGACCTCTGCCCGGAACACTCAGAATGAGGTTCAGAGTTATTGCAACATAGGAGCGTTTTAATGCTTTCAAGGCTTCTTAGTAAGAATTCCGGAATGTTCCTAATGGCAGGCCCCCGGCTGTTCTGGGTGAACATCTCCTTGTAAATCCCCCGTGGTTTCTTGTACACCCGTGACATTTGGCCAGGTTATGCAGTTTGCATTGCTACACAATTGCGCCTGCCTAGCTCTGCCGCGGTTGCAAACATTCAGGCATGGCAGCCTGATAGGCTGGTCCCCGTATGACAATGCCAGCAGACTGGGTATATCTGCTTCCCTTTTTTCTCACCAGAGTGCTACTGATTCCAGCTTTGACGGCTACACTCTACTCAACCGGAACAGTAACTTGAACCTCAACTCATGGCACTTTGTGAAAGTGTTGAGAAATAGAGCTCAGTTGTTTGGCACGCCACCCCAGTTCATCCAGCACTATGGACGGCACTGCGTACATCTGGCTCTAATAAGTCCACGGTTGTGTTCAACCCATTGAACTCTGCAGGGAACACTCAGAATGAAGTTCTGAGTTATTGCAACATAAGAGCGTTTCACTGCTTTCAAGGCTTCTTAGGAAGAATTACGGAATCTTGGTGCCAGCAGGCCTTCGGCTGTTCCAGGTGTATATCTCCTTGTAAATCCCCCGTGGTTTCTTGTACACCGGAGAAATTTGGCCAGGTTATGCAGTTTGCATTGCTGCACAATTACGCCTCCCTAGCTCTGCCCCGGTTGCAAACATTCAGGCGTGGCAGCCAGATAGGCTGGGCCCCTTAGGAAACTGCCAGCACACTGGGTATATGTGCTTCCCGTTCTTATCACCTGAGTGCTACTGATTCCAGCTTTGGCGGCTACACTCTACTCAACCGGAGCAGTAAGTTGAACCTCAACTTATGGCAATTTGTGAAAGTGTTGAGTACTAGAGCCCTGTTGTTTGGCACGCCACCACTGTCCATCCAGCACTATGGACGGCACTGCCTACATCAGGCTCTAATTAGTCCACGGTTGTGTTCAGCCGAATGACCTCTGCCGGGAACACTCAGATTGAGGTTCTGAGTTGTTGCAACATAGAAGCGTTTAACTGCTTTAAAGGAATATTAGGAAGAATTCCGGAATCTTGCTGCCTGCAGGCCTCCGGATGTTCTGAGTGAACATCTCCTTGTAAATCCCCCTGGTTTCTTGTACACCCGTGAAATTTGGCCAGGTTATGTAGTTTGCATTGCTGCACAATTGCGCCTGCCTAGCTCTGCCGCTGTTGCAAACATTCGGGCGAGGCAGCCAGATAGGCTCGTCCCCTTAGGACACTGACAGCGGACTGGGCATATCTGCTTTCCGTTCTTCTCACCTGAGTGCTACTGATTCCAGCTTGGACGGCTACACTCTACTCAACCGGAGCAGTAACTTGAACCTCAACTCATGGCACTTTGTGAAAGTGTTGAGAACTAGAACTCATTTGTTTTCCACGCCACCACTGTCCATCCAGCACTATGGATGGCACTGCCTACATCTGGCTCTAATTAGTCCACGGTTGTGTTCGGCCGAATGACCTCTGCCGGGAACACTGAGATTGAAGTTCTGAGTTGTTGCAACATAGGAGCATTTCACTGCTTTCAAGGCTTATTAGGAAGAATTCCGGAATCTTGCTGCCGGCAGGCCTCCGGCTGTTCCGGGTGAACATCTCCTTGTAAATCCCCCGTGATTTCTTGTACACCCACGAAATTTGGCCAGTTTGCATTGCTGCACAATTGCGCCTGGCTAGCTGTGCCGCGGTTGCAAACATTCAGGCGTGGCAGCCAGATAGGCTGGTCCCCGTAGGACACTGACAGCGTACTGGGTATATGTGCTTCCCGTTCTTCTCACCTGATAGCTACTGAATCCAGCTTGGACGGCTACACTCTACTCAACCGCAGCAATAAGGTGAACCTCAACATATGGCACTTTGTGAAAGTGTTGAGAACTAGAGCTCAGTTGTTTGGCACGTCACCATTGTTCATCCAGCACTATGGAAGGCACTGCCTACATCTGGCTCTAATTAGTCCACGGTTGTGTTCAGCCGAATGACCTCTGCGGGGAACACTCAGAATGAGGTTCTGAGTTATAGTAACATAAGAGCGTTTCACTGCTTTCAAGAATTCTTAGGAAGAATTCCGGAATGTTCATGCCGGCAGGCCTCCGGCTGTTCCGGGTGATCATCTCCTTGTAAATCCCCCGTGGTTTCTTGTACACCGGTGAAATTTGGCCAGGTTATGCAGTTTGCATTGCTGCACAATTGCTCGTGCCTAGCTCTGCCGTGGTCGCAAACATTCAGGGTGGAAGCCAGGTAGGCTGGTCCCCGTATGACACTGCCAGCCCACTGGGTATATCTGCTTCCCGTTCTTCTCACCTGAGTGCTACTGATTCCAGCTTTGATGTCTACACTCTACTCAACCGGAGCAGTAAGATGAACCTCAACTTATGGCACTTTGTGAAAGTGTTGAGCACTAGAGCTCAGTTGTTTGGCACTCCACCACTGTCCAGCACTATGGACGGGACTGCCTACATCTGGCTCTAATTATTCCACGGCTGTGTTCAGCCGAATGACCTCTGCCGGGAACATTCAGAATGAGGTTCTGAGTTATTGCAACATAGGAGCGTTTCACTGCTTTCAAGCCTTCTTAGGAAAAATTCTGAAATGTTGCTGCGGCAGGCCTCCGGCTGTTTGGGGTCAACATCTCCTGGTATATCCCGCGCGGTTTCTTGTACACCAGTGAAATTTGGCCAGGTTATGCAGTTTGCATTGCTGCACAATTGCGCCTACCTACCTATGCCGTGGTTGCAAACATTCAGGCGTGGCAGCCAGATAGGCTGGTCCCCTTAAGACAATGCCAGCTGTCTGGGTATATCTGCTTCGCGTCCTTCTCACGTGAGTGATACTGATTCCAGCTTCGACTGCTACACTCTACTCAACCGGAGCAGTAAGTTGAACCTCAACTAATGGCACTTTGTGAAAATGTTGAGAACTAGAGCTCAGTTGTTTGGCACGCCACCACTGTCCATCCAGCACTATGGACGGCACTGCCTACATCTGGCTCTAATTAGTCTACGGTTTTGTTCAGCCGAATGACTTCTGCCGGCAAAACTCAGAATCAGGTTCTGAGTTGTTGCAACATAGGAGCGTTTCACTGCTTTCAAGGCTTCTTAGGGAGAATTCCAGAATATTGCTGCCGGCAGGACAACGTCTGTTGCGGGTGAACATCTCCTTGTAAATCCCCCGTGATTTATTGTACACCTGTGAAATTTGGCCAGGTTATGCAGTTTGCATTGCTGCACAATTGCTCCTGCCTAGCTCTGCCACGGTTGCAAACATTCAGGCGTGGCAGGCCGATAGGCTGGTCCCATAGGACACTGCCAGCGGACTGTGTATATCTGCTTCCCGTTCTTCTCTCCTGAGTGCTACTAATTAAAGCTTTGACGGTACACTCTACTCAACCTGAGCAGTAAGTTGAACCTCAATTTATGGCACTCTGTGAAAGTGTTGAGAACTAGAGTCACTTGTTTGGCACGCCACCACTGTCCATCCAGCACTATGGACGGCACTGCCTACATCTGGCTCTAATTAGTCCACGGTTGTGTTCAGCCGAATGACCTCTGCCGGGAACACTCAGAATGAGGTTCTGAGCTGTTGCAACCTAGGAGCTTTTCACTGCTCTCAAGGCTTCTTAGGAAGAATTCCGGAATCTTGCTGCCGGCAGGCCTCTGGCTGTTCCGGGTGAACTTCTCCATGTAAATCCACCGTGGTTTCTTGTACACCGATGAAATTGGGCCAGCTTATGCAATTCGCATTGCTGCACAATTGGGCCTCCTAGCTCTGCCGCAGTTGCAAACATTCAGGCGTGGCAGCCAGATAGGCTGGTCCCCGTAGGACACTGCAGCGGACTGGGTATATCAGCTTCCCGTTCTTCTCACCTGAGTGCTACTGATTCCAGCTTTGACAGCTACACTCTACTCAACCGGAGCAGTAAGTTGAACCTCAATTTATGGCACTTAGTGAAATTGTTGCGAACTAGAGCTAAGTTGTTTGGCACTCCACCACTGTCCAGCACTATGGACGGCACTGCCTACGTGTGGCTCTAATTAGTCCCTGGTTGTGTTCAGCAGATTGACCTCTGCGGGAAACACTCATAATGAGGTTCTGTGTTATGGCAACATAGGAGCGTTTCACTTCTTTCAAGGCTTCTTAGGAAGAATTCCGGAATGTTGTTGCCGGCAGAACTCCGGCTGTTCCTGGTGAACATCTCCTTGTAAATCCCCCGTGGTTTCTTGTACACCCGTGAAATTTGGCCAGGTTAAGTAGTTTGCATTGCTGCACAATTGTGCCTGCCTAGCTCTGCCACAGTTGCAAACATTCTGGCGTGGCAGCCACATAGGCTGGTCCCCGTAGGACAATGCCAAAAGACTGGGTACATCTGCTTCCCGTTTTTCTCTCCTGAGTGCTACTGATTCCAGGTTTTACGGCTACAATCTACTCTAAAGGAGCAGTAAGTTGAACCTCAACTTATGGCACTTTGTGAAAGTGTTGAGAACTAGAGCTCAGTTGTTTGGCACGCCACCACTGTCCAGCACTAAGGACGGCACTGCCTACATGTGGCTCTAAGTAGTCCACGGTTGTGTTCAACCGAATGACCTCGGCCGGGAACACTCAGAATGTGGTTCTGAGTTGTTGCCAAATAGGAGCCTTTCACTGCTTTCAAGGCTTATTAGGAAGAATTCACGAACCTTCTGCCAGCAGGCCTCCGGCGGTTCCGGGTGAACATATCCTTGTAAATTCCCCGTGGTTTCTTGTACTCACGCGAAATGTGGCCAGTTTGCATTGCTGCCCAATTGCGCCTGCCTAGCTCTGCCGCGGTTGCAAACATTCAGGCGTGGCAGCCGGAAAGGCTAGTCCCCATAGGACACTGCCTGCAGACTGGGTATATGTGCTTCCCGTTCTTCTCACCTGAGTGCTACTGATTCCAGCTTGGACGGCGACACTCTACTCAACCGGAGCAGTAAGTTGAACCTCAACTTATGGCACTTTGTGAATGTGTTGAGAACTAGAGCTCAGTTGTTTGGCACGCCACCACTGTCCATCCAGCACTACGGACGGCACTGCCTACATCTGGCTCTTATTAGTCCATGGTTATATTCAGCCGAATGACCTCTGCCGGGAACACTCAGAATGAGGTTCTGAGTTATTGCAACAAAAGAGCGTTTCACTGCTTTCAAGGCTTCTTAGGAAGAATTCCTGAATGTTGCTGCCGGCAGGCCTCCGGCTGTTCCGGGTGAACATATCCTTGAAAATCCCCCGTGGTTTCTTGTACACCCGTGAAATTTGCCCAGGTTATGCAGTTTGCATTGCTGCACAATTGCGCCTGCCTAGCTCTGCCGCGGTTGCAAACATAAAGGCGTGTTAGCCAGAAAGGCTGGTCCCCGTAGAACACTGCCAGCGGACTGGGTATATCTGCTTCCCGTTCTTCTCACCTGAGTGCTACTGATTCCAACTTTGACAGCTACACTCTACTCAACCGGAGCATTAAGTTGAACCTCAACTAATGGCAATGTGTGAAAGTGTTGAGAACTAGAGCTCAGTTGTTTGGCACGCCACCACTGTCCATCCAGCACTATGGACGGCACTGCCTACATCTGGCTCTAATTAGTCCACGGTTGTGTTCAGCCGAATGACCTCTGCCGGGAACACTCAGAAGGAGGTTCTGAGTTATTGCAACATAGGAGCGTTTCACTGCTTTCAAGGCTTCTTAGGAAGAATTCCTGAATGTTCCTGCCGGCAGGCCTCTGGCTGTTCCGGGTGAACATCTACTTGTAAATCCCCCGTGGTTTCTTCTACACCCGTGAAATTTGGCCAGGTTATGCAGTTTGCATTGCTGCAAAATTTCGCCTGCCTAGCTGTGCCGCGTTGGCAAACATTCCGGCGTGGCAGCCGGATAGGCTGGTCCCCGTAGGACACTGCCAGCCGACTGGGTATATCTGCTTCCCATTTTCTCATCTGAGTGATACTGATTCCAGCTTTGACGGCTACACTCTACTCAACCGGAGCAGTAAGTTGAAACTCAACTTATGGCACTTTGTGAAAGTGTTGAGAACTAGAGCTCAGTTGTTTGGCACGCCACCACTGTCCATCCAGCACTATGGACGGCACTGCCTACATCTGGCTCTAATTAGTCCACGTTTGTGTTCAGCCGAATGACCTCTGCGGGGAACACTCAGAATGAGGTTCTGAGTTATAGTAACATAGGAGCGTTTCACTGCTTTCAAGAATTCTTAGGAAGAATTCCGGAATGTTCATGCCGGCAGGCCTCCGGCTGTTCCGGGTGATCATCTCCTTGTAAATCCCCCGTGGTTTCTTGTACACCGGTGAAATTTGGCCAGGTTATGCAGTTTGCATTGCTGCACAATTGCTCGGTCCTAGCTCTGCCGTGGTCGCAAACATTCAGGGTGGAAGCCAGGTAGGCTGGTCCCCGTATGACACTGCCAGCCCACTTGGTATATCTGCTTCCCGTTTTTCTCTCCTGAGTGCTACTGATTCCACGTTTTACGGCTACAATCTACTCTAAAGGAGCAGTAAGTTGAACCTCAACTTATGGAACTTTGTGAAAGTGTTGAGAACTAGAGCTCAGTTGTTAGGCACGCCACCATTATCCAGCACTAAGGACGGCACTGCCTACATGTGGCTCTAATTAGTCCACGGTTGTGTTCAACCGAATGACCTCGGCCGGGAACAAGCAGAATGTGGTCCTCAGTTGTTGCAAAATAGGAGCCTTTCACTGCTTTCAAGGCTTATTAGGAAGAATTCCGGAATCTTGCTGCCGGCAGGCCTCCGACGGTTCCGGGTGAACATCTCCTTGTAAATTCCCCATGGTTTCTTGTACTCCCGCGAAATTTGGCCAGTTTGCATTGCTGCACAATTGCGCCTGCCTAGCTCTGCCGCGGTTGCAAACATTCAGGCGTGGCAGCCAGATAGGCTGTTCCCCGTAGGACACTGCCATCGGACTGGGTATATCTGCTTCCCGTTCTTCTCATCTGAGTGCTACTCATTCCAGCTTTGACGGCTACACTCTACTCAACCGGAGAAGTAAGTTGAGCCATAAATTATGGGACTTTGTGAAAGTGTTGAGAACAAGAGCAGAGTTGTTTGGCAGGCCACCACTGTCCATCCAGCACTATGGACGGCACTGTCTACATCTGGCTCTAATTTAGTCCCTGGTTTTGTTCAGCCCAATGTCCTCTTTCGTAACATTCACAATGAGCTTCAGATTCATTGCAACATAGGAGCGTTTCAGTGCTTTCAAGGCTTCTTAGGAAGAATTCCGAAATGTTGCTTCCGGCAGGCCTCCAGCGGTTCGGGGTGAACATCTCATGTATATCCCCCGTTGTTTCTTGTACACCCGTGAAATTTGGCGGGGTTATGCAGTTTGCATTGTTGCACAATTGCTCGTCCCTAGCTCTACCGCGGTTGCAAACATTCAGGCGTGGCAGCCAGACAGGCTGGTCCCCGTAGGACACTGCCAGCAGACTGGGTATATCTGCTTGCCGTTCTTCTCACCTGAGTGCTACTGATTCCAGCTTTGACGGCTACACTCTACTCAACCGGAGCAGTAAGTTGAACCTCAACTTATGGCCCTTTGTGAAAGTGTTGATAACTAGAGCTCAGTTGTTTGGCACGCCACCACTCTCCATCCAGCACTATGGATGGCACTGCCTACATCTGGCTCTAATTAGTCCACGGTTGTGTTCAGCCGAATGACCTCTGCTGGGAACACTCAGAATGAGGTTCTGAGTTATTGCAACATAGGAGTGTTTCAATGATTTCAAGGCTTCACATTAAGATTTCCGGAATCTTGTTGCCGGAAGGCCTCCGGCTGTTCCGGGTGAACATCTCCTTGTAAATCCCCCGTGGTTTCTTGTATACCCGTAATATTTGGCCAGGTTTTGCAGCATGCATACCTGCACAATTGGGCCCGCCTAGCTCTGCCGCGGTTGCAAATATTCAGGCATGGCAGCTAGATAGGCTGGTCCCCGTAAGACACTGCCAGCGGACTGGGTATATCTATTTCCCGTTCTTCTCACCTGAGTGCTACTGATTCCAGCTTTGAAGGCTACACTCTACTCAACCGGAGCAGTAAGTTGAACTTCAACTTGTGGCACTTTGTGAAAGTGTTGAGAACTAGAGCTCAGTTGTTTTGCAGGCCACCACTGTCCATCAAGCACTATGAACGGCCCTGCCTTAATCTGGCTCTAATTAGTCAAAGGTTGTGTTCAGCCAAATGACCTCTGCCGGGAACACTCAGAATGAGGTTCTGAGTTATTGCAACATAGGAGCGTTTCTCTGCTTTCAAGGCTTCTTAGGAAGGATTCCGGAATCTTGCTGCAGGCAGGCTTCCGGCTTTTCCTGTTGAACATCTCCTTGTAAATCGGCCGTGGTTTCTTGTACACCCGTGAAATTTGGCCAGGTTATGCACTTTGCATGTCTGCACAATTGCGCCTGCCTAGCTCTGCCGCGATTGCAAACATTCAGGAGTCGCAGCCAGATAGGCTGGTACCCGTAGGACACTGCCATTGGACTGGGTATATCTGCTTCCCGTTCTACTCAACTGAGTGCTACTGATACCAGCTTTGAAGGCTACACTGTACTCAAACGGAGCAATAAGTTGAACCTCAACTTATGGCAGTTTGTGAAAGTGTTGAGAACTAGAGTTCTGTTGTTTGGCACGTAACCACTGTCCATCCAGCACTATGGACGGCACTGCCTACATCTGCCTCTAATTAGTCCACGGTTGTGTTCATCCCAATGATCTCTGCCGGGAACACTCAGAATGAGGTTCTGAGTTATTGCAACATAGGAGCGTTTCACTGCTTTCAAGGCTTCTTAGGAATAGTTCCTGAATCTTGCTGCCGGCAGGACTCTGAATGTTCCGGGTGAATTTCTCCTTTTAAAGCCGCCGTGGTTTCTTGTACACCCGTGGAATTTGGCCAGGTTATGCAGTTTGCATTGCTGCACAATATCGCCTGCCTAGCTCTGCCGCGCTTGCAAACATTCAGGCCTGGCAGCCAGATAGGCTGGTCCCCGTCGGACACTGCCAGCAGACTGGGTATATCTGCTTCCCGTTCTTCTCACCTGAGTGCTACTGATTCCAGCTTTGACGGCTACACTCTACTCAACCGGAGCAGTAAGTTGAACCTTAACTTATGGCACTTTGTGAAAGTGTAGAGAACTAGAACTCAGTTGTTTGGGATGCCACCACTCTGCATCCAGCACTATGGACGGCACTGCCTACATCTGGCTCTAATTAGTCCACGGTTGTGTTCAGCCTAATGACCTCTGCCGGGAACACTCAGAATGAGGTTCTGAGTTATTTCAAGATAGTAGCGTTTGAATGCTTTCTAGGCTTCTTAGGAAGGATTACGTAATCTTGCTGCCTGCACGCCTCCGGCTGTTCCGGGTGAACATCTCCTTGTAAATCCCCCGTGTTTTCTTGTACACCCGTTTAATTTTGCCAGTTTATGCAGCTTGCATTGCTGCACAATCACGCCTGCCTAGCTCTGCCGCGGTTGAAAACATTCAGGAGTGGCAGCCAGATTGCTGGTCCCCGTAGGACAATGCCAGCGGACTGGTTATATCTGCTTCCCGTTCTTCTCACCTGAGTGCAACTGATTCCAGGTTTGACGGCTACACTCTACTCACCCGGCACAGTAAGGTGAACCTCAACTTGTGGCACTTTGAGAAAATGTTGAGAACTAGAGCTCAGTTGTTTGGCACGCCACCACGGTCCATCTAGCACTATGAAAGGCATTGCCTATATCTGGCTCTAATGAGTCCACGGTTGTGTTGGGCCGAATGACCTCTGCCGCGAACACTCAGAATGAGGTTCTGAGTTACTGCAACATAGGAGAGTTTCACTGATTTCAAGGCTTCTTAGGAAGAATTCCGGAATCTTGCTTCCCGCAGGCCAATGTCTGTTCCGGGTGAATATCTCCTTGTAAATCCGCCGTGGTTTCTTGTACACCCGTGAAACTTAACCAGGTTATGCAGTTTGCATTGTTGCACAATTGCACCTGCATAACTCTGCCATGCTTGCAAACATTCAGGCGTGGCAGCCTGATTGGCTTGTCCCTGTAGGACACTGCCAGCGGACTGGGTATATCTGCTTCCCGTTCTTCTCACCTGAGTGCTACTGATTCCAGCTTTGACGGCTACACTCTACTCAACCGGACCAGTAAGTTGAACCTCACCTTATGGCCCTTTGTGAAAGTGTTGAGAACTAGACCTCAGTTGTTTGGCAAACCACCACTGTCCATCCAGCACTATGGACGGCACTGCCTACATCTGTCTCTAATTAGTCCACTGTTGTGTTCAGCCGAATGACCTCTGCCCGGAAAACTCAGAATGAGTTTCTGAGTTACTGCAACATAGGAGCGTTTCACTGCTTTCAAGGCTTCTTAGGAAGAATTCCGGAATCTTGCTGCCGGCAGGCCTCCGGCTGTTCCGGGTGAACATCTCCTTATAAATCCCCCATGGATTCTTGTACACCCGTGAAATTTGGCCAGGTTATTCAGTTTGCATTGCTGCACAATTGTGCCTTCCTATCTATGCCGCGGTTGCAAACATTCAGGCGTGGCAGCCAGATAGGCTGGTCCCCGTAGGACACTGCCAGCGGACTGCGTATATCTGCTTCCCGTTCTTCTCACCTGAGTGCTACTGATTCCAGCTTTGACGGCTACACTCTACTCACCCGGCGCAGTACGTTGAACCTCAACATGTGGCACTTTGTGAAAGTGTTGAGAATCAGAGCTCATTTGTTTGGCACGCCACCACTGTCCATCCAGCACTATGAATGGCCCTGCCTATATCTGGCTGTAATTAGTCCACGGTTGCGTTTAGCCGCATGACCTCTGCCGGGAACACTAAGAATGAGGTTCTGAGTTATTGCAACATAGGAGCGTTTCACTGCTTTCAAGGCTTCTTAGGAAAGATTCCGGAAACTTGCTGCCCTCAGGCCACCGGTTGTTCCGGGTGAACATCTCCTTGTAAATCCCACGTCGTTTCTTGTACACCCGTGAAATTTGGCCAGGTTATGCAGTTTGCATAGATGCACAATTGCGCCTGCCTAGCTCTGTCGCGTTTCCAAACATTCAGGCATGGCAGCCAGATAGGCAGGTCCCCCTTAGACACTGCCAGCGGACTGGGTATATCTGCTTCCCGTTCTTCTCACCTGAGTGCTACTGATTCCAGCTTTGACGGTTACACTCTATTCAACCGGAGCAGTAAGGTGAACCTCAACAGATGGCCCTTTGTGAAAGTGTTGAGAACTATAGCTCAGTTGTATGGCACGCCACCACTGTCCATCCAGCACTATGGAAGGCACTGCCTATATCTGACTCTAATGAGTCCACGGATGTGTTCAGCCGAATGACCCCTGCCGGGAACACTCAGAATGAGGTTCTGAGTTACGGCAACATAGGAGCGTTTCACTGCTTTCAAGGCTTCTTAGGAAGAATTCCGGAATCTTGTTGCAGGCAGGCCTGCGGCTGTTCCGGGTGAACATCTCCTTGTAAATCCCCCGTGGTTTCTTGTACACCCCTGAAATTTGGCCAGGTTATGCAGTTTGCATTGCTGCACAATTGCGCCTGCCTAGCTCTGCCACGGTTGCAAACATTCAGGCGTGGCAGCCAGATAGGCTGCTCCCCGTAGGACATTGCCAGCGGACTGGGTATATCTGCTTCCCGTTCTTCTCACCTGAGTGCTACTGATTCCAGCTTTGACGGCTACACTCTACTCAACCGGAGTAGTAAGTTGAACCTCAACTGATGGAACTTTGTGAAAGTGGTGAGAACTAGAGCTCAGTTGTTTGGCACACAACCACTCTCCATCCAGCACTATGGAAGGCACTGCCTATATCTGGCTCTAATTAGTCCACGGTTGTGTTCAGCCGAATGACCTCTGCCGGGAACACGCAGAAGGAGGTTCTGAGATACTTCAACATAGGAGCGTTTCACTGCTTTCAAGGCTTCTTAGGAAGAATTCCGGAATCTTGCTGCTGGCAGGCCTCCAGCTCTTCCTGGTGAACATCTCCTTGTAAATCCCCCGTGGTTTCTTGTAAACCCGTGAAATGTGGCCAGGTTATGCAGTTTGCATTGCTGCACAATTGCACCTGCCTAGCTCTGCCGTGGTTGCAAACATTCAGGCGTGGCAGCCAGATAGGCTGGTCCCTGTAGGACACTTCCAATGGACCGGGTATATCTGCTTCCCGTTCTTCTCACCTCAGTGCTACTGATTCCAGCTTCGAAGGCTACACTCTACTCAACCGGAGCAGTAAGTTGAACCTCAACTTATGGAACTTTGGGAAAGTGTTGAGAACTAGAGCTCAGTTGTTTCTCACGCCACCACTGTCCATCCATCACTATGGACGGCACTGCCTACATCTGGCTCTAATTAGTCCACGGTTGTGTTCAGCCGAATGACCTCTGCCGGAAACACTCAGAATGAGGTTCTGAGATACTTCAACATAGGAGTGTTTCACTACTTTCAAGGCTACTTAGGAAGAATTCTGGAATCTTGCTGTAGGCAGGCCTCGGTCTGTTCCGGGTGAACATCTCCTTGCAAATCCCCCGTGGTTTCTTGTACACCCGTGAAATTTGGCTAGGTTATGTAGTTTGCTTTACTGTACCATTGCGCCTGCCCAAATCTGCCACGGTTGCAAACATTCAGGCGTGGCAGCTAGATAGGCTGGTCCCCGAAGGACACTGCCAGCGGACTGCGTATATCTGCTTCCCGTTATTCTCACCTGAGTGCTGCTGATGACAGCTTTGACGGTTACACTCTACTCAACCAGAGAAGTAAGTTGAACCTCAACTGATGGCACTTTGTGAAAGTGTTGAGAACAAGAGCTCAGTTGTTTGGCACGCCACCACTGTCCATCCAGTACTATAGACGGCACTGCCTACATCGGGCACTAATTAGTCCACCGTTGTGTTCAGCCGAATGACCTCTGCCGGGAACACTCAGAATGAGGTTCTGAGTTATTGCAACATAGGACCGTTTCACTGCTTTCAAGGATTCTTAGGAAGAATTCCGGAATCTTGCTGCCTGCAGGCCTCCGTATGTTCTGGGTGAACATCTCGTTGTTAATCCCCCGTGGTTTCTTGTACACCTGTGAAATTTGGCCAGGTTATGCAGTTTGCATTGCTGCACAATTGCGCCAGCCTAGCTCTGCCGCGGTTGCAAACATTCAGGCCTGGCAGCCAGATAGGCTGGTCCCCGTAGAACACTGCCAGCGGATTGGGTATATCTGCTTCCCGTTCTTCTCACCTGAGTGCTACTGATTCCAGCTTTGACGGCTACAATCTACTCAACCGGAGCAGTGAGTTGAACCTCAACTTATGGCACTTTGTGAAAGTGTTGATAACTAGAGCTCAGTTGTTTGGCATGCCACCACTGTCAATAATCCAGCACTATGGACGGCACTTCCTACATCTGCCTCTAATTAATCCACGGTTGTGTTCAGCCTAATGACCTCTGCCGGCAACACTCAGAATGAGGTTCTGAGTTATTGCAACATAGGTGCGTTTCACTGCTTTCACGGCTTCACAGGAAGAATTCCGGAATGTTGCTGCCGTCAGGCTTCCGGCTGTTCCAGGTGAACATCTCCTTGTAAATCCCCCGTGGTTTCTTGTACACCCGTGAAATTTGGCCAGGTTATGCAGTTTGCATTGCTGCACAATTGCGCCAGCCTAGCTCTGCCGCGGTTGCAAACATTCAGGTGTGGCAGCCAGATAGGCTGGTCCCCGTAGGACTCTGCCAGCCGCCTTGGTATATCTGCTTCCCGTTCTTCTCACCTGAGTGCTACTGATTCCAGCTTTGATGGCTACACTCTACTCAACCGGAGCAGTAAGTTGAACCTCAACTTATGGCCCTTTGTGAAAGTGTTGAGAAATAGAGCTCACTTGTTTGGCACGCCACCACTGTCCATCCAGCACTATGAACGGCACTCCTTACATCTGGCTCTAATTAGTACACGGTTGTGTTCAGCCAAATGATCTC
Organism: Dipodomys merriami; assembly: GCF_024711535.1. NCBI lineage: Eukaryota > Metazoa > Chordata > Mammalia > Rodentia > Heteromyidae > Dipodomys > Dipodomys merriami. The sequence continues at coordinate 58,372 of NW_027206028.1, forward strand.
TGCCGGGAACACTCAGAATGAGTGTCTGAGTTATTGCAACATAGGAGCGTTTCACTGCTTTCAAGGCTTCTTAAAAGAATTCCGGAATCTTGCTGCCGGCAGGCCTCCGGCTGTTCGGGATGAACATCTCCTTGTAAATCCCCCATGGATTCTTGTACACCCGTGAACTTTGGCCAGGTTATGCAGTTTGCATTGCTGCACAATTGTGCCTTCCTATCTATGCCGCGGTTGCAAACATTCAGGCGTGGCAGCCAGAAAGGCTGGTCCCAGTAGGACACTGCCAGCCCACTGGGTATATCTGCTTCCCGTTCTTCTCACCTTAATGCTATTTATTCCAGGTTTGACGGCTACAATCTACTCAACCGAAGCAGTAAGTTGAACCTCAACTTATGGCACTTTGTGAAAGTGTTGAGAACTAGAGTTCAGTTATTTGGCACGCCACCCCAGTCCATCCAGCACTATGGACGGCACTGCCTACATCTGGCTCTAATTAGTCCACGGTTGTGTTCAGCCGAATGACCTCTGTCCGGAACACTCAGAATGAAGTTCTGAGTTATTGCAACATAGGATCGTTTCACTGCTTTCAAGGCTTATTAGGAAGGATTGTGGAATCTTGCTCCCAGCACGCCTCCGGGTGTTCTGGTTGAACATCTACTTGTAAATCCCCCCTGGTTTCTTGTAAACCCGTGAAATTTGGCCAGGTTATGCAGTTTGTATTGCTGCAAAATTACGTCTCCCTAGCTCTGCCGCGATTGCAAACATTCAAGAGTGGCAGCCAGATAGGCTGGTCCCAGTAGGACACTGCCAGCGAACTGGGTATATCTGCTTCCCGATCTTCTCAACTGACGGCTACTGATTCCAGCTTTGATGTCTACACTCTACTCAACCGGAGCTGTAAGTAGAACCTCAACTTATGGCACTTTGTGAAAGTGTTGAGAACTAGAGCTCAGTTGTTAGGCATGCCACCACTGTCCATCCAGCACTATGGACGGCACTGCCTACATCTGGGTCTAATTAGTCCACGGTTGTGTATAGCCGAATGTCGTCTGCCGAGACACTCAGAATGAGGTTCTGAGTTACTGTAACATAGGAGCGTTTCACTGCTTTCAAGGCTTCTTAGGAAGAATTCCGGAATCTTGCTGCCGGCAGGCCTCTGGCTGTTCCGGGTTAAAATCTACATGTGAATCCCTCGTGGTGTCTTGTAAAACCGTGAAATTTGGCCAAGTTTTGCAGTTTGCATTGCTGCACAATTGTGCCTGCCTAGCTCTGCCGCGGTTACAAACATTCAGGAGTGGCAGCCAGATACACTGGTCCCCGTAGGACACTGCCAGCGGACTAGGTATATATGCCTCCTGTTCTTCTCACCTGAGTGCTACTGATTCCAGCTTTGACGGCTACACTCTACTCAACCGGAGCAGTAAGTTGAACCTCAACTTATGGCTCTTTGTGAAAGTGTTGATAACTAGAGCTCAGTTGTTTGGCACGCCACTACTCTCCATCCAGCACTATGGACGGCACTGCCTACATCTGCCTCTAATTAGTCCACGGTTGTGTTAAGCCGAATGACCTCTGCTGGGAACACTCAGAATGAGGTTCTGAGTTATTGCAACATAGGAGTGTTTCAATGATTTCAAGGCTTCACATTAAGATTTCCGGAATCTTGTTGCCGGAAGGCCTCCGGCTGTTCTGGGTGAACATCTCCTTGTAAATCCCCCGTGGTTTCTTGTATACCCGTAATATTATCCAGGTTATGCAGCATGCATACCTGCACAATTGGGCCCGCCTAGCTCTGCAGCGGTTGCAAATATTCAGGCATGGCAGCCAGATAGGCTGGTCCCCGTAAGACACTGCCAGCGGACTGGGTATATCTACTTCCCGTTCTTCTCACCTGAGTGCTACTGATTCCAGCTTTGAAGGCTACACTCTACTCAACCGGAGCAGTAAGTTGAACTTCAACTTGTGGCACTTTGTGAAAGTGTTGAGAACTAGAGCTCAGTTGTTTTGCAGGCCACCACTGTCCATCAAGCACTATGAACGGCCCTGCCTTAATCTGGCTCTAATTAGTCAAAGGTTGTGTTCAGCCAAATGACCTGTGCCGGGAACACTCACAATGAGGTTCTGAGTTATTGCAACATAGGAGCGTTTCTCTGCTTTCAAGGCTTCTTAGGAAGGATTCCGGAATCTTGCTGCAGGCAGGCTTCCGGCTTTTCCTGTTGAACATCTCCTTGTAAATCGGCCGTGGTTTCTTGTATACCCGTGAAATTTGGCCAGGTTATGCAGTTTGCATGGCTGCACAATTGCGCCCGCCTAGCTCTTATGCGATTGCAAACATTCAGGAGTCGCAGCCAGATAGGCTGGTACCCGTAGGACACTGCCATTGGACTGGGTATATCTGCTTCCCGTTCTACTCAACTGAGTGCTACTGATACCAGCTTTGAAGGCTACACTCTACTCAAACGGAGCAATAAGTTGAACCTCAACTTATGGCACTTTGTGAAAGTGTTGAGAACTAGAGTTCTGTTGTTTGGCACGTAACCACTGTCCATCCAGCACTATGGACGGAATTGCCTACATCTGCCTCTAATTAGTCCACGGTTGTGTTCATCCCAATGATCTCTGCCGGGAACACTCAGAATGAGGTTCTGAGTTATTGCAACATAGGAGCGTTTCACTGCTTTCAAGGCTTCTTAGGAATAGTTCCTGAATCTTGCTGCCGGCAGGACTCTAAATGTTCCGGGTGAATTTCTCCTTGTAAAGCCGCCGTGGTTTCTTGTACACCCGTGGAATTTGGCCAGGTTATGCAGTTTGCATTGCTGCACAATAGCGCCTGCCTAGCTCTGCCGCGCTTGCAAACATTCAGGCGTGGCAGCCAGATAGGCTGGTCCCCGTCGGACACTGCCAGCAGACTGGGTATATCTGCTTCCCGTTCTTCTCACCTGAGTGCTACTGATTCCAGCTTTGACGGCTACACTCTACTCAACCGGAGCAGTAAGTTGAACCTTAACTTATGGCACTTTGTGAAAGTGTAGAGAACTAGAACTCAGTTGTTTGGGATGCCACCACTCTGCATCCAGCACTATGGACGGCACTGCCTACATCTGGCTCTAATTAGTCCACGGTTGTGTTCAGCCTAATGACCTCTGCCGGGAACACTCAGAATGAGGTTCTGAGTTATTTCAAGATTGTAGCGTTTGAATGCTTTCTAGGCTTCTTAGGAAGGATTACGTAATCTTGCTGCCTGCACGCCTCCGGCTGTTCCGGGTGAACATCTCCTTGTAAATCCCCCGTGTTTTCTTGTACACCCGTTTAATTTTGCCAGTTTATGCAGCTTGCATTGCTGCACAATCACGCCTGCCTAGCTCTGCCGCGGTTGAAAACATTCAGGAGTGGCAGCCAGATTGCTGGTCCCCGTAGGACAATGCCAGCGGACTGGTTATATCTGCTTCCCGTTCTTCTCACCTGAGTGCAACTGATTCCAGGTTTGACGGCTACACTCTACTCACCCGGCACAGTAAGGTGAACCTCAACTTGTGGCACTTTGAGAAAATGTTGAGAACTAGAGCTCAGTTGTTTGGCACGCCACCACTGTCCATCTAGCACTATGAAAGGCATTGCCTATATCTGGCTCTAATGAGTCCACGGTTGTGTTGGGCCGAATGACCTCTGCCGCGAACACTCAGAATGAGGTTCTGAGTTACTGCAACATAGGAGAGTTTCACTGATTTCAAGGCTTCTTAGGAAGAATTCCGGAATCTTGCTTCCCGCAGGCCAATGTCTGTTCCGGGTGAATATCTCCTTGTAAATCCGCCGTGGTTTCTTGTACACCCGTGAAACTTAACCAGGTTATGCAGTTTGCATTGTTGCACAATTGCACCTGCATAACTCTGCCATGCTTGCAAACATTCAGGCGTGGCAGCCTGATTGGCTTGTCCCTGTAGGACACTGCCAGCGGACTGGGTATATCTGCTTCCCGTTCTTCTCACCTGAGTGCTACTGATTCCAGCTTTGACGGGTACACTCTACTCAACCGGACCAGAAAGTTGAACCTCACCTTATGGCCCTTTGTGAAAGTGTTGAGAACTAGACCTCAGTTGTTTGGCAAACCACCACTGTCCATCCAGCACTATGGACGGCACTGCCTACATCTGTCTCTAATTAGTCCACTGTTGTGTTCAGCCGAATGACCTCTGCCCGGAAAACTCAGAATGAGTTTCTGAGTTACTGCAACATAGGAGCGTTTCACTGCTTTCAAGGCTTCTTAGGAAGAATTCCGGAATCTTGCTGCCGGCAGGCCTCCGGCTGTTCCGGGTGAACATCTCCTTATAAATCCCCCATGGATTCTTGTACACCCGTGAAATTTGGCCAGGTTATTCAGTTTGCATTGCTGCACAATTGTGCCTTCCTATCTATGCCGCGGTTGCAAACATTCAGGCGTGGCAGCCAGATAGGCTGGTCCCCGTAGGACACTGCCAGCGGACTGCGTATATCTGCTTCCCGTTCTTCTCACCTGAGTGCTACTGATTCCAGCTTTGACGGCTACACTCTACTCACCCGGCGCAGTACGTTGAACCTCAACATGTGGCACTTTGTGAAAGTGTTGAGAATCAGAGCTCATTTGTTTGGCACGCCACCACTGTCCATCCAGCACTATGAATGGCCCTGCCTATATCTGGCTCTAATTAATCCACGGTTGGGTTTAGCCGCATGACCTCTGCCGGAAACACTAAGAATGAGGTTCTGAGTTATTGCAACATAGGAGCGTTTCACTGCTTTCAAGGCTTCTTAGGAAAGATTCCGGAAACTTGCTGCCCGCAGGCCACCGGCTGTTCCGGGTGAACATCTCCTTGTAAATCCCCCGTCGTTTCTTGTACACCCGTGAAATTTGGCCAGGTTATGCAGTTTGCATAGATGCACAATTGCGCCTGCCTAGCTTTGTCGCGTTTGCAAACATTCAGGCATGGCAGCCAGATAGGCAGGTCCCCCTTGGACACTGCCAGCGGACTGGGTATATCTGCTTCCCGTTCTTCTCACCTGAGTGCTACTGATTCCAGCTTTGACGGTTACACTCTATTCAACCGGAGCAGTAAGGTGAACCTCAACAGATGGCCCTTTGTGAAAGTGTTGAGAACTATAGCTCAGTTGTATGGCACGCCACCACTGTCCATACAGCACTATGGAAGGCACTGCCTATATCTGACTCTAATGAGTCCACGGATGTGTTCAGCCGAATGACCCCTGCCGGGAACACTCAGAATGAGGTTCTTAGTTACGGCAACATAGGAGCGTTTCACTGCTTTCAAGGCTTCTTAGGAAGAATTCCGGAATCTTGTTGCAGGCAGGCCTGCGGCTGTTCCGGGTGAACATCTCCTTTTAACTCCCCAGTGGTTTTTGTACACCCCTGAAATTTGGCCAGGTTATGCAGTTTGCATTGCTGCACAATTGCGCCTGCCTAGCTCTGCCACGGTTGCAAACATTCAGGCGTGGCAGCCAGATAACCTGGTCCCCGTAGAACACTGCCAGCGGATTGGGTATATCTGCTTCCCGTTCTTCTCACCTGAGTGCTACTGATTCCAGCTTTGACGGCTACACTCTACTCAACTGGAGTAGTAAGTTGAACCTCAACTGATGGAACTTTGTGAAAGTGGTGAGAACTAGATCTCAGTTGTTTGGCACACAACCACTCTCCATCCAGCACTATGGAAGGCACTGCCTATATCTGGCTCTAATTAGTCCACGGTTGTGTTCAGCCGAATGACCTCTGCCGGGAACAAGCAGAATGAGGTTCTGAGATACTTCAACATAGGAGCGTTTCACTGCTTTCAAGGCTTCTTAGGAAGAATTCCGGAATCTTGCTGCTGGCAGGCCTCCAGCTCTTCCTGGTGAACATCTCCTTGTAAATCCCCCGTGGTTTCTTGTAAACCCGTGAAATGTGGCCAGGTTATGCAGTTTGCATTGCTGCACAATTGCACCTGCCTAGCTCTGCCGTGGTTGCAAACATTCAGGCGTGGCAGCCAGATAGGCTGGTCCCTGTAGGACACTTCCAGTGGACCGGGTATATCTGCTTCCCGTTCTTCTCACCTCAGTGCTACTGATTCCAGCTTCGAAGGCTACACTCTACTCAACCGGAGCAGTAAGTTGAACCTCAACTTATGGAACTTTGGGAAAGTGTTGAGAACTAGAGCTCAGTTGTTTCTCACGCCACCACTGTCCATCCATCACTATGGACGGCACTGCCTACATCTGGCTCTAATTAGTCCACGGTTGTGTTCAGCCGAATGACCTCTGCCGGAAACACTCAGAATGAGGTTCTGAGATACTTCAACATAGGAGTGTTTCACTACTTTCAAGGCTACTTAGGAAGAATTCTGGAATCTTGCTGTAGGCAGGCCTCGGTCTGTTCCGGGTGAACATCTCCTTGCAAATCCCCCGTGGTTTCTTGTACACCCGTGAAATTTGGCTAGGTTATGTAGTTTGCTTTACTGTACCATTGCGCCTGCCCAAATCTGCCACGGTTGCAAACATTCAGGCGTGGCAGCTAGATAGGCTGGTCCCCGAAGGACACTGCCAGCGGACTGCGTATATCTGCTTCCCGTTATTCTCACCTGAGTGCTACTGATGACAGCTTTGACGGTTACACTCTACTCAACCAGAGAAGTAAGTTGAACCTCAACTGATGGCACTTTGTGAAAGTGTTGAGAACAAGAGCTCAGTTGTTTGGCACGCCACCACTGTCCATCCAGTACTATAGACGGCACTGCCTACATCGGGCACTAATTAGTCCACCGTTGTGTTCAGCCGAATGACCTCTGCCGGGAACACTCAGAATGAGGTTCTGAGTTATTGCAACATAGGACCGTTTCACTGCTTTCAAGTATTCTTAGGAAGAATTCCGGAATCTTGCTGCCTGCAGGCCTCCGTATGTTCTGGGTGAACATCTCCTTGTTAATCCCCCGTGGTTTCTTGTACACCCGGGAAATTTGGCCAGGTTATGCAGTTTGCATTGCTGCACAATTGCGCCAGCCTAGCTCTGCCGCGGTTGCAAACATTCAGGCCTGGCAGCCAGATAGGCTGGTCCCCGTAGAACACTGCCAGCGGATTGGGTATATCTGCTTCCCGTTCTTCTCACCTGAGTGCTACTGATTCCAGCTTTGACGGCTACACTCTACTCAACCGGAGCCCTAAGTTGAACCTCAACTTGTGGCACTTTGTGAAACTGTTGAGAACTATAGCTCAGTTGTTTGGCACGCCACCAATGTCCATCCAGCACTATGGACGGCACTGCCTACATCTGGCTCTAATTAGTCCACGGTTGTGTTCAGCCTAATGACCTCTGTCGGGAACACTCAGAATGAGGTTCTGAGTTATTGCAACCCAATAGCGTTTCACTGCTTTCAAGGCTTCTAAGGAAGAATTCCAGAAACTTGCTGACTGCAGGCTTCCGGCTGTTCTGGGTGAATATCTCCTTGTAAATCCCCGTTGGTTTCTTGTACACCCCTGAAATTTGGCCAGGTTATGCAGTTTGCATTGCTGCACAATTGCAACTGCCTAGCTCTGCAGGGGTTGCAAATATTCAGGCGTGGCAGCCAGATAGGCTTGTCCCCGTAGAACACTGTCACCTGACTGGGTGTATCTGCTTCTCGTTCTTTTCACCTGAGTGCTACTTATTCCAGCTTTGACGGCTACACTCTACTCAACCGGAGCAGTAAGTTGAACCTCAACTTATGGCACTTTGTGAAAGTATGGAGAACTAGAGCTCAGTTGTTTGGCACGCCACCACTGTCCATCCAGCACTATGGACCTCACTACCTACCTCTGGCTCTAATTAGTCGACGGTTGTGTTCAGCCGAATGACCTCTGCCGGGAACATTCAGAATCAATTTCTGAGTTATTGCAACATAGGAGCGTTTCACTGCTTTCAAGGCTTCTTAGGAAGAATTCCAGAGTCTTGCTGCCGGCAGGCCTCCGGCTCTTCTAGGTGAACATCGCCTTGTAAATCCCCGGTGGTTTTTTTTACACCCCTGAAATTTGGCCAGGTTATGCAGTTTGAATTGCTGCACAATTTCGCCTGCCTACCTCTGCCACGGGTGCAAACATTCAGGCGTGGCAGCCAGATAGGTTGTCCCCATAGGACACTGCCTGTGGACTGGGTATATCTGCTTCCCGTTCTTCTCAACTGAGTGCTACTTATTCCACCTTTGACGGCTACAATCTACTCTACCGGAGCAGTAAGTTGAACCTCAACTGATGGCACTTTGTGAAAGTGTTGAGAACTATAGCTCAGTTGTTTGGCATGCCACCACTGTCCATCCAGCACTATGGACGGCACTGCCTACATCTGGCTCTAATTAGTCCACGGTTGTGTTCAGCCGAATGACCTCTGTCGGAAACACTCAGAATGAGGTTCTGAGTTACTGCAACATAGGAGCGTTTCACTGCTTTCAAGGCATCGTAGGAAGAATTCTGTAATCTTGATGCCGGCAGGCTTCCGGCTCTTCCGGGTAAACATCTCCTTGTAAATCCCCCGTGGTTTCTTGTACACCCGTGAAATTTGGCTAGGTTATGCAGTTTGCATTGCTGCACAATTGCGCCTGCCTAGCTCTGCCGCGGTTGCAAACAATCAGGCGTAGCACCCAGATAGGCTGGTCCCCAAAGGACATTGCCAGCCGACTGGGTATATCTGCTTCCCGTTCTTCTCACCTGAGTGCTACTGATTCCAGCTTTGACGGCTACAATCTACTCAACGGGAGCAGTAAGTTGAACCTCAACTTATGGCACTTTGTGAAAGTGTTGAGAACTAGAGCTCAGTTGTTTGGCACGCCACCACTGTCCATCCAACAGTATGGACGGCACTGCCTACATCTGTCTCTAATTAGTCCACGGTTGTGTTCAGACGAATGACCTCTGCCGGGAACACTCAGAATGAGGTTCTGAGTAATTGCAACATAGGAGCGTTTCACTGTATTCAAGGCTTCTTAGGAAGTATTCCAGAATCTTGCTGCCGGCAGGCCTCCGTCTGTTCCGGGTGAACATCTACTTGTAAATCCCTGTGGTTTCTTGTACACCCGTGAAATTTGGCCAGGTAATGCAGTTTGCATTGCTGCACAATTGCGCCTGCCTAGCTCTGCTGCGGTTGCAAACATTCAGGCGTGGGAGCCAGATAGACGGGTCCCTGTAGGACACTGCCAGCGGACTGGGTATATCTGCTTCCCGTTCTTCTCAACTTAGTGCTACTGATTCCAGCTTTGACGGCTACACTCTACTCACCTGGAGCAGTAAGTTGAACCTCAACTTGTGGCCCTTTGTGAAAGTGTTGAGAACTAGAGCTCAGTTGTTTGGCACGCCACCACTGTCCATCCAGTACTATGAAAGACACTGCCTATATCTTGCTCTAATTAGTCCACAGTTGTGTTCAGCCGAATGACCTCTGCCGGGAACACTCAGAATGAGGTTCTGAGTTATTGCAACATATGAGCGTTTCACTACTTTCAAGGCTGCTTAGGAAGAATTACGGAATCTTGTTGCTGGCAGGCCTCCAGCTCTTCCGGGTGAACATCTCTTTGTGAATCCCCCATGGTTTCTTGTAAACCCGTGAAATGTGGCCAGCTTATGCAGTTTGCATAGCTGCACAATTGCTCCTGCCTAGCTCTGCCGCAGTTGCAAACATTCAGGCGTGGCAGCCAGATAGGCTGGTCCCCGTAGAACACTGCCAGTGGACCGGGTATATCTGCTTCCCGTTCTTCTCACCTGAGTGCTACTGATTCCAGCTTCGAAGGCTACACTCTACTCACCGGAAGCAGTAAGTTGAACCTCAACTTATGGAACTTTGTGAAAGTGTTGAGAACTAGAGCTCAATTGTTTGGCACGCCATCATTTTCCATCCAGCATTATGGACGGCAGTGCTTACATCTGGCTCTAATTAGTCCACGGTTGTGTTCAGCCGAATGACCTCTTCCATGAACACTCAGATTGACGTTCTGAGTTGTTGCAACATAGGAGCGTTTCACTGCTTTCAAGGCTTCTTAGGAAGAATTACGGAATGTTGGTGCCAGCAGGCCTCCGGCTGTTCCAGGTGAACATCTCCTTGCAAATCCACCGTGGTTTCTTGTACACCCGTGAAATTTGGCCTGGTTATGTAGTTTACTTTGCTGGACAGTTGCGCCTGCCTAGATCTGCCACGGTTCCAAACATTAAGGCGTGGCAGCTAGATAGGCTGGTCCCCGAAGGACACTGCCAGCGGACTGGTTATATCTGGTTCCCGTTCTTCTCACCTGAGTGCTAGTAATGACAGCTTTGACGGCTACATTCTACACAACCGGAGCAGTAAGTTCAACCTCAACTGATGGCACTTTGTGAAAGTGTTGAGAACTAGAGCTCAGTTGTTTGGCACGCCACCACTGTCCATCCAACACTATGGACGTCACTGCATACATCTGGCTCTAATTAGTCCACGGTTGTCTTCAGCCGAATGACCTCTGCCGGGAACACTCAGAATCAGTTTCTGAGTTATTGCAACATAGGAGCGTTTCACTGCTTTCAGGGTTCTAAGGAAGAATTCCGGAGTCTTGCTGCCAGCAGGCCTCCAGTTCTTCTGGGTGAACATCTCCTTGTAAATCCCCGGTCCTTTCTTTTACACCCCTGAAATTTGGCCTGGTTATGCAGTTTCCATTGCTGCACAATTGCACCTGCCTAGGTCTGCCGTGGTTGCAAACATTCAGGCGTAGCAGCTAGATAGACTGGTCCATGTAGGACACTGCCAGCGGACTGGGTATATCTGCTTCCCATTCTCACCTGAGTGTTACTGATTCCCGCTTTGACGGCTACACTCTACTCAACTGGAGCAGTAAGTTGAATCTCAACTTATGGCACTTTGTGAAAGTGTTGAGAACTAGAGTTCAGTTGTTTGGCACGCCACCACTGTCCATACAGCACTATCGTCGGCACGGCCTACATCTGGCTCTAATTAGTCCACGGTTGTGTTCAGCCGAATGATCTCTGCCGGGAACACACAATGAGGTTCTGAGTTATTGCAACATAGGAGCGTTTCACTGCTTCCAAGGCTTCTTATGAAGAATTCCGGAATCTTGCTTCCGGTAGGCATGCGGCTGTTCCGGGTGAACATCTCCTTGTAAATCCCCCGTGGTTTCTTGTACACTGGTGATATTTGGCCAGGTTATGCAGTTTGTATTGCTGTACAATTTCCCCTGCCTAGCTCTGCCGCGATTGCAAACATTCAGGCGTGGCAGCCAGACAGGCTGGTCCCCGTAGGACACTGCCAGCGGACTGGGTATATCTAATTCCCTTTCTTCTCACCTGAGCGCTACTGATTCCAGCTTCGACGGCTATACTCTACTCAACCGGCCCAGTAAGTTGAACCTCAACTTATGGCACTTTGTGAAAGTGTTGTGAACTAGAGCTCAGTTGTTTGGCACGCCACCACACTCCATCGAGCACTATGGACGGCACTGCCTACATCTGGTTCTAATTAGTCCACGGTTGTGTTCAGCCGAATGACCTCTGCCACAAACACTCAGAATGAGGTTCTGAGTTACTGCAACATAGGAGTGTTTCACTACTTTCAAGGCTTCTTAGGAAGGATTCCGGAATCTTTCTTCCGGCAGGCTTCCGGCTGTTCCAGGTAAATATCTCCTTGTAAATCCCCCGTGGTTTCTTGTACAACCGTGAAATTTAACCAGGTTATACAGTTTGCATTGTTGCACAATTGCGCCTGCCTAGCTCTGCCGCGGTTGCAAACATTCAGGCGTGGCAGCCAGATAGGCTGTTCCCCGTAGGACACTGCCAGCGGACTGGGTATATCTGCTTCCCGTTCTTCTCACCTGAGTGCTAGTGATTCCAGCTTTGACGGCTACACTCTTCTCAACCGGACCAGTAAGTTGAACCTCAACTTATGGCACTTTGTGAAAGTGTTGAGAACTAGAGCTCAGTTGTTTGGCACGCCACCACTGTCCATCCAGCACTATGGACAGCACTGCCTACATCCTGCTCTAATTAGTCCACGGTTGTGTTCAGCTGAATGACCTCTGCCCGGAAAACTCAGAATGAGGTTCTGAGTTACGGCAACATAGGAGCGTTTCACTGCTTTCAAGGCTTCTTAGAAAGAATTCCGGAATCTTGCTGCCGGCAGGCCTGCGACTGTTCCGGGTGAACATCTCCTTGTAAATCCCCCGTAGTTTCTTGTACACCCGTGATATTTGGCCAGGTTATGCAGTTTGTATTGCTGCACAATTTCTCCTGCCTAGCTCTGCCGTGATTGCAAACATTCAGGCATGGCAGCCAGATAGGCTGGTCCCCGTAGGACACTGCCAGCAGACTGGGTATATCTGCTTCCCGTTCTTCTCACCTGAGTGCTACTGATTCCAGCTGTGACGGCTACAATCTACTCAACCGGAGCAGTAAGTTGAACCTCAACTTATGGCACTTTGTGAAAGTGTTGAGAACTAGAGCGCAGTTTTTTGGCACGCCACCACTGTCCATCCAGCACTATGGACGGCACTGCCTACATCTGGCTCTAATTAGTCCACGGTTGTGTTCAGCCCAATGACTACTGCCGGGAACACTCAGAATGAGGTTCTGAGTTATTGAAACATAGGAGCTTTTCACTGCTTTCAAGGCTTCTTATGAAGGATTCCGGAATCTTGACGCCGGCAGGCCTCCGGCTGTTCCGGGTGAACATCTCCTTGTAAATTCCTCGTGGTTCCTTGTACACCCGTGAAATTTGGCCAGCTTATGCAGTTTGCATTGCTGCACAATTGCGCCTGCCTAGCTCTGCCCCAGTTGCAAACATTCAGGCGTGGCAGCCAGATAGGCTGGTCCCCGTAGGACACTGCCAGCGGATTGGGTATATCTACTTCCCGTTCTTCTCACCTGAGTCCTACTTATTCCAGCTTTGATGGCTACAATCTACTCAACCGGAGCAGAAAGTTGAACCTCAACTTAAGGCATTTTGTGAAAATGTTGAGAAATAGAGCTCAGTTGTTTGGCACCCCACCACCCTCCATCCAGCACTATGACGGCACTAAATACATCTGGCTCTAATTAGTCCACGGTTGTGTTCAGCCGAATGACCTCTGCCGGGAACACTCAGAATGAGGTTCTGAGTTACTGCAACATAGGAGCGTTTCAGTACTTTCAAGGCATCTTAGGAAGAATTCCCGAATCTTACTTCCGGCAGGCCTCCGGTTGTTCTAGTTGAACATCTCCTTGTAAATCCCCCGTGGTTTCTTGTACACCCGTGAAATTTGGCCACGTTAAGCAGTTTGCATTGCTGCACAATTCCCCCTGCCTAGCTCTGCCACGTTTGAAAACATTCAGGAGTGGCAGCCAGATAGGCTGGTCCCCGTAGGACACTGCCAGCAGACTAGGTATATCTGCTTCCTGTTCTTCTCACATGAGTGCTACTGATTCCAGGTTTGACGGCTACACTCTACTCAACCGGAGCAGTAAGTTAAACCTCAACTTATGGCCCTTTGTGAAAGTGTTGAGAACTAGAGCTCAGTTGTTTGGCATGCCACCACAGTCCATCCGGCAATCTGGACGGCACTGCCTACATCTGGCTCTAATTACTCCACGGTTGTGTTCAGCCGAATGACCTCTGCCGGGAACACTCAGAATGAGGTTCTGAGTTAATGCAACATAGGAGTGTTTCACTGCTTTGACGCTTCTTAAGAAGAATTCTGGAATGTTGCTGCCGCCAGGCCTCCGGCAGTTCCGGGTGAACATCTCCTTGTAAATCCCCCGTGGTTTCTTGTACACCCGTGAAATTTGGCCAGGTTATGCAGTTTGCATAGCTGCACAATTTCGCCTATCTAGCTCTGCCGCGTTTGCAAACATTCAGGAGTGGCACCCAGATAGGCTGATCCCCGTAGGATACTGCCAGCGGACTGGGTATATCTGCTTCCCGTTCTTCTCACCTGAGTGCTACTGATTCCAGCTTTGACGGTTACACTCTACTCAACCGGAGCAGTAAGTTGAACCTCAACTTATGGCACTTTGTGAAAGTGTTGAGAACTAGAGCTCAGTTGTTTGGCACGCAACCACGGTCCAAACAGCACTATGGACTGCACTGCTTACATCTTGCTCTAATTAGTCCACAGTTATGTTCAGCCGAATGACTTCTGCCGGGAAGACTCAGAATGAGGTTCTGAGTTACTGTAAGATAGGAGCGTTTCACTGCTTTCAAGGCTTCACAGGAAGAATTCCGGAATGTTGCTGCCGGCAGGACTCCAGGTGTTCCGGGTGAACATCTCCTTTTAAATCCCCAGTGGTTTCTTGTACACCCGTGAAATTGGCCAGGTTATGCAGCTCTCATTGCTGCACAATTGCGCCTGCCTAGCTCTGCCCCGGTTGCAAATATTCAGGAGTGGCACTCAGATAGGCTGGTCCCCTTAGGACACTGCCAGCCGACTGGGTATATCTGCTTACCGTTCTTCTCACCTGAGTGCTACTGATTCCAGCTTTGACGGGTACACTCTACTCAACCGGAGTAGTAAGTTGAACCTCAACTTGTGGCACTTTGTGAAAGTGTTAAGAACTAGAGCGCAGTTGTTTGGCACGTCACCACTGTCCATCCAGCATTAATGACGGCACTGCCTACATCTGGCTCTAATTAGTCCACGGTTGTGTTCAGCCAAATTACCTCTGCCGGGAACACTCAGAATGAGGTTCTGAGTTCTTGCAACATAGGAGCGTTTCATTGATTTCAAGGCTTCTCAGGAAGAATTTCGGAATGTTGCTGCCGGCAGACCTCCGGCTGTTCCGGGTGAACATCTCCTTGTAAATCCCCCGTGGTTTCTTGTACACCCGTAAAATTTGGCCAGGTTATGCAGTTGCATTGCTGCACAATTGCGCCTGCCTAGGTCTCCCGCGGTTGCAAACATTCAGGCGTGTCAGCCAGATAGGCTGGTGTCTGTAGGACACTGCCAGAGGACTGGGTATATCTGCTTCCCGTTCTTCTCACCTGAGTGCTACTGGTTCCAGCTTTGGCGGCTACAATCTACTCAACCGGAGCAGTAAGTAGAACCTCAACTTATGGCACTTTATGAAAGTGTTGAGAACTAGAGCGCAGTTGTTTGGCACTCCACCAATGTCCATCCAGCCCTACGGATGGCACTGCCTACATCTGGCTCTAATTACTCCACGGTTGCGTTTAGCCGAATGACCTCTGCCGGGAACACTCAGAATGAGGTTCTGAGTTATTGCAACATAGAAGCGTTTCAGTACTTTCAGGGCTTCTTAGGAAGAATTCCGGAATCTTACTGCCGGCAGGTTTCCAGCTGTTCCACGTGAACATCTCCTTGTAAATCCCCCGTGGATTCTTGTACACCCGTGAAATTTGGCCAGGTTATGCAGTTTGCATTGCTGCACAATTTCTCCTGCCTAGCTCTGCCGCGGTTGCAAATATTCAGGCGTGCGAGCCATATAGGCTGGTCCCTGTAGGACACTGCCAGCGGACTGGGTATATCTGCCTCCCGTTCTTCTCACCTGAGTGCTACTGATTCCAGCTTTGACGGCTACACTCTACTCAACCGAAGCAGTAAGTTGAACCTCAACTAGTGGCACTTTGTGAAAGTGTTGAGAACTAGAGCTCAGTTGTTTTTCAGGCCACCACTGTCCATCAAGCACTATGAACAGCCCTGCCTTCATCTGGCTCTAATCAGTCAAAAGTTGTGTTCAGCCCAATGACCTCTGCCGGGAACCCTCAGAATGAGGTTTTGAGTAATTGCAACATAGGAGCGTTTCACTGCTTTCAAGGCTTCTTAGGAAGGATTTCAGAAACTTGCTGCCGGCAGCCCTCTGGCTGTTCCGGGTGAACATCTCCTTGTAAATGCCCCGTGGTTTCTAGTACACCCGTTTAATTTCGCCAGGTTATGCAGCTTGCATTACTGTACAATCACGCCTGCCTAGCTCTGCCGCGGTTGCAAACATTCAGGCGTGGCAGCCAGATAGGCTAATCCCCGTTGGACACTGCCAGCTGACTGGGTATATTTGTTTACCGTTCTTCTCACCTGAGTGCTACTCATTCCAGCTTTGACGGCTACACTCTACTCACCCGGCGCAGTAAGGTGAACCTCAACTTGTGGCTCTTTGTGAAAGTGTTGAGAACTAGAGCTCAGTTGTTTGGCCCGCCACCACTGTCCATCCAGCACTATGAAAGGCACTGCCTATACGTGGCTCTAATTAGTCCACGGTTGTGTTCAGCCGAATGACCTCTGACCTGAACACTCAGAATGAGGGTCTGAGTTATTGCAACATTGGAGCGTTTCACTGCTTTCAAGGCTTCTTCGAAAGGATTCCAGAATCTTGCTGCCGGCAGGCATCCGGCTGTTCCGGGTGAACATCTCCTGGTAAATCCCGCGTGTTTTCTTGTACACCCGTGAAATTTGGCCAGGTTATGCTGTTTGCATTGCTGCACAATTGCGCCTGCATAGCTCTGCCGCGTTTGCAAACATTCAGACGTTGCAGCCAGATAGGCTGGTCCCCGTAAGACACTGCCAGCGGACTGGGTATATCTGCTTCTGTTTCTTCTCACGTGAGTGCTACTGATTCCAGCTTTGACTGCTACACTCTACTCAACCGTAGTAGTAAGTTGAACCTCAACTTGTGGCACTTTGTGAAAGTGTTGAGGACTAGAGCGCAGTTGTTTGGCACGCAACCACTGTCCTTCCAGAAATATGGAAGGCACTGCCTACATCTGGCTCTAATTAGTCGACGGTTGTGTTCAGCCGAATGACCTCTGCCAGGAACACTCAGAATGAGGTTCTGAGTTATTGCAACACAGGAGCGTTTCACTGCTTTCAAGGCTTCTTAGGAAGAATTCTGGAATCTTGCTACCAGCAGGCCTCCGGCTGTTCCGTGTGAACAACTCCTTGTAATTCCCCGTGGTTTCTTGTACACCCGTGAAATTTGGCCAGGTTATGCAGCTTGCATTGCTGCACAATTACGCCTGAATAGCTCTTCCGCGGTTGCAAACATTCAGGCATGTCAGCCAGATAAGCTGGTCCCCGTAGGACACTGACAGCGGACTAGGTATATCTACTTCCCGTTCTTCTCACCTGAGTGCTACTGATTCCAGATTTGAAGGCTGCACTCTCCTCAACCGGAGCAGTAAGTTGAACCTCAACTTCTGGCACTTTGTGAAAGTGTGGAGACCTAGAGGTAAGTTGTTTGGCACGCCACCACTGTCCATCCACCACTATGGATGGCACTGCCTACATCTGGCTCTAATTAGTCCACCGTGGTGTTCAACCGAATGACCTCTGCCGGGAACACTCAGAATGAGGTTCTGAGTTTCTGCAACATAGGAGCGTTTCACTGCTTTCAAGGCTTCTTAGGAAGGATTCCGGAATCTTGCTGCCGGCATGCCTCCTGCTGTTCCGGGTGAACATCTCCTTGTAAATCCCCCATGGTTTCTTTTACACCCGTGAAAGTTGGCCAGGTTATGCAGGTTGCATTGCTGCACAATTGCGCCTGCCTAGCTCTGCCCCGGTTGCAAACATTCAGGCGTGGCAGCCAGATAGGCTGGTCCCCGTAGGACATTGCCAGCGCACTGAGTATATCTGCTTCCCGTTCTTCTCAACTGAGTGCTACTGACTCCAGCTTTGACGGCTACACTCTACTCAACCGGAGCAGTAAGTTGAACCTCAACTTATGGCACTTTGTGAAAGTGTTGAGAACTAGAGCTCAGTTTTTGGCACGCCACCACCCTCCATCCAGCACTATGGACAGCACTGCCTACATCTGGCTCTAATTAGTCCACGGTTGTCTTCAGCCGAATGACCTCTGCCGGGAAGACTCTGAATGAGGTTCTGAGTTACTGTAACATAGGAGCGTTTCACTGCTTTCAAGGCTTCTAAGGAAGAATTCCGGAATGTTGCTGCCGGCAGGCCTCCAGGTGTTCCGGTTGAACATCTCCTTGTAAATCCCCCGTGGTTTCTTGTACACCCGTAAAATTTGGCCAGGTTATGCAGTTTGCATTGCGGCACAATTGCGCCTGCCTATCTCTGCCGCGGTTGCAAACATTCAGGCGTGTCAGCCAGATAGGCTGGTGTCCATAGGACACTGCCAGTGGACTGGGTATATCTGCTTCCCGTTCTTCTCACCTGAGTGCTACTGGTTCTAGCTTTGACGGCTACAATATACTCAACCGGAGCAGTAAGTTGAACCTCAACTTATGGCACTTTGTGAAAGTGTTGAGAACTAGAGCGCAGTTGTTTGGCACTTCACCACTGTCCATCCAGCACTATGGATAACACTGCTTACATCTGGCTCTACTTAGTCCACGGCTGTGTTTAGCCGAATGACCTCTGCCGGGAACACTCAGAATGAGGTTCTGAGTTATTGCAACATAGGAGCGTTTCAGTACTTTCAGGTCTTTTTAGGAAGAATTCCGGAATCTTACTGCCGGCAGGCCTCCGGCTGTTCCACGTGAACATCTCCTTGTAAATCCCCCGTGGATTCTTGTACACCCGTGAAATTTGGCCAGGTTATGCAGTTTGCATTGCTGCACAATTGCGCCTGCATAGCTCTGCCGCGGTTGCAAACATTCATGCGTGCGAGCCAGATAGGCTGGTCCCCGTAGGACACTGCCAGTGGACTGGGTATATCTGCCTCCCGTTCTTTTCGCCTGAGTGCTACTGATTCCAGCTTTGACGGCTACACTCTATTCAATCGAAGCAGTAAGTTGAACCTCAACTTGTGGCACTTTGTGAAAGTGTTGAGAACTAGAGATCAGTTGTTTGCAGGCCACCACTGTCCATCAAGCCATATGAACGGCCCTGCCTTCATGTGGCTCTAATTAGTCAAAGGTTGTGTTCAGCCGAATGACCTCTGCCGGGAACCCTCAGAATGAGGTTCTGAGTTATTGCAACATAGGAGCGTTTCACTGCTTTCAAGGCTTCTTATGAAGTATTCCATAATCTTGCTGCCCGCAGCCCTCCGGCTGTTCCGGGTGAACATTTCCTTGTAAATCCCCCGTGGTTTTCCGTATACCCGTTAAATTTCGCCAGGTTATGCAGCTTCCATTGCTGCACAATCACGCCTGCCTAGCTCTGCCGCGGTTGCAAACATTCAGGCGTGGAAGCCAGATAGGCTGGTCCCCGTTGGACACTGCCAGCGGACTGGGTATATCTGCTTCCCGTTCTTCTCACCTGATTGCTACTCATTCCAGCTTTGAAGGCTACACTCTACTCACCCGGCGCAGTAAGGTGAACCTCAACTTGTGGCACTTTGTGAAAGTGTTGAGAACTAGAGCTCAGTTGTTTGGCACGCCACCACTGTCCATCCAGCACTACGGACGGCACTGCATACATCTGGCTCTAATTAGTCCATGGTTATGTTCAGCCGAATGACCTCTGCCGGTAACACTCAGAATGAGGTTCTGAGTTATTGCAACATAGTAGCGTTTCACTGCTTTCAAGGCTTCTTAGGAAGGATTCCAGAAACTTGCTGCTGGCAGGCCACAAGCTGTTCCGGGTGAACATCTCCTGGTAAATCCCGCGTGGTTTCTTGTACACCCGTGAAATTTGGCCAGGTTATGCAGTTTGCATTGCTGCACAATTGTGCCTGCCTAGCTCTGCCGCGGTTGCAAACATTCAGGCGTGGCAGCCTGAAATGCTGGTCCCCGTAGTACACTGCCAGTGGACTGGGTATATCCGCTTCCCATTCTTCTCACCTGAGTGCTACTGAATCCAGCTTTGACGGCTACACTCTACTCACCCGGAGCAGTAATTGAACCTCAACTTATGGCATTTTGTGAAAGTGTTGAGAACTATAGCACAGTTGTTTGGCATGCCACCAATGTCCATCCAGCACTATGGACGGCACTGCCTACATCTGGCTCTAATTAGTCCTCGGTTGTGTTTAGCCCAATGACCCCTGCCGGGAACACTCAGAATGAGGTTCTGAGTTTTTGCAATATAGGAGCGTTTTAGTACTTTCATGGCTTCTTAGGAAGAATTCCGGAATCTTACTGATGGCAGGCCTCCGGCTGTTCTTGGTGAACATGTCCTTGTAAATGCCCCGTGTATTCTTGTACACCCGTGTAATTTGGCCAGGTGATGCTGTTTGAATTGCTGCACAATTGCGCCTGCCTAGCTCTGCCGCGTTTGCAAACATTCAGGCGTTGCAACCAGATAGGCTGGTCCCCGTAGGACACTGCCAGCGGACTGGGTATATCTGCTTCTGGTTCTTCTCACCTGAGTGCTACTGATTCCAGCTTTGACGGCTACACTCTACTCAACCGGAGCAGTAAGTGGAACCTCAACCTGTGACACTTTGTGAAAGTGTTGAGAACTAGAGCTCAGTTGTTTGGCACGCAACCACTGTCCATCCAGAAATATGGAAGGCACTGCGTACATCTGGCTCTAATTAGTCCAGGGTTGTGTTCAGCCGAATGACCTCTGCCGGTAACACTCAGAATGAGGTTCTGAGTTATTGCAACATAGGAGCGTTTCACTGCTTTCAAGGCTTCTCAGGAAGAATTCCAGAATGTTGGTGCCGGCAGGCCTCAGGCTGTTCCGGGTAAAAATCTCCTTGTAAATCCCCCGTGGTTTCTTGTACACCCATGAAATTTGGCCAGGTTATGCAGTTTGCATTGCTGCACAATTGCGCCTGCCTAGCTCTGCCGGGGTTGCAAACATTTAGGGGTGGCAGCCAGATAGGCTGGTTCCCGTGGGATACTGCCAGCGGACTGGGTATATCTGCTTCCCGTTCTTCTCACCTGAGTGCTACTGATTCCAGCTACACCACACAGAAACAACCAGCTCCAGGGTGAGTACCCCACAGGGGAAGTGTATCCCTCAAGGGAGACCAGAGCTGGAGGGAATCCCCATACCCTGACCTAGACTCCCTACCCCAACACCCGGACCACAGGACCCACTAAAACTGGGAACTGTTTGAGAGCTCCACCAGCCCGTGGAGCACACTCAGCTGGCCAGGCTAGAGCAAGAGCACCCCTGGAAGGGATCTTAAATGCCCAAGCCAGGAACAGCGCCCCTGGGTCAAGACTACCAACAGTAGAAGAAATTTGAACTGTGTCCCCCAGGCTGTATAACCTAGGTGGTATACACATCAGCACAGGCCTAACAAGCGCGCTCCAGGCTGGGGCCGGAACCAGGCCCGGGGATCCGGCGCCTGAACAACACAACCAACTCCTCCCAATTGAAGTAAAAAGCTGAGCATACGCCTCAACAGAGGGGAGAAAGCCAGGAAACAACACTCCCCGGGGAAGCACGCCTGTGACAACAAAAGACCTGGAGGCCCAGGACAAGAGAAGCCCAAACCCCACCAAAACTCCACCCATATACCCTAGACTGGGAATTGGGCAACACAGGCTGCCAGCACCTGATAGTAAGCAGGAGCTCAGACTGTTGAGGCGGCTCAGCAATAGAGTGATAGTCTTGGATGTATGAGGCCCTGGATCTGATTCCTCAGCATCACAAAAGCAAAAAGGGTCAGAAGTGGTGCTGTGGCTCAAACGGTAGGGTGCCAGCCTTGAGCTGAAAAGCTGAGGGACAGCACCCAAACCTAGAGTTCAAGCCCACAACCAGCCCGAAACAAACAAACAAAAACACATCAGGAGCCCATAGCAGACTCCAGCATTTGGGAGAGTGCATCCAGAGCATCTGTTCTTCACAAGAGCACCCGTAGGAGCAAACACAAGCAGTCTAGGCTGCTCAACCCTTCCAAAGGCGGGAACTGCCAGCAATCTACAGCAGAGAGCTGAGAATCCTAAGTAAGTCAGTATAGCAGCTGGAAATAGGCTCCCAACAGAACCCAGATCAGGCACAGACTCTCTCTACCAATACAGAATCAGCAACCAAACAAAGACAGACACACCAAAACAAAATTGAAGAGCAGTCTCCTGAACCTCCATGCGAAAATCACAGAGAAAAATCACAAGGTTTACTACCACCCAGGACAGCAAGCTCACCTCAAAAGCCAGCAGCCACACAGGGGAGAGCCCCAGTGGGAGCAAAGCAGGAATGGAAGACAAAGGCTACTTCCAAGGGTTGCTGGAGGCAATGACTCAAGAAATAAAGCGAGAAATTGATCAGAAATTGAAAGAGCACAAGGATGAACTATCCAAAGAGATACAGGGTATCAAACAAGAGATGCATGCAAAAATAGAAGCTGCACAAACCTCAGTAAGAAGTGAGATAAACGCCAAATTAGAGGTAATGCATACCTCATTGAGAGGTGAGATCAGTACTCTGAGAACCAACATTGAATCCATAAAGGGATCCATTTCCTCCATGCAAACCACAATAGAAGCCACTGTCAACAGAGTGAATGATATGGAAGGTAGAGTGTCAGATACAGAAGACAGAATACACCAACTGGACCAAAAAGTGACAGATATGGAAAAATCACTCCAGTTAAACCAAAGGGATATTCAAGAGCAAGCAGATAATGCTAAAAAATTTAACCTTCGCATAATTGGAGTGGACGAAGGTGAGGAATTCCAGAGCAAGGGAATGCAACACCTATTTAACAATATAATCAATGAAAATTTTCCCCACCTCAAAAATGACCATCTTAACTACATCACAAAAGCTTATTGAACACCCAACAAGCAAGACCCCAGGAGAAACACTTCTAGACACATTATAGTAAAAATGATAGATCTGAATAATAAGGAAACAATCCTCCATGCAGCAAAAATGAAGAAGGAGCTATACTACAAGGGGAAAAAAATAAGAATTACTGCAGATCTCTCCACACAAACAATGAATGCAAGAAAAGCCTGGGAAAGCACCATACGAGCCCTGAGAGCCAATAACTGCCAACCTAGACTGATCTACCCGGCAAAGCTAGCATTCACATTCGATGGAGAACTGAAAACTTTTAATAGCAAAGAAAAACTAAATGAATACATAAACATTAAGCCAGCATTACAAAGAATTCTAAGAGGGGGGACACAACCTGAAGAAAGCAGCCAGGAACAGGGGCCTGCCCCAAACAGGCGTTACTCAAAGTCTAACTGAGCAAGCACAGGAGGAAAGGAAAAACGAAAAACTTAGGAAAACGGAATGGCAGGGACAACAATGCATCTCTCTATACTTTCTCTTAATATAAATGGGCTGAATTCGCCAATCAAAAGAAAACGAACTGAGGACTGGATCAGAAAACAAGACCCATCCATCTGTTGCCTTCAGGAGACCCACCTCTCAGCCAAACATACAAACAAACTCAGAGTGAAGGGGTGGAAAAGGATCTACCAATCAAACGCCCCCAGTAAGAAAGCAGGTGTAGCTATCCTGATATCTGACAAAATAAACTTTTCACTAAAATCAGTACAGAAAGACAACGACGGACACTACATATTAATAAAGGGAACAATCCAAGAGGAGGATATAACCATCATCAACTTATATGCCCCAAATATTGGTGCTCCCAGATATGTCAAACAAATACTCTCAAACTTACAGAATAAAATAGATCCCAATACAATAATACTAGGAGACTTTAACACACCACTCTCACCAAAGGACAGGTCTACCAACCAGAGGATTGGCAAAGAAGCTACCGAATTAAGAGAGGCCATACTTCAAGCGGAATTAACTGACATCTACAGAGTATTTCACCCTAAAACAACACAGTACACATTCTTCTCAGCAGCTCACGGAACTTTCTCCAAAATAGACCATATCATAGTTCATGCAAGGAACTTAAGCAAATACAAAGGGATCGACATAATCCCCTGTATCCTATCTGACCACAGTGGAATCAAGCTCTCAATAACAAAGCATACCGCAGAAATTTCTCTAATACATGGAAATTGAACAGCACACTCCTTAACAATGCCTGGATAACAGAAGAGATCAGAGAAGAAATAAAGCATTTCCTACAACTCAATGAAAATGAAAACACCTCACAAAGAAACTTGTGGGACACAGCAAAAGCAGTCC
This sequence comes from Dipodomys merriami, assembly GCF_024711535.1. Taxonomy (NCBI): domain Eukaryota; kingdom Metazoa; phylum Chordata; class Mammalia; order Rodentia; family Heteromyidae; genus Dipodomys; species Dipodomys merriami. The sequence goes on from NW_027206028.1 coordinate 82,296, forward strand.
TGAGGGGCAAATTTATTGCCCTCAGTGCCCACATCAAGAGAATGGAGACAGACCAAGTAAATAATCTCATGTTGCAATTAAAACAGCTAGAAAAACAAGAAAAAATGGGACCTAAAGCTACTAGACGAAGCCAGATAACCAAATTAAAAGCAGAGATTAACCAATTAGAAAATCAGAAAACCATAACCAAAATAAACCAAACAAAAAGCTGGTTCTTTGAAAAAATAAACAAAATTGATGGCCCATTGGCTAGATTAATTAAAAAAAGAAGAGAGGAAACCCATATTAATAGGATTAGGGATGCCACGGGAAACATCACAACACGTACCCAAGATATCCAAACAATTCTAACAGACTACTTTCAAAAGCTATACTCTCTAAAGGAAGAAAATCGGGCAGAAATGGATGCATTTTTAGAGAAATACAAGTTGCCCAAACTGAGCAAAGAAGAAGTTAACCAATTAAATAAGCCAATATCCTATAATGAGATACAGGAAGCTATCAAAAGTCTTCCAACAAAAAAAAGCCCAGGACCAGATGGATTCACAGCAGAATTCTATAAGACCTTTAAACAAGAACTAATACCCATACTCCTCAAGCTCTTCAGAGAAACAGAGAAGGAAGGAGCTATCCCAAACTCATTCTACGAAGCCAATATCACACTCATCCCCAAACCAGGCAAAGACCCAACCAAAAAGGAGAATTACAGGCCAATCTCCTTGATGAACACAGATGCAAAGATCCTTAACAAGATTCTAGCTAACAGAATCCAGAAACACATAAAAAAAAATAATTCACTATGACCAGGTAGGCTTCATCCCAGAGACACAGGGATGGTTTAACATACGTAAGTCAATAAATGTAATCCAACATATCAACAGAGCCAAGGTCAAGAATCACATGATTATCGCCACAGATGCAGAAAAGGCCTTTGACAAAATTCAACATTCATTCATGCTAAAAGCTCTGGAGAAAATAGGAATAGAAGGAACATTTCTAAAAACAATAAAAGCCATTTATGACAGACCAATAGCCAATATTATACTTAATGGGGAAAAGCTACAACCAATTCTCCTAAAATCAGGAACAAGGCAAGGATGCCCACTGTCTCCACTCCTCTTCAATATAGTCCTAGAACCCTTAGCCAGGGCAATAAGGCAAGAAAAAGACATTAAAGGGATCCGCATAGGGAAAGAAGAAGTTAAACTATCCCTTTTTGCAGACGACATGATACTATACCTCCACGATCCCAAAAACTCCATCCCCAAACTCTTAGAAATCATAAATCACTTCGGCAAAATAGCAGGATACAAAATAAACCCACAAAAATCAGTTGCCTTCCTATACACTGATAATGTACAGGAAGAGAGGAAAATAAAGGGAGCAACCCCATTCACAATAACCTCCCGAAAAATAAAATATTTAGGAATTAACCTAACCAAAGATGTAAAAGAACTATTTAATGAGAACTATAAAAAGTTAAAGAAAGAAATTGCAGAAGACACTAGGAAATGGAAAGACCTCCCATGCTCCTGGATAGGCCGACTTAATATAGTAAAGATGGTAATACTTCCAAAACTAATATACAAATTCAACGCGATTCCTATTAAAATCCCAATGACATACATCACTGAAATACAGAAAACAGTCCAAAAATTCATATGGAACAACGAAAGACCTAGAATAGCCAAAACAATTCTAGGGGATAAAGACAATATGGGAGGGCTATCCATGCCGAACTTCAAACTCTACTACAGAGCTATAATAACAAAGACAGCATGCTACTGGCACAAAAACAGACCCGAAGACCAATGGAACAGAATAGAAGATCCAGAAATAAATCCACAGGCCTACAGCCAGCTGATATTCGACAAAGGAGCCAAAGACATACAATGGAAGAAACACAGCCTCTTCAACCGCTGGTGCTGGGAAAACTGGGCAGCCACATGCAGAAAACTAAAAGTGGACCCCAGCCTATCACTATGCACCAACATCAACTCAAAATGGATTAAAGACCTTAACATTAAACCTGAATCTCTGAAACTACTGCAGGACAGAGTAGGAGAGACACTTGAACTAATAGGCACAGGAAGGAACTTCCTGAACAGAGTCCCAGGGTCACAACAAATTGGAGAGAGACTCGACCAATGGGACCACCTTAAAATAAAAAGCTTCTGCACAGATAAAGCTATCGCAACCAAGCTAGAAAGACAACCAACTAATTGGGAAAAAATATTTACCAGCAATATATCAGACAAGGGGTTAACATCCTGTATATACAGGGAACTCAAGAAACTAATACCTCCCAAACCTAACAAACCAATTACTAAATGGGCAAGGGAACTAAAGAGGGACTTCTCAAATGAAGAAATAAAAATGGCAAAGAAACACATGAGGAAATGTTCATCATCCCTGGTGGTGAAGGAAATGCAAATAAAGACAACCCTGAGATACCACCTTACCCCAGTCAGAATGTCCCACATCCACAAATCAGCCAACGACAAATGCTGGAGGGGATGTGGAGAACGAGGAACGCTATTACACTGCTGGTGGGAATGTACACTCATACAACCACTTTGGAAAGCAGTCTGGAGGGTCCTTAGAAAGCTAAAGATTGACCTCCCTTACGACCCAGTCATACCACTTCTAGGCATCTACCCTGAACAACAGGAACCAATATACAAGGACACGTGTACCTCCATGTTTATTGCAGCACTGTTCACAATAGCTAGGATATGGAAACAACCTAGATGCCCCACCACAGATGAATGGATCCAAAAATTGTGGTATCTATACACAATGGAATATTATGCAGCCATTAGAAATGACAAAATAATGGCATTTGCAGGGAAATGGATGGAGCTAGAAGGAATCATGTTGAGCGAGGTAAGCCAAGAACGAAGAGACAAACAGTACATGGTCTCTCTGATAAGCGGATGATAAATCCAAAAGGTTAGGTGATATGACAAAACTAACAGGACTTAAGAAACAAAGAACTCCCACTCATCTGGTTGAACCACTACTAAATATCCCCATGCTGCTGATCACGTGTATGGTATATAACATATGAACACCGTTATATATTACAGACTGTGATAGACAATTGGCTCCAGGAAAGTTAGAATGAACGTGTGACTTTAAATGAGCATCATTATTCCACAATACTGTGAATTTCCGGAAATTAAGTAATCACTTAATCACAATCAAAAAAAAAAAAAAGAACCTTGGGGAAGGGAGGGAGGGAGGGGATGGTAGGGAGAAAACAATGGAGGGGGTAACAATGTTCAAGAGGAACTGTACTCATTACCCCACTCATGTAACTGTAACCCTCTGTATAGAATCTTTACAATAAAAAAAAATTAAAAAAAAAAAAAAGAAAGTCATCTTGGCTGATTAAATCAGCTGTGATGGGTTGGACCTGAGCCTGTGGTAACCACAGACGATACCTGGACCATGGCTTCTGTGGAAGTTTCCACAGGTAGACGAGATAGGGCCGCGCTTGCTATGCATGTAAATAAAATCAAATATTTGCCTTCGGAAAAAAAAAATTTGGCCAGGTTATGCAGTTTGCATTGCTGCACAATTGCGTCTGCCTAGGTCTGCCACGGTTGCAAACATTCAGGCATGGCAGCCAGATAGTCTGGTCCCCATAGGACACTGCCAGAGGACTGGGTATATCTGCTTCCCGTTCTAATCACCTGAATGCTACTGATTCCAGCTTTGAAGGTTACACTCTACTCAACCGGAGCCGTAAGTTGAACCTCAACTTATGGCACTTTGTGAGAGTGTTGAGAACTAGAGCTCTGTTGTTCAGCACGCCACCACTGTCCATCCAGCACTATCGATGGCACTTCTTATATCTGGCTCTAATTAGTCCACGGTTGTGTTCAACCGAATGACCTCTGCCGGGAACACTCAGAATGAGGTTCTGAGTTATTGCAACATAGGAGCATTTCACTGCTTTCAAGGCTTCTTAGGAAGAATTTTGGAATCTTGCTGCCGGCAGGCCTCCGGCTGTTCCGGTTGAACGTCTCCTTGTAAATCCCCCGTGGTTTCTTGTACACCCGTGAAATTTGGCCAGGTTATACAGCTTGCATTGCTGCACAATTACGCCTGAATAGCTCTGCCGCGGTTGCAAACATTCAGGCATGGCAGCCAGATAGGCTGGTCCCCGTAGGACACTGCCAGCGGACTGGGTATATCTACTTCCCGTTCTTTTCACCTGAGTGCTACTGATTCCAGCTTTGACGGCTGCACTCTCCTCAACGGGAGCAGTAAGTTGAACCTCAACTTATGGCCCTTTGTGAAAGTGTTGAGATCTAGAGGTAAGTTATTTGGCACGCCACCACTGTCCATCCAGCACTATGGACGGCACTGCCTACATCTGGCTCTAATTAGTCCACCGTGGTGTTCAACCGAATGACCTCTGCAGGGAAGACTCAGAATGAGGTTCTGAGTTATTTCAACATAGGAGCGTTTCACTGCTTTCAAGGCTTCTTAGAAAGGATTCCGGAAACTTGCTGCCCCCAGGCCTCCGGCTTTTCCGGGTGAACATCGGCTTGTAAATCCCCCGTGGTTTCTTGTACACCCGTGAAATTTGGCCAGGTTATGCAGTTTGCATTGCTGCACAATTGCGCCTGCCTACCTCTGCCGCGTTTGAAAACATTCAGGCGTGGCAGCCAGATAGGCTGGTCCCCGTAGGACACTGCCAGCAGACTAGGTATATCTGCTTCCTCATCTTCTCACCTGAGTGCTACTGATTCCAGCTTTGACGGCTACAATCTACTCAACCGGAGCAGTAAGTTAACCCTCAACTTATGGCCCTTTGTGAAAGTGGTGAGAACTAGAGCTCAGTTGTTTGGCACGCCACCACTGTCCATCCGGCACTCTGGACGGCATTGCCTACATCTGGCTCTAATTAGTCCACGGTTGTGTTCAGCCGAATGACCTCTGCCGGGAAGACTCAGAATGAGGTTCTGAGTTACTGTAACATAGGAGCGTTTCACTGCTTTCAAGGCTTCACAGGAAGAATTCCGGAATGTTGCTGACAGCAGATCTCCAGGTGTTCCGGGTGAACATCTTCTTGTAAATCCCCAGTGGTTTCTTGTACACCCGTGAAATTGGCCAGGTTATGCAGCTCTCATTGCTGCACAATTGCGCCTGCCTAGCTCTGCCCCGGTTGCAAACATTCAGGAGTGGCACCCAGATAGGCTGGTCCCCGTAGGACAGTGCCAGCGGACTGGGTATATCTGCTTCCGTTCTTCTCACCTGAGTGCTACTGATTCCAGCTTTGACGGTTACACTCTACTCAACCAGAGAAGTAAGTTGAACCTCAACTTGTGGCACTTTGTGAAACTGTTGAGAACTAGAGCGCAGTTGTTTGGCACGCCACCACCGTCCATCCAGCACTATGGAAGGCACTGCCTACATCTGGCTCTAATTAGTCCACGGTTGTGTTCAGCTGAATGACCTCTGCCGGGAACACTCAGAATGAGGTTTTGAGTTATTGCAACATCATTGCGTTTCAGTGATTTCAAGGCTTCTTATGAAGGATTCCGTAATCTTGCTGCTGGCAGCATTCCGGCTGTTCCGGGTGAACATCTCCTTGTAAATCCCCCGTGGTTTCTGGTACACCCGTTTAATTTGGTAAGGTTATGCAGTTTGCATTGCTGCACAATTTTGCCTGCCTAGCTCTGCCCCAGTTGCAAACATTCAGGCGTGGCAGCCAGATAGGCTGGTCCCCGTAGGACACTGCCAGCGGACTGGGTATATCTGCTTCCCGTTCTTCTGACCTGAGTGCTACTGATTCCAGCTTTGACGGCTACACTCTACTCACGCGGAGCAGTAAGGTGAACCTCAACTTATGGCACTTTGTGAAAGTGTAGAGAACTAGAGCTCAGTTGTTTGGCACGCCACCACTGTCCATCCAGCACTATGGACGGCACTGCCTACATCTGGCTCTAATTAGTCCACGGTTCTGTTCAGCCAAATGAACTCTGCCGAGAACACTCAGAATGAGGTTCTGAGTTACTGTCACAGAGGAGCATTTCACTTCTTTCAAGGCTTCTTAGGAAGGATTCCGGAATCTTGCTGCCGGCAGGCCTCCGGCTGTTCCGGGTGAACATCTCCTTGTAAATCCCCTGTGGTTTCTTGTACACCCGTGATATTTGGCCAGGTTATGCAGTTTGCATTGCTGCACAATTGCGCCTGCCTTGCTCTGTCGTGGTTGCAAACACTCAGGCGTCGCAGCCAGATAGCCTGGTCCCCGTAGAACACTGCGAGTGGACTGGTTATATCTGCTTCCCGTTCTTCTCATCTGAGTGATACTGATTCCAGCTTTGTCGGCTACACTCTACTCAACCGGAGCAGTAAGTTGAACCTCAACTCATGGCACTTTGTGAAAGGGTTGAGAACTAGGACTCAGTTGTTTGGCACGCCACCACTGTCCATCCAGCACTATGGACGGCACTGCCTACATCTGCTTCTAATTAGTCCACGGTTGTTTTCAGCCAAATGACTTCTGCCGAGAACACTGAGAATGAGGTTCTGAGTTATTGCAACATAGGAGCGTTTCACAGCTTTCAAGGCTTCTTAGGAAGGATTCCGGAATCTTGCTGCCGGCAGGCCTCCGGCTGTTCCGGGTGAACATCTCCTTGTAAATCCCCCGTGGTTTCTTGTACACCCGTTAAATTTGGCCAGGTTATGCAGTTGGCATTGCTGCACAATGGCGCCTGACTATCTCTGCCCCAGTTGCAAACATTCAGGCGTGGCAGCCAGATACGCTGGTCCCCGTAGGACACTGCCAGCGGACTGGGTATATCTGCTTCCCGTTCTTCTCACCTGAGTGCTACTGATTCTAGTTTGACGGCTACACTCTACTCAACCGGAGCAGTAAGTTGAACCGCAAATTAAGGCATTTTGTGAAAATGTTGAGGAATAGAGCTCAGTTGTTTGGCACCCCACCACGGTCCTTCCAGCACTATGGACGGCACTGCCTCCATCTGGCTCTAATTAGTCCATGGTGGTGTTCAGCCGAATGACCTCTGCCGGGAACTCTCAGAATGAGGTTCTGAGTTATTACAGCATAGGAGCGTTTCACTGCTTTCAAGGCATCGTAGGAAGAATTCTGTATTCTTGCTGCTGGCAGGCCTCCGGCTGTTCCGGGTGAACATCTCTTTGTAAATCCCACGTGGTGTCTTGTACACCCATGAAATTTGGCTAGGTTATGCAGTTTGCATTGCTGCACAATTGCGCCTGCCTAGCTCTGCCGCGGTTGCAAACAATCAGGCGTAGCACCCAGATAGGCTGGTCCCCAAAGGACATTGCCAGCGGACTGGGTATATCTGCTTCCCTTTCTTCTCACCTGAGTGTTACTGATTCCAGCTTTGATGGCTACACTCTACTCAACCGGAATAATAAGTTGAACCTCAATTTATGGCCCTTTGTGAAAGTGTTGAGAACTAGGGTTCAGTTGTTTGGCAGGCCACCACTGTCCATCCAGCACTATGGACGGCACTGCCTACATCTGGCTCTAATTAGTCCACGGTTCTGTTCAGCCAAATGACCTCTGCCGGGAACACTCAGAATGAGGTTCTGAGTTACTGTCACAGAGGAGCATTTCACTTCTTTCAAGGTTTCTTAGGAAGGATTCCGGAATCTTGCTGCCGGCAGGCCTCTGGCTGTTCCGGGTGAACATCTCCTTGAAAATCCCCCGTGGTTTCTTGTACACTCGTGATATTTGGCCAGTTTATGCAGTTTGCATTGCTGCACAATTGCGCCTGCCTAGCTCTGTCGTGGTTGCAAACACTCAGGCGTGGCAGCCAGATAGCCTGGTCCCCGTAGAACACTGCCAATGGACTGGTTATATCTGCTTCCCATTCTTCTCACCTGAGTGCTACTGATGCCAGGTTTGACCGCTACACTCTACTGAACCGGAGCAGTAATTTGAACCTCAACTTATGGTACTTTGTGAATGTGTTGAGAACTAGAGCTCAGTTGTTTGGCATGCCACCACTGTCCATCCAACACTATGGACGGCATTGCCTACATCTGGCTCTAATTAATCCACGGTTGTGTTCAGCCAAATGACCTCTGCCAGGAACACTCAGAATGAGGTTCTGAGTTACTGTAACATAGGAGCTTTTCACTGCTTTCAAGGCTTCTCATGAAGAATTCCGGAATCTTGCTGCTGGAAGGCCTCCGGCTGTTCCGGGTGAACATCTCCTTGTAAATCCCCCGTGGTTTCTTGTACACCCATAAAATTTGGCCAGGTTATGCAGTTTGCATTGCTGCACAATTGCGCCTGCCTAGCTCTGCCGCGATTGCAAACATGCAGGCGTGGCAGTCAGATAGGCTGGTCCCCGTAGGACACTGCCAGAGGACTGGGTATATCTGCTTCCTCATCTTCTCACCTGAGTGCTACTGATTCCAGCTTTGATGGCTACAATCTACTCAACCGGAGCAGTAAGTTAACCCTCAACTTATGGCCCTTTGTGAAAGTGTTGAGAACTAGAGCTCAGTTGTTTGGCACGCCACCACTGTCCATCCGGCACTCTGGACGGCATTGCCTACATCTGGCTCTAATTAGTCCACGGTTGTGTTCAGGAGAATGACCTCTGCCGGGAAGACTCAGAATGAGGTTCTGAGTTACTGTACCATAGGAGCGTTTCACTGCTTTCAAGGCTTCACAGGAAGAATTCCGCAATGTTGCTGACGGCAGCCCTTCAGGTGTTCCGGATGAACATTTTCTTGTAAATCCCCAGTGGTTTCTTGTACACCCGTGAAATTGGCCAGGTTATGCAGCTCTCATTGCTGCACAATTGCGCCTGCCTAGCTCTGCCCCGGTTGCAAACATTCAGGAGTGGCACCCAGATAGGCTGGTCCCCGTAGGACAGTGCCAGCGGACTGGGTATATCTGCTTCCGTTCTTCTCACCTGAGTGCTACTGATTCCAGCTTTGACGGTTACACTGTACTCAACCGCAGTAGTAAGTTGAACCTCAACTTGTGGCACTTTGTGAAACTGTTGAGAACTAGAGCGCAGTTGTTTGGCACGCCACCACAGTCCATCCAGCACTATGGAAGGCACTGCCTACATCCAGCTCTAATTAGTCCACGGTTTTGTTCAGCTGAATGACCTCTGCCGGGAACACTCAGAATGAGGTTTTGAGTTATTGCAACATCATTGCGTTTCAGTGATTTCAAGGCTTCTTATGAAGGATTCCGTAATCTTGCTGCCGGCAGCACTCCGGCTGTTCCGGGTGAACATCTACTTGTAAATCCCCCGTGGTTTCTGGTACACCCGTTTAATTTCGTAAGGTTATGTAGTTTGCATTGCTGCACAATTGCGCCTGCCTAGCTCTGCCCCAGTTGCAAACATTCAGGCGTGGCAGCCAGATAGGCTGGTCCCCGTAGGACACTGCCAGCGGATTGGGTATATCTGCTTCCCGTTCTTCTCACTTGAGTGCTACTGATTCCAGCTTTGACGGCTACACTCTACTCACGCGGAGCAGTAAGGTGAACCTCAACTTATGGCACTTTGTGAAAGTGTAGAGAACTAGAGCTCAGTTGTTTGGCACGCCACCACTGTCCATCCAGCACTATGGACGGCACTGCCTACATCTGGCTCTAATTAGTCCACGGTTCTGTTCAGCCAAATGAACTCTGCCGGGAACACTCAGAATGAGGTTGTGAGTTACTGTCACAGAGGAGCATTTCACTTCTTTCAAGGCTTCTTAGGAAGGATTCCGGAATCTTGCTGCCGGCAGGCCTCCGGCTGTTCCGGGTGAACATCTACTTGTAAATCCCTGTGGTTTCTTGTACACCGGTAAAATTTGGCCAGGTGATGCAGTTTGTATTGCTGCACAATTGAGCATGCCTAGCTCTGCCGCGGTTGCAAACATTCAGCCGTGGCAGCCAGATAGGCTGGTCCCCGTAGGACACTGCCAGCGGACTGGGTATATCTGCTTCCCGTTCATCTCACCTGAGTGCTACTGATTCCAGCTTTGACGTCTACACTCTACTCACCCGGAGCAGTAAGGTGAACCTCAACTTATGGCATTTTGTGAAAATGTTGAGGAATAGAGCTCAGTTGTTTGGCACCCCACCACGGTCCTTCCAGCACTATGGACGGCACTGCCTCCATCTGGCTCTAATTAGTCCATGGTGGTGTTCAGCCGAATGACCTCTGCCGGGAACTCTCAGAATGAGGTTCTGAGTTATTACAGCATAGGAGCGTTTCACTGCTTTCAAGGCATCGTAGGAAGAATTCTGTATTCTTGCTGCTGGCAGGCCTCCGGCTGTTCCGGGTGAACATCTCTTTGTAAATCCCACGTGGTGTCTTGTACACCCATGAAATTTGGCTAGGTTATGCAGTTTGCATTGCTGCACAATTGCGCCTGCCTAGCTCTGCCGCGGTTGCAAACAATCAGGCGTAGCACCCAGATAGGCTGGTCCCCAAAGGACATTGCCAGCGGACTGGGTATATCTGCTTCCCTTTCTTCTCACCTGAGTGTTACTGATTCCAGCTTTGATGGCTACACTCTACTCAACCGGAATAATAAGTTGAACCTCAATTTATGGCCCTTTGTGAAAGTGTTGAGAACTAGGGTTCAGTTGTTTGGCAGGCCACCACTGTCCATCCAGCACTATGGACGGCACTGCCTACATCTGGCTCTAATTAGTCCACGGTTCTGTTCAGCCAAATGACCTCTGCCGGGAACACTCAGAATGAGGTTCTGAGTTACTGTCACAGAGGAGCATTTCACTTCTTTCAAGGTTTCTTAGGAAGGATTCCGGAATCTTGCTGCCGGCAGGCCTCTGGCTGTTCCGGGTGAACATCTCCTTGAAAATCCCCCGTGGTTTCTTGTACACTCGTGATATTTGGCCAGTTTATGCAGTTTGCATTGCTGCACAATTGCGCCTGCCTAGCTCTGTCGTGGTTGCAAACACTCAGGCGTGGCAGCCAGATAGCCTGGTCCCCGTAGAACACTGCCAATGGACTGGTTATATCTGCTTCCCATTCTTCTCACCTGAGTGCTACTGATGCCAGGTTTGACCGCTACACTCTACTGAACCGCAGCAGTAATTTGAACCTCAACTTATGGTACTTTGTGAATGTGTTGAGAACTAGAGCTCAGTTGTTTGGCATGCCACCACTGTCCATCCAACACTATGGACGGCATTGCCTACATCTGGCTCTAATTAATCCACGGTTGTGTTCAGCCAAATGACCTCTGCCAGGAACACTCAGAATGAGGTTCTGAGTTACTGTAACATAGGAGCTTTTCACTGCTTTCAAGGCTTCTCATGAAGAATTCCGGAATCTTGCTGCTGGAAGGCCTCCGGCTGTTCCGGGTGAACATCTCCTTGTAAATCCCCCGTGGTTTCTTGTACACCCATAAAATTTGGCCAGGTTATGCAGTTTGCATTGCTGCACAATTGCGCCTGCCTAGCTCTGCCGCGATTGCAAACATGCAGGCGTGGCAGTCAGATAGGCTGGTCCCCGTAGGACACTGCCAGAGGACTGGGTATATCTGCTTCCTCATCTTCTCACCTGAGTGCTACTGATTCCAGCTTTGATGGCTACAATCTACTCAACCGGAGCAGTAAGTTAACCCTCAACTTATGGCCCTTTGTGAAAGTGTTGAGAACTAGAGCTCAGTTGTTTGGCACGCCACCACTGTCCATCCGGCACTCTGGACGGCATTGCCTACATCTGGCTCTAATTAGTCCACGGTTGTGTTCAGGAGAATGACCTCTGCCGGGAAGACTCAGAATGAGGTTCTGAGTTACTGTACCATAGGAGCGTTTCACTGCTTTCAAGGCTTCACAGGAAGAATTCCGCAATGTTGCTGACGGCAGCCCTTCAGGTGTTCCGGATGAACATTTTCTTGTAAATCCCCAGTGGTTTCTTGTACACCCGTGAAATTGGCCAGGTTATGCAGCTCTCATTGCTGCACAATTGCGCCTGCCTAGCTCTGCCCCGGTTGCAAACATTCAGGAGTGGCACCCAGATAGGCTGGTCCCCGTAGGACAGTGCCAGCGGACTGGGTATATCTGCTTCCGTTCTTCTCACCTGAGTGCTACTGATTCCAGCTTTGACGGTTACACTGTACTCAACCGCAGTAGTAAGTTGAACCTCAACTTGTGGCACTTTGTGAAACTGTTGAGAACTAGAGCGCAGTTGTTTGGCACGCCACCACAGTCCATCCAGCACTATGGAAGGCACTGCCTACATCCAGCTCTAATTAGTCCACGGTTTTGTTCAGCTGAATGACCTCTGCCGGGAACACTCAGAATGAGGTTTTGAGTTATTGCAACATCATTGCGTTTCAGTGATTTCAAGGCTTCTTATGAAGGATTCCGTAATCTTGCTGCCGGCAGCACTCCGGCTGTTCCGGGTGAACATCTACTTGTAAATCCCCCGTGGTTTCTGGTACACCCGTTTAATTTCGTAAGGTTATGTAGTTTGCATTGCTGCACAATTGCGCCTGCCTAGCTCTGCCCCAGTTGCAAACATTCAGGCGTGGCAGCCAGATAGGCTGGTCCCCGTAGGACACTGCCAGCGGATTGGGTATATCTGCTTCCCGTTCTTCTCACTTGAGTGCTACTGATTCCAGCTTTGACGGCTACACTCTACTCACGCGGAGCAGTAAGGTGAACCTCAACTTATGGCACTTTGTGAAAGTGTAGAGAACTAGAGCTCAGTTGTTTGGCACGCCACCACTGTCCATCCAGCACTATGGACGGCACTGCCTACATCTGGCTCTAATTAGTCCACGGTTCTGTTCAGCCAAATGAACTCTGCCGGGAACACTCAGAATGAGGTTGTGAGTTACTGTCACAGAGGAGCATTTCACTTCTTTCAAGGCTTCTTAGGAAGGATTCCGGAATCTTGCTGCCGGCAGGCCTCCGGCTGTTCCGGGTGAACATCTACTTGTAAATCCCTGTGGTTTCTTGTACACCGGTAAAATTTGGCCAGGTGATGCAGTTTGTATTGCTGCACAATTGAGCATGCCTAGCTCTGCCGCGGTTGCAAACATTCAGCCGTGGCAGCCAGATAGGCTGGTCCCCGTAGGACACTGCCAGCGGACTGGGTATATCTGCTTCCCGTTCATCTCACCTGAGTGCTACTGATTCCAGCTTTGACGTCTACACTCTACTCACCCGGAGCAGTAAGGTGAACCTCAACTTATGGCACTTTGTGAAAGTGTAGAGAACTAGAGCTCAGTTGTTTGGCACGCCACCACTGTCCATCCAGCACTATAGACGGCACTGCCTACATCTGGCTCTAATTAGTCCACGGTTCTGTTCAGCCAAATGACCTCTGCCGGGAACACTCTGAATGAGGTTCTGAGTTACTGTCACAGAGGAGCATTTCACTTCTTTCAAGGTTTCTTAGGAAGGATTCCGGAATCTTGCTGCCGGCAGGCCTCCGGCTGTTCCGGGTGAACATCTCCTTGAAAATCCCCCGTGGTTTCTTGTACACTCGTGATATTTGGCCAGTTTATGCAGTTTGCATTGCTGCACAATTGCGCCTGCCTAGCTCTGTCGTGGTTGCAAACACTCAGGCGTGGCAGCCAGATAGCCTGGTCCCCGTAGAACACTGCCAATGGACTGGTTATATCTGCTTCCCGTTCTTCTCACCTGAGTGCTACTGATGACAGGTTTGACCGCTACACTCTACTGAACCGGAGCAATAATTTGAACCTCAACTTATGGTACTTTGTGAAAGTGTTGAGAACTAGAGCTCAGTTGTTTGGCATGCCACCACTGTCCATCCAACACTATGGACGGCATTGCCTACATCTGGCTCTAATTAATCCACGGTTGTGTTCAGCCAAATGACCTCTGCCAGGAACACTCAGAATGAGGTTCTGAGTTACTGTAACATAGGAGCTTTTCACTGCTTTCAAGGCTTCTCATGAAGAATTCCGGAATCTTGCTGCTGGAAGGCCTCCGGCTGTTCCGGGTGAACATCTCCTTGTAAATCCCCCGTGGTTTCTTGTACACCCATAAAATTTGGCCAGGTTATGCAGTTTGCATTGCTGCACAATTGCGCCTGCCTAGCTCTGCCGCGATTGCAAACATGCAGGCGTGGCAGTCAGATAGGCTGGTCCCCGTAGGACACTGCCAGAGGACTGGATATATCTGCTTCCTCATCTTCTCACCTGAGTGCTACTGATTCCAGCTTTGATGGCTACAATCTACTCAACCGGAGCAGTAAGTTAACCCTCAACTTATGGCCCTTTGTTAAAGTGTTGAGAACTAGAGCTCAGTTGTTTGGCACGCCACCACTGTCCATCCGGCACTCTGGACGGCATTGCCTACATCTGGCTCTAATTAGTCCACGGTTGTGTTCAGGAGAATGACCTCTGCCGGGAAGACTCAGAATGAGGTTCTGAGTTACTGTAACATAGGAGCGTTTCACTGCTTTCAAGGTTTCACAGGAAGAATTCCGGAATGTTGCTGACAGCAGCCCTCCAGGTGTTCCGGGTGAACATCTTCTTGTAAATCCCCAGTGGTTTCTTGTACACCCGTGAAATTGGCCAGGTTATGCAGCTCTCATTGCTGCACAATTGCGCCTGCCTAGCTCTGCCCCGGTTGCAAACATTCAGGAGTGGCACCCAGATAGGCTGGTCCCCGTAGGACAGTGCCAGCGGACTGGGTATATCTGCTTCCGTTCTTCTCACCTGAGTGCTACTGATTCCAGCTTTGACGGTTACACTCTACTCAACCGGAGTAGTAAGTTGAATCTCAACTTGTGGCACTTTGTGAAACTGTTGAGAACTAGAGCGCAGTTGTTTGGCACGCCACCACGGTCCATCCAGCACTATGGAAGGCACTGCCTACATCTGGCTCTAATTACTCCACGGTTGTGTTCAGCTGAATGACCTCTGCTGGGAACACTCAGAATGAGGTTTTGAGTTATTGCAACATCATTGCGTTTCAGTGATTTCAAGGCTTCTTATGAAGGATTCCGTAATATTGCTGCCGGCAGCACTCCGGCTGTTCCGGGTGAACATCTCCTTGTAAATCCCCCGTGGTTTCTGGTACACCCGTTTAATTTCGTAAGGTTATGTAGTTTGCATTGCTGCACAATTGCGCCTGCCTAGCTCTGCCCCAGTTGCAAACATTCAGGCGTGGCAGCCAGATAGGCTGGTCCCCTAGGACACTGCCAGCGGACTGGGTATATCTGCTTCCCGTTCTTCTCACCTGAGTGCTACTGATTCCAGCTTTGACGGCTACACTCTACTCAGGCGGAGCAGTAAGGTGAACCTCAACTTATGGCACTTTGTGAAAGTGTAGAGAACTAGAGCTCAGTTGTTTGGCACGCCACCACTGTCCATCCAGCACTATGGACGGCACTGCCTACATCTGGCTCTAATTAGTCCACGGTTCTGTTCAGCCAAATGAACTCTGCCGGGAACACTCAGAATGAGGTTCTGAGTTACTGTCACAGAGGAGCATTTCACTTCTTTCAAGGATTCTTAGGAAGGATTCCGGAATCTTGCTGCCGGCAGGCCTCCGGCTGTTCCGGGTGAACATCTCCTTGTAAATCCCCCGTGGTTTCTTGTACACCCGTTAAATTTGGCCAGGTTATGCAGTTGGCATTGCTGCACAATGGCGCCTGACTATCTCTGCCCCAGTTGCAAACATTCAGGCGTGGCAGCCAGATACGCTGGTCCCCGTAGGACACTGCCAGCGGACTGGGTATATCTGCTTCCCGTTCTTCTCACCTGAGTGCTACTGATTCTAGCTTTGACGGCTACACTCTACTCAACCGGAGCAGTAAGTTGAACCGCAAATAAAGGCATTTTGTGAAAATGTTGAGGAATAGAGCTCAGTTGTTTGGCACCCCACCACGGTCCTTCCAACACTATGGACGGCACTGCCTCCATCTGGCTCTAATTAGTCCATGGTGGTGTTCAGCCGAATGACCTCTGCCGGGAACTCTCAGAATGAGGTTCTGAGTTATTACAACATAGGAGCGTTTCACTGCTTTCAAGGCATCGTAGGAAGAATTCTGTATTCTTGCTGCTGGCAGGCCTCCGGCTGTTCCGGGTGAACACCTCTTTGTAAATCCCACGTGATGTCTTGTACACCCGTGAAATTTGGCTAGGTTATGCAGTTTGCATTGCTGCACAATTGCGCCTGCCTAGGCTGCCGCGATTGCAAACAATCAGGCGTAGCACCCAGATAGGCTGGTCCCCAAAGGACATTGCCAGCGGACTGGGTAGATCTGCTTCCCGTTCTTCTCACCTGAGTGTTACTGATTCCAGCTGTGATGGCTACACTCTACTCAACCGGAATAATAAGTTGAACCTCAATTTATGGCCCTTTGTGAAAGTGTTGAGAACCTGGGTTCAGTTGTTTGGCAGGCCACCACTGTCCATCCAGCACTATGGAGGGCACTACCTACATCGGGCTCTAATTAGTCCACTGTTGTGTTCAGCCGATTGACCTATGCCGGGAACACTCAGAATGAGGGTCTGAGTTACTACAACTTAGGAGCGTTTCACTGTTTTCAAGGCTTCTTAGGAAGTATTCCAGAATCTTGCTGCCGGCAGGCCTCTGATTGTTCCGGGTGAACATCTACTTGTAAATCCCTGTGGTTTCTTGTACACCGGTGAAATTTGGCCAGGTGATGCAGTTTGTATTGCTGCACAATTGAGCATGCCTAGCTCTGCCGCGGTTGCAAACATTCAGCCGTGGCAGCCAGATAGGCTGGTCCCCGTAGGACACTGCCAGCGAACTGGGTATATCTGCTTCCCGTTCTTCACACCTGAGTGCTACTTATTCCAGCTTTGACGGATAGACTCTACTCAACCGGAGCAGTAAGTTTAACCTCAAATTTTGGCACTTTGTGAAAGTGTTGAGAACTAGAGCTCAGTTGTTTGGCACGCCACTTCTGTCCATCCAACACTATGGAAGGCACTGCCTACATCTGGCTCTAATTAGTCCACGGTTGTGTTCAGCCAAATGACCTCTGCCGGGAACACTCAAATCAGTTTCTGAATTATTGCAACATAGCAGCGTTTCACTGCTTTCAAGGCTTCTTAGGAAGAATTCCGGAATCTTGCTGACGGCAGGCCTCCTGCTGTTCCAGTGAACATCTCCTTGTAAATCCCCGGTGGTTTCCTGTACACCCGTGAAATTTGGCCAGGTTATGCAGTTTGCATTGTTGCATAATTGCGCCTGCCTAGCTCTGCCTCGGTTCCAAACTTTCAGGTGTGGCAGCCAGTTAGGCTGGTCCCCGTAGGACACTGCCAGCGGACTGGGTATATCTCCTTCCCGTTGTTCTCACCTGAGTGCTACTGAATCCAGCTTTGACGGCTACACTCTACTCAACCAGAGCAGTGAGTTGGACCTCAACTGATGGCATTTTGTGAAAGTGTGGAGAACTAGAGCTCAGTTGTTTGGCACGCCACAACTGTCCATCCACTACTATGGAAGGCAATGCCTACATCTGACTCTAATTAGTCCATGGTTGTGTTCAGCCAAATGACCTCTGCCGGTTACACTGAGAATGAGGTTCTGAGTTATTGCAACATAGGAGTGTTTCACTGCTTTCAAGGCTTCTAAGGAAGAATTCCGGAATCTTGCTGCAGGCAGGCCTCCGGCTCTTCCGGGTGAACATCTCCATTTAAATCCCCGGTGGTTTCTTGTACACCCCTGAAATTTGGCCTGTTTATGCAGTTTGCATTGCTGCACAATTGCGCCTGTCTAACTCTGCCGCGGTTGGAAATATTCAGGCGTGGCAGCCAGATATGCAGGTCCCCGTAGGACACTGCCAGCGGACTGGGTATATCTGCTTCCCGTTCTTCTCACCTGAGTGCTACTGGTTCCAGCTTTGGCGGCTACAATCTACTCAACCGGAGCAGTAAGTTGAACCTCAACTGATGGCACTTTGTGAAAGTGTTGAGAACTAGAGCTCAGTTGTTTGGCACGCCACCACTGTCCATCCAGCACTATGGAAGGCACTGCCTACATCTGGCTCTAATTAGTCCACGGTTGTGTTCAGCCGAATGACCTCTGCCGGGAACACTCAGAATCAGTTTCTGAATTATTGCAACATAGGAGCGTTTCACTGCTTTCAAGGCTTCTTAGGAAGAATTCCGGAATCTTGCTGCCGGCAGGCCTCCGGCTGTTCCCGTGAACATCTCCTTGTATATCCCCCGTGGTTTCCTGTACACCCGTGAAATTTGGCCAGGTTATGCAGTTTGCATTGCTGCATAATTGCGCCTGCCTTGCTCTGCCGCGGTTCCAAACTTTCAGGCGTGGCAGCCAATTAGGCTGGTCCCCGTAGGACACTGCCAGCAGACTGGGTATATCTGCTTCCCGTTCTTCTCACCTGAGTGCTACTGAATCCAGCTTTGACGGCTACACTCTACTCAACCGGTTCAGTTAGTTGAACCTCAATTGATGGCATTTTGTGAAAGTGTGGAGAAGTAGAGCTCAATTGTTTGGCACGCCACAACTGTCCATCCACCACTATGGACGGCACTGCCTACATCTGACTCTAATTAGTCCACGGTTGTGTTCAGCCAAATGACCTCTGCCGGTTACACTCAGAATGAGGTTCTGAGTTATTGCAACATAGAAGCGTTTCAATGCTTTCAAGGCTTCTAAGGAAGAATTCCGGAATCTTGCTGCTGGCAGGCCTCCGGCTCTTCCAGGTGAACATCTCCTTGTAAATCCCCCATGGTTTCCTGTACACCCGTGAAATTTGGCCAGGTTATGCAGTTTGCATTGCTGCATAATTCGGTTGGCCTAGCTCTGCCGCGATTGCAAACATTCAGGTGTGGCAGCCAGTTAGGCTTTTCCCCTTAGAACAGTGCCAGCGGACTGGGTATATCTGCTTCCCGTTGTTCTCACCTGAGTGCTACTGATTCCAGCTTTGACGGTTACACTCTACTCAACCGGAACAATAAATTGAACTTCAACTTATGGTACTTTGTGAAAGTGTTGAGAACTAGAGCTCAGTTGTTTGGCATGCCACCACTGTCCATCGAGAGCTATGGAATGCACTGCCTACATCTGGCTCTAATTAGTCCACGGTTGTGTTCAGCCAAATGACCTCTGCCGGGAACACTCAGAATCAGTTTCTGAGTTATTGCAACATAGGAGCGTTTCACTGCTTTCAAGGCTTCTTAGGAAGAATTCCGGCATCTTGCTGCCGGCAGGCCTCCGGCTGTTCCGGTGAACATCTCCTTGTAAATCCCCCGAGGTTTCCTGTACACCCGTGAAATTTGGCCAGGTTATGCAGTTTGCATTGCTGCATAATTGCGCCGGCCTAGCTCTGCCTCAGTTGCAAACATTCAGGTGTGGGAGCCATTTAGGCTTGTCCCCGTAGGACCCTGCCAGCGGACTGGGTATATCTGCTTCCCGTTCTTCTCACCTGAGTGCTACTTATTCCAGCTTTGACGGCTACACTCTACTCAACCCGAGTAGGGAGTTGAACCTCAACTGATGGCACTTTGTGAAAGTGTTGAGAACTAGAGCTCAGTTGTTTGGCACGCCACCACTGTCCATCCGGCACTCTGGACGGCACTGCACACATCTGGCTCTAATTAGTCCACGCTTGTGTTCAGCCGAATGACCTCTGCAGGGAACACTCAGAATGAGGTTCTGAGTTATTGCAACATAGGAGCGTTTCACTGCTTTCAAGGCTTCTTAGGAAGAATTCAAGAGACTTGCTGGCGGCAGGCCTCCGGCTGTTCCAGGAGAACATCTCCTTGTAAATCCCCCGTGGTTTCTTGTAAAACCCTGAAATTTGTCCAGGTTATGCAGTTTGCATTGTTTCACAATTGCGCCTGCCTAGCTCTGCCGCGGTTGCAAACATTCAGGCGTGGCAGCCAGATAGGCTGGTCCCCGTAGGACACTGCCAGCAGACTGGGTATATCTGCTTCCCGTTCTTTTCACCTGAGTGCTACTGATTCCAGCTTTTACGGCTACACTCTACTCAACCAGAGCAGTAAGTTGAACCTCAACTGATGGCACTTTGTGAAAGTGTTGAGAACTAGAGCTCAGTTGTTTGGCACGCCACCACTCTCCATCCAGGACTATGGACGGCAGTGCCTACATCTGGCTCTAATTAGTCCACGGTTGTATTCAGCCGAATGACCTCTGCCGGGAACACTCAGAATGAGGTTCTGAGTTATTGCAACATTGGAGCGTTTCACTGCTTTCAAGCCTTCTAAGGAAGAATTCCGGAGTCTTGCCGCCAGTAGGCCTCCGGCTCTTCTAGGTGAACATCTCCTGGTAAATCCCCGGTGGTTTTTTTTACACCCTTGAAATTTGGCCAGGTTATGCAGTTTGCATTGCTGCACCATTGCGCCTGCCTAGATCTGCCGCGGTTGCAAACATTAATGCGTGGCAGCCAGATAGGCTGGTCCCCGTTGGACACTGCCAGCGGACTGGGTATATCTGCTTCCCGTTTTTCTCACCTGAGTGCTACTTATTTCAGCTTTGACGGTTACACTCTACTCAACTGGAGCTGTAAGGTGAACCTCAACTTATGGCACTTTGTGAAAGTGTTGAGAACTAGAGCTCAGTTGTTTGGCACCCCACCACTGTCCATCCAGCAAGATGGAAGGCACTGCCTACATCTGGCTCTAATTAGTCCACGGTTGTGTTCAGCCAAATGACCTCTACCGGGAACACTCGGAATCAGTTTCTGAGTTATTGCAACATAGGAGGGTTTCACTGCTTTCAAGGCTTCTTAGGAAGAACTCCGGAATCTTGCTGCCGGCAGGCCTCCCGCTGTTCCGGTGAACATCTCCTTGTAAATCCCCCGTGGTTTCCTGTACACCCCTGAAATTTGGCCAGGTTATGCAGTTTGCATTGCTGCATAATTGCGCCTGCCCAGCTCTGCCGCAGTTGCAAACATTCAGGCGTGACAGCCAGTTAGGCTGGTCGCCTTAGGACACTGCCAGCGGACTGGGTATATCTGCTTCCCGTTCTTCTCACCTGAGTGCTATTTATTCCAGCTTTGACGGCTACACTCTACTCAACCGGAGCAGTGAGTTGAACCTCAACTGATGGCACTTTGCGAAACTGTTGAGAACTAGAGCTCAGTTGTTTGGCACGCCACCACTCTCCATCCAGCACTATGTACGGCACTGCCTACATCTGGTTCTAATTAGTCCACGGCTCTGTTCAGCAGAATGACCTCTGCCGGGAACACTCAGAATGAGGTTCTGAGTTATTGCAACATAGGAGCGTTTCACTGCTTTCAAGGCTTCTAAGGAAAAATTCCGGAATGTTGCTGCCGGCAGGCCTCCATCTGTTCCATGTTAACATCTCCATGTAAATCGCCGTGGTTTCTTGTACACCCCTGAAATTTGGCCAGGTTATGCAGTTTGCATTGCTGCACGATTGCGCCTGCCCAGCTCTGCCGCGGTTGCAAACATTCAGGCGTGACAGCCAGTTAGGCTGGTCGGCGTAGGACACTGCCAGGGGACTGGGTATATCTGCTTTTCATTCTTCTCTCCTGAGTGCTACTGATTCCACCTTTGACGTCTACACTCTACTCAACCGGAGCAGTAAGTTGAACCTCAACTGATGGCACTTTGTGAAAGTGTTGAGAACTAGAGCTCAGTTGTTTGGTACGCCACCAGTGTCCACCCAGCACTATGGACGGCACTGCATACCTCTGGCTGTAATTAGTCCACGGTTGTGTTCAGCCACATGACCTCTGCCGGGAACACTCAGAATCAGTTTTTGAGTTATTGCAACATAGGAGCGTTTCACTGCTTTCAAGGCTTATTAGGAAGACTTCCGGAATCCACCTGCCGGCAGGCCTCCAGCTGTTCCGGTGAACATCTCCTTGTAAATCCCCCGTGGTTTCCTGTACACCCGTGAAATTTGGCCAGGTTCTGCAGTTTGCATTGCTGCATAATTGCGCCTGCCTAGCTCTGCCGCGGTTGCAAACATTCAGGCGTGGCAGCCAGATAGGCTGGTCCCCATAGGACATTGCCAGCGGACTGGGTATATCTACTTCCCGTTCTTCTCACCTGAGTGCTACTTATTCCAGTTTTGACAGCTACACTCTACTCAACCAGAGCAGTGAGTTGAAGCTCAACTGATGGCACTTTGTGAAAGTGTTGAGAACTAGAGCTCCGTTGCTTGGCACGCCACCACTGTCCATCCAGTACTATGGACATCACTGCCTACATCTGGCTCTAATTAGTCCATGTTTGTGTTCAGCCGCATGATCTCTGCCGGGAACACTCAGAACAGTTTCTGAGTTATTGCAACATAGGAGCGTTTCACTGCTTTCAAGGCTTCTTGTGAAGAATTCTGGAACTTTGCTGGCGTCAGGCCTCCGACTGTTCCGGGTGAACATCTCCTTGTAAATCCCCGTTGGTTTCTTGTACACCCCTGAAATTTGGTCAGGTTATGCAGTTTGCATGTCTGCACAATTGTGACTACCTAGCTCTGCCGGGGTTGCAAACATTCAGGCGTGGCAGCCAGATAGGCTGGTCCCCGTAGAACACTGCCAGCGGACTGGGTATATCTGCTTCCCGTTCTTCTCACCTGAGTGTACTAATTTCAGCTTTGGGGGCTACACTCTACTCAACCGGAGCAGTAAGTTGAACCTCAACTGATGGCACTTTGTGAAAGTGTTGAGATCTAGAGCTCCATTGTTTGGCACGCCACCAATGTCCATCCAACAGTATGGACGGCACTGCCTACATCTGGCTCTAAGTAGTCCACGGTTGTTTTCAGTCGAATGACCTCTGCCGCCATCACTCAGAATCACTTTCTGAGTTATTGCAACATAGGAGCATTTAACTGCTTTCAAGGCTTCTTAGGAAGAATTCCAGAATCTTGCTGCCGGCAGGCCTCCCGCTGTTCCGGGTGAACGTCTCCTTGTAAATCCCCCGTGGTTTCTTGAACACCCGTGAAATTTGGCCAGGTTATGCAGTTTGCATTGCTGCACAATTGTGCTAGACTAGCTCTGCCGCAGTTGCAAACATTCAGGCGTGGCAGCCACATAGGCTGGTCCCGGTAGGACACTGCCAGCGGACTGGTTATATCGGCTTCCCGTTCTTCTCACCTGAGTGCTACTGAGTGCAGCTTTGGCGTCTACACTCTACTCATCCGCATCTGTATGCTGAACCTCAACTTATGGCACTTTGTGAAAGTGTTGAGAACTAGAGCTCAGTTGTTTGGCACGCCACCACTGTCCATCCAGCACTATGGACGGCACTGCCTACATCTGGCTCTAATTAGTCCACGGTTAGGTTCAGCCGAATGACCTCTGCCGGGAACACTCAGAATGAGGTTCTGAGATATTGCAACATAGGAGCGTTTCACTGCTTTCAAGGCTTCTTAGGAAGAATTCAGGAATCTTGCTGCTGGCAGGCTTTCGGCTGTTCCAGGTGAACATCTCCTGGTAAATCCCAAGTGGTTTCTTGTACACCTGTGAAATTTGGCCAGGTTATGCAGTTTGCATTGCTGCACAATTGCGCCTGCATAGCTCTGCCGCGGTTGCAAACATTCAGGCGAGGCAGCCAGATATTCTGGTCCCCGTAGGACACTGCCACATGACTGGGTATATCTGCTTCCCGTTCTTCTCACCTGAGTGCTACTGATTCCAGCTTTGACGGATACACTCTACTCATCCGGAGCAGTAAGTTGAACCTCAACTTATGGCATTTTGTGAAAGTGTTGAGAACTAGAGCTCAGTTGTTTGGCACGCCACCACTCTCCATCCAGCACAATGGAAGGCACTGCCTACATCTGGCTCTAATTAGTCCACGGTTGTGTTCAGCCGAATGACCTCTGCCGGGAACAATCAGAATGAGGTTATGAGTTACTGCAACATAGGAGCGTTTCAGTGCTTTCTAGGCTTCTTAGAAAGAATTCCGGAATGTTGCTGCCGGCAGGCCACAAGCTGTTCCGGGTGAACATCTCCTTGTAAATCCTCCGTGGTTTCTTGTACACACGTGAAATTTGGCCAGGTTATGCAGTTTGCATTGCTGCACAATTGTGCTAGACTAGCTCTGCCGCAATTGCAAACATTCAGGCGTGGCAGCCAGATAGGCTGGTCCCCGTGGGACACTGCCAGCAGACTGTGTATATCTGCTTCCCGTTCTTCTCACCTGAGTGCTACTGATTCCAGCTTTGACGGCTACACTCTACTCAACCGGTTCAGTTAGTTGAACCTCAACTGATGGCACTTTGTGAAAGTGTTGAGAACTAGAGCTCAGTTGTTTGGCACGCCACTGTCCATCCAGCACTATGGACGGCACTGCACACATCTGGTTCTAATTACTCCACCGTTGTTTTCAGCCAAATGTTCTCTGCCGGGAACACTCAGAATGAGGTTCTGAGTTATTGCAACATTGGAGCGTTTCACTGCTTTCAAGGCTTCTTAGGAAGAATTCCGGAATCTTGCTGCTGGCAGGCCTCCGGCTGTTCCGGGTGAACATCTCCTTGTAAATCCACCGTGGTTGCTTGTACACCCGTGAAATTTGGCCAGGTTATGCAGTTTGCATTGCTGCACAATTGCGCCTGCCTAGCTCTGCCGTTGTTACGAACATTCAGGCGTGGCAGCCAGATTGGCTGGTCCCCTAGGACACTGCCAGCGGTCTGGGTAAATCTGCTGCCCGTACTTTTCACCTGATTGCTACTGATTCCAGCATTGACGGCTAAACTCTACTCAACTGGTGCAGTAAGTGGAACCACAACTTATGTCAATTTGTGAAAGTGTTGAGAACTAGAGCTCAGTTGTTTGGCACTCCACCACTATCCATCCAGCACTATGGACGGCCCTGCCTACATCTGGCTCTAATTAGTCCACGGTTCTGTTCAGCCAAATGACCTCTGCCGGGAACACTCAGAATGAGGTTCTGAGTTAGTGTAACATAGGAGCATTTCACTTCTTTCAAGGATTCTCAAGAAGAATTCCGGAATCTTGCTTCCGGCAGGCCTCCGTCTCTTCCGGGTGAACATCTCCTCATAAATCCCCCGTGGTTTCTTGTACACCCGTGAAATTTGGCCAGGTGATGCAGTTTGCATTGCTGCACAATTGCATCTGCCTAACTCTACCGCGGTTGCAAACATTCAGGCGTGGGAGCCAGATAGTCTGGTCTCCGTAGGACACTGCTAACGGACTGGGTATATCTGCTTCCGGTTCTTCTCACCTGAGTGCAACTGATTCCAGATTTGACGGCTACACTCTACTCAACCGGAACAGTTAGTTGAACCTCAAATTATGGCCCTTTGTGAAAGTGTTGAGAACTAGAGCTCAGTTGTTTGGCACGCCACCACTGTCCATCCAGCAGTATAGACGTCACTGCATATATCTGGTTCTAATTAGTCCACGGTTGTGTTCAGCTGAATGACCTCTGCCGGGAACACGCACAATGAGGTTCTGAGATACTTCGACATAGGAGTGTTTCACTGCTTTCAAGCCTTCTTAGGAAGAATTCCGGAATCTTGCTGGTGGCAGGCCTCCTGCTCTTCCTGATGAACATCGGCTTGTATATCCCCCGTGGTTTCTTCTACACCCGTCAAATTTGGCCAGGTTATGCAGTTTCCATTGCTGCACAATTGCGCCTACTTAGCTCTGCCGCGATTGCAAACATTCAGGCGTGGCAGCTAGATAGACTGGTCCCCGTACTACACTGCCAACGGACTGGGTATATCTGCTTCCCGTTCTTCTCACCTGAGTGCTACTGATTCCAGCTTTGATGGCTACACTCTACTGAACCGGAACAATAAATTGAACTTCAACTTATGGTACTTTGTGAAAGTGTTGAGAACTAGAGCTCAGTTGTTTGGCATGCCACCACTGTCCATCCAGCACTATGGATGGCACTGCCTACCTCTGGCGCTAATTAGTACACGATTGTGTTCAGCCGCATGACCTCTGCCGGGAACACTCAGAATGAGGTTCTGAGTTATTGCAACATAGGAGCGTTTCACTCCTTTCAAGGATTCTTAGGAAGAATTTCGGAATCTTGCTGACGGCAGGTCTCCGGCGGTTCCGGGTGAACATCTCCTTGTAAATCCCCCGTGGTTTCTTGTACACCCATGAAGTTTGGCCAGGTCATGCAGTTTGCATTGCTTCTCAATTGCGCCTGCCTAGCTCTGCCGCGGTTGCAAACATTCAGGCATGGAAGCCAGATAGGCTGGTCCCCATAGGACACTACCAGCGGACTGGGTATATCTGCTTCCCGTTCTTCTCACCTGAGTGCTACTGATTCCAGATTTGACGGCTACACTCTACTTAATCGGAGCAGTAAGTTGAACCTCAACTGATGGCATTTTGTGAAAGTGTTGAGAACTAGAGCTCAGTTGTTTGGCACGCCACAACTGTCCATCCACTACTATGGAAGGCAATGCCTACATCTGACTCTAATTAGTCCATGGTTGTGTTCAGCCAAATGACCTCTGCCGGTTACACTGAGAATGAGGTTCTGAGTTATTGCAACATAGGAGCGTTTCACTGCTTTCAAGGCTTCTAAGGAAGAATTCCGGAATCTTGCTGCAGGCAGGCCTCCGGCTCTTCCGGGTGAACATCTCCATTTAAATCCCCGGTGGTTTCTTGTACACCCCTGAAATTTGGCCTGTTTATGCAGTTTGCATTGCTGCACAATTGCGCCTGTCTAACTCTGCCGCGGATGGAAATATTCAGGCGTGGCAGCCAGATATGCAGGTCCCCGTAGTACACTGCCAGCGGACTGGGTATATCTGCTTCCCGTTCTTCTCACCTGAGTGCTACTGGTTCCAGCTTTGGCGGCTACAATCTACTCAACCGGAGCAGTAAGTTGAACCTCAACTGATGGCACTTTGTGAAAGTGTTGAGAACTAGAGCTCAGTTGTTTGGCACGCCACCACTGTCCATCCAGCACTATGGAAGGCACTGCCTACATCTGGCTCTAATTAGTCCACGGTTGTGTTCAGCCGAATGACCTCTGCCGGGAACACTCAGAATCAGTTTCTGAATTATTGCAACATAGGAGCGTTTCACTGCTTTCAAGGCTTCTTAGGAAGAATTCCGGAATCTTGCTGCCGGCAGGCCTCCGGCTGTTCCCGTGAACATCTCCTTGTATATCCCCCGTGGTTTCCTGTACACCCGTGAAATTTGGCCAGGTTATGCAGTTTGCATTGCTGCATAATTGCGCCTGCCTTGCTCTGCCGCGGTTCCAAACTTTCAGGCGTGGCAGCCAGTTAGGCTGGTCCCCGTAGGACACTGCCAGCAGACTGGGTATATCTGCTTCCCGTTCTTCTCACCTGAGTGCTACTGAATCCAGCTTTGACGGCTACACTCTACTCAACCGGTTCAGTTAGTTGAACCTCAATTGATGGCATTTTGTGAAAGTGTGGAGAAGTAGAGCTCAATTGTTTGGCACGCCACAACTGTCCATCCACCACTATGGACGGCACTGCCTACATCTGACTCTAATTAGTCCACGGTTGTGTTCAGCCAAATGACCTCTGCCGGTTACACTCAGAATGAGGTTCTGAGTTATTGCAACATAGAAGCGTTTCAATGCTTTCAAGGCTTCTAAGGAAGAATTCCGGAATCTTGCTGCTGGCAGGCCTCCGGCTCTTCCAGGTGAACATCTCCTTGTAAATCCCCCATGGTTTCCTGTACACCCGTGAAATTTGGCCAGGTTATGCAGTTTGCATTGCTGCATAATTCGGTTGGCCTAGCTCTGCCGCGATTGCAAACATTCAGGTGTGGCAGCCAGTTAGGCTTTTCCCCTTAGAACAGTGCCAGCGGACTGGGTATATCTGCTTTCCGTTGTTCTCACCTGAGTGCTACTGATTCCAGCTTTGACGGTTACACTCTACTCAACCGGAACAATAAATTGAACTTCAACTTATGGTACTTTGTGAAAGTGTTGAGAACTAGAGCTCAGTTGTTTGGCATGCCACCACTGTCCATCGAGAGCTATGGAATGCACTGCCTACATCTGGCTCTAATTAGTCCACGGTTGTGTTCAGCCAAATGACCTCTGCCGGGAACACTCAGAATCAGTTTCTGAGTTATTGCAACATAGGAGCGTTTCACTGCTTTCAAGGCTTCTTAGGAAGAATTCCGGCATCTTGCTGCCGGCAGGCCTCCGGCTGTTCCGGTGAACATCTCCTTGTAAATCCCCCGAGGTTTCCTGTACACCTGTGAAATTTGGCCAGGTTATGCAGTTTGCATTGCTGCATAATTGCGCCGGCCTAGCTCTGCCTCGGTTGCAAACATTCAGGTGTGGGAGCCATTTAGGCTTGTCCCCGTAGGACCCTGCCAGCGGACTGGGTATATCTGCTTCCCGTTCTTCTCACCTGAGTGCTACTTATTCCAGCTTTGACGGCTACACTCTACTCAACCCGAGTAGGGAGTTGAACCTCAACTGATGGCACTTTGTGAAAGTGTTGAGAACTAGAGCTCAGTTGTTTGGCACGCCACCACTGTCCATCCAGCACTCTGGACGGCACTGCACACATCTGGCTCTAATTAGTCCACGCTTGTGTTCAGCCGAATGACCTCTGCAGGGAACACTCAGAATGAGGTTCTGAGTTATTGCAACATAGGAGCGTTTCACTGCTTTCAAGGCTTCTTAGGAAGAATTCCAGAGACTTGCTGGCGGCAGGCCTCCGGCTGTTCCAGGAGAACATCTCCTTGTAAATCCCCCGTGGTTTCTTGTAAAACCCTGAAATTTGTCCAGGTTATGCAGTTTGCATTGTTTCACAATTGCGCCTGCCTAGCTCTGCCGCGGTTGCAAACATTCAGGCGTGGCAGCCAGATAGGCTGGTCCCCGTAGGACACTGCCAGCAGACTGGGTATATCTGCTTCCCGTTCTTTTCACCTGAGTGCTACTGATTCCAGCTTTTACGGCTACACTCTACTCAACCAGAGCAGTAAGTTGAACCTCAACTGATGGCACTTTGTGAAAGTGTTGAGAACTAGAGCTCAGTTGTTTGGCACGCCACCACTCTCCATCCAGGACTATGGACGGCAGTGCCTACATCTGGCTCTAATTAGTCCACGGTTGTATTCAGCCGAATGACCTCTGCCGGGAACACTCAGAATGAGGTTCTGAGTTATTGCAACATTGGAGCATTTCACTGCTTTCAAGCCTTCTAAGGAAGAATTCCGGAGTCTTGCCGCCAGTAGGCCTCCGGCTCTTCTAGGTGAACATCTCCTGGTAAATCCCCGGTGGTTTTTTTTACACCCTTGAAATTTGGCCAGGTTATGCAGTTTGCATTGCTGCACCATTGCGCCTGCCTAGATCTGCCGCGGTTGCAAACATTAATGCGTGGCAGCCAGATAGGCTGGTCCCCGTTGGACACTGCCAGCGGACTGGGTATATCTGCTTCCCGTTTTTCTCACCTGAGTGCTACTTATTTCAGCTTTGACGGTTACACTCTACTCAACTGGAGCTGTAAGGTGAACCTCAACTTATGGCACTTTGTGAAAGTGTTGAGAACTAGAGCTCAGTTGTTTGGCACCCCACCACTGTCCATCCAGCAAGATGGAAGGCACTGCCTACATCTGGCTCTAATTAGTCCACGGTTGTGTTCAGCCAAATGAACTCTACCGGGAACACTCGGAATCAGTTTCTGAGTTATTGCAACATAGGAGGGTTTCACTGCTTTCAAGGCTTCTTAGGAAGAACTCCGGAATCTTGCTGCCGGCAGGCCTCCCGCTGTTCCGGTGAACATCTCCTTGTAAATCCCCCGTGGTTTCCTGTACACCCCTGAAATTTGGCCAGGTTATGCAGTTTGCATTGCTGCATAATTGCGCCTGCCCAGCTCTGCCGCAGTTGCAAACATTCAGGCGTGACAGCCAGTTAGGCTGGTCGCCGTAGGACACTGCCAGCGGACTGGGTATATCTGCTTCCCGTTCTTCTCACCTGAGTGCTATTTATTCCAGCTTTGACGGCTACACTCTACTCAACCGGAGCAGTGAGTTGAACCTCAACTGATGGCACTTTGCGAAACTGTTGAGAACTAGAGCTCAGTTGTTTGGCACGCCACCACTCTCCATCCAGCACTATGTACGGCACTGCCTACATCTGGTTCTAATTAGTCCACGGATCTGTTCAGCAGAATGACCTCTGCCGGGAACACTCAGAATGAGGTTCTGAGTTATTGCAACATAGGAGCGTTTCACTGCTTTCAAGGCTTCTAAGGAAAAATTCCGGAATGTTGCTGCCGGCAGGCCTCCTTCTGTTCCATGTGAACATCTCCATGTAAATCGCCGTGGTTTCTTGTACACCCCTGAAATTTGGCCAGGTTATGCAGTTTGCATTGCTGCACGATTGCGCCTGCCCAGCTCTGCCGCGGTTGCAAACATTCAGGCGTGACAGCCAGTTAGGCTGGTCGGCGTAGGACACTGCCAGGGGACTGGGTATATCTGCTTTTCATTCTTCTCTCCTGAGTGCTACTGATTCCACCTTTGACGTCTACACTCTACTCAACCGGAGCAGTAAGTTGAACCTCAACTGATGGCACTTTGTGAAAGTGTTGAGAACTAGAGCTCAGTTGTTTGGTACGCCACCAGTGTCCACCCAGCACTATGGACGGCACTGCATACCTCTGGCTGTAATTAGTCCACGGTTGTGTTCAGCCACATGACCTCTGCCGGGAACACTCAGAATCAGTTTTTGAGTTATTGCAACATAGGAGCGTTTCACTGCTTTCAAGGCTTATTAGGAAGACTTCCGGAATCCACCTGCCGGCAGGCCTCCAGCTGTTCCGGTGAACATCTCCTTGTAAATCCCCCGTGGTTTCCTGTACACCCGTGAAATTTGGCCAGGTTCTGCAGTTTGCATTGCTGCATAATTGCGCCTGCCTAGCTCTGCCGCGGTTGCAAACATTCAGGCGTGGCAGCCAGATAGGCTGGTCCCCATAGGACATTGCCAGCGGACTGGGTATATCTACTTCCCGTTCTTCTCACCTGAGTGCTACTTATTCCAGTTTTGACAGCTACACTCTACTCAACCAGAGCAGTGAGTTGAAGCTCAACTGATGGCACTTTGTGAAAGTGTTGAGAACTAGAGCTCCGTTGCTTGGCACGCCACCACTGTCCATCCAGTACTATGGACATCACTGCCTACATCTGGCTCTAATTAGTCCATGTTTGTGTTCAGCCGCATGATCTCTGCCGGGAACACTCAGAACAGTTTCTGAGTTATTGCAACATAGGAGCGTTTCACTGCTTTCAAGGCTAATTGTGAAGAATTCTGGAACTTTGCTGGCGTCAGGCCTCCGAGTGTTCCGGGTGAACATCTCCTTGTAAATCCCCGTTGGTTTCTTGTACACCCCTGAAATTTGGTCAGGTTATGCAGTTTGCATGTCTGCACAATTGTGACTACCTAGCTCTGCCGGGGTTGCAAACATTCAGGCGTGGCAGCCAGATAGGCTGGTCCCCGTAGAACACTGCCAGCGGACTGGGTATATCTGCTTCCCGTTCTTCTCACCTGAGTGTACTAATTTCAGCTTTGGGGGCTACACTCTACTCAACCGGAGCAGTAAGTTGAACCTCAACTGATGGCACTTTGTGAAAGTGTTGAGATCTAGAGCTCCGTTGTTTGGCACGCCACCAATGTCCATCTAACAGTATGGACGGCACTGCCTACATCTGGCTCTAAGTAGTCCACGGTCGTTTTCAGTCGAATGACCTCTGCCGCCATCACTCAGAATCACTTTCTGAGTTATTGCAACATAGGAGCATTTAACTGCTTTCAAGGCTTCTTAGGAAGAATTCCAGAATCTTGCTGCCGGCAGGCCTCCCGCTGTTCCGGGTGAACGTCTCCTTGTAAATCCCCCGTGGTTTCTTGAACACCCGTGAAATTTGGCCAGGTTATGCAGTTTGCATTGCTGCACAATTGTGCTAGACTAGCTCTGCCGCAGTTGTAAACATTCAGGCGTGGCAGCCACATAGGCTGGTCCCGGTAGGACACTGCCAGCGGACTGGTTATATCGGCTTCCCGTTCTTCTCACCTGAGTGCTACTGAGTGCAGCTTTGGCGTCTACACTCTACTCATCCGCATCTGTACGCTGAACCTCAACTTATGGCACTTTGTGAAAGTGTTGAGAACTAGAGCTCAGTTGTTTGGCACGCCACCACTGTCCATCCAGCACTATGGACGGCACTGCCTACATCTGGCTCTAATTAGTCCACGGTTAGGTTCAGCCGAATGACCTCTGCCGGGAACACTCAGAATGAGGTTCTGAGATATTGCAACATAGGAGCGTTTCACTGCTTTCAAGGCTTCTTAGGAAGAATTCAGGAATCTTGCTGCTGGCAGGCTTCCGGCTGTTCCAGGTGAACATCTCCTGGTAAATCCCAAGTGGTTTCTTGTACACCTGTGAAATTTGGCCAGGTTATGCAGTTTGCATTGCTGCACAATTGCGCCTGCATAGCTCTGCCGCGGTTGCAAACATTCAGGCGAGGCAGCCAGATATTCTGGTCCCCGTAGGACACTGCCAGCTGACTGGGTATATCTGCTTCCCGTTCTTCTCACCTGAGTGCTACTGATTCCAGCTTTGACGGATACACTCTACTCAACCGGAGCAGTAAGTTGAACCTCAACTTATGGCACTTTGTGAAAGTGTTGAGAACTAGAGCTCAGTTGTTTGGCACGCCACCACTCTCCATCCAGCACAATGGAAGGCACTGCCTACATCTGGCTCTAATTAGTCCACGGTTGTGTTCAGCCGAATGACTTCTGCCGGGAACAATCAGAATGAGGTTATGAGTTACTGCAACATAGGAGCGTTTCAGAGCTTTCTAGGCTTCTTAGAAAGAATTCCGGAATGTTGCTGCCGGCAGGCCACAAGCTGTTCCGGGTGAACATCTCCTTGTAAATCCTCCGTGGTTTCTTGTACACACGTGAAATTTGGCCAGGTTATGCAGTTTGCATTGCTGCACAATTGTGCTAGACTAGCTCTGCCGCAATTGCAAACATTCAGGCGTGGCAGCCAGATAGGCTGGTCCCCGTGGGACACTGCCAGCAGACTGTGTATATCTGCTTCCCGTTCTTCTCACCTGAGTGCTACTGATTCCAGCTTTGACGGCTACACTCTACTCAACCGGTTCAGTTAGTTGAACCTCAACTGATGGCACTTTGTGAAAGTGTTGAGAACTAGAGCTCAGTTGTTTGGCACGCCACTGTCCATCCAGCACTATGGACGGCACTGCACACATCTGGTTCTAATTACTCCACCGTTGTGTTCAGCCAAATGTTCTCTGCCGGGAACACTCAGAATGAGGTTCTGAGTTATTGCAACATTGGAGCGTTTCACTGCTTTCAAGGCTTCTTAGGAAGAATTCCGGAATCTTGCTGCTGGCAGGCCTCCGGCTGTTCCGGGTGAACATCTCCTTGTAAATCCACCGTGGTTGCTTGTACACCCGTGAAATTTGGCCAGGTTATGCAGTTTGCATTGCTGCACAATTGCGCCTGCCTAGCTCTGCCGTTGTTACGAACATTCAGGCGTGGCAGCCAGATAGGCTGGTCCCCTAGGACACTGCCAGCGGTCTGGGTAAATCTGCTGCCTGTACTTTTCACCTGATTGCTACTGATTCCAGCATTGACGGCTAAACTCTACTCAACTGGTGCAGTAAGTGGAACCACAACTTATGTCAATTTGTGAAAGTGTTGAGAACTAGAGCTCAGTTGTTTGGCACGCCACCAATGTCCATCCAGCACTATGGACAGCACTGCCTACATCTGGCTCTAATTAATCCACGGTTGTGTTCAGTCGAATGACCTCTGCCGGGAACACTCAGAATCAGTTTCTGAGTTATTGCAACATAGGAGCATTTAACTGCTTTCAAGGCTTCTTAGGAAGAATTCCGGAATATTGGTGCCGCGAGGCCTCCAGCTGTTCCGTGTGAACGTCTCCTTGTAAATCCCCCGTGGTTTCTTGTACACCCGTTAAATTTGGCCAGGTTATGCAGTTTGCATTGCTGCACAATTGAGCCTGCCTAGCTCTGCCGCGGTTGCAAACATTCAGGCGTGGCGGCCAGATATGCTGGTCGCCGTAGGAATCTGCCCGCGGACTGGGTGTATTTGCTTCCCGTTCTTCTCACCTGAGTGCTACTGATTCCAGCTTTGACGGCTACACTCTACTCAACCGGAGCATGAAGTTGAACCTCAACTGATGGCACTTTGTGAAAGTGTTGAGAACTAGAGCTCAGTTGTTTGGCACGCCACCACTGTTCATCTAACACTATGGACGGCACTGCCCACATGTGGCTATAATCAGTCCACGGTTGTGTTCAGCCGAATGACCTCTGCCGCGAACAATCAGAATGAGGTTATGAGTTACTGCAACATAGGAGCGTTTCAGTGCTTTCAAGACTTCTTAGGAAGAATTCCGGAATGTTGCTGCCGACAGGAAAAATCTGTTCCCGGTGAACATCTCCTTGTAAATCCTCCGTGGTTTCTTGTACACACGTGAAATTTGGCCAGATTATGCAGTTTGCATTGCTGCACAATAGCGCCTGCCTATCTCTGCCGCGGTTGCAAACCTTCAGGTGAGGCAGCCAGATAGGCTGGTCCCGGTAGAACACTGCCAGCGGACTGGGTATATCGGCTTCCCGTTCTTCTCACCTGAGTGCTACTGATTCCAGGTTTAACGGCTACACTCTATTCAACCGCAGCAGTAAGCTGAACCTCAACTTACGGCACTTTGTGAAGGTGTTGAGAACTAGAGCTCAGTTGATTGGCACGCCAGAACTGTCCATCCAGCACTATGGACGGCACTGCCTACATCTGGTTCTAATTAGTCCACGGTTGTGTTCAGCCGAATGACCTCTGCCGGGAACACTCAGAATGAAGTTCTGAGATATTGCAACATAGGAACGTTTCACTGCTTTCACGGCTTCTTAGGAAAAATTCAGGAATCTTGCTGGAGCCATACCTCCGACTGTTCCGGGTGAACATCTCCTGGTAAATCCCCCGTGGTTTCTTGTACAGCCGTGAAATTTGGCCAGGTTATGCAGTTTGCATTGCTGCACAATTGCGCCTGCCTAGCTCTGCCGCGATTGCAAACATGCAGGCGTGGCAGTCAGATAGGCTGGTCCCCGAAGGACACTGCCAGCGGACTGGGTATATCTGCTTCCCGTTCTTCTCACCTGAGTGCTACTTATTCCAGCTTTGACGGCTACAATCTACTCACCCGGAGCAGAAAGGTGAACCTCAACTGATGGCACTTTGTGAAAGTGTAGAGAACTAGAGCTCAGTTGTTTGGCACTCCACCACTGTCCATCCAGCACTATGGACGGCCCTGCCTACATCTGGCTCTAATTAGTCCACGGTTCTGTTCAGCCAAATGACCTCTGCCGGGAACACTCAGAATGAGGTTCTGAGTTAGTGTAACATAGGAGCATTTCACTTCTTTCAAGGATTCTCAAGAAGAATTCCGGAATCTTGCTTCCGGCAGGCCTCCGTCTCTTCCGGGTGAACATCTCCTCATAAATCCCCCGTGGTTTCTTGTACACCCGTGAAATTTGGCCAGGTGATGCAGTTTGCATTGCTGCACAATTGCATCTGCCTAACTCTACCGCGGTTGCAAACATTCAGGCGTGGGAGCCAGATAGTCTGGTCTCCGTAGGACACTGCCAACGGACTGGGTATATCTGCTTCCGGTTCTTCTCACCTGAGTGCAACTGATTCCAGATTTGACGGCTACACTCTACTCAACCGGAACAGTTAGTTGAACCTCAAATTATGGCCCTTTGTGAAAGTGTTGAGAACTAGAGCTCAGTTGTTTGGCACGCCACCACTGTCCATCCAGCAGTATAGACGTCACTGCATATATCTGGTTCGAATTAGTCCACGGTTGTGTTCAGCTGAATGACCTCTGCCGGGAACACGCACAATGAGGTTCTGAGATACTTCGACATAGGAGTGTTTCACTGCTTTCAAGCCTTCTTAGGAAGAATTCCGGAATCTTGCTGGTGGCAGGCCTCCTGCTCTTCCTGATGAACATCGGCTTGTATATCCCCCGTGGTTTCTTCTACACCCGTCAAATTTGGCCAGGTTATGCAGTATCCATTGCTGCACAATTGCGCCTACTTAGCTCTGCCGCGATTGCAAACATTCAGGCGTGGCAGCTAGATAGACTGGTCCCCGTACTACACTGCCAACGGACTGGGTATATCTGCTTCCCGTTCTTCTCACCTGAGTGCTACTGATTCCAGGTTTGATGGCTACACTCTACTGAACCGGAACAATAAATTGAACTTCAACTTATGGTACTTTGTGAAAGTGTTGAGAACTAGAGCTCAGTTGTTTGGCATGCCACCACTGTCCATCCAGCACTATGGATGGCACTGCCTACCTCTGGCGCTAATTAGTACACGATTGTGTTCAGCCGCATGACCTCTGCCGGGAACACTCAGAATGAGGTTCTGAGTTATTGCAACATAGGAGCGTTTCACTCCTTTCAAGGATTCTTAGGAAGAATTCCGGAATCTTGGTGCCGGCAGGCCTCCAGCAGTTCCGGGTGAACGTCTCCTTGTAAATCCAAACGTGGTTTCTTGAACACTCGTGAAATTTGGCCAGGTTATTCAGTTTACATTGCTGCACAATGACGCCTGCCTAGCTCTGCCTCGTTTACAAACATTCAGGCGAGCCAGCCAGATAGGCTGGACCCCGTAGGACACTGCCAGCTGACTGGGTATGACGGCTGCCCGTTCTTCTCACCTGAGTGCTACTGTTTCCAGCTTTGACAGCTATACTCTGCTGAACCTGAGCAGTAAGTTGAACCTCAACTTATGGCACTTTGTGAAAATGTTGAGAACTAGAGCTCAGTTGTTTGGCACGCCACCAGTGTCCATCCAGCACTATGGACGGCATTGCCTACCTCTGGCTCTAATTAGTATAAGGTTGTGTTCAGCCGCATGACCTATGCCGGGAACACTCAGAATCAGTTTCTTAGTTATTGCAACATAGGAGCGTTTCACTGCTTTCAAGGCTTCTTAGGAAGAATTTCAGAATCTTGCTGCCGGCAGGCCTCCAGGTGTTCCGGGTGAAGATCTCCTTGTATATCCCCCGTGGTTTCTTGTACACCCGTGAAATTTGGCCAGCTTATGCTGTTTGCATTGCTGCACAATT
Source organism: Dipodomys merriami (assembly GCF_024711535.1). NCBI lineage: Eukaryota > Metazoa > Chordata > Mammalia > Rodentia > Heteromyidae > Dipodomys > Dipodomys merriami. The sequence continues at coordinate 119,379 of NW_027206028.1, forward strand.
ACGCCTGCCTAGCTCTGCCGCGGTTACAAACATTCAGGCGTGACAGCTAGATAGGCTGGTCCCCGTAGTACACTGCCAGCAGACTGGGTATATCTGCTTCCCGTTCTTCTCACCTGAGTGCTACTGATTCCAGCTTTGACGGCTACACTCTACTCAACCGCAGCAGTAAGCTGAACCTCAACTTATGGCACTTTGTGAAAGTGTTGAGAACTAGAGCTTAGTTGTTTGGCACGCCACCACTCTCCATCCAGCACTATGTACAGCACTGTTTACATCTTGCTCTAATTAGTCCATGGTTGTGTTCAGCCGAATGACCTCTGCCGGGAACACTCAGAATGAGATTGTGAGTTATTGCAACATAGCAGCGTTTCATTTCTTTCAAGAATTCTTAGGAAGAATTCCATAACCGTGCTGCCGGCACGCGTCCTGCTGTTCCGTGTGAACATCTAATTGTAAATCACCGCTGGTTTCTTATACTCCCGTGAAATTTGGCCAGGTTACGCAGTTTGCATTGCTGCACAATTGTGCCAGCCTAGCTCTGCCGCGGTTGCAAACATTCATGCATGGCAGCCAGATAGGCTGGTCCCCGTAGGACACTGCCAGCGGACTGGGTATATCTGCTTCCCGTTCTTCTCACCTGAGTGCTACTGATTCCAGCTTTGCCGGCTACACTCTACTCAACCGGAGCAGTAAGTTGAACCTCAACTTATGGCACTTTGTGTTAGTGTTGAGAACTAGAGCTCAGTTGTTTGGCACGCCACAATTGTCCATCCAGCACTATGGCCGGCACTGCCTACATCTGGCCCTAATTAGTCCACTGTTGTGTTCAGCCGAATGACCTCTGCCCTGAACACTCAGAATACGGTTATGAGTTATTGCAACATAGGAGCGTTTCACTGCTTTCAAGGCTTCTTAGGTAGGATTCCGGAATCTTGCTGCCGGCAGGCCTCCGGTTGTTCCGGGTGAACATATCCTTGTAAATCCCCGGTGGTTTCTTGTACACCAGTGAAATTTGGCCAGGTCATGCAGTTTGCATTGCTGCACAATTGCGCCAACATAGCTCTGCTGCAGTTGCAAATATTCAGGCGTGGCAGCCAGATACGCTGGTTCCCGTAGGACATTGTCAACGGACCAGGTATATGTGCTTCCCGTTCTTCTCACCTGAGTGATACCGATTCCAGCTTTGACGACTACACTCTACTCAACCGGAGCAGTAAGTTGAAACTGAACTTATGGCACTTTGTGAAAGTGTTGAGAACTAGAGCTCAGTTGTTTGGCACGCCACCACTGTCCATCCAGCACTATGGACGGCACTGCTGATATCTGGCTCTAATTAGTCCACGTTCATGTTCAGTCAAATGACATCTGCCGGGAATAATCAGAATGAGGTTCTGAGTTATTGCAACATAGGAGCGTTTCACTGCTTTCAAGGCTTCACAAGAAGAATTCCGGAATCTTGCTGCTGGCAGGCCTCAGGCTGTTCCGGGTGAACATCTCCTTGTAAATCCCCCGTGGTTTCTTGTACAACCGTGAAATTTGGCCAGGTTATGCAGCTTGCATTGCTGCACAATTGCGCCTGCCTAGCTCTGCCGCGCTTGCAAACCTTCAGGCCTGGCAGCCAGATAGGCTGGTCCCAGTAGTACACTGCCAGCGGACTGGGTATATCTGCTTTCGTTCTTCAACCTGAGTGCTACTGATTCCAGCTTTGTCAGCTACACTCTACTCAACCGGAGCAGTAAGTTGAACCTCAACTTATGGCACTTTGTGAAAGGGTTGAGAACTAGGGCTCAGTTGTTTGGCACGCCACCACTGTCCATCGAGCACTATGGACGGCACTGCATACATCTGCCTCTAATGAGTCCACGGTTGTGTTCAGCCGAATGACCTCTGCCGGGAACACTCAGAATGAGGTTCTGAGTTACTGCAACATAGGATAGTTTCACTGCTTTCAAGGCTTCTTAGCAAGGATTACGGAATCTTGCTGCCGGCAGGCCTCCGGCTGTTCCGGGTGAACATCTCCTTGTAAATCCCCTGTGGTTTCTTGTACACCCCTGAAATTTGTCCAGGTTATGCAGTTTGCATTGCTGTACAATTCCTCATGCCTAGCGCTGCCGCGGTTCCAAACATTCAGGCGTGGCAGCCAGATAGGCTGGTCCCCGTAGGACACTGCCAGCAGACTGGGTATATCTGCTTCCCGTTCTTCTCACCTGAGTGATGCTGATTCCAGCTTTGACGGCCACACTCTATTCAACCGGGGCAGTAAGGTGAACCTCAACTTATGGCACTTTTTGAAAATGTTGAGAACTAGAGCTCAGTTGTTTGGCACGCCACCACTGTCCATCCAGCACTATGGACGGCACTGCCTACATCTCGCTCTAATTAGTCCACGGTTGTGTTCAGCCGAATGACCTCTGCCGGGAACACTCAGAATGAGGTTCTGAGTTAATGGAACATTGCAACGTTTCACTACTTTCAAGGCTTCTTAGGAAGGATTCTGGAATCTTGCTGCCGGCAGGCCTCCGGCTGTTCGGGGTGAACATCTCCTTGTAAATCCCCCGTGGTTTCTTGTACAATCGTGCAATTTGGCCAGGTTATGCTGTTTGCTTTGCTGCACAATTGCGCCTGCCTAGCTCTGCCCCGCTTGCAAACATTCAGGCGTGGCAGTCAGATAGGCTGGTCCCCGTAGGACACTGCCAGCGGACTGGGTATATCTGCTTCCCGTTCTTCTCACCTGAGTGCTACTGATTCCAGCTTTGACCGCTACACTCTACTCAACCGGAGCAGTAAGTTGAACCTCAACTTATGTCCCTTTGTGAAAGTGTTGAGAACTAGAGCGCAATTGTTTGGCAAGCCACCAGTCTCCACCCAGCACTATGGACGGCACTGCCTACATCTGGCTCTAATTAGTGCAAGGTTGTGTTCAGCCGAATGACCTCTGCCGGGAACACTCAGAATGAGGTTCTGAGTTATTGCAACATAGGAGCGTTTTACTGCTTTCCAGGTTTCTTAGGAAGGATTATGGAATCTTGCTGCCGGCAGGCCTCCGGCTTTTCGGGGTCAACATGTCCTTGTATATCCCCCCTGGTTTCTTGTATTCCCGTGAAATTTGGCCAGGTTATGCAGTTTGAATTGCTGCACAATTGCTCCTGCCTAGCTATGCCGCGGTAGCAAACATTCAGGCGTGGCACCCAGAAAGGTTGGTCCCCGTAGGACACTGCCAGCGGACTGGGTATATCTGCTTCCTGTTCTTCTCACCTGAGTGCTACTGATTCCAGCTTTGACGGCTACACTCTACTCAACCGGAGCAGGAAGTTGAACCTCAACTTATGGCACTTTGTGAAACTGTTGAACACTAGAGCTCAGTTTTTTGGCACTCCAACACTGTCCATGCAGCACTATGGACGGCAATGTCTACATCTGGCTCTAATTAGTCCACGGTTGTGTTCAGCTGAATGCCCTCTTCCGGGAACACTCAGAATGTGGTTCTTATTTGTTGCAACATAGGAGCGTTTCACTGCTTTCAAGGCTTCTTAGGAAGAATTCCGGAATCTTGCTGCCGGCATGGCTCCGGCTGTTCCGGGTGAACATCTCCTTGTAAATCCAACGTGGTTTCTTGAACAACCGTGAAATTTAGCCACGTTATGCGGTTTGCATTGGTGCACAATTGCGCCTGCCTAGCTCTGCCGCGGTTGCATTCAGGCATGGCAGCCAGATAGGCTGATCAAAATAGGACACTGCCAGTCGACTGGGTATATCTGCTTACGGTTCTTCTCACCTGAGTGCTACTGATTCCAGCTTTGACGGCTAAACTCTACTCAACCGGAGCAGTAAGTTGAACCTAAACTTATGGTACTTTGTGAAAGTGTTGAGAACTAGAGCTCAGTTGTTTGGCACGCCACCACAGTCCATGCAGCACTATGGACGGCACTGCATACATCTGGCTCTAATTAGTCCACAGTTGTGTTCAGCCGAATGACCTCTGCAGGGAACACTCAGAATGAGGTTCTGAGTTATTGCAACATAGGAGCGTTTCACTGCTTTCAAGGCTTCTTAGTAAGAATTCCGGAATCTTGTTGCCGGCAGACCTCCATCTGTTCCGGGTGAACTTCTCCATGTAAAAACCCGGGGGTTTCTTGTACACCCGTGAAATTTGGCCAAGTTATGCAGGTTGCATTGCTGCACAATTGCGCCTGCCTAGCTCTGCCGGGGTTGCAAACATTCAGGCATGGCAGCCACATCGGCTGGTCCCCATAGGTCACTGCCAGCGGACTGGGTATATCTGCTTCCCGTTCTTCTCACCTGAGTGCTACTGATTCCTGCTTTGACGGCTACACTCTACTCAACCGGAGCAGTAAGTTGAACCTCAACTTATGGCACTTTGTGAAAGTGTTGAGAACTAGAGCTCAGTTGTTTGGCATGCCACCACTGTCCATCCAGCACTATGGATGGCACTGCCTACACCTGGCTCTAATTAGTCCACAGTTGTGTTCACCCGAATGACCTCTGCCGGGAACACTCAGAATGAGTTTCTGAGTTATTGCAACATAGGAGCGTTTCAGTGCTTTCAAGCTTCTTAGGAAGAATTCCGCAATCTTGCTGCGGGCAGGCCTCCGACTGTTCCGGGTTAACATCTCCTTGTAAATCCCCCGTGGTTTCTTGTACACCCGTGAAATTTGGCCAGGTTATGCTGTTTGCATTGCTGCACAATTGCGCCTGCCTACCTCTGCCACAGTTGCAAATATTCAGGCGTGGCAGCCAGATAGGCTGGTGCCCGTAGGACACTGCCAGCGGACTGGGTATATCTGCTTCCCGCTGGGAATATCTGCTTCCCGTTCTTCTCACCTGAGTACTACTGATTCCAGCTTTGACGGCTACACTCTACTCACCCGGAGCAGTAAGTTGAACCTCAACTTATGGCACTTTGTGAAAGTGTTGAGAACTAGAGCTCAGTTGTTTGGCACGCCACCACTGTCCATCCAGCACTATGGAAGGCACTGCCTACATCTCGCTCTAGTTAGTCCACGGTTTTGTTCAGCCGAATGACCTCTGCCGGGAACACCCAGAATGAGGTTTTGAGTTATTGCAACATAGGAGCGTTTCACTGCTTTCAAGGTTTCTTAGGTAGAATTCTGGAATATTGCTGGTGGCATGCCTCCGGCTGTTCCGGGTGAACATCTCCTTGTAAATTCCCGGTATTTTCTTGTATACCCGTGAAATTTGGCCAGGTTATGCAGTTTGTATTGCTGGACAATTGCGCCTCCCTAGCTATGACGCTGTTGCAAACATTCAGGCGTGGCAGCCACATACGCTGTCCCCGTAGGACACTGCCAGCGGACTGGGTATATCTGCTTCCCGTTCTTCTCCCCTGAGTGCTACTGATTCTAGCTTTCACGGCTACAGTCTACTCAACCGGAGCAGTAAGTTGAACCTCAACTCATGGCACTTTGTGAAAGTGTTGAGAACTAGAGCTCAGTTGTTTGGCATGCCTCCACTCTCCATCCAGCACTATGGACGGCACTGCCTACATCTCGCTCTAATTAGTCCACGGTTGTGTTCAGCCGAATGACCTCTGCCGGCGGACTGGGTATATCTGCTTCCAGTTCTTCTCACTTGAGTGCTACTGATTCCAGCTTTGACGGCTACACTCTACTCAACCGGAGCAGGAAGTTGAACCTCAACTTATGGCACTTTGTGAAACTGTTGAACACTAGAGCTCAGTGTTTTGGCACGCCAACACTGTCCATGCAGCACTATGGACGGCACTGTCTACATCTGGCTCTAATTAGTCCACGGTTGTGTTCAGCTGAATGCCCTCTTCCGAGAACACTCAGAATGTGGTTCTTAGTTGTTGCAACATAGGAGCGTTTCACTGCTTTCAAGGCTTCTTAGGAAGAATTCCGGAATCTTGCTGCCGGCATGGCTCCGGCTGTTCCGGGTGAACATCTCCTTGTAAATCCAACGAGGTTTCTTGAACAACCGTGAAATTTAGCCACGTTATGCGGTTTGCATTGGTGCACAATTGCGCCTGCCTAGCTCTGCCGCGGTTGCATTCAGGCATGGCAGCCAGATAGGCTGATCAAAATAGGACACTGCCAGTGGACTGGGTATATCTGCTTACCGTTCTTCTCACCTGAGTGCTACTGATTCCAGCTTTGACGGCTACACTCTACTCACCCGGAGCAGTAAGTTGAACCTCAACTTATGGCACTTTGTGAAAGTGTTGACAACTAGAGCTCAGTTGTTTGGCACGCCACCACTGTCCATCCAGCACTATGGAACGCACAGCCTACATCTGGCTCTAATTAGTCCACGGTTGTGTTCAGCCGAATGACCTCTGCCGGGAACACTCAGAATGAGGTTTTGAGATATTGCAACATAGGAGCGTTTCACTGCTTTCAAGGCTTCTTAGGAAGAATTCCGGAATGTTGCTGGGGGCATGCCTCCGGCTGTTCCGGGTGAACATCTCCTTGTAAATTCCCCGTATTTTCTTGTATATCCGTGAAATTTGGCCAGGTTATGCAGTTTGTATTGCTGCACAATTGCGCCTCCGTAGCTGTGACGCGGTTGCAAACATTCAGGCGTGGCAGCCAGATAGGCTGTCCCCGTAGGACACTGCCAGCGGACTGGGTATATCTGCTTTCCGTTCTTTTCCCCTGAGTGCTACTGATTCTAGCTTTGACGGCTACACTCTACTCAACCGGAGCAGTAAGTTGAACCTCAACTCATGGCACTTTGTGAAAGTGTTGAGAACTAGAGCTCTGTTGTTTGGCATGCCTCCACTCTCCATCCAGCACTATGGACGGCACTGCCTACATCTCGCTCTAATTAGTCCACGGTTGTGTTCAGCCGAATGACCTCTGCCGGGAACACTCAGAATGATGTTCTGAGTTATTGCAACATAGGAGCGTTTCACTGCTTTCAAGGCTTCTTAGGAAGAATTCCGGAATGTTGCTGGCGGCATAGCTCCGGCTGTTCCAGGTGAACATCTCCATGTAAATCCCCCGTGGTTTCTTGTACACCCTTGAAATTTGGCCAGGTTATGCAGTTTACATTGCTAAACAATTGCGCATGCCTACCTCTGCCGCGGTTGCAAACATTCAGGCGTGGCAGCCAGATGAGCTGGTCCCCGTAGGACACTGGCAGCAGACTGGGTATATGTGCTTCCAGTTCTTCTCACCTGAGTGCTACTGATTCCAGCTTTGACGGCGACACTCTACTCAACCGGAGCTGTAAGTTGAAACTCAACTTATGGCAATTTGTGAAAGTGTTGAGAACTAGAGCTCAGTTGTTTGGCACGCCACCACTGTCCATCCATCACTATGGACCGCACTGCCTACATCTGGCTCTATTTAGTCCAAGGTTGTGTTCAGCCGAATGACCTCTGCCGGGAACACTCAGAAGGAGGTTCTGAGTTATTGCAACATAGGAGCGTTTCACTGCTTTAAAGGCTTCTTAGGAAGAATTCATCAATCTTGCTTCCCGCAGGACTCCTAATGTTCCGGGTGAACATCTCCTTGTAAATCCCCCGTGGTTTCTTGTACACCCGTGAAATTTGGCCAGGTGATGCAGTTTGCATTGGTGCACAATTGCGCCTCCCTAGCTCTGCCGTGGTTGCAAACATTCAGGCGTGGCAGTCAGATAGGCTGGTCCACGTAGGACACTGCCAGCGGACTGGGTATATCTTCTTCCCGTTCTTCTCATCTGTGTACTACTGATTCCAGCTTTGACGACTACACTCTACTCAACAGGAGTAGTAAGTTGAACCTCAACTTATGGCACTTTGTGAAAGTGTTGAGAACTAGAGCTCAGTTGTTTGGCACGACACCACTGTCCAGCACTATGGACGGCACTGCCTACACTTGGCTCTATTTAGTCCACGGTTGTGTTCAGCCGAATGACCTCTGCCGGGAACACTCAGAATGAGGTTCTGAGTTGTTGCAACATAGGAGCTTTTCACTCCTCTCAAGGCTTCTTAGGAAGAATTCCGCAATGTTGGTTCTGGCAGGCCTCCAGGTGTTCCGGGTGAAAATCTCCTTGTAAATCCCCGTGGTTTCTTGTACACCCGTGAAATTTGGCCAGGTTATGCAGTTTGCATTGCTGCACAATTGGGCCTCCAAGCTCTGCCTTGGTTGCAAATATTAAGGCGTGGCAGCCAGATATGCTGGTCCCCGTAGGACACTGCCAGCGGACTGGGTATATCTGCTTCCCGTTCTTCTCACCTGAGTGCTACTGATTCCAGCTTTGACGGCTACACTCTACTCAACCGGAGCAGTAAGTTGAACCTCAACTTATGGCACTTTGTGAAAGTGTTGAGAACTAGAGCTCAGTTCTTTGGCAGGCCACCGCTGTCTACCCAGCACTATGGACGGCACTGCCTACATCTGGCTCTAATTAGTCCACGGTTGTGTTCAGCCGAATGACCTCTGCCGGGAACACTCAGAATGAGGTTCTGAGTTATTCCAACATAGGAGCGTTTCACTGCTTTCAAGGCTACTTAGGAAGAATTTCGGAATGTTGCTGTTCCGGGTGAACATCTCCTTGTAAATACCCCGTGGTTTCTTGTACAACCGTGAATTTTGGCCAGGTTATGCAGTTTGTATTGCTGCACAATTGTGCCTGCCTAGATCTGCCGAGGTTGCAAACATTCTGGCGTGGCAGCCAGATAGGCTGTTCCCCGTAGGACACTGCCAGCCGACTGGGTATATCTGCTTCCCGTTCTTCTCTCCTGAGGGCTACTGATTCTAGCTTTGACGGCTACACTCTACTCAACCGGCGCAGCAAGTTGAACCTCAAATTTTGGCACTTTGTGAAAGTGTTGAGAACTAGATCTCACTTGTTTGTCACGCCACCACTGTCCATCTAGCACTATGGACGGCACTGCCTACATCTGGCTCTAATTAGTAAACGGTTGTGTTCAGCAGAATGACCTCTGCCGGGAACACTCAGAATGAGGTTCTGAGTTATTGCAACATAGGAGCGTTTCACTGCTTTCAAAGTTCTTAGGAAGAATTCCGGAATCTTCTGCCGGCAGGCCTCCGGCTGCTCTGGGTGAACATCTCCTTGTAAATCCCCCATGGATTCTTGTACATCCGTGAAATTTGGCCAGGTTATGGAGTTTGCATTGCTGCACAATTGCACCTGCCTAGCTCTGCCACGGTTGCAAACATTCAGTCCTGGCAGCCAGATAGGCTAGACCACGGAAGACATTGCAAGCGGACTGGGTATATCTGCTTCCGATTCTTCTCACTTGACTGCTACTGGTTCCAGCTTTGACGGCTACACTCTACTCAACCGGAGCAGTAAGTTGAACCTCAACTTAAGGCACTTTGTGAAAGTGAGGAGAACTAGAGCTCAGTTGTTTCGCAGGCCATCACTGTCCATCCAGCACTATGGACGGCACTGCCTACATCTGGCTCAAATTAGTCCACGGTGTGTTCAGCAGAACGACCTCTGCCGGGAACACTCAGAATGAGGTTCTGAGTTATTGCAACATAGGAGCGTTTCACTGCTTTCAAGGCTTCTTAGGTAGAATTCCGTAATGTTGCTGCCGGCAGGCCTCCGGATGTTCCGGGTGAACATCTCCTTGTAAATCCCCCGTGGTTTCTTGTACACCTGTGAAATTTGGCCAGCTTATGCAGTTTGCATTGCTGCACAATTGCACCTGCCTAGCTCTGCCGTGGTTGCAAATATTCAGGCGTGGCAGTCAGAGAGGCTGGTCCCCGTAGGACACTGCCAGCGGACTGGGTATATCTACTTCCTGTTCTTCTCACCTGAGTGCTACTGATTCCAGCTTTGACTGCTACACTCTACTCAACGGAAGCAGTAAGTTGAACCTCAAATTATGGCATTTTGTGAAAGTGTTGAGAACTAGAGCTCAATTGTTTGGCACGCCATCATTGTCCATCCAGCATTATGGACGGCAGTGCTTACATCTGGCTCTAATTAGTCCACGGTTGTGTTCAGCCGAATGACCTCTGCCGGGAACACTCAAAATGAGGTTCTGAACAATTGCAACATAATAGCATTTAACTGCTTTCAAGGCTTCTTAGGAAGGATTCTTGAATCTTGCTGCAGGCAGGCCTCCGGATGTTCCGGGTGAACATCTCCTTGTAAATTCCCCGTGGATTCTTGTACACCCGTGAAATTTGGCCAGGTTATGCAGTTTGCATTGCTGCACAATTGCGCCTGCCTAGGTACGCCTAGGTTCCAAACATTCAGTCATGGCAACCAGATTCCCTGGTCCCCGTAGGACACTGCCAGCGGACTGGGTATATCTGCTTCACGTTCTTCTCACCTGAGTGCTACTGATTACAGCTTTGACATATACACTCTACTCAACTGGAGCAGTAAGTTGAACCTCAATTATGGCACTGTGTGAAAGTGTTGAGAACTAGAGCTCAGTTGTTTGGCACGCCACCACACTCCTTTGAGCACTGTGGATGGCACTGCCTACATCTGGCTCTAATTAGTCCACGGTTGTGTTCAGCCCAATGACCTCTGACGGGAACACTCAGAATGAGGTTCTTAACAATTGCAAAATAGGAGCGTTTCACTGCTTTCAAGGCTTCTTAGGAAGGATTCTGGAATCTTGCTAACGGCAGGCCTCCGTCTGTTCCTGGTGAACATCTTGTAAATCCCCCGTGGTTTCAAGTACATCCGTGAAATTTGGCCAGGTTATGCAGTTTGCATTGCTGCACAATTGCGCCTGTCTAGCTCTCCCGCGGTTGCAAACATTCAGGCATGGCAGCCAGAGAGGCTGGAACCCGTAGGACACTGCCAGCAGACTGTGTCAATCTGCTTCCCCTTCTTCTCACCTGAGTGCTACTGACTCCAGCTTTGATGGCTACACTCTACTCAACCATAGCAGTAAGTTGAACCTCAACTTATGCCACTTTGTGAAAGTGTTGAGAACTAGAGGTCAGTGGTTTGGCACGCACCCACTGTCCATCCAACACTATGGACGACACTGCCTACATCTGGCTCTAATTTGTCCACGGTTGTGTTCAGCCGAATGACCTCTGCCAGGAACACTCAGAATGAGGTTCTGAGTTATTGCAACATAGAAGCGTATCACTGCTTTCAAGGCTTCTTAGGAAGGATTCCGGATTCTTGCTGCCAGCAGCCAGATAGGCTGGTCCCGGTAGGACACTGCCAGCAGACTGGGTATATCCGCTTCCCGTTCTTCTCACCTGAGTGCTACTGATTCCAACTTTGATGGCTACACTCTACTTAACCGGAGTAGTAAATTGAATCTCAACTATGGCACTTTGTTAAAATGTTGAGAACTAGAACTTAGTTTTTGGCACGCCACCACTGTCCATCAAGCACTATGAACCGCACTGCCTACATCTGGCTCTAATTAGTCCACGGTTGTGTTCAGTCGAATGACCTCTGCCGGGAACACTCAGAATGAGGTTCTGAGTTACTGCAACATAGGAGTGTTTTAATGCTTTCAAGGCTCCTTAGGAAGGATTCTGGAATCATGCTCCCGGCAGGCCTCCTTCTGTTCCGGGTAAACATCTTCTTGTAAATCCCCCGTGGTTTCTTTTGCACCCGTGAATTTCAGCCAGGTTATGCAGTTTGCATTGCTTCACAATTTTGCCTGTCTAGCTCTGCATCGGTTGCAAATATTTAGGCGTGGCAGCCAGTTAGGCTGGTCCCCGTAGGACACTGCCAGCGGACTGGGTATATGTGCTTCCCGATCTTCTCAACTGAGTGCTACTGATTCCAGCTTTGACGGCTGCACTCTACTCAACCGGAGCAGTAAGGTGAACCTCAACTTATGGCACTTTGTGAAAGTGTTGAGAACTAGAGCTCAGTTGTTTGGCACGCCACCACTGTCCATCCAGCACTATGGACGGCACTACATACATCTGGCTCTAATTAGTCCACAGTTGTGTTCAGCCAAATGACCTCTGCCGGGAACACTCAGAATGAGGTTCTGAGTTACTGCAACATAGGAGCGTTTCACTGCTTTCAAGGCTTCTTAGAAAGGATTCTGGAATCTTGTTGCCGGCAGGCCTCCGTCTGTTCCCGGTAAACATCTTCTTGTAAATCCCCCATGGTTTCTTGTACACCTGTGAATTTCGGCCAGGTTATGCAGCTTGCATTGCTGCACAATTGCGCCTGCCTAGCTCCGCCGCGCTTGCAAACATTCAGTCGTGGCATCCATATAGGCTGGTCCCCGTAGGACACTGCCATCGGACTGGGTATATCTGCTTCCCGTTCTTCTCACCTGAGTGCTACTGATTCCAGCTATGACGGCTACACTCTACAGAACCAGAGCAGTAAATTGAACCTCAACTTATGGCACTTTGTGAAAGTGTTGAGAACTAGAGCTCAGTTGTTTGGCACGCCAGCACTGTCCATCCAGCACTATGGACGGCACTGCCTACATCTGGCTCTAATTAGTCCAGGGTTGTGTTCAGCCGAATGACCTCTGCCGGGAACACTCAGAATGAGGTTCTGAGTTATTGCAACATAGGAGCGTTTCACTGCATTAAAGGCTTCTTAGAAAGGATTCCGGAATCTTGCTGCCGGATGGTCTTGGACTGTTCCTGGTGAACACCTCCTTGTAAATCCCCCGTGGTTTCATGTACACCCGTGAAATTTGGCCGGGTTATGCAGTTTGCATTGCTGCACAATTGCGCTTGCCTAGCTCTGCCGCGGTTACAAACATTCAGGCGTGACAACCAAATAGGTTGGTCCCAGTAGTACACTGCCAGCGGACTGGGTCTATCTGCTTCCCATTCTTCTCACCTGAGTGCTACTGATTCCCGCTTTGACTGCTTAACTCTACTCAACCGCAGCAGTAAGTTGAACCTCAACTTATGTCACTTTCTGAAAGTGTTGAGAACTAGAGCTCAGTTGTTTGGCACGCCACCACCGTCCATCCAGCACTATGGACGGCACTGCCTATATCTGTCTCTAATTAGTCCATGGTTGTGTTCAGCCGAATGACCTCAGCCGGGAACACTCAGAATGAGGTTCTGGGTTATTGCAACATAGGAGCGTTTCACTGCTATCAACGCTTCTTAGGAAGGATTCCGGAAGGTTGCTGCCGGCAGGCCTCCGGCTGCTCACGGTGAACATCTTCTTGTAAATCCCCCGTGATTTCTTGTACACCCGTGAAATTTGGCCAGGTTATGCAGTTTGCATTGCTGCACAATTGCGCCTGCTTAGCTCTGCCTCGGTTACAAACATTCAGGCGTGGCAGCCATATAGACTAGTCACCGTAGGACACTGCCAGCGGACTGATTATATCTGCTTCCCGTTCTTCTAACCTGAGTGCTACTGATTCCATCTTTGACGGCTACACTCTACTCAACTGGAGCAGTAAGTTGAACCTCAACTTATGGCACTTTGTGAAAGTGTTGAGAACTAGAGCTCAGTTGTTTGGCCCGCCACGATTGTCCACCCAGCACTTTGGATGGCACTGCCTACATCTGGCTCTAATTACTCCACGGTTGTGTTCAGCCTAATGACCTCTTCGGAGAACACTCAAAATGAGGTTCTGAGTTATTGCAACATAGGAGCGTTTCACTGCTTTCAAGGCTTCTTAGGAAGTATTCCTCAATCTTGCTTCCGGCAGGGCTCAGGCTGTTCCGGGTGAACATCTCCTTGTAAATCCCCCGTGGTTTCTTGTACACCCGTGAAATTTAGCCAGGTTATGCAGTTTGCATTGCTGCACAATTGCCTGCCTAGTTCTGCTGCGGTTGCAAACATTCAGGCGTGGCAGCAAGATAGGCTGGTGCCTTAGGACACTGCTAGCGAACTGGGTATAATTGCTTCCCGTTCTTCTCACCTGAGTGCTACTGATTCCAGCTTTGACGGCTACACCCTACTCAACCCAAATAGTAAGTTGAACCTCAACCTATGACACTTTGTGAAAGTGTTGAGAACTAGAACTCAGTTGTTTGGCAGGCCATCACTGCCCATCCAGCATTATGGACAGCACTGCCTACATCTGGCTCTAATTAGTCCACGGTTGTGTTCAGCCGAATGACCTCTGCCGGGGACACTATGAAGTTCTGAATTATTGCAACATAGGAGTGTTTCACTCCTTTCAAGGCTACTTAGGAAGAATTTCTGAATTATGCTGCGGGCAGGCCTCCGGCTGTTCCGGGTGAACATCTCCTTGTAAATCCCGCGTGGTTTCTTATACACCCGTGAAATTTGGCCAGGTTATGCAGTTTGCATTGCTGTTCAATGGCCCCTGCCTAGCTCTGCCGCTGTTGCAAACATTCAGGCGAGGCAGCTACATAGGTTGGTCCCCGTAGGACACTGCCAGCTGACTGGGTATATCTGCTTCCCGTTCTTCTCATCTGAGTGCTCCTGATTCCAGCTTTGACGGCTACACTCTCCTCAACCGCAGCAATAAGTTGAAACTCAAATCATGGCACTTTTTGAAAGTGTTGAGAACTAGAGATTAGTTGTTTGGCACGCCACCACAGTCCATGCAGCACTATGGACGGCACTGCCTACATCTGGCTCTAATTAGTCCACGGTTGTGTTCAGCAAGTGACCTCTGCCGGGAACACTTAGAATGAGGCTCTGAGTTATTGCAACAAAGGAGCGTTTCACTGCTTTCAAGGCTTCTTAGGAAGAATTCCGGAATCTTGCTTCAGGCTGGCTTCCGGCTGCTCCGGGTGAACATCTATTTGTAAATCCCCCGTGGTTTCTTGTACACCCGTGAAATTTGGCCAGGTTATGCAGTTTGCATCGCTGTTCAATGGCGCCTCCCTAGCTCTGCCGCTGTTTCAAACATTCAGGCGTGGCAGCAAGATAGGCTGGTACCCGCAGGACACTGCCAGAGGACTGGGTATATCTGCTTCCCGTTCTTCTCACCTGAGTGCTACTGATTCCAGCTTTGACGGATACACTCTACTCAACCGGAGCAGTAAGTTGAACCTCAACTCATGGCACTTTGTGAAAGTGTTGAGAACTAGAGCTCAGTTGTTTGAAACGCCAACACTGTGCATCCAGCACTCTGGACGGCACTGCCTACTTATAGCTCTAATTAGTCCAGGGTTTTGTTCAGCCGAATGACCTCTGGGGGGAACACTCAGAATGAGGTTGAGAGTTATTGCAACATAGGAGTGTTTCACTGCTTTCAAGGCTTGTTAGGAAGAATTCCTCAATCTTGCTTCCGGCAGGCCTCCGGCTGTTACGGGTGAACATCTACTTGTAAATCACCCGTGGTTACTTGTACACCCGTGAAATTTGCCAGGTTATGCAGTTTGCATTGCTGCAAAATAGTGCCTGCCTAGCTCTGCCACGGTTGGAAACATTCAGGCGTGGAAGCAAGATTGGCTGGTTCCCGTAGGACACTGCCAGCCGACTGGGTATATCTGCTTCCCGTTCTTCTCATCTGAGTGCTACTGATTCCAGCTTTGACGGCTGCACTCTACTCAACCAGAGCAGTAAGTTGAACATCAACTCATGGCACTTTGTGAAAGTGTTGAGAACTAGAGCTCAGTTGTTTGGCACGCCACCACTGTCCATCCAGCACTATGGACGGCACTGCCTACATATGGCTCTAATTAGACCACGGTTATGTTCAGCCGAATGACCACGGCGGGGAACACTCAGAATGAGGTTCTGAGTTATTGCAACATAGGATCGTTTCACTGCTTTCAAGGCTTCTTAAGAAAAATTCCGGAATGTTTCTGCCTGCAAGACTCCGGCTGTTCTGTGTGAACATCTCCTTGTAAATCCCCCGTGGTTTGTTGTACACCGTGAAATTTGGCCAGGTTTTGCAGTTTGCATTGCTGCACAATGGCGCCTGCCTAGCTCTGCCGCGTTGGCAAACATTCAGGCGTGGCAGCTAGATAGGCTGGTCCCCGTAGGACACTGCCAGCTTTCTGGGTATATCTGCTTCCCGTTCGTCTCACCTGAGTGCTACTGATTCCAGCTTTCACGGCTACACGCTACTCAACCGGAGCAGTAAGTTGAACCTCAACTCATGGCAATTTGTGAAAGTGTTGAGAACTAGAGCTCAGTTGTTTGGCACGCCACCACTGTCCATCCAGCACGATGGACTGCAGTGTTTACATCTGGCTCTAATTAGTCCACGGTTGTGTTCATCCGAATGACCTCTGCCGGGAACACTCAGAATGAGGTTCTGACTTATTGCAACATAGCAGCGTTTCACTGCTTTCAAGGCTTCTTAGGAAAAATTCCGGAATCTCGCTGCCGGCAGGCCTCCGAATGTTCTGGGTGAACATCTCCTTGTAAATCCCCCGTGGTTTCTTGTACACCCGTGATATTTGGCCAGGTTATGCAGTTTGCAGTGCTGCACAATTGCGCCGGCCTAGCTCTGCCGCGGTTGCAAACATTCAGGTGTGGCAGCCAGATAGGCTGGTCCCCGTAGGACACTGCCAGCAGACTGGGTATATCTGCTTCCCGTTCTTCTCACCTGAGTGCTACTGATTCCAGCTTTGACGGCTACACTCTACTCAACCGGAACAATAAGTTGAACCTTAACTTATGGCTCTTTGTGAAAGTGTTGAGAACTAGAGCTCAGTTCTTTGGCACGCCACCACAGTCTTTCCAGCACTACGGACGGCACTGCCTATATCTGGCTCTAATTATTCCACGGTTGTGTTCAGCCGAAGGACCTCTGCCGGCAACACTCAGAATGAGTTTCTGAGTTATTGCAACATATGAGCGTTTCACTGCTTTCAAGGCTTCTTAGGAAGAATTCCTCAATCTTGCTTCCGGCAGGCCTCCGGCTGTTCCGGGTGAACATCTACTTGTATATCCCCCGTGGTTTCTTGTACACCCGTGAAATTTGGCCAGGTTATGCAGTTTGAATTGCTCTTCAATGGCGCCTGCCTAGCTCTGCCACGGTTGCAAACATTCAGGCGTGGCAGCAAGATTGGCTGGTTCCCGTAGGACACTGCCAGCCGACTGGGTATATCTGATTCCCGTTCTTCTCATCTGAGTGCTACTGATTCCAGCTTTGACGGCTACACTCTACTCAACCAGAGCAGTAAGTTGAACCTCAACTCATGGCACTTTGTGAAAGTGTTGAGAACTAGAGCTCAGTTGTTTGGCACGCCACCACTGTCCATCCAGCACTATGGACGGCACAGCCTACATATGGCTCTAATTAGACCACGGTTGTGTTCAGCCGAATGACCACGGCGGGGAACACTCAGAATGAGGTTCTGAGTTATTGCAACATAGGAGCGTTTCACTGCTTTCAAGGCTTCTTAGGCAGAATTCCGGAATGTTTCTGCCCGCAGGACTCCAGCTGTTCTGTGTGAACATCTCCTTGTAAATTCCCCGTGGTTTGTTGTACACCCGTGAAATTTGGCCAGGTTATGCAGTTTGCATTGCTGCACAATGGCGCCTGCCTAGCTCTGCCACGGTTGCAAACATTCAGGCGTGGCAGCTAGATACGCTGGTCCCCGTAGGACACTGCCAGCGTTCTGGTTATATCTGCTTCCCGTTCTTCTCACCTGAGTGCTACTGATTCCAGCTTTCACGGCTACACACTACTCAACCGGAGCAGTAAGTTGAACCCCAACTTATGGCACTTTGTGAAAGTGTTGAGATTTTCTCCCAATCGGTGGGCTTTCTATTGATCTTGCCAGCTATGTCATTTGCCCTGCAGAAGCTCTGCAATCTTATGCAATCCCATTTGTCCAAACTTTCTTTGATTTGTTGTGCTTCCGGGTCTCTATTCAGAAAATTTCGACCTGAGCCAAGGAGACCGATTGGGAGAAGATCTTTACTAGCCATACAACGGACCAGGGTCTCATATCTAAAATATACTTGGAACTCAAAAAATTAAACCACCCAACAACAAATCCTCAAAGAATCAACTGCCCAATAAATAAGTGGGCGAAAGACTTAAAGAGAAGCTTCTCTGAAGAAGAAACAAGGATGGCCAATAGACACATGAAGAAATGTTCAACATCCCTAGCCATAAAAGAAATGCAAATCAAAACAACATTGAGATATCACCTCACTCCAGTTAGAACAGCAAAAATCAAGAACTCTAACAACAACAGATGCTGGAGGGGATGTGGACAGAAAGGAACCTTACTTCATTGTTGGTGGGAATGTAAACTTGTTCAACCACTTTGGAAAGCAATATGGAGGTTCCTCAGAAGACTTCACATAGATCTCCCCTATGATCCAGCAATCCCACTTTTGGGCATTTACCCAAATGTTTACAAACAAGACCACACTAAAGCTACCAGCACAACTATGTTTATTGCAGCATTATTTACCATAGCTAAGATATGGAACCAACCCTGATGCCCCTCAGTAGATGAATGGATCAAGAAAATGTGGTATATATACACAATGGAATTCTATGCCTCCATCAGAAAGAATGACATTTCCCCATTTGTTAGGAAATGGAAAGGTTTGGAAAAAATTATATTAAGTGAAGTAAGCCAGGCCCAAAGAAGCATAGGTCCCATGGTTTCCCTTATTTGCAATATCTAGTATAGGTATGAGTCAAGCGGAAAAGGTCAGATAATGTGATGTTAGGACAATGAACCCTTAAATATGTATTTTAATGTTTTCGTTTCTTTCATGCATGTGTTTCTAACGCATTTATAAGATTATTTCTTTGTTGCTCTGTATGTCCCTCCCCCACAGTGTAACGCCCGCTTTCACTATATTTGATGTCAGTATAATATGTGGAGGAGATGGGGACAGACAAGTCGTTTAAGGATTCAGGTGGACCTGTTGCAACAATGAGAAGTACAAAATGTCATGTCAAAACCAGCTTTACAATGTCGGTGTGTGGGGGGAAGGGGGGTATAATTGGGTGGGAGGAGGGGGGTAAAATTGGGTGGGGCGAGGGGGGAGGCGGGGAAGGGAAGTGAAGGGTAAACAAAGGAGGAGGCTGCAATGCTTGGTAAGAAATGTATGCATTACCCTGCCCATGTAATTGTAGCCCCCCTGTACAGTATGTTCTCAAATAAAATAAAATACAATTAAAAAAAAAAAAAAAGAAAGTGTTGAGAACTAGAGCTCAGTTGTTTGGCACGCCACCACTGTCCATCCAGCACTATGGACTGCAGTGTCTACATCTGGCTCTAATTAGTCCACGGTTGTGTTGAGCCGAATGACCTCTGCCGGGAACACTCAGAATGAGGTTCTGAGTTATTGCAACATAGGAGCGTTTCACAGCTTTCAAGGCTTCTTTGGAAAAATTCCTTAACGTTGCTGCCGGCAGGCCTCCGGCTGTTCCGGGTGAACATCTCCTTGTAAATCCCCCGTGGTTTCTTGTACACCCGTGAAATTTGGCCAGGTTATGCAGTTCGCATTACTGCACAACTGCGCCTGCCTAGCTCGGCTGCGGATGCAAAAATTCAGGCGTGGCAGCCAGATAGGCTGGTCCCCGTAGGACACTGCCAGTGCACTGGGTTTTTCTGCTTCCCGTCCTTCTCACCTAGTTCTTCTGATTCCAGCTTTGATGGCTACACTCTACTCAACCGGAGCAGTAAGTTGAACCTCAACTCATGGCAATTTGTGAAAGTGTTGAGAACTAGAGCCCAGTTGTTTGGCAGGCCATCACTGTCCATCCAGCATTATGGACGGCACTGCCTACATCTGGCTCTAATTAGTCCACGGTGTGTTCAGCAGAATGATCTCTGCCGGGAACACTCAGAATGATGTTCTGACTTATTGCAACATAGGAGCGTTTCACTGCTTTCAAGGCTTCTTAGGAAGAATTTCGGAATCTTGCTGTCAGCAGGCCTCCGAACGTTCCGGGTGAACATCTCCTTATAAATCCCCCGTGGTTTCTTGTAAACCCGGGAAATTTGGCCAGGTTATGCAGTTTGCATTGCTGCACAATTGTGACTGCCTAGCTCTGCCGCGGTTGCAAACATTCAGGTGTGGCAGCCAGATAGGCTAGTCCCCGCAGGACACTGCCAGCGGACTGGGTATATCTGCTTCCCGTTCTTCTCACCTGAGTGCTACTGATTCCAGCTTTGAGGGCTACACTCTACTCCACTGGAGCAGTAAGTTGAACCTCAAATTATGGCACTTTGTGAAAATGTTGAGACCTAGAGCTCAGTTGTTTGGCACGCCATGACTGTCCATTGAGCACAATGGACGGTATTGCCTACTCATAGCTCTAATTAGTCCACGGTTGTGTTCAGTCAAATGACCTCTGCCGGGAACACTCAGACTGAGGTTCTGAGTTGTTGAAACATAGGAGCTTTTCACTGCTTTCAAGGCATCTTAGGAAGAATTCCGGAATGTTGCTGCATGCAGGCCTCCGGCTGTTCCGGGAGAACATCTCCTTGTAAATTCCCCGTGGTTTTTTGTACACCCGTGAAATTTGGCCAGGTTATACAGTTTGCATTGCTGCACAATTGCGCCTGCCTAGCTCTGCCTCGCTGTCAAACATTCAGGCTTGGCAGACAGATAGGCTGGTCCCCGTCGGACACTGCGAGCGGACTGGGTATACCTGCTTCCCGTTCTTCTCACCTAGTGCTACTGATTCCAGCTTTGATGGATACACTCTACTCAACCGGAGCAGTAAGTTGAACCTCAACTTATGGCACTTTGTGAAACTGTTGAGAACTAGAGCTCAGTTGTTTGGCATGCCACCACAGTCCATCCAGCACTATGGACGGCATTGCATACATCTGGCTCTAATTAGTCCAGGGTTGTGTTCAGCCGAATCACCTCTGCCGGGAACACTCAGAATGAGGTTCTGAGTTGTTGCAACATAGGAGCGTTCCACTGCTTTCAAGGCTTCTTAGGAAGAATTCCGGAACGTTGCTGCCTTCAGGCCTCCGGCTGTTACGGGTGAACATCTCTTTGTAAATCCCGCGTGGTTTCTTGTACACCCGTGAAATTTTGACAGGTTATACAGTTTGCATTGCTGCACAAAAGCACCTGCCTAGCTCTGTCGCGGTTGCAAACATTCAGGCGTGGCAGCCAGATAGGCTGGTCCCTATAGGACATTGCCAGCGGACTGGGTATATCTGCTTCCCTTTCTTCTCACCTGAGTGCTACTGATTCTAGTTTTGATGGCTACACTCTACTCAACTGGAGCAGTAAGTTGAACCTCAACTTATGGCACTTTGTGAAAGTGTTGAGAACTAGAGCTCAGTTGTTTGGCATGCCACCACTGTCCATCCAGCACTATGGACTGCACTGCATACACCTGGCTCTAATTAGTCCACGGTTGTGTTCAGCCGAATAACCTCTGCCGGGAACACTCAGAATGAGGTTCTGAGTTATTGTAACATAGGAGGGCTTCATTGCTTTCATGGCTTCTTAGGAAGAATTCCGGAAACTTGCTGGCAGCAGGCCTCCAGCTGTTCCGGGTGAACATCTCCTTGTAAATCCCCCGTGGTTCCTTGTACAACCGTGCAATTTTGCCAGGTTATGCAGTTTGCATTGCTGCACAATTGCATCTGCCTGGCTCTGCCGCAGTTGCAAACATTCAGGCGTGGCAGCCAGATAGGCTGGTCTCCATAGGACACTGCCAGCGGAATGGGTACATCTGCTTCCCGTTCTTCTCACCTGAGTGCTACTGATTCCAGCTTTGACGGCTACACTCTACTCACCCGGAGCAGTAAGTTGAACCTCAACTTATGGCACTTTGTGAAAGTGTTGAGAACTAGAGCTCAGTTGTTTGGCACGCCAGCACTGTCCATCCAGCACTATTGACAGCACTGCCTACATCTGGCTCTATTTAGTCCACGGTTGTGTTCAGCCGAATGACCTCTGCCGGGAACACTAAGAATGAGGTTCTGAGTTATTGCAACATAGGAGCCTTTCACTGCTTTCAAGGCGACTTAAGAAGATTTTTGGAATGTTGCTGCCGACAGTCCTCCGGCTGCTCCGGGTGAACATGTCCTTGTAAATCCCCTGTGGTTTCTTGTACACTCGTGAAATTTGGCCAGGTTATGCAGTTTACATTGCTAAACAATTGCGCATGCCTACCTCTGCCGTGGTTGCAAACATTCAGTCGTGGCAGCCAGATGGGCTGGTCCCCGTAGGACACTGCCAGCGGACTGGGTATATGTGCTTCCAGTTCTTCTCACCTGAGTGTTACTGATTCCAGCTATGACGGCTCCACTCTACTCAACCGGAGCTGTAAGTTGAAACTCAACTTATGGCAATTTGTGAAAGTGTTGAGAACTAGAGCTCAGTTGTTTGGCACGCCACCACTGTCCATCCATCACTATGGACCGCACTGCCTACATCTGGCTCTAATTAGTCCAAGGTTGTGTTCAGCCGAATGACCTCTGCCGGGAACACTCAGAAGGAGGTTCTGAGTTATTGCAACATAGGAGCGTTTCACTGCTTTCAAGGCTTCTTAGAAGAATTCATCAATCTTGCTTTCCGCAGGCCTCCTAATGTTCCGGGTGAACATCTCCTTGTAAATCCCCCGTGGTTTCTTGTACACCCGTGAAATTTGGCCAGGTGATGCAGTTTGCATTGGTGCACAATTGCTCCTCCCTAGCTCTGCCGTGGTTGCAAACATTCAGGCGTGGCAGTCAGATAGGCTGGTCCACGTAGGACACTGCCAGTGGACTGGGTATATCTTCTTCCCGTTCTTCTCATCTGTGTACTACTGATTCCAGCTTTGAAGACTACACTCTACTCAACAGGAGCAGTAAGTTGAACCTCAACTTATGGCACTTTGTGGAAGTGTTGAGAACTAGAGCTCAGTTGTTTGGCACGCCACCACTGTCCACCACTATGGACGGCACTGCCTACACTTGGCTCTATTTAGTCCACGGTTGTGTTCAGCCGAATGACCTCTGCTGGGAATACTCAGAATGAGGTTCTGAGTTGTTGCAACATAGGAGCATTTCACTCCTCTCAAGGCTTCTTAGTAAGAATTCCGCAATGTTGGTTCTGGCAGGCCTCCAGGTGTTCCGGGTGAACATCTCCTTGTAAATCCCCGTGGTTTCTTGTACACCCGTGAAATTTGGCCAGGTTATGCAGTTTGCATTGCTGCACAATTGGGCCTCCAAGCTCTGCCGCGGTGGCAAATATTAAGGCGTGCCAGCCAGATAGGCTGGTCCCCGTAGGACACTGCCAGCGGACTGGGTATATCTGCTTCCCGTTCTTCTCACCTGAGTGCTACTGATTCCAGCTTTGACGGCTACATTCTACTCAACCGGAGCAGTAAGTTGAACCTCAACTTATGGCACTTTGTGAAAGTGTTGAGAACTAGAGCTCAGTTCTTTGGCAGGCCACCACTGTCTACCCAGCACTATGGACGGCACTGCCTACATCTGGCTCTAATTAGTCCACGGTTGTGTTCAGCCCAATGACCTCTGCCGGGAACACTGAGAATGAGGTTCTGAGTTATTCCAACATAGGAGCGTTTCACTGCTTTCAAGGCGACTTAGGAAGAATTTCGGAATGTTGCTGTTCCGGGTGAACATCTCCTTGTAAATCCCCCGTGGTTTCTTGTACGCCCGTAAATTTTGGCCAGGTTATGCAGTTTGTATTGCTGCACAATTGCGCCTGCCTAGATCTGCCGAGGTTGCAAACATTCAGGCGTGGCAACCAGATAGGCTGTTCCCCGTAGGACACTGCCAGCGGACTGGGTATATCTGCTTCCCGTTCTTCTCTCCTGAGGGCTACTGATTCCAGCTTTGACGGCTACACTCTACTCAACCGGCGCAGCATGTTGAACCTCAACTTATGGCACTTTGTGAAAGTGTTGAGAACTAGATCTCAGTTGTTTGTCATGCCACCACTGTCCATCCAGCATTATGGACGGCACTGCCTACATCTGGCTCTAATTAGTCCACGGTGTGTTCAGCAGAATGATCTCTGCCGGGAACACTCAGAATGAGGTTCTGACTTATTGCAACATAGGAGCGTTTCACTGCTTTCAAGGCTTCTTAGGAAGAATTTCGGAATCTTGCTGTCAGCAGGCCTCCGAACGTTCCGGGTGAACATCTCCTTATAAATCCCCCGTGGTTTCTTGTAAACCCGGGAAATTTGGCCAGGTTATGCAGTTTGCATTGCTGCACAATTGTGACTGCCTAGCTCTGCCGCGGTTGCAAACATTCAGGTGTGGCAGCCAGATAGGCTAGTCCCCGCAGGACACTGCCAGCGGACTGGGTATATCTGCTTCCCGTTCTTCTCACCTGAGTGCTACTGATTCCAGCTTTGAGGGCTACACTCTACTCCACTGGAGCAGTAAGTTGAACCTCAAATTATGGCACTTTGTGAAAATGTTGAGACCTAGAGCTCAGTTGTTTGGCACGCCATGACTGTCCATTGAGCACAATGGACGGTATTGCCTACTCATAGCTCTAATTAGTCCACGGTTGTGTTCAGTCAAATGACCTCTGCCGGGAACACTCAGACTGAGGTTCTGAGTTGTTGAAACATAGGAGCTTTTCACTGCTTTCAAGGCATCTTAGGAAGAATTCCGGAATGTTGCTGCATGCAGGCCTCCGGCTGTTCCGGGAGAACATCTCCTTGTAAATTCCCCGTGGTTTTTTGTACACCCGTGAAATTTGGCCAGGTTATACAGTTTGCATTGCTGCACAATTGCGCCTGCCTAGCTCTGCCTCGCTGTCAAACATTCAGGCTTGGCAGACAGATAGGCTGGTCCCCGTCGGACACTGCGAGCGGACTGGGTATACCTGCTTCCCGTTCTTCTCACCTAGTGCTACTGATTCCAGCTTTGATGGATACACTCTACTCAACCGGAGCAGTAAGTTGAACCTCAACTTATGGCACTTTGTGAAACTGTTGAGAACTAGAGCTCAGTTGTTTGGCATGCCACCACAGTCCATCCAGCACTATGGACGGCATTGCATACATCTGGCTCTAATTAGTCCAGGGTTGTGTTCAGCCGAATCACCTCTGCCGGGAACACTCAGAATGAGGTTCTGAGTTGTTGCAACATAGGAGCGTTCCACTGCTTTCAAGGCTTCTTAGGAAGAATTCCGGAACGTTGCTGCCTTCAGGCCTCCGGCTGTTACGGGTGAACATCTCTTTGTAAATCCCGCGTGGTTTCTTGTACACCCGTGAAATTTTGACAGGTTATACAGTTTGCATTGCTGCACAAAAGCACCTGCCTAGCTCTGTCGCGGTTGCAAACATTCAGGCGTGGCAGCCAGATAGGCTGGTCCCTATAGGACATTGCCAGCGGACTGGGTATATCTGCTTCCCTTTCTTCTCACCTGAGTGCTACTGATTCTAGTTTTGATGGCTACACTCTACTCAACTGGAGCAGTAAGTTGAACCTCAACTTATGGCACTTTGTGAAAGTGTTGAGAACTAGAGCTCAGTTGTTTGGCATGCCACCACTGTCCATCCAGCACTATGGACTGCACTGCATACACCTGGCTCTAATTAGTCCACGGTTGTGTTCAGCCGAATAACCTCTGCCGGGAACACTCAGAATGAGGTTCTGAGTTATTGTAACATAGGAGGGCTTCATTGCTTTCATGGCTTCTTAGGAAGAATTCCGGAAACTTGCTGGCAGCAGGCCTCCAGCTGTTCCGGGTGAACATCTCCTTGTAAATCCCCCGTGGTTCCTTGTACAACCGTGCAATTTTGCCAGGTTATGCAGTTTGCATTGCTGCACAATTGCATCTGCCTGGCTCTGCCGCAGTTGCAAACATTCAGGCGTGGCAGCCAGATAGGCTGGTCTCCATAGGACACTGCCAGCGGAATGGGTACATCTGCTTCCCGTTCTTCTCACCTGAGTGCTACTGATTCCAGCTTTGACGGCTACACTCTACTCACCCGGAGCAGTAAGTTGAACCTCAACTTATGGCACTTTGTGAAAGTGTTGAGAACTAGAGCTCAGTTGTTTGGCACGCCAGCACTGTCCATCCAGCACTATTGACAGCACTGCCTACATCTGGCTCTATTTAGTCCACGGTTGTGTTCAGCCGAATGACCTCTGCCGGGAACACTAAGAATGAGGTTCTGAGTTATTGCAACATAGGAGCCTTTCACTGCTTTCAAGGCGACTTAGGAAGATTTTTGGAATGTTGCTGCCGACAGTCCTCCGGCTGCTCCGGGTGAACATGTCCTTGTAAATCCCCTGTGGTTTCTTGTACACTCGTGAAATTTGGCCAGGTTATGCAGTTTACATTGCTAAACAATTGCGCATGCCTACCTCTGCCGTGGTTGCAAACATTCAGTCGTGGCAGCCAGATGGGCTGGTCCCCGTAGGACACTGCCAGCGGACTGGGTATATGTGCTTCCAGTTCTTCTCACCTGAGTGCTACTGATTCCAGCTATGACGGCTCCACTCTACTCAACCGGAGCTGTAAGTTGAAACTCAACTTATGGCAATTTGTGAAAGTGTTGAGAACTAGAGCTCAGTTGTTTGGCACGCCACCACTGTCCATCCATCACTATGGACCGCACTGCCTACATCTGGCTCTAATTAGTCCAAGGTTGTGTTCAGCCGAATGACCTCTGCCGGGAACACTCAGAAGGAGGTTCTGAGTTATTGCAACATAGGAGCGTTTCACTGCTTTCAAGGCTTCTTAGAAGAATTCATCAATCTTGCTTTCCGCAGGCCTCCTAATGTTCCGGGTGAACATCTCCTTGTAAATCCCCCGTGGTTTCTTGTACACCCGTGAAATTTGGCCAGGTGATGCAGTTTGCATTGGTGCACAATTGCTCCTCCCTAGCTCTGCCGTGGTTGCAAACATTCAGGCGTGGCAGTCAGATAGGCTGGTCCACGTAGGACACTGCCAGCGGACTGGGTATATCTTCTTCCCGTTCTTCTCATCTGTGTACTACTGATTCCAGCTTTGAAGACTACACTCTACTCAACAGGAGCAGTAAGTTGAACCTCAACTTATGGCACTTTGTGGAAGTGTTGAGAACTAGAGCTCAGTTGTTTGGCACGCCACCACTGTCCACCACTATGGACGGCACTGCCTACACTTGGCTCTATTTAGTCCACGGTTGTGTTCAGCCGAATGACCTCTGCTGGGAATACTCAGAATGAGGTTCTGAGTTGTTGCAACATAGGAGCATTTCACTCCTCTCAAGGCTTCTTAGTAAGAATTCCGCAATGTTGGTTCTGGCAGGCCTCCAGGTGTTCCGGGTGAACATCTCCTTGTAAATCCCCGTGGTTTCTTGTACACCCGTGAAATTTGGCCAGGTTATGCAGTTTGCATTGCTGCACAATTGGGCCTCCAAGCTCTGCCGCGGTTGCAAATATTAAGGCGTGCCAGCCAGATAGGCTGGTCCCCGTAGGACACTGCCAGCGGACTGGGTATATCTGCTTCCCGTTCTTCTCACCTGAGTGCTACTGATTCCAGCTTTGACGGCTACATTCTACTCAACCGGAGCAGTAAGTTGAACCTCAACTTATGGCACTTTGTGAAAGTGTTGAGAACTAGAGCTCAGTTCTTTGGCAGGCCACCACTGTCTACCCAGCACTATGGACGGCACTGCCTACATCTGGCTCTAATTAGTCCACGGTTGTGTTCAGCCCAATGACCTCTGCCGGGAACACTGAGAATGAGGTTCTGAGTTATTCCAACATAGGAGCGTTTCACTGCTTTCAAGGCGACTTAGGAAGAATTTCGGAATGTTGCTGTTCCGGGTGAACATCTCCTTGTAAATCCCCCGTGGTTTCTTGTACGCCCGTGAATTTTGGCCAGGTTATGCAGTTTGTATTGCTGCACAATTGCGCCTGCCTAGATCTGCCGAGGTTGCAAACATTCAGGCGTGGCAACCAGATAGGCTGTTCCCCGTAGGACACTGCCAGCGGACTGGGTATATCTGCTTCCCGTTCTTCTCTCCTGAGGGCTACTGATTCCAGCTTTGACGGCTACACTCTACTCAACCGGCGCAGCATGTTGAACCTCAACTTATGGCACTTTGTGAAAGTGTTGAGAACTAGATCTCAGTTGTTTGTCATGCCACCACTGTCCATCCAGCACTATGGACGGCACTGCCTACATCTGGCTCTAATTAGTCCACGGTTGTGTTCAGCCGAATGACCTCTGCCGGGAACACTCAGAATGAGGTTCTGAGTTATTGCAACATAGGA
This sequence comes from Dipodomys merriami, assembly GCF_024711535.1. Lineage (NCBI taxonomy): Eukaryota > Metazoa > Chordata > Mammalia > Rodentia > Heteromyidae > Dipodomys > Dipodomys merriami. The sequence continues at coordinate 147,376 of NW_027206028.1, forward strand.
GTGTTTCACTGCTTTCAAGGTTCTTCGAAGAATTCCGGAATCTTCTGCCGGCAGGCCTCCGGCTGTTCTGGGTGAACATCTCCTTGTAAATCCCCCATGGATTCTTGTACATCCGTGAAATTTGGCCAGGTTATGCAGTTTGCATTGCTGCACAATTGCACCTGCCTAGCTCTGCCACGGTTGCAAACATTCAGTCCTGGCAGCCAGATAGGCTAGACCACGGAAGACATTGCAAGCGGACTGGGTATATCTGCTTCCGGTTCTTCTCACTTGAGTGCTACTGGTTCGAACTTTGACGGCTACACTCTACTCAACCGGAGCAGTAAGTTGAACCTCAACTTATGGCAGTTTGTGAAAGTGAGGAGAACTAGAGCTCAGTTGTTTCGCAGGCCATCACTGTCCATCCAGTACTATGGACGGCACTGCCTACATCTGGCTCAAATTAGTCCACGGTGTGTTCAGCAGAACGACCTCTGCAGGGAACACTCAGAATGAGGTTCTGAGTTATTGCAACATAGGAGCGTTTCACTGCTTTCAAGGCTTCTTAGGTAGAATTCCGTAATATTGCTGCCGGCAGGCCTCCGGCTGTTCCGGGTGAACATCTCCTTGTAAATCCCCCGTGGTTTCTTGTACACCTGTGAAATTTGGCCAGCTTATGCAGTTTGCATTGCTGCACAATTGCGCCTGCCTAGCTCTGCCGTGGTTGCAAATATTCAGGCGTGGCAGTCAGAGAGGCTGGTCCCCGTATGACACTGCCAGCAGACTGGGTATATCTGCTTCCCGTTCTTCTCACCTGAGTGCTACTGATTCCAGCTTTGACGGCTACACTCTACTCAACCGGAGCAGTAAGTTGAACCTCAACTTATGGCACTTTGTGAAAGTGTTGAGAACTAGAGCTCAATTGTTTGGCACGCCATCATTGTCCATCCAGCATTATGGACGGCAGTGCTTACATCTGGCTCTAATTAGTCCACGGTTGTGTTCAGCCGAATGACCTCTGCCGGGAACACTCAAAATGAGGTTCTGAACAATTGCAACATAATAGCATTTCACTGCTTTCAAGGCTTCTTAGGAAGGATTCTTGAATCTTGCTGCCGGCAGGGCTCCGGATGTTCCGGGTGAACATCTCCTTGTAAATCCCCCGTGGACTCTTGTACACCCGTGAAATTTGGCCAGGTTATGCAGTTTGCATTGCTGCACAATTGCGCCTGCCTAGGTACGCCTAGGTTCCAAACATTCAGTCATGGCAACCAGATTCCCTGGTCCCCGTAGGACACTGCCAGCGGACTGGGTATATCTGCTTCACGTTCTTCTCACCTGAGTGCTACTGATTACAGCTTTGACATATACACTCTACTCAACTGGAGCAGTAAGTTGAACCTCAACTTATGGCACTTTGTGAAAGTGTTGAGAACTAGAGCTCAGTTGTTTGGCCCGCCACCACTGTCCACCCAGCACTTTGGATGGCACTGCCCACATCTGGCTCTAATTACTCCACGGTTGTGTTCAGACTAATGACCTCTTCGGAGAACACTCAAAATGAGGTTCTGAGTTATTGCAACATAGGAGCGTTTCACGGCTTTCAAGGCTTCTTAGGAAGTATTCCTCAATCTTGCTTCCGGCAGGGCTCAGGCTGTTCCGGGTGAACATCTCCTTGTAAATCCCCCGTGGTTTCTTGTACACCCGTGAAATTTAGCCAGGTTATGCAGTTTGCATTGCTGCACAATTGCCTGCCTAGTTCTGCTGCGGTTGCAAACATTCAGGCGTGGCAGCAAGATAGGCTGGTGCCTTAGGACACTGCTAGCGAACTGGGTATAATTGCTTCCCGTTCTTCTCACCTGAGTGCTACTGATTCCAGCTTTGACGGCTACACCCTACTCAACCGAAATAGTAAGTTGAACCTCAACCTATGACACTTTGTGAAAGTGTTGAGAACTAGAACTCAGTTGTTTGGCAGGCCATCACTGTCCATCCAGCATTATGGACAGCACTGCCTACATCTGGCTCTAATTAGTCCACGGTTGTGTTCAGCCGAATGACCTCTGCCGGGTACACTATGAGGTTCTGAGTTATTGCAACATAGGAGTGTTTCACTCCTTTCAAGGCTACTTAGGAAGAATTTCAGAATTATGCTGCGGGCAGGCCTCCAGCTGTTCCGGGTGAACATCTCCTTGTAAATCCGCGTGGTTTCTTATACACCCGTGAAATTTGGCCAGGTTATGCAGTTTGCATTGCTGTTCAATGGCCCCTGCCTAGCTCTGCCGCTGTTGCAAACATTCAGGCGAGGCAGCTACATAGTTTGGTCCCCGTAGGACACTGCCAGCGGAATGGGTATATCTGCTTCCCGTTCTTCTCATCTGAGTGCTCCTGATTCCAGCTTTGACGGCTACACTCTCCTCAACCGCAGCAATAAGTTGAAACTCAAATCATGGCACTTTTTGAAAGTGTTGAGAACTAGAGATTAGTTGTTTGGCACGCCACCACAGTCCATGCAGCACTATGGACGGCACTGCCTACATCTGGCTCTAATTAGTCCACGGTTGTGTTCAGCAAGTGACCTCTGCCGGGAACACTTAATATGAGGCTCTGAGTTATTGCAACAAAGGAGCGTTTCACTGCTTTCAAGGCTTCTTAGGAAGAATTCCGGAATCTTGCTTCAGGCTGGCTTCCGGCTGCTCCGGGTGAACATCTATTTGTAAATCCCCCATGGTTTCTTGTACACCCGTGAAATTTGGCCAGGTTATGCAGTTTGCATCGCTGTTCAATGGCGCCTCCCTAGCTCTGCCGCTGTTGCAAACATTCAGGCGTGGCAGCAAGATAGGCTGGTACCCGCAGGACACTGCCAGAGGACTGGGTATATCTGCTTCCCATTCTTCTCACCTGAGTGCTACTGATTCCAGCTTTGATGGCTACACTCTACTTAACCGGAGCAGTAAGTTGAACCTCAACTCATGGCACTTTGTGAAAGTGTTGAGAACTAGAGCTCAGTTGTTTGGAACGCCAACACTGTGCATCCAGCACTCTGGACGAAATGCCTACTTATAGCTCTAATTAGTCCAGGGTTTTGTTCAACCGAATGACCTCTGGGGGGAACACTCAGAATGAGGTTGAGAGTTATTGCAACATAGGAGTGTTTCACTGCTTTCAAGGCTTGTTAGGAAGAATTCCTCAATCTTGCTTCTGGCAGGCGTTGGTCGGTTCTGGGTGAACATCTCATTGTAAATCCCCCGTGGTTTCTTGTACACCAGTGAAATTTGGCCAGGTTATGCAGTTTGCATTTCTGCACAATTGCGCCTGCCTAGCTCTGCCCCGGTTGCAAACATGCAGGCGTGGCAGCCAGATAGGCTGGTCACCGTAGGACACTGCCAGCGGACTGGGTATATCTGTTTCCCATTCTTCTCACCTGAGTGCTACTGATTCCAGCTTTGACGGCTACACTCTACTCAACCCGAGCAGTATGTTGAACCTCAACTCATCGGACTTTGTGACAGTGTTGAGAACTAGAGCTCAGTTGTTTGGCACGCCACCACTCTCCATCCAGCACTATGGACGGCACTGCATACATCTGGCTCTAATTAGTCCACGGTCGTGTTCAGCCGAATGACCTCTGCGGGGAACACACAGAATGAGGTTCTGAGTTATTGCAACACAGGAGCGTTTCACTGCTTTCAAGGCTTCAAAGGAAGAATTCCGGAATCTTGTTGCCGCCAGGCCTCCGGCTGTTCCGGGTGAACATGTCCTTGTAAATCCACCGTGTTTTCTTGTACACCCGTCGAATTTGGCCAGGTTATGCAGTTTGCATTGCTGTTCAATCGCGCCTGCTTAGCTCTGGCACACTTGCAAACAGTCAAGTGGCAGCTAGATAGGCTGGTCCCCGTAGCACACTCCCAGCGGACTGGATATATCTGCTGCCCGATCTTCTCATCTGAGTGCTACTGAATCCAGCTTTGACGGCTACACTCTACTCAACCGGAGCAGTAAGTAGAACCTCAACCCATGGCACTGTGTGAAAGTGTTGAGAACTAGAGCTCAGTTGTTTGGCACGCCACCACAGTCCATCCAGCACTATGTACGGCACTGCCTACATCTGGCTCTAATTAGTCCACGGTTGTGTTCAGCCGAATGACCTCTGCAGGGAACACTCAAAATGAGGTTCTGAGGTTTTGCAACATAGGAGCTTTTCACTGCTTTCAAGGATTCTTAGGAAGAATTCCGTAACGTTGCTGCCGGCAGGCCTCCGGGTGTTCCGCGTGAACTACTCCGTATAAATCCCTTTTGGTTTCTTTTACACCCGTGAAATTTAGCCAGCTTATGCACTTTGCATTGCTGCACAACTGCACCTGCCTAACTCTGCCGCGGTTGCAAACATTCAGGCGTGGCAGCCAGATAACCTGATCCCCGTGGGACACTGCCAGCCGACTGGGTATATCTGCTTCCCGTTCTTCTCACCTGAGTGCTACTGATTCCAGCTTTGACGGCTACACTCTACTCAACCGGAGCAGTAAGTTGAACCTCAACTTATGGCACTTTGTGAAAGTGTTGAGAACTAGAGCTCAGTTATTTGGCACGTCACCACTGTCCATCCAGCCCTATAGACGGAACTGCCTACATCTGGCTTTAATTAGTCCTCGGTTGTTTTCAGCCGAATGACCTCTGCCGGGAACACTCAAAATGAGGTTCTGAGTTATTGCAACATAGGAGCGTTTCACTGCTTTCAATGCTTCTTAGGAAGAATTCCGGAATATTGCTGCCGGCAGGTCTCCGGCTGTACCGGGTGAACATCTCCTTGTAAATCCCCCGTGGTTTCTTGTACATCCGTGAAATTTGGCAAGGTTATGCAGTTTGCATTCCTGCTCAATTGCGCCTGCCTAGCTCTGCTGCGGTTGCAAACATTTTGGCGTGACAGCCAGATAGGCTGGTTCCCGTAGGACACTGCCACCAGACTGTGTATATCTATCTTCACGTTCTTCTCACCTGAGTGATACTGGTTGCAGCTTTCACGGCTACAATCTACTCAACCGGAGCAGTAAGTTGTACCTCAACTTATGGCACTTTGTGAAAGTGTTGAGAACTAGAGCTCAGTTGTTTGGCAGGCCATCACTGTCCATCCAGCACTATGGACGGCACTGCCTACATCTGGCTCAAATTAGTCCACGGTGTGTTCAGCAGAATGACCTCTGCCGGGAACACTCAGAATGAGGTTTGAGTTATTACAACATAGGAGCGTTTCAATGCTTTCAAGGCTTCTTAGGAAGAATTCCGGAATATTGCTGCCGGCAGGCCTCCGGCTGTTCCGGGTGAACATCTCCTAGTAAATCCCCCGTGGTTTCTTGTACACCCGTGAAATTTGGCCAGGTTATGCAGTTTGCATTCCTGCACAATTCTGCCTGCCTAGCTCTGCCGCGGTTGCAAACATTCAGACCTGGCAGCAATATAGGCTGGTACCCGCAGGACACTGCCAGAGGACTGGGTATATCTGCTTCCCGTTCTTCTCACCTGAGTGCTACTGATTCCAGCTTTGACGGCTACACTCTACTCAATTGGAGCAGTGAGTTGAACCTCAACTTATGGCACTTTGTAAAAGTGTTGAGAACTAGAGCTCAGTTGTTTGGCACGCCACCACTGTCCATCCAGCTCTATGGACGGCACTGCCTACATCGGGCTCTAATTAGTCCACGATTGTGTTCAGCCCAAGGACCTCTGCCGGCAACACTCAGAATGAGTTTCTGAGTTATTGCAACATAGGAGCGTTTCACTGCTTTCAAGGCTTCTTAGGAAGAATTCCTCAATCTTGCTTCCGGCAGGCCTCCGGCTGTTACGGGTGAACATCTACTTGTAAATCACCCGTGGTTACTTGTACACCCGTGAAATTTGCCAGGTTATGCAGTTTGCATTGCTGCAAAATTGTGCCTGCCTAGCTCTGCCACGGTTGGAAACATTCAGGCGTGGCAGCAAGATTGGCTGGTTCCCGTAGGACACTGCCAGCCGACTGGGTATATCTGCTTCCCGTTCTTCTCATCTGAGTGCTACTGATTCCAGCTTTGACGGCTACACTCTACTCAACCAGAGCAGTAAGTTGAACCTCAACTCATGGCACTTTGTGAAAGTGTTGAGAACTAGAGCTCAGTTGTTTGGCACGCCACCACTGTCCATCCAGCACTATGGACGGCACTGCCTACATATGGCTCTAATTAGACCACGGTTGTGTTCAGCCGAATGACCACGGCGGGGAACACTCAGAATGAGGTTCTAAGTTATTGCAACATAGGAGCGTTTCACTGCTTTCAAGACTTCTTAAGAAAAATTCCGGAATGTTTCTGCCTGCAAGACTCCGGCTGTTCTGTGTGAACTTCTCCTTGTAAATCCCCCGTGGTTTGTTGTACAGCGTGAAATTTGGACAGGTTTTGCAGTTTGCATTGCTGCACAATGGCGCCTGCCTAGCTCTGCCGCGCTGGCAAACATTCAGGCGTGGCAGCTAGATAGGCTGGTCCCTGTAGGACACTGCCAGCTTTCTGGGTATATCTGCTTCCCGTTCTTCTCACCTGAGTGCTACTGATTCCAGCTTTCACGGCTACACGCTACTCAACCGGATCAGTAAGTTGAACCTCAACTTATGGCACTTTGTGAAAGTGTTGAGAACTAGAGTTCAGTTGTTTGGCACGCCACCACTGTCCATCCAGCACGATGGACTGCAGTGTTTACATCTGGCTCTAATTAGTCCACGGTTGTGTTCATCCGAATGACCTCTGCCGGGAACACTCAGAATGAGGTTCTGACTTATTGCAACATAGGAGCGTTTCAGTGCTTTCAAGGCTTCTTAGGAAAAATTCCGGAATCTCGCTGCCGGCAGGCCTCCGAATGTTCTGGGTGAACATCTCCTTGTAAATCCCCCGTGGTTTCTTGTACACCCGTGATATTTGGCCAGGTTATGCAATTTGCAATGCTGCACAATTGCGCCGGCCTAGCTCTGCCGCGGTTGCAAACATTCAGGTGTGGCAGCCAGATAGGCTGGTCCCCGTAGGACACTGCCAGCGGACTGGGTATATCTGCTTCCCGTTCTTCTCACCTGAGTGCTACTGATTCCAGCTTTGACGGCTACACTCTACTCAACCGGAACAATAAGTTGAACCTTAACTTATGGCTCTTTGTGAAAGTGTTGAGAACTAGAGCTCAGTTCTTTGGCAAGCCACCACAGTCTTTCCAGCACTATGGACGGCACTGCCTATATCTGGCTCTAATTATTCCACGGTTGTGTTCAGCTGAATGACCTCTGCCGGGAACACTCAAAATGAGGTTCTGAGTTATTCCAACATAGGAGCGTTTCACTGCTTTCAAGGCTTCTTAGGAAGAATTCCGGAATCTTGCTGCCGGCAGGCCTCCGGCTGTTCCGGGTGAACATCTCCTTCTAAATCCCCCGTGGTTTCTTGTACAACCGTGAAATTTGGCCAGGTTATGCATTTTGCATTGCTGCACAATTGTGCCTGCCTAGCTCTGCCCCAGTTGTAAACATTCAGGCGTGGCAGCCAGATAGGCTGCTCCCCGTAGTACACTGACAGCGGACTGGGTATATCTGCTTCCCGTTCTCATCCCCTGAGTGCTTCTGATTCCACCTTTGACAGTTCCGGGTGAACATCTCCTTGTAAATCCCCCGTGGTTCCTTGAACACCCGTGAAATTTGGCCAGGTTATGCAGTTTGCATTGCTGCACAATTGTGCCTGCCTAGCTCTGACGCGGTTGCAAACATTCAGGCGTGGCAGCCAGATAGGCTGGTCCCCGTAGAACACTGCCAGCGGACTGGGTATATCTGCTTCCCGTTCTTCTCACCTGAGTGCTACTGATTCCAGCTTTGACGGCAACAGTCTACTCAACCGCAGCAGTAAGTTGAACCTTAACTTATGGCACTTTGTGAAAGTGTTGAGAACTAGAGCTCAGGTGTTTGGCACGCCACCACTGTCCATCCAGCTCTATGGACGGCACTGCCTACATCTGGCTCTAATTAGTCCACGGTTGTGTTCAGCCGAAGGACCTCTGCCGGCAACACTCAGAATGAGTTTCTGAGTTATTGCAACATATGAGCGTTTCACTGCTTTCAAGGCTTCTTAGGAAGAATTCCTCATTCTTGCTTCCGGCAGGCCTCCGGCTGTTCCGGGTGAACATCTACTTGTATATCCCCCGTGATTTCTTGTACACCCGTGAAATTTGGCCAGGTTATGCAGTTTGAATTGCTCTTCAATGGCGCCTGCCTAGCTCTGCCACGGTTGCAAACATTCAGGCGTGGCAGCAAGATTGGCTGGTTCCCGTAGGACACTGCCAGCCGACTGGGTATATCTGCTTCCCGTTCTTCTCATCTGAGTGCTACTGATTCCAGCTTTGACGGCTACACTCTACTCAACCAGAGCAGTAAGTTGAACCTCAACTCATGGCACTTTGTGAAAGCGTTGAGAACTAGAGCTCAGTTGTTTGGCACGCCACCACTGTCCATCCAGCACTATGGACGGCACTGCCTACATATGGCTCTAATTAGACCACGGTTGTGTTCAGCCGAATGACCACGGCGGGGAACACTCAGAATGAGGTTCTGAGTTATTGCAACATAGGAGCGTTTCACTGCTTTCAAGGCTTCTTAGGAAGAATTCCGGAATGTTTCTGCCCGCAGGACTCCAGCTGTTCTGTGTGAACATCTCCTTGTAAATTCCCCGTGGTTTGTTGTACACCCGTGAAATTTGGCCAGGTTATGCAGTTTGCATTGCTGCACAATGGCGCCTGCCTAGCTCTGCCATGGTTGCAAACATTCAGGCGTGGCAGCTAGATACGCTGGTCCCCGTAGGATACTGCCAGCGTTCTGGTTATATCTGCTTCCCGTTCTTCTCACCTGAGTGCTACTGATTCCAGCTTTCACGGCTACACGCTACTCAACCGGAGCAGTAAGTTGAACCCCAACTTATGGCACTTTGTGAAAGTGTTGAGATCTTCTCCCAATCCGTGGGCTTTCTATTGATCTTGCCAGCTATGTCATTTGCCCTGCAGAAGCTCTGCAATCTTATGCAATCCCATTTGTCCAAACTTTCTTTGATTTGTTGTGCTTCCGGGTCTCTATTCAGAAAATTTCGACCTGAGCCAAGGAGACCGATTGGGAGAAGATCTTTACTAGCCATACAACGGACCAGGGTCTCATATCTAAAATATACTTGGAACTCAAAAAATTAAACCACCCAACAACAAATCCTCAAAGAATCAACTGCCCAATAAATAAGTGGGCGAAAGACTTAAAGAGAAGCTTCTCTGAAGAAGAAACAAGGATGGCCAATAGACACATGAAGAAATGTTCAACATCCCTAGCCATAAAAGAAATGCAAATCAAAACAACATTGAGATATCACCTCACTCCAGTTAGAACAGCAAAAATCAAGAACTCTAACAACAACAGATGCTGGAGGGGATGTGGACAGAAAGGAACCTTACTTCATTGTTGGTGGGAATGTAAACTTGTTCAACCACTTTGGAAAGCAGTATGGAGGTTCCTCAGAAGACTTCACATAGATCTCCCCTATGATCCAGCAATCCCACTTTTGGGCATTTACCCAAATGTTTACAAACAAGACCACACTAAAGCTACCAGCACAACTATGTTTATTGCAGCATTATTTACCATAGCTAAGATATGGAACCAACCCAGATGCCCCTCAGTAGATGAATGGATCAAGAAAATGTGGTATATATACACAATGGAATTCTATGCCTCCATCAGAAAGAATGACATTTCCCCATTTGTTAGGAAATGGAAAGGTTTGGAAAAAATTATATTAAGTGAAGTAAGCCAGGCCCAAAGAAGCATAGGTCCCATGGTTTCCCTTATTTGCAATATCTAGTATAGGTATGAGTCAAGCGGAAAAGGTCAGATAATGTGATGTTAGGACAATGAACCCTTAAATATGTATTTTAATGTTTTCGTTTCTTTCATGCATGTGTTTCTAACGCATTTATAAGATTATTTCTTTGTTGCTTTGTATGTCCCTCCCCCACAGTGTAACGCCCGCTTTCACTATATTTGATGTCAGTATAATATGTGGAGGAGATGGGGACAGACAAGTCGTTTAAGGATTCAGGTGGACCTGTTGCAACAATGAGAAGTACAAAATGTCATGTCAAAACCAGCTTTACAATGTCGGTGTGTGGGGGGGAGGGGGGTATAATTGGGTGGGGGAGGAGGGTAAAATTGGGTGGGGCGAGGGGGAAGGCGTGGAAGGGAAGTGAAGGGTAAACAAAGGAGGAGGCTGCAATGCTTGGTAAGAAATGTATGCATTACCCTGCCCATGTAATTGTAGCCCCCCTGTACAGTATGTTCTCAAATAAAATAAAATACAATTAAAAAAAAAAAAAAAAAAAGAAAGTGTTGAGAACTAGAGCTCAGTTGTTTGGCACGCCACCACTGTCCATCCAGCACTATGGACTGCAGTGTCTACATCTGGCTCTAGTTAGTCCACGGTTGCGTTCAGCCGAATGACCTCTGCCGGGAACACTCAGAATGAGGTTCTGAGTTATTGCAACATAGGAGCGTTTCACAGCTTTCAAGGCTTCTTTGGAAAAATTCCTTAACGTTGCTGCCGGCAGGCCTCCGGCTGTTCCGGGTGAACATCTCCTTGTAAATCCCCCGTGGTTTCTTGTACACCCGTGAAATTTGGCCAGGTTATGCAGTTCGCATTACTGCACAACTGCGCCTGCCTAGCTCGGCTGCGGATGCAAAAATTCAGGCGTGGCAGCCAGATAGGCTGGTTCCCGTAGGACACTGCCAGCGCACTGGGTTTTTCTGCTTCCCGTCCTTCTCACCTAGTTCTTCTGATTCCAGCTTTGATGGCTACACTCTACTCAACCGGAGCAGTAAGTTGAACCTCAACTCATGGCAATTTGTGAAAGTGTTGAGAACTAGAGCCCAGTTGTTTGGCAGGCCATCACTGTCCATCCAGCATTATGGACGGCACTGCCTACATCTGGCTCTAATTAGTCCACGGTGTGTTCAGCAGAATGATCTCTGCCGGGAACACTCAGAATGAGGTTCTGACTAATTGCAACATAGGAGCATTTCACTGCGTTCAAGGCTTCTTAGGAAGAATTTCGGAATCTTGCTGCCAGCAGGCCTCCGAACGTTCCGGGTGAACATCTCCTTGTAAATCCCCCGTGGTTTCTTGTAAACCCGGGAAATTTGGCCAGGTTATGCAGTTTGCATTGCTGCACAATTGTGACTGCCTAGCTCTGCCGTGGTTGCAAACATTCAGGTGTGGCCGCAAGATATGCTAGTCCCCGTAGGACACTGCCAGCGGACTGGGTATATCTGCTTCCCGTTCTTCTCACCTGAGTGCTACTGATTCCAGCTTTGAGGGCTACACTCTACTCCACTGGAGCAGTAAGTTGAACCTCAAATTATGGCACTTTGTGAAAATGTTGAGAACTAGAGCTCAGTTGTTTGGCACGCCATGACTGTCCATCCAGCACAATGGACGGTATTGCCTACTCATAGCTCTAATTAGTCCACGGTTGTGTTCAGCCAAATGACCTCTGCCGGGAACACTCAGACTGAGGTTCTGAGTTGTTGAAACATAGGAGCTTTTCACTGCTTTCAAGGCATCTTAGGAAGAATTCCGGAATGTTGCTGCATGCAGGCCTCCGGCTGTTCCGGGAGAACATCTCCTTGTAAATTCCCCGTGGTTTTTTGTACACCCGTGAAATTTGGCCAGGTTATACAGTTTGCATTGCTGCACAATTGCGCCTGCCTAGCTCTGCCTCGCTGTCAAACATTCAGGCTTGGCAGCCAGATAGGCTGGTCCCCGTCTGACACTGAGAGCGGACTGGGTATACCTGCTTCCCGTTGTTCTCACCTGAGTGCTAGTGATTCCAGCTTTGACGGCTACACTCTGATCAACCGGAGCAGTAAGTTGAACCTCAACTTATGGCACTTTGTGAAAGTGTTGAGATCTAGAACTCAGTTGTTTGGCTCGCCACCACTGTCCACCCAGCACTATGGACGGCACTCCCTACATCTGGCTCTAATTAGTCCACGGTTGTGTTCAGCCGAATGTCCTCTGCCGGGAACACTATGAGGTTCTGAGTTATTGCTACATAGGAGTGTTTCAATGCTTCCAAGGCTACTTAGGAAGAATTTCGGAATTATGCTGCCGGCAGGCCTCCGGCTGTTTCGGGTGAACATCTCCTTGTAAATCCCGCGTGGTTTCTTGTACACCCGTGAAATTTGGCCAGGTTATGCAGTTTGCATTGCTGTTCTATGGCCCCTGCCTCGCTCTGCCGCGGTTGCAAACATTCAGGCGTGGCAGCTACATAGGTTGGTCCCCGTAGGACACTGCCAGCAGACTGAGTATATCTGCTTCCCGTTCTCATCTGAGTGCTACTGATTCCAGCTTTGACGGCTACACTCTCCTCAACCGGAGCAATAAGTTGAACCTCAACTCATGGCACTTTGTGAAAGTGTTGAGAACTAGAGATTAGTTGTTTGGCATGCCACCACAGTCCATGCAGCACTATGGACGGCACTGCCTACATCTGGCTCTCATTAGTCCACGGTTGTGTTCAGCAAGTGACCTCTGCCGGGAACACTAAGAATGAGGTTCTGAGTTATTGCAACAAAGGAGCGTTTCACTGCTTTCAAGGCTTCTTAGGAAGAATTCCGGAATCTTGCTTCAGGCTGGCTTCCGGCGCAATGGGTATATCTGCTTCCCGTTTTTCTCACCTGAGTGCTAGTGATTCCAGCTTTGTCGGCTACACTCTACTCAACCGGCGCAGTAAGTTGAACCTCAACTTATGGCAGTTTGTGACAATGTTGAGAACTAGAGCTCAGTTGTTTGCCATGCCACCACTGTCCATCCAGCACTATGGACGGCATTGCCTACATCTGGCTCTAATTAGTCCACGGTTGTGTTCAGCCGAATGACCTCTGCCGGGAACACTCAGAATGAGGTTCTGAGTTTTTGCAACATAGGAGCTTTTCACTGCTTTCAAGGCTTCTTAGGAAGAATTCCGGAATCTTGCTGCCGGCAGGCCTCAGGGTGTTCCGGGTGAATATCTCCGTGTAAATCCCCCGTGGTTTCTTGTACACCCGTGAAATTTGGCCAGGTTATGCAGTTTGCATTGCTGCACAACTGCGCCAGCCTAGCTCTGCCGCGGTTGCAAACATTCAGGCGTGGCAGCCAGATAAAATGGTCCCTGTAGGACACTCCCACCGGACTGGGTATATCTGCTTCCCGTTCTTCTCACCTGAGTGCTACTGATTCCAGGTTTGACGGCTACACTCTACTCAACCGGAGCAGTAAGTTGAACCTCAACTTATGGCACTTTGTGAAAGTGTTGAGAACTAGAGCTCAGTTATTTGGCACGTCACCACTGTCCATCCAGCCCTATAGACGGCACTGCCTACATCTGGCTCTAATTAGTCCATGGTTGTTTTCAGCCGAATGACCTCTGCCGGGACCACTCAGAATGAGGTTCTGAGTTATTGCAACATAGGAGCGTTTCACTGCTTTCAAGGCTTCTTAGGAAGAATTCCGTAATTTTGCTGCCGTCAGGCCTCCGTCTGTTACGGGTGAACATCTCCTTGTAAATCCCCCGTGGTTTCTTGTACACCTGTGAAATTTGGCCAGGTTATGCAGTTCACATTGCTGCACAATTGCGCCTGCCTAACTCTGCTGCGGATGCAAAAATTCAGGCGTGGCAGCCAGATAGGCTGGTACCGGTAGGACACTGCCAGCGGAATGGGTTTATCTGCTTCCCGTTCTCATCCCCTGAGTGCTTCTGATTCCACCTTTGAAAGTTCCGGGTGAACATCTCCTTGTAAATCCCCCGTGGTTTCTTGTACACCCGTGAAATTTGGCCAGGTTATGCAGTTTACATTGCTGCACAATTGCGCCTATCTAGCTCTGCCGCGTTTGCAAACATTCAGGCGTATCAGCCAGATAGGCTGGTCCCCTTAGGACACTGCCAGCGGACTGGTCCCGTTCACCTCATCTGAGTGCTACTGATTCCAGCTTTGACAGATACACTCTACTCAACCAGAGCAGTATGTTGAACCTCAACTTATGGCAATTTGTGAAAGTGTTGAGAACTAGAGCTCAGTTGTTTGGCACCCCACCTCTGTCCATCCAGCACTATGGACGGCACTGCCTACATATGGCTCTAATTAGTCCACGGTTGTGTTCAGCCGAAAGACCTCTGCCGGGAACACTCACAATGAGGTTCTGAGTTTTTGCAACATAAGAGCGTTTCACTGCTTTCAAGGCTTCTTAGGAAGAATTCCGGAATGTTGCTGCCAGCAGGCCTTCGGCTGTTCCGGGTGAACATCTCCTTGTAAATCCTCCGTGGTTTCTTGTACCCCCGCGAAATTTGGCCAGGTTATGCAGTTTGAATTGCTGTACAATTGCGCCTGCCTACGTCTGCCGCGGTTGCAAACATTCAGGCGTGGCAGCCATATAGGCTGGTTCCCGTACGACACTGCCAGCAGACTGGGTATATGTGCTTCCCGTTCTTCTCACTTGAGGGCTACTGATTCCAGCGTTGACGGCTACACTCCACTCAAGCGGAGCAGTAAGTTCAACCTCAACTCATGGCACTTTGTGAAAGTGTTGAGAACTAGAGCTCAGTTGTTTGGCACCCCACCACTGTCCATCCAGCACTATGGACGGCACTGCCTACATCTGGCTGTAATTAGTCCACGATTGTGTTCAGCCGAATGACCTCTGCCGGGAACACTCAGAATGAGGTTCTGAATTGTTGCAACATAGGAGTGTTTCACTGCTTTCAAGGCTTCACGGGATGAATTCCAGAATATTGCTGCCGGCAGGCCTCCGGCTGTTCAGGGTGAACATCTACCTGTAAATCCCCCGTGGTTTTTTGTACACCCGTGAAATTTGGCCAGGTTGTGCAGTTTGCATTGCTGCACAATTGCGCCTGCGTAGATCTGCCGCGCTGGCAAACATTCAGGCGTGGCAGCCAGATAGGCTGGTCCCCGTAGGACACTGCCAGCGGACTGGGTATATCTGCTTCCCGTTCTTCTCACCTGAGTGCTACTGATTCTAGCTTTGACGGCTACACTGTACTCAACCGGAGCAGTAAGTTGAACCTCAACTTATGGCACTTTGTCAAAGTGTTGAGAACTAGAACTCAGTTGTTTGGCACGACAACACAGTCCATCCTGCACTATGGAAGGAACTGCCTACATCTGGCTCTAATTGTCCACGGTTGTGTTCAGCCGAATGACCTCTGCCGGGAACACTCAGAATGAGGTTCTGACATATTGCAACATAGGAGCGTTTCACTGCTTTCAAGGCTTCACAGTAAGAATTCCGGAATCTTGCTGCCGGCAGGCCTCCGGCTGTTCCGGGTAAACATCTCCTTGTAAATCCCCCGTGGTTTCTGGTACACCCGTGAAATTTGGCCAAGTTATGCAGTTTGCATTGCTGCACAATTGCAGCTGCCTAGCTCTGCCGCGCTGGTAAACATTCAGGCATAGCCGCCAGATAGGCTGGTCTCCGTAGGACACTGCATGCGCAATGGGTATATCTGCTTCCCGTTTTTCTCACCTGAGTGCTATTGATTCCAGCTTTGTCGGCTACACTCTACTCAACCGGCGCAGTAAGTTGAACCTCAACTTATGGCAGTTTGTGACAATGTTGAAAACTAGAGCTCAGTTGTTTGGCATGCCACCACTGTCCATCCAGCACTATGGGCGGCATTGCCTACATCTGGCTCTAATTAGTCCACGGTTGTGTTCAGCCGAATGACCTCTGCCGGGAACACTCAGAATGAGGTTCTGAGATATTGCAACATAGGAGCATTTCACTGCTTTCAAGGCTTCTTAAGAAGAACTACGGAATCTTGCTGCCGGCAGTCCTCCGGCTGTTCCGGGTGAATATCTCCTTGTAAATCCCCCGTGGTTTCTTGTACACCCGTGAAATTTGGCCAGGTTATGCAGTTTGCATTGCTGCACAATTGTGCCTGCCTAGCTCTGCCGCGCTGGCAAACATTCAGGCGTGGCAGCCAGATAGGCTGGTCACCGTAGGACACTGCCAGCAGACTGGGTATATCTGCTTCCCGTTCTTCTCCCCAGAGGGCTTCTAATTCCAGCTTTGACGGCTACACTCTACTCAACCGGACCAGTAAGGTGAACCTCAACTTATGACACTTTGTGAAAGTGTTAAGAACTAAAGCTCAGTTGTTTGGCACGCCACCACAGTCCATCCAGCACTATGGACGGCACTACCTACACCTGGCTCTAATTAGTCCACGGTTCTGTTCAGCCGAATGACCTCTGCCGGGAACAGTCAGAATGAGGTTCTGAGTTATTGCAACATAGGAGCGTTTCACTGTTTTCAAGGCTTCTTAGGAAGAATTCCGGAATCTTGTGGCCGGCAGGCCTCCGGCAGTTTCGGGTGAGCATCTCCTTGTAAATCCCCCGTGGTTTCTTGTACAGCCCTGAAATTTGGCCAGGTTATGCAGTTTGCATTGCTGCACAATTGCGCCTGCCTAGCTCTGCCCCAGTTGCAAACATTCAGGCGTGGCAGCCCGATAGGCTGGTCCCAGTAGGACACTGCCAACGGCCTGGGTATATCTGCTTCCCGTTCTTCTCACATGAGTGGTAGTGATTCCAGCTTTGACGGCTACACTCTAATCAACCGGAGCAGTAAGTTGAACCTCAATTTATGGCACTTTGTGAAAGTGTTGAGAACTAGAGCTCAATTGTTTGGCACGTCACCACTGTCGATCCAGCACTATGGAGGGCATTGCCTACATCTGGCTCTAATTAGTTCACGGTTGTGTTCAGCCGAATGACCTCTGCAGGGAACACTCAGAATGAGCTTCTGAGTTATTGAAACATAGGAGCGTTTCATTGCTTTCAAGGCTTTTTAGAAAGAATTCCGGAATCTTGCTGCCGGCAGGCCTCCGGCTGTTCCGGGTGATCATGTCCTTGTAAATCCCCCGTGGTTTCTTGTAAAACCGTGAAATTTAGCCGCGTAATGCAGTTTGCATTGCTGCACAATTGTGCCTGCCTAGCTCTGCCGCTGTTGGAAACCTTCCGGCGTGGCAGCCAGATAGGCTGGTCCCCGTTGGACACTGCCAGCGGACTGGGTATATCTACTTCCAGTTCTTCTCATCTGAGTGATACTGATTCCAGCTTTGACGGCTACACTCTACTCAACCGGAGAAGTAAGTTGAACCTCAACTCATGGTACTTTGTGAAAGTGTTGAGAACTACAGCTCAGTTGTTTGGCACGCCACAACTGTCCATCCAGCACTATGGACGGCAGTGCCTACATCTGGCTCTAATTAGTTCAAGGTTGTGTTCAGCCGAATGACCTCTGCCGCGAACAATCAGAATGAGGTTCTGAGTTATTGCAACATAGGAGCGTTTCAATGCTTTCAAGGCTTCTTAGGAAGAATTCCTCAATCTTGCTCCCGGCAGGCCTCCGGCTGTTCCGGGTGAATATCTATTTGTAAATCCCCCGTTGTTTCTTGTACACCCGTGAAATTTGGCCAGGTTATGCAGTTTGCATTGCTGCACAATTGCTCCTGCATAGCTCTGCCGCGCTGGCAAACATTCAGGCGTAGCACCCAGGTACGCTGGTCCCCGTAGGACACTGCCAGCGGACTGATTATATCTGCTTCCCGTTCTTCTCACCTGAGTGCTACTGATTCCAGCTTTGACGGCTACACTCTACTCAACCGGAGCAGTAAGTTGAACCTCAACTTATGGCACTTTCGAAAGTGTTGAAAACTAGAGCGCATTTGTTTGGCACGTCACCACAGTCCATCCAGAATTATGGACGGCACTGCCTACATCTGGCTCTAATTAGTCCACGGTTGTGTTCAGTCGAATGACCTCTGCCGGGAACCCTCAGAATGAGGTTCTGAGTTATAGCAACATAGGTGTGTTTCACTGCTTTCAATGCTTCTTAGGAAGAATTCTGGAATGTTGCTGCCGGCAGTCCTCCGGCTGTTCCCGGTGAACATCTCCTTGTAAATCCCCCTTGGTTTCTTGTACACCCGTGAAATTTGGCCAGGCTATGCAGTTTGCATTGCTGCACAATTGCGCCTGCCTAGCTCTGCCGCGCTGGCAAAAATTCAGGCGTGGCAGCCAGATAGGCTGGTCCCCGTAGGACACTACCAGCGGACTGGGTATATCTGCTTCCCGTTCTTCTCACCTGAGTGCTACTGATTCCAGCTTGGACGGCTACACTCTACTCAACGGGAGTAGTAAGTTGAACCTCAACTTATTGCACTTTGTGAAAGTGTTGAGAACTAGAGCTCAGTTTTTTGGCACGTCACCACTGTCCATCCAGCACTATGGACGGCACTGCCTACATCTGGCTCTAATTAGTCCACGGTTATGTTCAGCTGAATGACCTCTGCCGGGAACACTTAGAATGAGGTTCTGAGTTATTGCAACATAGGAGGGTTTCACCGCTTTCAAGGCTTCTTAGAAGAATTCTGGAATCTTGCTTCCGGCAGGCCTCCGTCTGTTCCGGGTGAACATCTCCTGGTAAATCCCCCGTGGTTTCTTGTACACCCGTGAAATTTAGCCAGGTTATGCAGTTTGCATTGCTGCACAATTGCGCCTGCCTAGCTCTGCCGCGGTTGCAAACATTCAGGCGTGGTAGCCAGATAGGCTGGTCCCTGTAGGACACTGCAAGCAGACTGGGTATATCTGCTTCCCGTTCTTCTCACCTGAGTGCTAGTGATTCCAGCCTTAACTGCTACACTCTACTCAACCGGAGTAGTAAGTTGAACCTCAACTCATGGCACTTTGTGAAAGTGTTGAGAACTAGAGCTCAGTTGTTTGGCACCCCACCACTGTCCATCCAGCACTATGGACGGCACTGCCTACATATGGTTCTCATTAGTCTACCGTTGTGTTCAGCCGAATGACCTCTGCCGGGAATACTCAGAATGAGTTTCTGAGTTATTGCAACATAGGAGCGTTTCACTGCTTTCAAGGCTTCACAGGAAGAATTCCAGAATATTCCTGCCGGCAGGCCTCCATCTGTTCCGGGTGAAGTTCTCCTTGTAAATCCCCGGTGGTTTCTTGTTCACCTGTAAAATTTGGCCAGGTTATGCAGTTTGCATTGCTACAAAATTGCGCCTGCCTTGCTTTGCCACGGTTACAAACTTTCAGGCGTGGCAGCCAGTTAGGCTGGTCCCGTAGGACACTGCCAGCGGACTGGGTATATCTGCTTCCCGTTCTTCTCACCTTAGTGCTACTGATTCCAGCTTTGATAGCTACACTCTACTCAACCGGAGCAGTAAATTGAACCTCAACTCATGGCACTTTGTGAAAGTGTTGAGAACTAGAGCTCAGTTGTTTGGCACGCCACCACTGTCCACCCAGCACTATGGACGGCACTTCCTACATCTGGCTCTAATTAGTCCACGGTTGTGTTCAGCCCAATGACCTCTGCCGGGAACACTATGAGGTTCTGAGTTATTGCAACATAGGAGTGTTTCACTGCTTTCAAGGCTTCTTAGAAAGAATTTCGGAATGTTGCTCTTCCGGGAGAACATCTCCTTGTAAATTCCCCGTGGATTCTTGTACACCCGTCAAATTTGGCCAGGTTATGCAGTTTGCATTGCTGCACAATTGTGCCTGCCTAGCTCTGCCAAGGTTGCAAACATTCAGGCGTGGCAGCCAGATAGGCTGGTCCCCGTAGGACACTGCCAGCGGACTGGGTATATCTGCATCCCGTTCTTCTCACCTGAGTGCTACTGATTCCAGCTTTGACGGCTACACTCTACTCAAACGGAGCAGTAAGTTGAACCTCAACTTATGGCACTTTGTGAAAGTGTTGAGAACTAGATCTCAGTTGTTTGTGACGCCAACACTGTCCACCCAGCACTATGGACGTCACTGCCTACATCTGGGTCTAATTACTCCAGGGTTGTGTTCAGACTAATGACCTCTTCGGGGAAAACTCAAAATGAGAATCTGAGTTATTGCAACATAGGAGCGTTTCACTGCTTTCAAGGCTTCTTAGGAAGTATTCCTCAATCTTGCTTCCCGCAGAGCTCAGGCTGTTCCGGGTGAACATCTCCTTGTAAATCCCCCGTGGTTTCTTGTACACCCGTGAAATTTAGCCAGGTTATGCAGGTTGCACTGTTGCACAATTGCGCCTGCCTAGTTCTGCCGCGGTTGCAAACATTCAGGCGTGGCAGCCAGATAGGCTGGTCCCCTTAGGACACTGCTAGTGAACTGGGTATAATTGCTTCCCGTTCTTCTCATCTGAGTGCTACTGATTCCAGCTTTGACAGCTACACCCTACTCAACCGGAGCAGTAAGTTGAACCGCAACTTATGGCAATTTGTGAAAGTGTTGAGAACTAGAGCTCAGTTGTTTGGCTGGCCATCACAGTCCATCTAGCATTATGGATGGCACTGCCTACATCTGGCTCTAATTAGTCCACGGTTGTGTTATGCCGAATGAGCTCTGCCGGGTACACTATGAGGTTTCTTTGTTATTTCAACATAGGAGTGTTTCACTGCTTCCAAGGCTACTTAGGAAGAATTTCGGAATTATGCTGCCGGCAGGCCTCCGGCTGTTCCGACTGAACATCTCCTTGTAAATCTCGCGTGGTTTCTTGTACACCCGTGAAATTTGGCCAGGTTATGCAGTTTGCATTGCTGTTCTATGGCCCCTTCCTAGCACTGCCGCGGTTGCAATCATTCAGGCGTGGCAGCTACATAGGTTGGTCCCCGTAGGACACTGCCAGCAGACTGAGTATATCTGCTTCCCGTTCTCATCTGAGTGCTACTGATTCCAGCTTTGACAGCTACACTCTCCTCAACCGGAGCAATAAGTTGAACCTCAACTCATGGCACTTTGTGAAAGTGTTGAGAACTAGACTTTAGTTGTTTGGCATGCCACCACAGTCCATGCAGCACTATGGACAGCACTGCCTACATCTGGCTCTAATTAGTCCAAGGTTGTGTTCAGCAAGTGACCTCTGCCGGGAACACTAAGAATGAGGCTCTGAGTTATTGCAACAAAGGAGCGTTTCACTGCTTTCAAGGCTTCTTAGGAAGAATTCCGGAATCTTGCTTCAGGCTGGCTTCCGGCGCAATGGGTATATCTGCTTCCCGTTTTTCTCACCTGAGTGCTAGTGATTCCAGCTTTGTCGGCTACAATCTACTCAACCGGCGCAGTAAGTTGAACCTCAACTTATGGCAGTTTGTGACAATGTTGAGAACTAGAGCTCAGTTGTTTGGCATGCCACCACTGTCCATCCAGCACTATGGACGGCATTGCCTACATCTGGCTCTAATTAGTCCACGGTTGTGTTCAGCCGAATGACCTCTGCCGGGAACACTCAGAATGAGGTTCTGAGTTTTTGCAACATAGGAGCTTTTCACTGCTTTCAAGGCTTCTTAGGAAGAATTCCGGAATCTTGCTGCCGGCAGGCCTCAGGGTGTTCCGGGTGAACATCTCCGTGTAAATCCCCCGTGGTTTTTTGTACACCCGTGAAATTTGGCCAGGTTATGCAGTTTGCATTGCTGCACAATTGCGCCTGCCTAGCTCTGCCGCGGTTGCAAACATTCAGGCGTGGCAGCCAGATAGGCTGGTCCCCGTAGGACACTGCCAGCGGACTGGGTATATCTGCTTCCCGTTCTTCTCACCTGAGTGCTACTGATTCCAGGTTTGACGGCTACACTCTACTCAACCAGAGCAGTAAGTTGAACCTCAACTTATGGCACTTTGTGAAAGTGTTGAGAACTAGAGCTCAGTTATTTGGCACGTCACCACTGTCCATCCAGCCCTATAAACGGCACTGCCTACATCTGGCTCTAATTAGTCCATGGTTGTTTTCAGCCGAATGACCTCTGCCGTGAACACTATGAGATTCTGGGTTATTGCAACATAGGAGCGTTTCACTGCTTTCAAGGCTTCGTAGGAAGAATTCCGGAATATTGCTGCCGGCAGGCCTCCGGCTGTTCCGGGTGAACATCTCCTTGTAAATCCCCCGTGGTTTCTTGTACACCCGTGAAATTTGGCCAGGTTATTCAGTTTGCATTGCTGCACAATTGCGCCTGCCTAGCTCTGTCGCTGTTGTAAACATTCAGGCGTGGCAGCAAGATAGGATGGTACCCGCAGGACACTGCCAGCGGACTGGGTATATCTGCTTCCCGTTCTTGTCACCTGAGTGCTACTGATTCCAGCTTTGACTGCTACACTATACTCAACCGGAGCAGTAAGTTGAACATCAACTTATGGCACTTTGTGAAAGTGTTGAGAACTAGAGCTCAGTTGTTTGGCATGCCCCCACAGTCCATCCAGCAATATGGACGGCACTGCCTACATCTGTCTCTAATTAGTCCACGGTTCTGTTTAGCCGAATGACCTCTGCCGGGACTACTCAGAATGAGGTTCTGAGTTATTGCAACATAGGAGCGTTTCACTGCTTTCAAGGCTTCTTAGGAAGAATTCCGTAATTTTGCTGCCGGCAGGCCTCCGTCTGTTACGGGTGAACATCTCCTTGTAAATCCCCCGTGGTTTCTTGTACACCTGTGAAATTTTGCCAGGTTATGCAGTTCACATTGCTGCACAATTGCGCCTGCCTAACTCTGCTGCGGATGCAAAAATTCAGGCGTGGCAGCCAGATAGGCTGGTACCTGTCATACACTGCCAGCGGAATGGGTTTATCTGCTTCCCGTTCTCATCCCCTGAGTGCTTCTGATTCCAGCTTTGACAGTTCCGGGTGAACATCTCCTTGTAAATCCCCCGTGGTTTCTTGTACACCCGTGAAATTTGGCCAGGTTATGCAGTTTACATTTCTGCACAATTGCGCCTGCCTAGCTCTGCCGCGTTTGCAAACATTCAGGCGTGGCAGCCAGATAGGTTGGTCCCCTTAGGACACTGCCAGCGGACTGGTCCCATTCATCTCATCTGAATGCTACTGATTCCAGCTTTGACAGATACATTCTACTCAACCGGAGCAGTAAGTTGAACCTCAACTTATGGCAATTTGTGAAAGTGTTGAGAACTAGAGCTCAGTTGTTTGGCACGCCACCACTGTCCATCCAGCACTATAGACGGCACTGCCTACATATGGCTCTAATTAGTCCACGGTTGTGTTCAGCCGAAAGACCTCTGCCGGGAACACTCAGAATGAGGTTCTGAGTTTTTGCAACATAAGAGCGTTTCACTGCTTTCAAGGCTTCTTAGGAAGAATTCCGGAATGTTGCTGCCAGCAGGCCTTCGGCTGTTCCGGGTGAACATCTCCTTGTAAATCCTCCGTGGTTTCTTATACCCCCGCGAAATTTGGCCAGGTTATGCAGTTTGAATTGCTGTACAATTGCGCCTGCCTACCTCTGCCGCGGTTGCAAACATTCAGGCGTGGCAGCCATATAGGCTGGTTCCCGTACGACACTGCCAGCGGACTGGGTATATGTGCTTCCCGTTCTTCTCACTTGAGGGCTACTGATTCCAGCTTTGACGGCTGCACTCCACTCAAGCGGAGCAGTAAGTACAACCTCAACTCATGGCACTTTGTGAAAGTGTTGAGAACTAGAGCTCAGTTGTTTGGCACCCCACCACTGTCCATCAAGCACTATGGACGGCACTGCCTACATCTGCCTGTAATTAGTCCACGATTGTGTTCAGCCGAATGACCTCTGCCGGGAACACTCAGAATGAGGTTCTGAGTTGTTGCAACATAGGAGTGTTTCACTGCTTTCAAGGCTTCACGGGATGAATTCCAGAATTTTGCTGCCGGCAGGCCTCCGGCTGTTCCTGGTGAACATCTCTTTGTAAATTCCCCTGTGTTTCTTGTAAAACCGTGAAATTTGGCAAGGTTATGCAGTTTGCATTGCTGCACAATTGCGCCTGCCTAGCTTTGCCGCGGTTGCAAACATTCAGACATGGCAGCCAGATAGGCTGGCCCCTGAAGGACACTGCCAGCGGACTGGGTATATCTGCTTCCCGTTCTTCTCACCTGAGTGCTACCCAATCCAGCTTTGACGGCTACACTCTACTCAACCGGAGCAGTAAGATGAACCTCAAGTTATGGCACTTTGTGAAATGTTGAGAACTAGAGCTCAGTTGTTTGGCACGCCACCACTGTCCATACAGCACTATGGACGGCACTGCCTACATCTGGCTCTAATTAGTCCACGGTTGTGTTCAGTCGAATGACCTCTGCCGGGAACACTCAGAATGAGGTTCTGAGTTATTGCAACATAGGAGCGTTTCACTGCTTTCAAGGCTTCTCAGGAAGAATTCCGGAATCTTGCTGCCATCAGGCCTATTGCTGTTCCGGGTGAAGATCTCCTTGTAAATCCCCAGTGGTTTTTTGTACACCCGTTTAATTTTGCCAGGTTATGCCGTTTGCATTGCTGCACAATTGCGCCTGCCTACCTCTGGCGCGGTTGCAAACATTCAGGCGTGGCAACCAGATAGGATGGTCCCGGTAGGACACTGCCAGCGGACTGGGTATATCAGCTTCCCGTTCTTCTCACCTGAGTGCTACCCATTCCAGCTTTGACGGCTACACTCTATTCAATGGAGCAGTAAGTTGAACCTCAACTTATGGCACTTTATGAAAGTGTTGAAAACTAGAGCTCAGTTGTTTGGCACGCCACTAATGTCCATCCAGCACTATGGACGGCATTGCCTACATCTGGCTCTAATTAGTCCACGGTTGTGTTCAGCCGAATGACCTCTGCTGGCAACACTCAGAATGAGGTTCTGAGTTATTGCAACATAGGAGCGTTTCACTGCTTTCAAGGCTTCTCAGGAAGAATTCCGGAATCTTGCTGGAGGCAGGCCTCTGGCTGTTCCGGGTGAATATCTCCTTGGAAATCCCCCGTGGTTTCTGGTACACCCGTGAAATTTGGCCAGTTTATGCAGTTTGCATTGCTGCACAATTGCGCCTGCCTAGCTCGGCCGCGGTTGCAAACATTCAGGCGTGGCAGCCAGATAGGCTGGTCCTCGTAGTACACTCTCAGCGGACTGGGTATATCTGCTTCCCGTTCTTCTCACCTGAGTGCTACTGATTCCAGCTTTGACGGCTACATTCTACTCAACCGGAGTAGTAAGTTGAACCTCAACTTATGGCACTTTGTGAAAGTGTGGAGAACTACAGCTCAGTTGTTTGGCACGCCACCACTGTCCATCCAGCACTATGGACGGCACTGCCTACATCTGGCTCTAATTAGTCCACGGTTGTGTTCAGCCGAATGACCTCTGCCGGGAACACTCAGAATGAGGTTCTGAGTTATTGCAACATAGGAGCGTTTCACTGCTTTCAACGCTTCTCAGGAAGAATTCCGTAAACTTGCTGCCAGTAGGCTTCTGGCTCTTACAGGTTAACATCTCCTTGTAAATCCCCCGTGTTTTCCTGTAGACCCGTGAAATTTGGCCAGGTTATGCAGTTTGCATGGCTGCACAATTGTGCCTGCCTAGCTCAGCCGCGGTTGCAAACATTCAGACATGGCAGCCAGATAGGCTGGCCCCTGAAGGACACTGCCAGCGGACTGGGTATATCTGCTTCCCGTTCTTCTCACCTGAGTGCTACTGATTCCAGCTTTGACGGCTACACTCTACTAAACCGCCGCAGTAAGTTGAACCTCAACTTATGGCACTTTGTGAAAGTGTTGAGAACTAGAGCTCAGTTGTTTGGCACGCCAGCACTATCCATCCAGCACTATGGACGGCACTGCCTACATCTGGCTCTAATTAGTCCACGGTTGTGTTCAGCCGAATGACCTCTGCCGGGAACACTCAGAATGAGGTTCTGAGTTATTGCAACATAGGAGCGTTTCACTGCTTTCAAGGCTTCTCAGGAAGAATTCCGGAAACTTGCTGCCAGTAGGCCTCTGGCTCTTACAGGTTAACATCTCCTTGTAAATCCCCCGTGGTTTTTGTACACCCGTGAAATTTGACCAGGTTATGCAGTTTGCATGGCTGCACAATTGCGCCTGCCTAGCTCGGCCGCGGTTGCAAACATTCAGGCATGGCAGCCAGATAGGCTGGCCCCTGAAGGACACTGCCAGCGGACTGGGTATATCTGCTTCCCGTTCTTCTCACCTGAGTGCTACTGATTCCAGCTTTGACGGCCACACTCTACTAAACCGGCGCATTAAGTTGAACCTCAACTTATGGCACTTTGTGAAACTGTTGAGAACTAGAGCTCAGTTGTTTGGCACGCCAGCACTATCCATCCAGCATTATGGACGGCACTGCCTACATCTGGCTCTAATTTGTCCATGGTTGTGTTCAGCCGAATGACCTCTGCCGGGAACACTCAGAATGAGGTTCTGAGTTATTGCAACATAGGAGCGTTACACGGCTCTCAAGGCTTCTCAGGAAGAATTCCACAATCTTGCTGCCAGTAGGCCTCCGGCTGTTCCGGGTGAACATCTCCTTGTAAATCCCCCGTGTTTTCTTGTACACCCGTGAAATTTGGCCAGGTTATGCAGTTTGCATTTCTGCACAATTGCGCCTGCCTAGCTCGGCCGCGGTTGCAAACATTCAGGCGTGGCAGCCAGATAGGCTGGTCCCCGTAGGACACTGCCAGAGGACTGGCTATATCTGCTTCCCGTTCTTCTCACCTAGTGCTACTGATTCCAGCTTTGACCCCTACACTCTACTCAACCGGAGAAGTAAGTTGAACCTCAACTTATGGCACTTTGTGAAAGTGTTGAGAACTAGAGCTCAGTTGTTTGGCACGCCACCAATGTCCATCCAGCACTGTGGACGGCACTGCCTACATCTGGCTCTAATTAGTCCATGGTTGTGTTCAGCCGAATGACCTCTGCCGTGAACACTCAGAATGAGGTTCTGAGTTATTGCAACATAGGAGCGTTTCACTGCTTTCAAGGCTTCTCAGGAAGAATTCCGGAATCTTGATGTCGTCAGGCCTCCGGCTGTTCCGGGTGAACATCTCCTTGTAAATCCCCCGTGGTTTCTTGTACACCCGTGAAATTTGGCCAGGTTATGCAGTTTGAATTGCTGCACAAATGCGCCTTCCAAGCCCGGCCGCGGTTGCAAACATTCAGGCATGGCAACCAGATAGGCTGGTCCCCCTAGGACACTGCCAGCGGATTGGGTATATCTGCTTCCCGTTCTTCTCACCTGAGTGCTACTGATTCCAGCTTTGACGGCTACACTCTACTCAACCGGAGCAGTAAGTTGAACTTCAACTTTTGGCACTTTGTGAAACTGTTGAGAACTAGAGCTCAGTTGTTTGGCACGCCACCACTGTCCATCCAGCACTATGCACGGCACTGCCTACATCTGGCTCTAATTAGTCCACGGTTGTGTTCAGCCGAATGACCTCTGCTGGGAACACTCAGATTTAGGTTCTGAGTTATTGCAACATAGGAGCCTTTCACTGCTTTCAAGGCTTCTCAGGAAGGTTTCCGGAATCTTGCTGCCGGCAGGCCTCCGGCTGTTCCGGGTGAATATCTCCTTGTAAATCCCGCCTGGTTTCTTGTACACCTGTGAAATTTGGCCAGGTTATGCAGTTTGCATTGCTGCACTATTGCGCCTGCCTAGCTCGGCCCTGGTTGCAAACATTCAGGCGTGGCAGCCAAATAGGCTGGTCCCCGAAGGTCACTGCCAGCGGACTGGGTATATTTGCTTCCCTTTCTTCTCACCTGAGTGCTATTGATGGCAGCTTTGACAGCTACACTCTACTCAACCGCAGGAGTAAATTGAACCTCAACTTATGGCACTTTGTGAAAGTGATGAGAACTAGAGCTCAGTTGTTTGGCACGCCACAACTGTCCATCCAGCACTATGGACGGCACTGCCTACATCTGGCTCTAATTAGTCCACGGTTGTGTTCATCCGAATGACCTCTGCCGGGAACACTCAGAATGAGGTTCTGAGTTATTGCAACATAGGAGCGTTTCACTGCTTTCAAGGCTTCTCAGGAAGATTTCCGGAATCTTGATTCCAGCAGGCCTCTGGCTGTTCCGGGTGAACATCTCCTTGTAAATCCCCCGTGGTTTCTTGTACACCCGTGAAATTTGGCCAGGTTATGCAGTTTGCATTGCTGCACAATTGCGCCTGCCAAGCTCGGCCGTGGTTGCAAAAATTCAGGCTTGGCAGCCAGATAGGCTGGTCCCCGTAGGACACTGCAAGCGGACTGGGTATATCTGCTTCCCGTTCTTCTCACCTGAGTGCTACTGATTCCAGCTTTGACGGCTACACTCTACTTGAGCAGTAAGTTGAACCTCAAATTATGGCACTTTTTGAAACTGTTGAGAACTAGAGCTCAGTTGTTTGGCACGCCACCACTGTCCATCCAACACTATGGACGGCACTGCCTTCATCTGGCTCTAATTAGTCCACGGTTGTGTTCAGCCTAATGACCTCTGCCGGGAACACTCAGAATGAGGTTCTGAGTTATTGCAACATAGGAGCGTTTCACTGCTTTCAAGGCTTCTCAGGAAGAATTCCGGAATCTTGCTGCCGGCAGGCCTCCGGCTGTTCCGGGTGAACAACACCTTGTCAATCCCCCGTAGTTTCTTCTACACCCGTGAAATTTGGCCAGGTTATGCAGTTTGCATTGCTACACAAATGCGCCTGCCTAGTTTGTCCCCGGTTGCAAACATTCAGGCGTGGCAGCCACATAGGCTGGTCCCCGAAGGAAACTGCCAGCGGACTGGGTATATCTGCTTCCCGTTCTTCTCACCTGAGTGCTACTGATTCCAGTTTTGACGGCTACACTCTACTCAACCGGCGCACTAAGTTGAACCTCAACTTATGGTACTTTGTGAAAGTGTTGAGAACTAGAGCTCAGTTGTTTGGCACGCCACCACTGTCCATCCAGCACTATGGACGGCCCTGCCTACATCTGGCTCTAATTAGTCCACGGTTGTGTTCAGCCGAATGACCTCTGCCGGGAACACTCCGAATGAGGTTCTGAGTTATTGCAACATAGGAGCGTTTCACTGCTTTCAAGGCTTCTCAGGAAGAATTCCGGAATCTTGCTGCCGGCAGGCCTCCAGTTGTTCCGGGTAAACATCTCCTTGTAAATCCCCCGTGGTTTCTTGTACATCTGTGAAATTTGGCCAGGTTATGCAGTTTGCATTGCTGCACAATTGCGCCTGCCTAGATCGGCCACGGTTGCAAATATTCAGGCGTGGCAGCCAGATAGGCTGGTCCCCGTAGGACACTGCCAGCGGACTGGGTATATCAGCTTCCCGTTCTTCTCACCTGAGTGCTACCCATTCCAGCTTTGACGGCTACACTCAATTCAATGGAGCAGTAAGTTGAACCTCAACTTATGGCACTTTATGAAAGTGTTGAAAACTAGAGCTCAGTTGTTTGGCACGCCACCACTGTCCATCCAGCACTATGGACGGCATTGCCTACATCTGGCTCTAATTAGTCCACGGTTGTGTTCAGCCGAATCACCTCTGCCGGGAACACTCCGAATGAGGTTCTGACTTATTGCAACATAGGAGCGTTTCACTGCTTTCAAGACTTCTCAGGAAGAATTCCGGAATCTTGCTGCAGGTAGGCCTCTGGCTGTTCCGGGTGAATATCTCCTTGTAAATCCCCCGTGGTTTCTTGTACACCCGTGAAATTTGGCCAGGTTATGCAGTTTGCATTGCTGCACAATTGCGCCTGCCTAGCTCGGCCCCGGTTGCAAACATTCAGGCGTGGCAGCCAGATAGGCTGGACCCGTAGGACATTGCCAGCGGACTGGGTGTATCTGCTTCCCGTTCTTCTCACCTAATTGCTACTGATTCCAGCTTTGACATCTACACTCTACTCAACCGGCGCAGTAAGTTGAACCTCGACTTATGGCACTTTGTGAAAGTGTTGAGAAGTAGAGCTCACTTGTTTGGCACGCCACCACTGTCCATCCAGCACTATGGACGGCACTGCCTACATCTGGCTCTAATTAGTCCACGGTTGTGTTCAGCCGAATGACCTATGCCGGGAACACTCAGAATGAAGTTCTTAGTTATTGCAACATAGGAGCGTTACACTGCTCTCAAGGCTTCTCAGGAAGAATTCCAGAATCTTGCTTCCGGTTGGCCTCCGGCTGTTCCGGGTGAACATCTCCTTGTAAATCCTACGTGGTTTCTTGTACACCCGTGAAATTTGGCCAGGTTATGCAGTTTGTATTGCTGCACAAATGCGCCTTCCAAGCCCGGCCGCGGTTGCAAACATTCAGGCGTGGCAGCCAGATAGCCTGGTCTCCCTAGGACACTGCCAGCGGATTGGGTATATCTGCTTCCCGTTCTTCTCACCTGAGTGCTACTGATTCCAGCTTTGACGGCTACACTCTACTCAACCGGAGCAGTAAGTTGAACTTCAACTTTTGGCACTTTGTGAAACTGTTGAGAACTAGAGCTCAGTTGTTTGGCACGCCACCACTGTCCATCCAGCACTATGGACGGCACTGCCTACATCTGGCTCTAATTAGTCCACGGTTGTGTTCAGCCGAATGACCTCTGCCGGGAACACTCAGAATGAGGTTCTGAGTTATTGCCACATAGGAGCGTTTCACTGCTTTCAAGGCTTCTCAGGAAGAATTCCGGAATCTTACTGCTGGCAGGCCTCCGACTGTTCCGGGTGAACATCTCCTTGTAAATCCCCCGTGGTTTCTTGTACACCCGTGAAATTTGGCCAGGTTATGCAGTTTGCATTGCTGCACAATTGCGCCTGACTAGTTCGGCCGCGATTGCAAACATTCAGGCGTGGCAGCCAGATAGGCTGGTCCCCGAAGGAAACTGACAGCGGACTGGGTATATCTGTTTCCCTTTCTTCTCACCTGAATGCTACTGATTCCAGCATTGACGGCTACACTCTACTTGAGCAGTAAGTTGAACCTCAACTTATGGCACTTTGTGAAAATGTTGAGAACTAGAGCTCAGTTGTTTGGCACTCCACCCTGTCCATCGAGTACTATGGACGGCACTGCTTACATCTGGCTCTAATTAGTCTACGGTTGTGTTCAGCCGAATGACCTCTGCTGGGAACACTCAGAATGAGGTTCTGAGTTATTGCAACATAGGGGCGTTTCACTGCTTTCAAATCTTCTGAGGAAGTATTCCGGAATCTTGCTGCCGGCAGGCCTCCGTCTGTTCCGGGTGAACATCTCCTTTTAAATACCCCGTGGTTTCTTGTACACCCGTGAAATTTGGCCAGGTTATGCAGTTTGCATTGCTGCACAATTGCGCCTGCCTAGCACGGCCACGGTTGCAAACATTCAGGCGTGGCAGCCAGATAGGCTGGTCCCCGTAGGACACTGCCAGCGGACTGGCTATATCTGCTTCCCGTTCTTCTCACCTGAGTGCTACTGATTCCAGCTTTGACCGCTACACTCTACTCAACCGGAGCAGTAATTTGAACCTCAACGTATGGCACTTTGTGAAACTGTTGAGAACTAGAGCTCAGTTGTTTGTTACGCGACCACTGTCCATCCAGCACTATGGACGGCACTGCCTACATCTGGCTCTAATTAGTCCACGGTTGTGTTCTGCCGAATGACCTCTGCCGGGAACACTCAGAATGAGGTTCTGAGTTATTGCAACATAGGAGCGTTTCACTGCTTTCAAGGCTTCTCAGGAAGAATTCAGAATCTTGCTGCCGGCAGGCCTCCGGCTGTTCCGGGTGAACATCTCCTTGTAAATCCCCCGTGGTTTCTTGTACATCCGTGAAATTTGGCCAGGTTTTGCAGTTTGCATTGCTGCACAATTGCGCCTGCCAAGCACGGCCGCGGTTGCTAAGGTTCAGGCGTGGCAGCCAGATAGGGTGGTCCCCGTAGGACACTGCCAGCGGACTGGGTATATCTGCGTCCCATTCTTCTCACCTGAGTGCTACTGATTCTACCTTTGATGGCTACACTCTACTCAACCGGCGCAGTAAGTTGAACCTCAAATTATGGCACTTTGTGAAAGTGTTGCGAACTAGAGCTCAGTTGTTTGGCACGCCACCAGTGTCCATCCAGCACTATGGACGGCACTGCCTACATCTGGTTGTAATTTGTCCACGGTTGTGTTCAGCCGAATGACCTCTGCCGGGAACACTCAGAAAGAGGGTCTGAGTTCTTGCAACATAGGAGCGTTTCACTGTTTTCAAGGCTTCTTAGGAAGAATTCCAGAATCTTGCTGCCGGCAGGCCTCCTTCTGTTCCGGGTGAACATCTCCTTATAAATGACCCGTGGTTTCTTGTACACCCGTGAAATTTGGCCAGGTTATTCAGTTTGCCTTGCTGCACAATTTCGCCTGCCTACCTCGGCCGCGGTTGCAAACATTCAGGCGTTGCAGCCAGATAGGCTGGTCCCCGTAGGACACTGCCAGCGGACTGGGTATAACTGCTTCCCTTTCTTCTCAACTGAGTGCTACTGATGCCAGCTTTGACGGCTACACTCTTACTAAACCGCAGCAGTAAGTTGAACCTCAACTCATGGCACTTTGTGAAAGTGTTGAGAACTAGAGCTCAGTTGTTTGGCACGCCACCACTGTCCATCCAGCACTATGGACGGCACTGCCTTCATCTGGCTCTAATTAGTCCACGGTTGTGTTCAGCCGAATGACCTCTGCCGGGAACACTCCGAATGATGTTCTGAGTTATTGCAACATAGGAGCGTTTCACTGCTTTCAAGGCTTCTCAGGAAGAATTCCGGAATCTTGCTGCCGGCAGGCCTCCGGCTGTTCCGGGTGAACATCTCCTTGTAAATCCCCCGTGGTTTCTTGTACACCCGTGAAATTTGGCCAGGTTATGCAGTTTGCATTGCTGCACAATTGCGCCTGCCTAGCTTGGCCCCGGTTGCAAACATTCAGGCGTGGCAGCCAGATAGGCTGGACCCGTAGGACATTGCCAGCGGACTGGGTGTATCTGCTTCCCGTTCTTCTCACCTAATTGCTACTGATTCCAGCTTTGACAGCTACACTCTACTCAACCGGCGCAGTAAGTTGAACCTCAACTTATGGCACTTTGTGAAAGTGTTGAGAAGTAGAGCTCACTTGTTTGGCACGCCACCACTGTCCATCCAGCACTATGGACGACACTGCCTACATCTGGCTCTAATTAGTCCACGGTTGTGTTCAGCCGAATGACCTCTGCCGGGAACACTCAGAATGAAGTTCTTAGTTATTGCAACATAGGAGCGTTACACTGCTCTCAAGGCTTCTCAGGAAGAATTCCAGAATCTTGCTGCCGGTTGGCCTCCGACTGTTCCCGGTGAACATCTCCTTGTAAATCCCCCGTGGTTTCTTGTACACCCGTGAAATTTGGCCAGGTTATGCAGTTTGCATTGCTGCACAACTGCGCCTGCCTAGCTCCGCCGCGGATGCAAAAATTCAGGCCTCGCAGCCAGATAGGATGGTCCCCGTAGGATACTGCCAATGGACTGGGAATATCTGCTTCCCGTTCTTCTCACCTGAGTGCTAATGATTCTAGCATTGACGGCTACACTCTACTCAACCGGAGCAGTAAGTTGAACCTCAACTCATGGCACTTTGTGAAACTGTTGAGAACTACAGCTCAGTTGTTTGGCACGCCACCACTGTCCATCCAGCACTATGGACGGCAATGCCTACATCTGGCTCTAATTAGTCCACGGTTGTGTTCAGCGGAATGACCTCTGCCGGGAACCCTCAGAATGAGGTTCTGAGTTATTGCAACATAGGAGCGTTTCACTGCTTTCAAGGCTTCTCAGGAAGAATTCCGGAATCTTGCTGCCAATAAGCCTCTGGCTCTTACAGGTTAACACCTCCTTGTAAATCCCCCGTGGTTGCGTGTACACCCGTGAAATTTGGCCAGGTTATGCAGTTTGCATGGCTGCACAATTGCGCCTGCCTACCTCGGCCGCGGTTGCAAAAATTCAGGCGTGGCAGCCAGATAGGCTGGTCCCCGTAGGACACTGCCAGCGGACTGGGTATATCTGCTTCACGTTCTTCTCACCTGAGTGCTACTGATTCCATGTTTGACGGCTACACTCTACTCAACCGGAGCAGTAAGTTGAACCTCAACTCATGGCACTTTGTGAAACTGTTGAGAACTACAGCTCAGTTGTTTGGCACGCCACCACTGTCCATCCAGCACTATGGACGGCAATGCCTACATCTGGCTCTAATTAGTCCACGGTTGTGTTCAGCCGAATGACCTCTGCCGGGAACACTCAGAATGAGGTTCTGAGTTATTTCAACATAGGAGCGTTTCACTGCTTTCAAGGCTTCTCAGGAAGAGTTCCGGAATCTTGCTGCCGGCAGGCCTCCGGCAGTTCCGGGTGAACATCTCCTGGTAAATCCCCTGTGGTTTCTTGTACACCCGTGAAATTTGGCCAGGTTATGCAGTTTATATTGCTGCACAATTGCGCCTGCCTAGCTCGGCCGCGGTTGCAAACATTCAGGCGTGGCAGCCAGATAGCCTGGTCCCCGTAGGACACTTCCAGCGGACTGGGTATATCTGCTTCCCGTTCTTCTCACCTGAGTGCTACTGATTCCAGCTTTGACGGCTACACTCTACTCAACCGGAGCAGTAAGTTGAACCTCAACTTAGGGCACTTTGTGAAAGTGTTGAGAACTAGAGCTCAGTTGTTTGGCACGCCACCACTCTCCATCCAGCCCTGTGGATGGCACTGCATACATCTGGCTCTATTTAGTCCACGGTTGTGTTCAGCCGAATGACCTCTGTCTGGAACACTCAGAATGAGGTTCTGAGTTATTGCAACATAGGAGCTTTTCACTGCTTTCAAGGCTTCTCAGGAAGCATTCTGGAATCTTGCTGCCGGCAGGCCTCCGGCTGTTCCGGGTGAACATCTCCTTGTAAATCCCCCGTGGTTTCTTGTACACCCTTGAAATTTGGCCAGGTTATACAGTTTGTATTGCTCCACAATTAAGCCTGCTTAGCTCGGCCGCGCTTGCAAACATTCAGGCGTGGCAGCCAGATAGGCTAGTCCCCGTAGGACTCTGCCAGCGGACTGTCTATATCTGCTTCACGTTCTTCTCACCTGAGTGCTACTGATTCCAGCTTTGACGGCTACACTCTACTCAACCGGAGCCGTAAGTTGAACCTCAACTTAGGGCACTTTGTGAAACTGTTGAGAACTAGAGCTCAGTTGTTTGGCACGCCACCACTGTCCATCCAGCACTATGGACGGCACTGCCTACATCTGGCTCTAATTAGTCCACGGTTGTGTTCAGCCGAATGACCTCTGCCGGGAACACTCAGAATGAGGTTCTGAATTATTGCAACACAGGAACGTTTCACTGCTTTCAAGGCTTCTCAGGAAGAATTCCGCAAGCTTGCTGCCGGCAAGCCTCCGGCTGTTCCGGGTGAACATCTCCTTGTAAATCCCCCGTGGTTTCTTGTACACCCGTGAAATTTGGCGAGGTTATGCAGTTTGCATTGCTGCACAATTGCGCCTGCCTAGCTCAGCCGCGGTTGCAAACATTCAGGCGTGGCATCCACATAGGCTGGTCCCCGTAGGACACTGCCAGCGGACTGGGTATATCTGCTTCCCGTTCTTCTCACCTGAGTGCTACTGATTCCAGCTTTGACGGCTACACTCTACTCAACCGGAGCAGTAAGTTGAACCTCAACTTATGGCCCTTTGTGAAACTGTGGAGAACTAGAGCTCAGTTGTTTGGCACGCCACCAATGTCCATCCAACACTATGGACGGCACTGCCTACATCTGGCTCTAATTAGTCCACGCTTGTGTTCAGCCGAATGACCTCTGCCGGGAACACTCAGAATGAGGTTCTGAGTTATTGCAACATAGGAGCGTTTCACTGCTTTCAAGGCTTCTCAGGAAGAATTCCGGAATCTTGCTGCCGTCAGGCCTCCGGCTGTTTCGGATGAACATCTCCTGGTAAATCCCCGGTGGTTTTTTGTACACCTGTGAAATTTGGCCAGGTTATGCAGTTTGCATTGCGGCACAATTGCGCCTGCCTACTTCTGGCGCGGTTGCCAACATTCAGGCGTGGCAGCCAGATAGCCTGGTCCCCGTAGGACACTGCCAGTGGACTGGGTATATATGCTTCCCGTTCTTCTCACCTGAGTGCTACTGATTCCCGCTTTGACGGCTACACTCTGCTCAACCGGAGCAGTAAGTTGAACCTCAACTTATGGCACTTTGTGAAATGTTGAGAACTAGAGCTCAGTTGTTTGGCACGCCACCACTGTCCATACAGCACTATGGACGGCACTGCCAACATCTGCCTCTAATTATTCCACGGTTGTGTTCAGTCGAATGACCTCTGCCGGGAACACTCAGAATGAGGTTCTGAGTTATTGCAACATAGGAGCGTTTCACTGCTTTCAAGGCTTCTCAGGAAGAATTCCGGAATCTTGCTGCAGGCAGGCCTCTGGCTGTTCCGGGTGAATATCTCCTTGTAAATCCCCCGTGGTTTCTGGTACACCCGTGAAATTTGGCCAGGTTATGCAGTTTGCATGGCTGCACAATTGTGCCTGCCTAGCTCGGCCGCGATTGCAAACATTCAGGCGTGGCAGCCAGATAGGCTGGTCCCCGTAGGACACTCTCAGCGGCCTGGGTATATCTGCTTCCCGTTCTTCTCACCTGAGTGCTACTGATTCCAGCTTTGACGGCTACATTCTACTCAACCGGAGTAGTAAGTTGAACCTCAACTCATGGCACTTTGTGAAAGTGTTTAGAACTACAGCTCAGTTGTTTGGCACGCCACCACTGTCCATCCAGCACTATGGACGGCACTGCCTACATCTGGCTCTAATTAGTCCACGGTTGTGTTCAGCCGAATGACCTCTGCCGGGAACACTCATAATGAGGTTCTGAGTTATTGCAACATAGGAGCGTTTCACTGCTTTCAAGGCTTCTCAGGAAGAATTCCGTAAACTTGCTGCCAGTAGGCCTCTGGCTCTTACAGGTTAACATCTCCTTGTAAATCCCCCGTGGTTTCTTGTACACCCGTGAAATTTGGCCAGGTTATGCAGTTTGCATGGCTGCACAATTGTGCCTGCCTAGCTCAGCCGCGGTTGCAAACATTCAGACATGGCAGCCAGATAGGCTGGCCCCTGAAGGACACTGCCAGCGGACTGGGTATATCTGCTTCCCGTTCTTCTCACCTGAGTACTACTGATTCCAGCTTTGACGGCTACACTATACTCAACAGGAGCAGTAAGATGAACCTCAAGTTATGGCACTTTGTGAAATGTTGAGAACTAGAGCTCAGTTGTTTGGCACGCCACCACTGTCCATACAGCACTATGGACGGCACTGCCTACATCTGGCTCTAATTAGTCCACGGTTGTGTTCAGTCGAATGACCTCTGCCGGGAACACTCAGAATGCGGTTCTGAGTTATTGCAACATAGGAGCGTTTCACTGCTTTCAAGGCTTCTCAGAAAGAATTCCGGAATCTTGCTGCCGTCAGGCCTCCTGCTGTTCCGGGTGAAGATCTCCTTGTAAATCCCCAGTGGTTTTTTGTACACCCGTGAAATTTGGCCAGGTTATGCCGTTTGCATTGCTGCACAATTGCGCCTGCCTACCTCTGGCGCGGTTGCAAACATTCAGGTGTGGCAACCAGATGGGCTGGTCCCCGTAGGACACTGCCAGCGGACTGGGTAAATCTGCTTCCCGTTCTATTCACCTGAGTGCTACCAATTCCAGCTTTGACGGCTAAACTCTACTCATCCGGAGCAGTAAGTTGAACCTCAACTTAGGGCACTTTGTGAAAATGTTGAGAACCAGAGCTCAGTTGTTTGGCACGCCACCACTGTCCATCCAGCACTATGGACGGCACTGCTTACATCTGGCTCTAATTAGTCCATGGTTGTGTTCAGCCGAATCACCTCTGCCGGGAACACTCCGAATGATGTTCTGAGTTATTGCAACATAGGAGCGTTTCACTGCTTTCAAGGCTTCTCAGGAAGAATTCCGGAATCTTGCTGCCTGCAGGCCTTCAGCTGTTCCGGGTAAACATCTCCTTGTAAATCCCCCGTGGTTTCTTGTACATCTGTGAAATTTGGCCAGGTTATGCAGTTTGCATTGCTGCACAATTGCGCCTGCCTAGATCGGCCACGTTTGCAAATATTCAGGCGTGGCAGCCAGATAGGCTGGTCCCCGTAGGACACTGCCAGCGGACTGGGTATATCAGCTTCCCGTTCTTCTCACCTGAGTGCTACCCATTCCAGCTTTGACGGCTACACTCTATTAAATGGAGCAGTAAGTTGAACCTCAACTTATGGCACTTTATGAAAGTGTTGAAAACTAGAGCTCAGTTGTTTGGCACGCCACCAATGTCCATCCAGCACTATGGACGGCATTGCCTACATCTGGCTCTAATTAGTCCACGGTTGTGTTCAGCCGAATGACCTCTGCTGGCAACACTCAGAATTAGGTTCTGAGTTATTGCAACATAGGAGCGTTTCACTGCTTTCAAGGCTTCTCAGGAAGAATTCCGTAAACTTGCTGCCAGTAGGCCTCTGGCTCTTACAGGTTAACATCTCCTTGTAAATCCCCCGTGTTTTCCTGTAGACCCGTGAAATTTGGCCAGGTTATGCAGTTTGCATGGCTGCACAATTGCGCCTGCCTAGCTCAGCCGCGGTTGCAAACATTCAGACATGGCAGCCAGATAGGCTGGCCCCTGAAGGACACTGCCAGCGGACTGGGTATATCTGCTTCCCGTTCTTCTCACCTGAGTGCTACTGATTCCAGCTTTGACGGCTACACTCTACTAAACCGGCGCAGTAATTTGAACCTCAACTGATGACACTTTGTGAAAGTGTTGAGAACTAGAGCTCAGTTGTTTGGCACGCCAGCACTATCCATCCAGCACTATGGACGGCACTGCCTACATCTGGCTCTAATTAGTCCACGGTTGTGTTCAGCCGAATGACCTCTTCCGGGAACACTCAGAATGAGGTTCTGAGTTATTGCAACATAGGAGCGTGTCACTGCTTTCAAGGCTTCTCAGGAAGAATTCCGGAAACTTGCTGCCAGTAGGCCTCTGGCTCTTACAGGTTAACATCTCCTTGTAAATCCCCCGTGGTTTCTTGTACACCCGTGAAATTTGACCAGGTTATGCAGTTTGCATTGCTGCACAATTGCGCCTGCCTAGCTCGGCCGCGGTTGCAAACATTCAGGCATGGCAGCCAGATAGGCTGGCCCCTGAAGGACACTGCCAGCGGACTGGGTATATCTGCTTCCCGTTCTTCTCACCTGAGTGCTACTGATTCCAGCTTTGACGGCTACACTCTACTAAACCGGCGCATTAAGTTGAACCTCAACTTATGGCACTTTGTGAAACTGTTGAGAACTAGAGCTCAGTTGTTTGGCACGCCAGCACTATACATCCAGCACTATGGACGGCAGTGCCTACATCTGGCTCTAATTTGTCCACGGTTGTGTTCAGCCGAATGACCTCTGCCGGGAACACTCAGAATGAGATTCTGAGTTATTGCAACATAGGAGCGTTACACTGCTCTCAAGGCTTCTCAGGAAGAATTCCAGAATCTTGCTGCCGGTAGGCCTCCGGCTGTTCCGGGTGAACATCTCCTTGTAAATCCCCCTTGTTTTCTTGTACACCCGTGAAATTTGGCCAGGTTATGCAGTTTGCATGGCTGCATAATTGCGCCGGCGTAGCTCGGCCGCGGTTGCAAACATTCAGGCGTGGCAGCCAGATAGGCTGGTCCCCGTAGGACACTGCCAGCGGACTGGGTATATCTGCTTCCCGTTCTTCTCACCTAGTGCTACTGATTCCAGCTTTGACCCCTACACTCTACTCAACCGGAGCAGTAAGTTGAACCTCAACTTATGGCACTTTGTGAAAGTGTTGAGAACTAGAGCTCAGTTGTTTGGCAAGCCACCAATGTCCATCCAGCACTGTGGACGGCACTGCCTACATCTGGCTCTAATTAGTCCATGGTTGTGTTCAGCCGAATGACCTCTGCCGTGAACACTCAGAATGAGGTTCTGAGTTATTGCAACATAGGAGCGTTTCACTGCTTTCAAAGCTTCTCAGGAAGAATTCCGGAATCTTGATGCCGTCAGGCCTCCGGCTGTTCCGGGGTACATCTCCTTGTAAATCCCCCGTGGTTTCTTGTACACCCGTGAAATTTGGCCAGGTTATGCAGTTTGAATTGCTGCACAAATGCGCCTTCCAAGCCCGGCCGCGGTTGCAAACATTCAGGCGTGGCAGCCAGATAGGCTGGTCCCCCTAGGACACTGCCAGCGGATTGGGTATATCTGCTTCCCGTTCTTCTCACCTGAGTGCTACTGATTCCAGCTTTGACGGCTACACTCTACTCAACCGGAGCAGTAAGTTGAACTTCAACTTTTGGCACTTTGTGAAACTGTTGAGAACTAGAGCTCAGTTGTTTGGCACGCCACCACTGTCCATCCAGCACTATGCACGGCACTGCCTACATCTGGCTCTAATTAGTCCACGGTTGTGTTCAGCCGAATGACCTCTGCTGGGAACACTCAGATTTAGGTTCTGAGTTATTGCAACATAGGAGCCTTTCACTGCTTTCAAGGCTTCTCAGGAAGGTTTCCGGAATCTTGCTGCCGGCAGGCCTCCGGCTGTTCCGGGTGAATATCTCCTTGTAAATCCCGCCTGGTTTCTTGTACACCTGTGAAATTTGGCCAGGTTATGCAGTTTGCATTGCTGCACTATTGCGCCTGCCTAGCTCGGCCTTGGTTGCAAACATTCAGGTGTGGCAGCCAGATAGGCTGGTCCCCGAAGGTCACTGCCAGCGGACTGGGTATATTTGCTTCCCTTTCTTCTCACCTGAGTGCTATTGATGGCAGCTTTGACAGCTACACTCTACTGAACCGCAGGAGTAAATTGAACCTCAACTTATGGCACTTTGTGAAAGTGATGAGAACTAGAGCTCAGTTGTTTGGCACGCCACAACTGTCCATCCAGCACTATGGACGGCACTGCCTACATCTGGCTCTAATTAGTCCACGGTTGTGTTCATCCGAATGACCTCTGCCGGGAACACTCAGAATGAGGTTCTGAGTTATTGCAACATAGGAGCGTTTCACTGCTTTCAAGGCTTCTCAGGAAGATTTCCGGAATCTTGATTCCGGCAGGCCTCTGGCTGTTCCGGGTGAACATCTCCTTGTAAATCCCCCGTGGTTTCTTGTACACCCGTGAAATTTGGCCAGGTTATGCAGTTTGCATTGCTGCACAATTGCGCCTGCCAAGCTCGGCCGTGGTTGCAAAAATTCAGGCTTGGCAGCCAGATAGGCTGGTCCCCGTAGGACACTGCAAGCGGACTGGGTATATCTGCTTCCCGTTCTTCTCACCTGAGTGCTACTGATTCCAGCTTTGACGGCTACACTCTACTTGAGCAGTAAGTTGAACCTCAAATTATGGCACTTTTTGAAACTGTTGAGAACTAGAGCTCAGTTGTTTGGCACGCCACCACTGTCCATCCAACACTATGGACGGCAATGCCTTCATCTGGCTCTAATTAGTCCACGGTTGTGTTCAGCCTAATGACCTCTGCCGGGAACACTCAGAATGAGGTTCTGAGTTATTGCAACATAGGAGCGTTTCACTGCTTTCAAGGCTTCTCAGGAAGAATTCCGGAATCTTGCTGCCGGCAGGCCTCCGGCTGTTCCGGGTGAACAACACCTTGTCAATCCCCCGTAGTTTCTTCTACACCCGTGAAATTTGGCCAGGTTATGCAGTTTGCATTGCTACACAAATGCGCCTGCCTAGTTTGTCCCCGGTTTCAAACATTCAGGCGTGGCAGCCACATAGGCTGGTCCCCGAAGGAAACTGCCAGCGGACTGGATATATCTGCTTCCCGTTCTTCTCACCTGAGTGCTACTGATTCCAGTTTTGACGGCTACACTCTACTCAACCGGCGCAGTAAGTTGAACCTCAACTTATGGTACTTTGTGAAAGTGTTGAGAACTAGAGCTCAGTTGTTTGGCACGCCACCACTGTCCATCCAGCACTATGGACGGCATTGCCTACATCTGGCTCTAATTAGTCCACGGTTGTCTTCAGCCGAATCACCTCTGCCGGGAACACTCCGAATGAGGTTCTGAGTTATTGCAACATAGGAGCGTTTCACTGCTTTCAAGACTTCTCAGGAAGAATTCCGGAATCTTGCTTCAGGTAGGCCTCTGGCTGTTCCGGGTGAATATTTCCTTGTAAATCCCCCGTGGTGCCTTGTACACCAGTGAAATTTGTTCAGGTTATGCCCTTTGCATTGCTGCACAACTGCGCCTGCCTAGCTCGGCCGCGGTTGCAAAAATTCAGGCGTCGCAGCCAGATAGGCTGGTCCCCGTAGGATACTGCCAGCGGACTGGGAATATCTGCTTCCCGTTCTTCTCACCTGAGTGATACTGATTCCAGCTTTGACGGCTACACTCTACTCAACCGGAGCAGTAAGTTGAACTTCTTCTTATGGCACTTTGTGAAAGTGTTCAGACCTAGAGCTCAGTAGTTTGGCACGCCACCACTGTCCATCCAGCACTATGGACGGCACTGCCTACATCTGGCTCTAATTAGTCCACGGTTGTGTTCAGCCGAATGATCTCTGCCGGGAACACTCAGAATGAGGTTCTGAGTTATTACAACATAGGAGCGTTTCACTGCTTTCAAGGTTTCTCAGGAAGAATTCAGGAATCTGGCTCCCGGCATGCCTCGGGTTGTTCCGGGTCAACATCTTGTAAATCCCCCGTGGTTTCTTGTACACCCGTGAAATTTGGCCAGGTTATGCAGTTTGCATGGCTGCACAATTGCGCCTGCCTAGCTTGGCCG
Organism: Dipodomys merriami; assembly: GCF_024711535.1. NCBI lineage: Eukaryota > Metazoa > Chordata > Mammalia > Rodentia > Heteromyidae > Dipodomys > Dipodomys merriami. Next base: position 190,094 of record NW_027206028.1, read on the forward strand.
CGGTTGCAAACATTCAGGCTTGGCAGCCAGATAGGCTGGTCCCCGTAGGACACTGCCAGCAGACTGGGTATATCTGCTTTGCGTTCTTCTCACCTGAGTGCTACTGATTCCAGCTTTGACCGCTATACTCTACTCAACCAGAGCACTAAGTTCAACCTCTACATATGGCATTTTGTGAAACTATTGAGAACTAGAGCTCAGTTGTTTGGCACGCCACCGCTGTCCATCCAGCACTATGGACGGCACTGCCTACATCTGGCTCTAATTAGTCCACGGTTGTGTTCAGCCGAATGACCTCTGCCGGGAACACTCAGAATGAGGTTCTGAGTTATTGCAACATAGGAGCGTTTCACTGCTTTCAAGGCTTCTCAGGAAGAATTCCGGAATCTTGGTGCCGGCAGGCTTCGGCTGTTCCGGGTGAACATCTCCTTGTAAATCCCCCGTGGTTTCTTGTACACCCGTGAAATTTGACCAGGTTATGCAGTTTGCATGGCTGCACAATTGTGCCTGCCTAGCTCGGCCGCGGTTGCAAACATTCAGGCGTGGCAGCCAGATAGGCTGGTCCCCGTAGGACACTGCCAGCGGACTGGGTATATCTGCTTCCCGTTCTTCTCACCTGAGTGCTACTGATTCCAGCTTTGACGGTACACTCTACTCAACCGGAGAAGTAAGTTGAACCTCTATTTATGGCACTTTGTGAAAGTGTTGAGAACTAGAGCTCAGTTGTTTGGCACGCCACCACTGTCCATCCAGCACTATGGACGGCACTGCCTACATCTGGCTCTAATTAGTCCAGGGTTGTGTTCAGCCGAATGACCTCTGCCGGGAACACTCAGAATGAGGTTCTGAGTTATTGCAACGTAGGAGCGTATCACTGCTTTCAAGGCTTCTCAGGAAGAATACCGGAATCTTGCTGCCAGCAGGCCTCCGGCTGTTCCGGGTGAACATCTCCTTGTAAATCCCCCGTGGTTTCTTGTACACCCGTGAAATTTGGCCAGGTTATGCAGTTTGCATTGCTGCACATTTGCGCCTGCCTTGCTCGGCCTCGGTTGCAACTATTCATGCAGGGCAGCCTGATAGGATGGTCCCCGTAGGACTCTGCCAGCGGACTGGGTATATCTGCTTCCCGTTCTTCTCACCTCAGTGCTACTGATTCCAGCTTTGATGGTTACACTCTACTCAACCGTAGCAGTAAGTTGAACCTCAACTTATGGCTCTTTGTGAAAGTGATGAGAACTAGAGCTCAGTTGTTTGGCAGGCCACCACTGTCCATCCAGCACTATGGACGGCACTGCCTACATCTGGCTCTAATTAGTCCATGGTTGTGTTCAGCCGAATGACCTATGCCGGGAACACTCAGAATGAGTTTCTGAGTTATTTCAACATAGGAGCGTTTCACTGCTTTCAAGGCTTCTCAGGAAGAATTCCGGAATCTCGCTGCCGGCAGGCCTGCGGCTGTTCCGGGTGAACATCTCCTTGTAAACCCCCGAGCTTTCTTTTACACCCGTGAAATTTGACCAGGTTATGCAGTTTGCATAGCTGCACAATTGCACCTGCCTAGCTCGTCGACGGTTGGAAACATTTAGGCGTGGCAGCCAGATATGCTGGTCCCGGTAGGACACTGCCAGCGGACTGGGTATATCTGCTTCCTGTTCTTCTCACCTGAGTGCTACTGATTCCAGCTTTCGCGGCTACACTCTACTCAACCGGAGCAGTAAGCTGAACCTCCATTTATGGCACTTTGTGAAACTGTTGAGAACTAGAGCTCAGTTGTTTGGCACGCGACCACTGTCCATCCAGCACTATGGTAGGCACTGCGTACATCTGGCTCTAATTAGTCCACGGTTGTGTTCAGCCGAATGACCTCTGCTGGGAACACTCAGAATGATGTTCTGAGTTATTGCAACATAGGAGCGTTACACTGCTTTCAAGGCTTCTCAGGAAGAATTCCGGAATCTTGCTGCCGGCAAGGCCTCCGGCTTTTCCGGTTGAACATCTCCTTGTAAATCCCCCATGGTTTCTTGTACACCCGTGAAATTTGGATAGGTTATGCAGTTTGCATTACTGCACAATTGTGCCTGCCAAGCTCGGCCCCTGTTCCAAATATTAAGGTGTGGCAGCCAGAGAGGCTGGTCCCCGTAGGACACTGCCAGCGGACTGGGTATATCTGCTTCCCGTTCTTCTCACCTGAGTGCTACTGATTCCACCTTTGACGGCTACACTCTACTCAACCGGCGCAGTAAGTTGAACCTCAACTTATGGCACTTTGTGAAACTTGAGAACTAGAGCTCAGTTGTTTGGCACACCACCACTGTCCATCCAGCACTATTGACGGCACTGCCTACATCTGGCTCTAATTAGTCCACGGTTGTGTTCAGCCGAATGACCTCTGCCGGGAACACTCAGAATGAGTTTCTGAGTTATTGCAACATAGGAGCGTTTCACTGCTTTCAAGGCTTCTCAGGAAGAAATCCGGAATCTTGCTGTCGTCAGGCCTCCGGCTGTTCCGGGTGAACATCTCCTTGTAAATCCCCCATGGTTTCTTGTACACCCGTGAAATTTGGCAAGGTTATGCAGTTTGCATTGCTGCACAATTGCTCCTGGATAGCTCGGCCTTGGTTGCAAATATTCAAGCGTGGCAGCCAGATAGGCTGGTCCCCGTAGGACACTGCTAGCGGACTGGGTATATCTGCTTCCCGTTCTTCTCACTTGAGTGCTACTGATTCCAGCTTTGACGGCTACACTCTACTCAACCGGAGCAGTAAGTAGAAAGTCAACTTATGGCATTTTGTGAAAGTGTTGAGAACTAGAGCTCAGTTGTTTGGCATGCCACCACTGTCCATCCAGCACTATGGACGGCACTGCTTACATCTGGCTCTAATTAGTCCACGGTTGTGTTCAGCCGAATGACCTCGGCCGGGGACACTCAGAATGATGTTCTGAGTTATTGCAACATGGGAGCGTTTCAATGCATTCAAGGCTTCTCAGGAAGAATTCCGGAATCTTGCTGCCGGCAGGCCTCCGGCTGTTCCGGGTGAACATCTCCTTGTAAATCCCCCGTGGTTTCTTGTACACCCGTGAAATTTAACCAGGTTATGCAGTTTGCATTGCTGCACATTTGCGCCTGCCTTGCTCGGCCTCGGTTGCAACTATTCATGAAGGGCATCCTGATAGGATGGTCCCCGTAGGACTCTGCCAGCGGACTGGGTATATCTGCTTCCCGTTCTTCTCACCTCAGTGCTACTGATTCCAGCTTTGATGGTTACACTCTACTCAACCGTAGCAGTAAGTTGAACCTCAACTTATGGCTCTTTGTGAAAGTTATGAGAACTAGAGCTCAGTTGTTTAGCACCCCAACACTGTCCATCCAGCACTATGGACGGCACTGCCTACATCTGGCTCTAATTAGTCTACGGTTGTGTTCAGCCGAATGACCTCTGCCGATAACACTCAGAATGAGTGTTATGAGTTATTGCAACATAGGAGCGTTTCACTGCTTTCAAGGCTTCTCACGAAGAATTCCGGAATCTTGCTGCCGGCATTCCTCCGGCCGTTTGGGGTGAACATCTCCTTGTAAATCCCCCGTGGTTTCTTGTACACGCGTGAAATTTGGCCAGGTTATGCAGTTTGCATTGTTACACAATTGCGCCTGCCTAGCTCGGACGTGGTTGCAAACATTCAGGCGTGGCAGCCAAATAGGCTGGTCCCCGTAGGACACTGCCAGCGGACTGGGTATATCTGCTTCCCTTTCTACTCACATGAGTGCTACTGATTCCAGGTTTGACCGGTACACTCTACTCAACAGGAGCAGTAAGTTGAACTTCAACTTATGGCACTTTGTGAAAGTGATGAGAACTAGAGCTCAGTTGTTTGGCACACCACCACTGTCCATCCAGCACTATGGACGGCACTGCCTACATCTGGCTCTAATTAGTCGATGGTTGTGTTCAGCAGAATGACCTCTGCAGGGAACACTCAGAATGATGTTCTGAGTTATTGCAACATAGGATCGTTTCAAAGCTATCAAGGCTTCTCAGGAAGAATTCCGGAATCTTGCTGCCGGCAGGCTTCCGAAAATTCCGGGTAAACATCTCCTTGTAAATCCCCCGTGGTTTCTTGTACACCCGTGAAATTTTGCCAGGTTATGCAGTTTGCATTGCTGCAAAATTGCGCCTGCCTAGCTCGGCCAAGGTTGCAACATTCAGGCGTGGCAGCCAGATAGGCTGGTCCCCGTAGGACACTGCCAGCGGACTGGGTATATCTGCTTCCCGTTCTTATCACCTGAGTGCTACTGATTCCAGCTTTGACGGCTACACTCTACACAACCTGAGCAGTAAGTTGAACCTCAACTTATGGCACTTTGTGAAAGTGTTGAGAACTAGAGATCAGTTGTTTGGCACGCCACCACTGTCCATCAAGCACTATGGATGGCAATGCCTCCATCTGGCTCTAATTAGTCCAGGGTTGTGTTCAGCCGAATGACCTATGCCGGGAACACTCAGAATGAGGTTCTGAGTTATTGCAACATAGGAGCGTTTCATTGCTTTCAAGGCTTCTCAGGAAGAATTCCGGAATCTTGCTGTCCGCAGGCCTCCGGCTGTTCTGGGTGAACATCTCCTTGTAAATCCCCCGTGGTTTCTTGTACACCCCTGAAATCTGGCCAGGTTATGCAGTTTGCATTGCTGCACAATTGCGCCTGCCTAGCTCGGCCTCAGTTGCAAGTCTTCAGGCGTGGCAGGCAGATGGGCTGGTCCCCGTAGGACACTGCCAGCGGACTGGGTATATCTGCTTCCCGTTCTTCTCACCTGAGTGCTACTTATTCCAGCTTTGACCGCTACACTCTACTCTACCGGAGCAGTAAGTTGAACCTCTACTTATGGCATTTTGTGAAAGTGATGAGAACTAGAGCTCAGTTGTTTGGCACGCCACCACTGTCCATCCAGCACTATGGACATCACTGCCTACATCTGGCTCTAATTAGTCCACGGTTGTGTTCAGCCGAATGACCTCTGCCGGGAACACTCAGAATGAGGTTCTGAGTTATTGCAACATAGGAGCGTTTCACTGCTTTCAAGGCTTCTCAGGAAGAATTCCGGAATCTTACTGCCGGCAGGCCTCCGGCAGTTCCGGGTGAACATCTCCTTGTAAATCCCCCATGGTTTCTTGTACACCCTTGAAATTTGAACAGGTTATGCAGTTTGCATTGCTGCACAATTGCGCCTGCCTAGCTCAGCCGCGGTTGGAAACATTCAGGCGTGGCAGCCAGATAGGCTGGTCCCCGTAGGACACTGCCAGCGGACTGGGTATATCTGCTTCCCGTTCTTCTCACCTGAGTACTACTGATTCCAGCTTTGACGGCTACACTCTACTCAACCGGAACAGTAAGTTGAACCTCAACTTATGGCACTTTGTGAAAGTGATGAGAACTAGAGCTCAGTTGTTTGGCACGCCAACACTGTCCATCCAGCACTATGGACGGCACTGCCTACATCTGGCTCTAATTAGTCCACGATTGTGTTCAGCCGAATGACCTGTGCCGGGAACACTCAGAATGAGGTTCTGAGTTATTGCAACATAGGAGCGTTTCACTGCTTTCAAGGCTTCTCAGGAAGAGTTCCGGAATCTTGCTGCCTGCCGGCGTCCGGCTGTTCCGGGTGAACATCTCCTTGTAAATCCCCCGTGGTTACTTGTACACCCGTGAAATTTGGCCAGGTTATGCAGTTTGCATTGCTGCACAATTGCGCCTGCCTAGCTCGGCCGGGGTTGCAAACATTCAGGCGTGGCAGCCAGATAGGCTGGTCCCCGTAGGACACTGCCTGCGGACTGGGTATATCTGCTTCCCGTTCTTCTCACCTGAGTGCTACTGATTCCAGCTTTGACAGCTACACTCTACTCTACCGGAGCAGTAAGTTGAACCTCAATTTATGGCACTTTGTGAAAGTGTTGAGAACTAGAGCTCAGTTGTTTGGCACGCCACCACTGTCCATCCAGCACTATGGACGGCACTGCCTACATCTGGCTCTAATTAGTCCACGGTTGTGTTCAGCCGAATGATTTCTGCCGGGAACACTCAGAATGAGGTTCTGAGTTATTGCAACATAGGAGCGTTTCGCTGCTTTCAAGGCTTCTCAGGAAGAATTCCGGAAACTTGCTGCCGGCAGGCCTCCGGCTGTTCCGGGTGAACATCTCCTTGTAAATCCCCCGTGGTTTTTTGTACACCCATGAAATTTGGTTAGGTTATGCAGTTTGCATTGCTGCACAATTTCGCCTGCCTAGCTAGGCCGCGCTTTCAAACATTCAGGTGTTTCAGCCAGATAGGCTGGTCCCCGTAGGACACTGCCAGCGGACTGGGTATATCTGCTTCCCGTTCTTCTCACCTGAGTGTTACTGATTCCAGGTTTGACCGCTACACTCTACTCAACCGGAGCAGTAAGTTGAACCTCAACTTAGGGCACTTTGTGAAACTGTTGAGAACTAGAGCTCAGTTGTTTGGCACGCCACCACTATCCATCCAGCACTATGGACGGCACTGCCTACATCTGGCTCTAATTAGTCCACGATTGTGTTCAGCCGAATGACCTCTGCCTGGAACACTCAGAATGAGGTTCTGAGTTATTGCAACATAGGAGCGTTTCACTGCTTTCAAGGCTTCTCAGGAAGAATTCCGGAATCTTGCTGGCAGCAGGCCTCCGGCTGTTCCGCGTGAACATCTCCTTGTAAATCACCCGCGGTTCCTTGTACACCCGTGAAATTTGGCCTGGTTATGCAGTTTGCATTGCTGCACAATTGCGCCTGCCTAGCTCGGCCGCGGTTGCAAACATTCAGGCGTGGCAGCCAGATAGGCTGGTCCCCGTAGTACACTGCTTGCGGACTGGGTATATCTGCTTCCCGTTCTTCTCACCTGAGTGCTACTGATTCCAACTTTGACGGCTACACTCTACTCAACCGGAGCAGTAAGTTGAACCTCAACTTATGGCACTTTGTGAAAGTGATGAGAACTAGAGCTCAGTTGTTTGGCACGCCACCACTGTCCATCCAGCACTATGGACGGCACTGCCTACATCTGGCTCTAATTAGTCCACGATTGTGTTCAGCCGAATGACCTCTGCCTGGAACACTCAGAATGAGGTTCTGAGTTATTGCAACATAGGAGCGTTTCACTGCTTTCAAGGCTTCTCAGGAAGAATTCCGGAATCTTGCTGGCAGCAGGCCTCCGGCTGTTCCGGGTGAACATCTCCTTGTAAATCACCCGCGGTTCCTTGTACACCCGTGAAATTTGGCCAGGTTATGCAGTTTGCATTGCTGCACAATTGCGCCTGCCGAGCTCGGCCGCGGTTGCAAACATTCAGGCGTGGCAGCCAGATAGGCTGGTCCCCGTAGTACACTGCTTGCGGACTGGGTATATCTGCTTCCCGTTCTTCTCACCTGAGTGCTACTGATTCCAACTTTGACGGCTACACTCTACTCAACCGGAGCAGTAAGTTGAACCTCAACTTATGGCACTTTGTGAAAGTGATGAGAACTAGAGCTCAGTTGTTTGGCACGCCACCACTGTCCATCCAGCACTATGGACGGCACTGCCTACATCTGGCTCTAATTACTCCATGGTTGTGTTCAGCCGAATGACCTCTGCCAGGAACACTCAGAATGAGGTTCTGAGTTATTGCAACATAGGAGCGTTTCACTGCTTTCAAGGCTTCTCAGGAAGAATTCCGGAATCTTGCTGCCGGCAGTCCTCCGGCAGTTCCGGGTGAACATCTCCTGGTCAATCCCCCGTGGTTTCTTGTACACCCGTGAAATTTGGCCAGGTTATGCAGTTTGCATTGCTGCACAATTGCGCCTGCCTAGCTCGGCCGCGGTTGCAAATATTCAGGCGTGGCAGCCAGATAGGCTGGTCTCCGTAGGACACTGCCAGCGGACTAGCTATATCTGCTTCACGTTCTTCTCACCTGAGTGCTACTGATTCCACCTTTGACCGCTACACTCTACTCAACCGGAGCCGTAAGTTGAACCTCAACTTAGGGCACTTTGTGAAACTGTTGAGAACTAGAGCTCAGTTGTTTGGCACGCCACCACTGTCCATCCAGCACTATGGACGGCACTGCCTACATCTGGCTCTAATTAGTCCACGATTGTGTTCAGCCGAATGACCTCTGCCTGGAACACTCAGAATGAGGTTCTGAGTTATTGCAACATAGGAGCGTTTCACTGCTTTCAAGGCTTCTCAGGAAGAATTCCGGAATCTTGCTGGCAGCAGGCCTCCGGCTGTTCCGGGTGAACATCTCCTTGTAAATCACCCGCGGTTCCTTGTACACCCGTGAAATTTGGCCAGGTTATGCAGTTTGCATTGCTGCACAATTGCGCCTGCCTAGCTCGGCCGCGGTTGCAAACATTCAGGCATGGCAGCCAGATAGGCTGGTCCCCGTAAGGACACTGCCAGAGGACTGGCTATATCTGCTTCCCGTTCTTCTCACCTGAGTGCTACTGATTCCAGCTTTGACGGCTACACTCTACTCAACCGGAGCAGTAAGTTGAACCTCAACTTATGGCACTTTGTGAAACTGTTGAGAACTAGAGCTCAGTTGTTTGGCACGCCACCACTGTCCATCCAGCACTATGGACGGCACTGCCTACATCTGGCTCTAATTAGTCCACGGTTGTGTTCAGCCGAATGACCTCTGCCGGGAACACTCAGAATGAGGTTCTGAGTTATTTCAACATAGGAGCGTTTCACTGCTTTCAAGGCTTCTCAGGAAGAATTCCGGAATCTTACTGCCGGCAGGCCTCCGGCTGTTCCGGGTGAACATCTCCTTGTAAATCCCCCGTGGTTTCTTGTACACCCGTGAAATTTGGCCAGGTTATGCAGTTTGCATTGCTGCACAATTGCGCCTGCCTAGCTCGGCCGCGGTTGCAAATATTCAGGCGTGGCAGCCAGATAGGCTGGTCTCCGTAGGACACTGCCAGCGGACTAGCTATATCTGCTTCACGTTCTTCTCACCTGAGTGCTACTGATTCCACCTTTGACCGCTACACTCTACTCAACCGGAGCCGTAAGTTGAACCTCAACTTAGGGCACTTTGTGAAACTGTTGAGAACTAGAGCTCAGTTGTTTGGCACGCCACCACTGTCCATCCAGCACTATGGACGGCACTGCCTACATCTGGCTCTAATTAGTCCACGGTTGTGTTCAGCTGAATGACCTCTGCCGGGAACACTCAGAATGAGGTTCTGAGTTATTGCAACATAGGAGCGTTTCACTGCTTTCAAGGCTTCTCAGGAAGAATTCCGGAATCTTGCTGCCGGCCGGCCTCCGGCTGTTCCGGGTGAACACCTCCTTGTAAATCCCCCGTGGTTTCTTGTACATCCGTGAAATTTGGCCAGGTTATGCAGTTTGCATTGCTGCACAATTGCGCCTGCCTAGCTCAGCCACGGTTGCAAACATTCAGGCGTGGCAGCCAGATAGCCTGGTCCCCGTAGGACACTGCCAGCGGACTGGGTATATCTGCTTCCCGTTCTTCTCACCTGAGTGCTACTGATTCCAGCTTTGACGTCTGCACTCTACTCAACCGGAGCAGTAAGTTGAACCTCAACTTAGGGCACTTTGTGAAACTGTTGAGAACTAGAGCTCAGTTGTTTGGCACGCCACCACTCTCCATCCAGCCCTATGGACGGCACTGCCTACATCTGGCTCTAATTAGTCCACGGTTGTGTTCAGCCGAATGACCTCTGTCTGGAAAACTCAGAATGAGGTTCTGAGTTATTGCAACATAGGAGCGTTTCACTGCTTTCAAGGCTTCTCAGGAAGAATTCTGGAATCTTGCTGCCGGCAGGCCTCCGGCTGTTCCGGGTGAACATCTCCTTGTAAATCCCCCGTGGTTTCTTCTACACCCTTGAAATTTGTCCAGGTTATACAGTTTGTATTGCTGCACAATTCCGCCTGCTTAGCTCGGCCGCGCTTGCAAACATTCAGGCGTGGCAGCCAGATAGGCTAGTCCCAGTAGGCTCTGCCAGCGGACTGTCTATATCTGCTTCCCGTTCTTCTCACCTGAGTGCTACTGATTCCAGCTTTGACGGCTACACTCTACTCAACCGGAGCCGTAAGTTGAACCTCAATTTAGGGCTCTTTGTGAAACTGTTGAGAAATTGAGCTCAGTTGTTTGGCACGCCACCACTGTCCATCCAGCACTATGGACGGCACTGCCTACATCTGGCTCTGATTAGTCCACCGTTGTGTTCAGCCGAATGACCTCAGCCGGGGACACTCAGAATGATGTTCTGAGTTATTGCAACATAGGAGCGTTTCACTGCTTTCAAGGCTTCTCAGGAAGAATTCCGGAATCTTACTGCCGGCAGGTCTCTGGCAGTTCCGGCTGAACATCTCCTTGTAAATCCCCCGTGGTTTCTTGTTCACCCGTGATATTTGGCCAGGTTATGCAGTTTGCATTGCTGCACAATTGTGCCTGCCTAGCTCGGCCGTGGTTGCAAACATTCAGGTGTGGCAGCCAGATAGGCTGATCCCCGTAGGACACTTCCAGCAGACTGGGTATATCTGCTTCCCGTTCTTCTCCCCTGAGTGCTACTGATTCCATCTTTGACGGCTACACTCTACTCCACCGGAGCAGTAAGTTGAACCTCAACTCATGGCACTTTGTGAAACTGTTGAGAACTAGAGCTCAGTTGTTTGGCACGCCACCACTGTCCATCCAGCACTATGGACGGCACTGCCTACATCTGGCTCTAATTAGTCCACGGTTGTGTTCAGCTGAATGACCTCTGCCGGGAACACTCAGAATGAGGTTCTGAGTTATAGCAACATAGGAGCGTTTCACTGCTTTCAAGGCTTCTCAGATAGAATTCCGGAATCTTGCTGCCGGGAGGCCTCCGGCTCTTCCGGGTGAACATCTCCTTGTAAATCCCCCGTGGTTTCTTGTACATCCGTGAAATTTGGCCAGGTTATGCAGTTTGCATTGCTGCACAATTGCGCCTGCATAGCTCGGACGCGGTTGCAAACATTCAGGCGTGGCAGCCAGATAGCCTGGTCCCCGTAGGACACTGCCAGCGGACTGGGTATATCTGCTTCCCGTTCTTCTCACCTGAGTGCTACTGATTCCAGCTTTGACGGCTACACTCTACTCAACCGGAGCAGTAAGTTGAACCTCTACTTATGGCACTTTGTGAAACTGTTGAGAACTAGAGCTCAGTTGTTTGGCACGCCACCACTGTCCATCCAACGCTATGGACGGCACTGGCTACATCTGGCTCTAATTAGTCCATGGTTGTCTTCAGCCGAATGACCTTGGCCGGGGACACTCAGAATGATGTTCTGAGTTATTGCAACATAGGAGCGTTTCACTGCTTTCAAGGCTTCTCAGGAAGAATTCCGGAATCTTGCTGCCGGCCGGCCTCCGGCTGTTCCGGGTGAACACCTCCTTGTAAATCCCCCGTGGTTTCTTGTACACCCGTGAAAATTGGCCAGGTTATACAGTTTGCATTGCTGCACAATTCCGCCTGCTTAGCTCGGCCGCGCTTGCAAACATTCAGGCGTGGCAACCAGATAGGCTAGTCCCCGTAGGAAACTGCCAGCGGACTGGCTATATCTGCTTCACGTTCTTCTCACCTGAGTTCTACTGATTCCAGCTTTGACCGCTACACTCTACTCAACCGGAGCAGTAAGTTGAACCTCAACTTAGGGCACTTTGTGAAACTGTTGAGAACTAGAGCTCAGTTGTTTGGCACGCCGCCACTGTCCATCCAGCTCTATGGACGGCACTGCCTACATCTGGCTCGAATTAGTCCACGGTTGTGTTCAGCTGAATGACCTCTGCCGGGAACACTCAGAATGAGGTTCTGAGTTATAGCAACATAGGAGCGTTTCACTGCTTTCAAGGCTTCTCAGATAGAATTCCGGAATCTTGCTGCCGGGAGGCCTCCGGCTCTTCCGGGTGAACATCTCCTTGTAAATCCCCCGTGGTTTCTTGTACATCCGTGAAATTTGGCCAGGTTATGCAGTTTGCATTGCTGCACAATTGCCCCTGCATAGCTCGGACGCGGTTGCAAACATTCAGGCGTGGCAGCCAGATAGCCTGGTCCCAGTAGGACACTGCCAGCGGACTGGGTATATCTGCTTCCCGTTCTTCTCACCTGAGTGCTACTGATTCCAGCTTTGACGGCTACACTCTACTCAACCGGAGCAGTAAGTTGAACCTCTACTTATGGCACTTTGTGAAACTGTTGAGAACTAGAGCTCAGTTGTTTGGCACGCCACCACTGTCCATCCAACACTATGGACGGCACTGGCTACATCTGGCTCTAATTAGTCCATGGTTGTCTTCAGCCGAATGACCTTGGCCGGGGACACTCAGAATGATGTTCTGAGTTATTGCAACATAGGAGCGTTTCACTGCTTTCAAGGCTTCTCAGGAAGAATTCCGGAATCTTGCTGCCGGCATGCCTCCGGCAGTTCCGGGTGAACATCTCCTTGTAAATCCCCCGTGGTTTCTTGTACACCCGTGATATTTGGCCAGGTTATGCAGTTTGCATTGCTGCACAATTGTGCCTGCCTAGCTCGGCCGCGGTTGCAAACATTCACGTTTCGCAGCCAGATAGGCTGGTCCCCGTAGGACACTGCCAGCGGACTGGGTATATCTGCTTCCCGTTCTTCTCACCTGAGTGCTACTGATTCCATCTTTGACGGCTCCACTCTACTCAATCGGCGCAGTAAGTTGAACCTCAACTTATGGCACTTTGTGAAAGTGATGAGAACTAGAACTCAGTTGTTTGGCACGCCACCGCTGTCCATCCAGCACTATGGACGGCACTGACTACATCTGGCTCTAATTAGTCCACGGTTGTGTTCAGCCGAATGACCTCTGCCGGGAACACTCAGAATGAGGTTCTGAGTTATTTCAACATAGGAGCTTTTCACTACTTTCAAGGCTTCTCAGGAAGAGTTCCGGAATCTTGCTGCCCGCCGGCGTCCGGCTGTTCCAGGTGAACATCTCCTTGTAAATCCCCCGTGGTTTCTTGTACACCCGTGAAATTTGGCCAGGTTATACAGTTTGCATTGCTGCACAATTCCGCCTGCTTAGCTCGGCCGCGCTTGCAAACATTCAGGCGTGGCAGCCAGATAGTCTAGTCCCCGTAGGACACTGCCAGCGGAGTAGCTATATCTGCTTCACGTTCTTCTCACCTGAGTGCTACTGATTCCACCTTTGACCGCTACACTCTACTCAACCGGAGCCGTAAGTTGAACCTCAACTTAGGGCACTTTGTGAAACTGTTGAGAACTAGAGCTCAGTTGTTTGGCACGCCACCACTGTCCATCCAGCACTATGGACGGCACTGCCTACATCTGGCTCTAATTAGTCCACGGTTGTGTTCAGCTGAATGACCTCTGCCGGGAACACTCAGAATGAGGTTCTGAGTTATTGCAACATAGGAGCGTTTCACTGCTTTCAAGGCTTCTCAGGAAGAATTCCGGAATCTTGCTGCCGGCCGGCCTCCGGCTGTTCCGGGTGAACACCTCCTTGTAAATCCCCCGTGGTTTCTTGTACACCCGTGAAAATTGGCCAGGTTATACAGTTTGCATTGCTGCACAATTCTGCCTGCCGAGCTCGGCAGCGGTTGCAAACATTCAGGTGTGGCAGCCAGATAGGCTGGTCCCCGTAGGACACTGCCAGCGGACTGGGTATATCTGCTTCCCGTTCTTCTCACCTGAGTGCTACTGATTCCAGCTTTGACGGCTACACTCTACTCAACCGGAGCAGTAAGTTGAACCTCAACTTATGGCACTTTGTGAAACTGTTGAGAACTAGAGCTCAGTTGTTTGGCACGCCACCACTGTCCATCCAGCACTATGGACGGCACTGCTTACATCTGGCTCTAATTAGTCCACGGTTGTGTTCAGCCGAATGACCTCTGCCGGGAACATTCAGAATGAGGTTCTGAGTTATTGCAACATAGAAGCGTTTCACTGCTTTCAAGGCTTCTCAGGAAGAATTCCGGAATCTTGCTGCCGGCAGGCCTCCGGCAGTTCCGGGTGAACATCTCCTTGTAAATCCCCCGTGGTTTCTTGTACATCCGTGAAATTTGGCCAGGTTATGCAGTTTGCATTGCTGCACAATTGCGCCTGCCTAGCTCAGCCACGGTTGTAAACATTCAGGCGTGGCAGCCAGATAGGCTGGTCCCCTTAGTACACTGCCAGAGGACTGGGTACATCTGCTTCCCGTTCTTCTCACCTGAGTGCTACTGATTCCACCTTTGACGGCTACACTCTACTCAACCGGAGCAGTAAGTTGAACCTCTACTTATGGAATTTTGTGAAAGTGATGAGAACTAGAGCTCAGTTGTTTGGCACGACACCACTGTCCATCCAGCACTATGGACGGCACTGCCTACATCTGGCTCTAATTAGTCCACGGTTGTGTTCAGCCGAATGACCTCTGCCGGGAACACTCAGAATGAGGTTCTGAGTTATTGCAACATAGGAGCGTTTCACTGCTTTCAAGGCTTCTGAGGAAGAATTCCGGAATCTTGCTGCCGGCAGGACTCCGGCTGTTCCGGGTGAACATCTCCTTGTAAATCCCCCGTGGTTTCTTGTACATCCGTGAAATTTGACCAGGTTATGCAGTTTGCATTGCTGCACAATTGCGCCTGCTTAGCTCGGCCGCGCTTGCAAACATTCAGTCGTGGCAGCCAGATAGGCTAGTCCCCGAAGGACACTGCCAGCGGACTGGCTATATCTGCTTCACGTTCTTCTCACCTGAGTGCTACTGATTCCAGCTTTGACCGCTACACTCTACTCAACCGGAGACGTAAGTTGTACCTCAACTTAGGGCACTTTGTGAAACTGTTGAGAACTAGAGCTCAGTTGTTTGGTACGCCACCACTGTCCATCCAGCACTATGGACGGCATTGCCTACATCTGGCTCTAATTAGTCCACGGTTGTGTTCAGCCGAATGACCTTGGCCGGGGACACTCAGAATGATGTTCTGAGTTATTGCAACATAGGAGCGTTTCACTGCTTTCAAGGCTTCTCAGGAAGAATTCCGGAATCTTGCTGCCGGGAGGCCTCCGGCTCTTCCGGGTGAACATCTCCTTGTAAATCCCCCGTGTTTTCTTGTACATCCGTGAAATTTGGCCAGGTTATGCAGTTTGCATTGCTGCACAATTGCGCCTGCATAGCTCGGACGCGGTTGCAAACATTCAGGCGTGGCAGCCAGATAGGCTGGTCCCCGTAGGACACTGCCAGCGGACTGGGTATATCTGCTTCCCGTTCTTCTCACCTGAGTGCTACTGATTCCAGCTTTGACGACTACACTCTACTCAACCGGAGCAGTAAGTTGAACCTCTACTTATGGCACTTTGTGAAACTGTTGAGAACTAGAGCTCAGTTGTTTGGCACGCCACCACTGTCCATCCAACACTATGGACGGCACTGGCTACATTTGGCTCTAATTAGTCCATGGTTGTCTTCTGCCGAATGACCTTGGCCGGGGACACTCAGAATGATGTTCTGAGTTATTGCAACATAGGAGCGTTTCACTGCTTTCAAGGCTTCTCAGGAAGAATTCCGGAATCTTGCTGCCGGCAGGCCTCCGGCTCTTCCGGGTGAACATCTCCTTGTAAATCCCCCGTGGTTTCTTGTACACCCGTGATATTTGACCAAGTTATGCAATTTGCATTGCTGCACAATTGCGCCTGCCTAGATCAGCCACGGTTGCAAACATTCAGGCGTGGCAGCCAGATAGGCTGGTCCCCGTAGTACACTGCCAGCGGACTGGGTATATCTGCTTCCCGTTCTTCTCACCTGAGTGCTACTGATTCCACCTTTGACGGCTGCACTCTACTCAACCGGAGCAGTAAGTTGAACCTCAACTTATGGAATTTTGTGAAAGTGATGAGAACTAGAGCTCAGTTGTTTGGCACGCCACCACTGTCCATCCAGCACTATGGACGGCACTGCCTACATCTGGCTCTAATTAGTCCACGGTTGTGTTCAGCCGAATGACCTGTGCCGGGAACACTCAGAATGAGGTTCTGAGTTATTGCAACATAGGAGCGTTTCACTGCTTTCAAGGCTTCTCAGGAAGAATTCCGGAATCTTGCTGCCGGCAGGCCTCCGGCTGTTCCGGGTGAACATCTCCTTGTAAATCCCCCGTGGTTTCTTGTACATCCGTGAAATTTGGCCAGGTTATGCAGTTTGCATTGCTGCACAATTCCGCCTGCTTAGCTCGGCCGCGGTTGCAAACATTCAGGCGTGGCAGCCAGATAGGCTGGTCCCCGTAGGACACTGCCAGCGGACTGGGTATATCTGCTTCCCGTTCTTCTCACCTGAGTGTTACTGATTCCAGCTTTGACGGCTACACTCTACTCAACCAGAGCAGTAAGTTGAACCTCTACTTATGGCACTTTGTGAAACTGTTGAGAACTAGAGCTCAGTTGTTTGGCACGCCACCACTGTCCATCCAGCACTATGGACGGCACTGCCTATATCTGGCTCTAATTAGTCCACGGTTGTGTTCAGCCGAATGACCTCGGCCGGGGACACTCAGAATGATGTTCTGAGTTACTGCAACATAGGAGCGTTTCACTGCTTTCAAGGCTTCTCAGGAAGAATTCCGGAATCGTGCTGACAGCAGGCCTATGGCTGTTCCGGGTGAACATCTCCTTGTAAATCCCCCGTGGTTTCTTGTACACCCGTGATATTTGGCCAGGTTATGCAGTTTGCATTGCTGCACAATTCTGCCTGCCTAGCTCGGCAGCGGTTGCAAACATTCAGGTGTGGCAACCAGATAGGCTGGTCCCCGTAGGACACTGCCAGCGGACTGGGTATATCTGCTTCCCGTTCTTCTCAACTGAGTGCTACTGATTCCAGCTTTGACGGCTACACTCTACTCAACCGGAGCAGTAAGTTGAACCTCAACTTATGGCACTTTGTGAAACTGTTGAGAACTAGAGCTCAGTTGTTTGGCACGCCACCACTGTCCATCCAGCACTATGGACGGCACTGCCTACATCTGGCTCTAATTAGTCCACGGTTGTGTTCAGCTGAATGACCTCTGTCGGGAACACTCAGAATGATGTTCTGAGTTATTGCAACACAGGAGCGTTTCACTGCTTTCAAGGCTTCTCAGGAAGAATTCCGGAATCTTGCTGCCGGCAGGCCTCCGGCTGTTCCGGGTGAACATCTCCTTGTAAATCCCCCGTGGTTTCTTGTACATCCGTGAAATTTGGCCAGGTTATGCAGTTTGCATTGCTGCACAATTGCGCCTGCCTACCTCGGCCACGGTTGCAAACATTCAGGCGTGGCAGCCAGATAGGCTGGTCCCCTTAGTACACTGCCAGAGGACTGGGTACATCTGCTTCCCGTTCTTCTCACCTGAGTGCTACTGATTCCACCTTTGACGGCTACACTCTACTCAACCGGAGCAGTAAGTTGAACCTCTACTTATGGAATTTTGTGAAAGTGATGAGAACTAGAGCTCAGTTGTTTGGCACGACACCACTGTCCATCCAGCACTATGGACGGCACTGCCTACATCTGGCTCTAATTAGTCCACGGTTGTGTTCAGCCGAATGACCTCTGCCGGGAACACTCAGAATGAGGTTCTGAGTTATTGCAACATAGGAGCGTTTCACTGCTTTCAAGGCTTCTGAGGAAGAATTCCGGAATCTTGCTGCCGGCAGGACTCCGGCTGTTCCGGGTGAACATCTCCTTGTAAATCCCCCGTGGTTTCTTGTACATCCGTGAAATTTGACCAGGTTATGCAGTTTGCATTGCTGCACAATTGCGCCTGCTTAGCTCGGCCGCGCTTGCAAACATTCAGTCGTGGCAGCCAGATAGGCTAGTCCCCGAAGGACACTGCCAGCGGACTGGCTATATCTGCTTCACGTTCTTCTCACCTGAGTGCTACTGATTCCAGCTTTGACCGCTACACTCTACTCAACCGGAGACGTAAGTTGTACCTCAACTTAGGGCACTTTGTGAAACTGTTGAGAACTAGAGCTCAGTTGTTTGGTACGCCACCACTGTCCATCCAGCACTATGGACGGCATTGCCTACATCTGGCTCTAATTAGTCCACGGTTGTGTTCAGCCGAATGACCTTGGCCGGGGACACTCAGAATGATGTTCTGAGTTATTGCAACATAGGAGCGTTTCACTGCTTTCAAGGCTTCTCAGGAAGAATTCCGGAATCTTGCTGCCGGGAGGCCTCCGGCTCTTCCGGGTGAACATCTCCTTGTAAATCCCCCGTGTTTTCTTGTACATCCGTGAAATTTGGCCAGGTTATGCAGTTTGCATTGCTGCACAATTGCGCCTGCATAGCTCGGACGCGGTTGCAAACATTCAGGCGTGGCAGCCAGATAGGCTGGTCCCCGTAGGACACTGCCAGCGGACTGGGTATATCTGCTTCCCGTTCTTCTCACCTGAGTGCTACTGATTCCAGCTTTGACGACTACACTCTACTCAACCGGAGCAGTAAGTTGAACCTCTACTTATGGCACTTTGTGAAACTGTTGAGAACTAGAGCTCAGTTGTTTGGCACGCCACCACTGTCCATCCAACACTATGGACGGCACTGGCTACATTTGGCTCTAATTAGTCCATGGTTGTCTTCTGCCGAATGACCTTGGCCGGGGACACTCAGAATGATGTTCTGAGTTATTGCAACATAGGAGCGTTTCACTGCTTTCAAGGCTTCTCAGGAAGAATTCCGGAATCTTGCTGCCGGCAGGCCTCCGGCTCTTCCGGGTGAACATCTCCTTGTAAATCCCCCGTGGTTTCTTGTACACCCGTGATATTTGACCAAGTTATGCAATTTGCATTGCTGCACAATTGCGCCTGCCTAGATCAGCCACGGTTGCAAACATTCAGGCGTGGCAGCCAGATAGGCTGGTCCCCGTAGTACACTGCCAGCGGACTGGGTATATCTGCTTCCCGTTCTTCTCACCTGAGTGCTACTGATTCCACCTTTGACGGCTGCACTCTACTCAACCGGAGCAGTAAGTTGAACCTCAACTTATGGAATTTTGTGAAAGTGATGAGAACTAGAGCTCAGTTGTTTGGCACGCCACCACTGTCCATCCAGCACTATGGACGGCACTGCCTACATCTGGCTCTAATTAGTCCACGGTTGTGTTCAGCCGAATGACCTGTGCCGGGAACACTCAGAATGAGGTTCTGAGTTATTGCAACATAGGAGCGTTTCACTGCTTTCAAGGCTTCTCAGGAAGAATTCCGGAATCTTGCTGCCGGCAGGCCTCCGGCTGTTCCGGGTGAACATCTCCTTGTAAATCCCCCGTGGTTTCTTGTACATCCGTGAAATTTGGCCAGGTTATGCAGTTTGCATTGCTGCACAATTCCGCCTGCTTAGCTCGGCCGCGGTTGCAAACATTCAGGCGTGGCAGCCAGATAGGCTGGTCCCCGTAGGACACTGCCAGCGGACTGGGTATATCTGCTTCCCGTTCTTCTCACCTGAGTGTTACTGATTCCAGCTTTGACGGCTACACTCTACTCAACCAGAGCAGTAAGTTGAACCTCTACTTATGGCACTTTGTGAAACTGTTGAGAACTAGAGCTCAGTTGTTTGGCACGCCACCACTGTCCATCCAGCACTATGGACGGCACTGCCTATATCTGGCTCTAATTAGTCCACGGTTGTGTTCAGCCGAATGACCTCGGCCGGGGACACTCAGAATGATGTTCTGAGTTACTGCAACATAGGAGCGTTTCACTGCTTTCAAGGCTTCTCAGGAAGAATTCCGGAATCGTGCTGACAGCAGGCCTATGGCTGTTCCGGGTGAACATCTCCTTGTAAATCCCCCGTGGTTTCTTGTACACCCGTGATATTTGGCCAGGTTATGCAGTTTGCATTGCTGCACAATTCTGCCTGCCTAGCTCGGCAGCGGTTGCAAACATTCAGGTGTGGCAACCAGATAGGCTGGTCCCCGTAGGACACTGCCAGCGGACTGGGTATATCTGCTTCCCGTTCTTCTCAACTGAGTGCTACTGATTCCAGCTTTGACGGCTACACTCTACTCAACCGGAGCAGTAAGTTGAACCTCAACTTATGGCACTTTGTGAAACTGTTGAGAACTAGAGCTCAGTTGTTTGGCACGCCACCACTGTCCATCCAGCACTATGGACGGCACTGCCTACATCTGGCTCTAATTAGTCCACGGTTGTGTTCAGCTGAATGACCTCTGTCGGGAACACTCAGAATGATGTTCTGAGTTATTGCAACACAGGAGCGTTTCACTGCTTTCAAGGCTTCTCAGGAAGAATTCCGGAATCTTGCTGCCGGCAGGCCTCCGGCTGTTCCGGGTGAACATCTCCTTGTAAATCCCCCGTGGTTTCTTGTACATCCGTGAAATTTGGCCAGGTTATGCAGTTTGCATTGCTGCACAATTGCGCCTGCCTACCTCGGCCACGGTTGCAAACATTCAGGCGTGGCAGCCAGATAGGCTGGTCCCCGTAGGACACTGCCAGCGGACTGGGTATATCTGCTTCCCGTTCTTCTCACCTGAGTGCTACTGATTCCAGCTTTGACGGCTGCACTCTACTCAACCGGAGCAGTAAGTTGAACCTCAACTTATGGAATTTTGTGAAAGTGATGAGAACTAGAGCTCAGTTGTTTGGCACGCCACCACTGTCCATCCAGCACTATGGACAGCACTGCTTACATCTGGCTCTAATTAGTCCACGGTTGTGTTCAGCCGAATGACCTCTGCCGGGAACACTCAGAATGAGGTTCTGAGTTATTGCAACATAGGAGCGTTTCACTGCTTTCAAGGCTTCTCAGGAAGAATTCCGGAATCTTGCTGCCGGCAGGCCTCCGGCTGTTCCGGGTGAACATCTCCTTGTAAATCCCCCGTGGTTTCTTGTACATCTGTGAAATTTGGCCAGATTATGCAGTTTGCATTGCTGCACAATTCCGCCTGCTTAGCTCGGCCGCGGTTGCAAACATTCAGGCGTGGCAGCCAGATAGGCTGGTACCCGTAGGACACTGCCAGCGGACTGGGTATATCTGCTTCCCGTTCTTCTCACCTGAGTGCTACTGATTCCAGCTTTGACGGCTACACTCTACTCAACCGGAGCAGTAAGTTGAACCTCTACTTATGGCACTTTGTGAAACTGTTGAGAACTAGAGCTCAGTTGTTTGGTACGCCACCACTGTCCATCCAGCACTATGGACGGCACTGCCTACATCTGGCTCTAATTAGTCCACGGTTGTGTTCAGCCGAATGACCTCAGCCGGGGACACTCAGAATGATGTTCTGAGTTACTGCAACATAGGAGCGTTTCACTGCTTTCAAGGCTTCTCAGGAACAATTCCGAAATCGTGCTGCCGGCAGGCCTCCGGCTCTTCCGGGTGAACATCTCCTTGTAAATCCCCCGTGGTTTCTTGTACACCCGTGATATTTGGCCAGGTTATGCAGTTTGCATTGCTGCACAATTCTGCCTGCGTAGCTCGGCAGCGGTTGCAAACATTCAGGTGTGGCAGCCAGGTAGGCTGGTCCCCGTAGGACACTGCCAGCGGACTGGGTATATCTGCTTCCCGTTCTTCTCACCTGAGTGCTACTGATTCCAGCTTTGACGGCTACACTCTACTCAACCGGAGCAGTAAGTTGAACCTCAACTTATGGCACTTTGTGAAACTGTTGAGAACTAGAGCTCAGTTGTTTGGCACGCCACCACTGTCCATCCAGCACTATGGACGGCACTGCCTACATCTGGCTCTAATTAGTCCACGGTTGTGTTCAGCTGAATGACCTCTGTCGGGAACACTCAGAATGATGTTCTGAGTTATTGCAACACTGGAGCGTTTCACTGTTTTCAAGGCTTCTCAGGAAGAATTCCGGAATCTTGCTGCCGGCAGGCCTTCGGCTCTTCCGGGTGAACATCTCCTTGTAAATCCCCCGTGGTTTCTTGTACATCCGTGAAATTTGGCCAGGTTATGCAGTTTGCATTGCTGCACAATTGCGCCTGCCTACCTCGGCCACGGTTGCAAACATTCAGGCGTGGCAGCCAGATAGGCTGGTCCCCGTAGGACACTGCCAGCGGACTGGGTATATCTGCTTCCCGTTCTTCTCACCTGAGTGCTACTGATTCCAGCTTTGACGGCTGCACTCTACTCAACCGGAGCAGTAAGTTGAACCTCAACTTATGGAATTTTGTGAAAGTGATGAGAACTAGAGCTCAGTTGTTTGGCACTCCACCACTGTCCATCCAGCACTATGGACGGCACTGCTTACATCTGGCTCTAATTAGTCCACGGTTGTGTTCAGCCGAATGACCTCTGCCGGGAACACTCAGAATGAGGTTCTGAGTTATTGCAACATAGGAGCGTTTCACTGCTTTCAAGGCTTCTCAGGAAGAATTCCGGAATCTTGCTGCCGGCAGGCCTCCGGCTGTTCCGGGTGAACATCTCCTTGTAAATCCCCCGTGGTTTCTTGTACATCCGTGAAATTTGGCCAGATTATGCAGTTTGCATTGCTGCACAATTCCGCCTGCTTAGCTCGGCCGCGGTTGCAAACATTCAGGCGTGGCAGCCAGATAGGCTGGTACCCGTAGGACACTGCCAGCGGACTGGGTATATCTGCTTCCCGTACTTCTCACCTGAGTGCTACTGATTCCAGCTTTGACGTCTACACTCTACTCAACCGGAGCATTAAGTTGAACCTCTACTTATGGCACTTTGTGAAACTGTTGAGAACTAGAGCTCAGTTTTTTGGCACGCCACCACTGTCCATCCAGCACTATGGACGGCACTGCCTACATCTGGCTCTAATTAGTCCACGGTTGTGTTCAGCCAAATGACCTTGGCTGGATACACTCAGAATGATGTTCTGAGTTATTGCAACATAGGAGCGTTTCACTGCTTTCAAGGCTTCTCAGGAAGAATTCCGGAATCTTGCTGCCGACAGGCCTCGGCAGTTCCGGGTGAACATCTCCTTGTAAATCCCCCGTGGTTTCTTGTACACCCGTGATATTTGGCCAGGTTATGCAGTTTGCATTGCTGCACAATTGTGCCTGCCTAGCTCGGCCGCGGTTGCAAACATTCACGTGTCACAGCCAGATAGGCTGGTCCCCGTAGGACACTGCCAGCGGACTGGGTATATCTGCTTCCCGTTCTTCTCACCTTAGTGCTACTGATTCCATCTTTGACGGCTACACTCTACTCAATCGGCGCAGTAAGTTGAACCTCAACTTATAGCACTTTGGGAAAGTGATGAGAACTAGAGCTCAGTTGTTTGGCACGCCACCTCTGTCCATCCAGCACTATGGACGGCACTGACTACATCTGGCTCTAATTAGTCCACGGTTGTGTTCAGCCGAATGACCTCTGCCGGGACCACTCAGAATGAGGTTCTGAGTTATTTCAACATAGGAGCGTTTCACTGCTTTCAAGGCTTCTCAGGAAGAATTCCGGAATCTTGCTGCCGGCAGGCCTCCGGCTGTTCCGGGTGAACATCTCCTTGTAAATCCCCCGTGGTTTCTTGTACACCCGTGATATTTGGCCAGGTTATGCAGTTTGCATTGCTGCACAATTCTGCCTGCCTAGCTCGGCAGCGGTTGCAAACATTCAGGTGCGGCACCCAGATAGGCTGGTCCCCGTAGGACACTGCCAGCAGACTGGGTATATCTGCTTCCCGTTCTTCTCACCTGACTGCTACTGATTCCAGCTTTGACAGCTACACTCTGCTCAACCGGAGCAGTAAGTTGAACATCAACTTATGGCACTTTGTGAAACTGTTGAGAATTAGAGCTCAGTTGTTTGGCACGCCACCACTGTCCATCCAGCACTATGGACGGCACTGCCTACATCTGGCTCTAAATAGTCCATGGTTGTGTTCAGCCGAATGACCTCTGCCGGGAACACTCAGAATGAGGTTCTGACTTATTGCAACATAGGAGCGTTTTACTGCTTTCAAGGCTTCTCAGGAAGAGTTCCGGAATCTTGCTGCCCGCCGGCGTCCGGCTGTTCCGGGTGAACATCTCCTTGTAAATCCCCCGTGGTTTCTTGTACATCCGTGAAATTTGGCCAGGTTATGCAGTTTGCATTGCTGCACAATTGCGCCTGCCTAGCTCAGCCACGGTTGCAAACATTCAGTCGTGGCAGCCAGATAAGCTGGTCCCCTTAGTACACTGCCAGAGGACTGGGTACATCTGCTTCCCGTTCTTCTCACCTGAGTGCTACTGATTCCACCTTTGACGGCTACACTCTACTCAACCGGAGCAGTAAGTTGAACCTCTACTTATGGAATTTTGGGAAAGTGATGAGAACTAGAGCTCAGTTGTTTGGCACGCCACCACTGTCCATCCAGCACTATGGACGGCACTGCCTACATCTGACTCTAATTAGTCCACGGTTGTGTTCAGCCGAATGACCTCTGCAGGGAACACTCAGAATGAGGTTCTGAGTTATTGCAACATAGGAGCGTTTCACTGCTTTCAAGGCTTCTCAGGAAGAATTCCGGAATCTTGCTGCTGGCAGGCCTCCGGCTCTTCCGGGTGAACATCTCCTTGTAAATCCCCCGTGGTTTCTTGTACATCCGTGAAATTTGGCCAGGTAATGCAGTTTGCATTGCTGCACAATTGCGCCTCCCTACCTCGGCCACGGTTGCAAACATTCAGGCGTGGCAGCCAGATAGGCTGGTCCCCGTAGGACACTGCCAGCGGACTGGGTATATCTGCTTCCCGTTCTTCTCACCTGAGTGCTACTGATTCCAGCTTTGACGGCTGCACTCTACTCAACCGGAGCAGTAAGTTGAACCTCAAGTTATGGAATTTTGTGAAAGTGATGAGAACTAGAGCTCAGTTGTTTGGCACGCCACCACTGTCCATCCAGCACTATGGACGGCACTGCCTACATCTGGATCTAATTAGTCCACGGTTGTGTTCAGCCGAATGACCTCTGCCGGGAACACTCAGAATGAGGTTCTGAGTTATTGCAACATAGGAGCGTTTCACTGCTTTCAAGGCTTCTCAGGAAGAATTCCGGAATCTTGCTGCCGGCAGGCCTCCGGCTCTTCCGGGTGAACATCTCCTTGTAAATCCCCCGTGGTTTCTTGTACATCCGTGAAATTTGGCCAGATTATGCAGTTTGCATTGCTGCACAATTCCGCCTGCTTAGCTCGGCCGCGGTTGCAAACATTCAGGCGTGGCAGCCAGATAGGCTGGTCCCCGTAGGACACTGCCAGCGGACTGGGTATATCTGCTTCCCGTTCTTCTCACCTGAGTGCTACTGATTCCAGCTTTGACGGCTACACTCTACTCAACCGGAGCAGTAAGTTGAACCTCTACTTATGGCACTTTGTGAAACTGTTGAGAACTAGAGCTCAGTTGTTTGGCACGCCACCACTGTCCATCCAGCATTATGGACGGCACTGCCTACATCTGGCTCTAATTAGTCCACGGTTGTGTTCAGCCAAATGACCTTGGCCGGATACACTCAGAATGATGTTCTGAGTTATTGCAACATAGGAGCGTTTCACTGCTTTCAAGGCTTCTCAGGAAGAATTCCGGAATCTTGCTGCCGGCAGGCCTCCGGCAGTTCCGGGTGAACATCTCCTTGTAAATCCCCCGTGGTTTCTTGTACACCCGTGATATTTGGCCAGGTTATGCAGTTTGCATTGCTGCACAATTGTGCCTGCCTAGCTCGGCCGCGGTTGCAAACATTCACGTGTCACAGCCAGATAGGCTGGTCCCCGTAGGACACTGCCAGCGGACTGGGTATATCTGCTTCCCGTTCTTCTCACCTTAGTGCTACTGATTCCATCTTTGACGGCTACACTCTACTCAATCGGCGCAGTAAGTTGAACCTCAACTTATAGCACTTTGGGAAAGTGATGAGAACTAGAGCTCAGTTGTTTGGCACGCCACCACTGTCCATCCAGCACTATGGACGGCACTGACTACATCTGGCTCTAATTAGTCCACGGTTGTGTTCAGCCGAATGACCTCTGCCGGGACCACTCAGAATGAGGTTCTGAGTTATTTCAACATAGGAGCGTTTCACTGCTTTCAAGGCTTCTCAGGAAGAATTCCGGAATCTTGCTGCCGGCAGGCCTCCGGCTGTTCCGGGTGAACATCTCCTTGTAAATCCCCCGTGGTTTCTTGTACACCCGTGATATTTGGCCAGGTTATGCAGTTTGCATTGCTGCACAATTCTGCCTGCCTAGCTCGGCAGCGGTTGCAAACATTCAGGTGCGGCACCCAGATAGGCTGGTCCCCGTAGGACACTGCCAGCAGACTGGGTATATCTGCTTCCCGTTCTTCTCACCTGACTGCTACTGATTCCAGCTTTGACAGCTACACTCTGCTCAACCGGAGCAGTAAGTTGAACATCAACTTATGGCACTTTGTGAAACTGTTGAGAACTAGAGCTCAGTTGTTTGGCACGCCACCACTGTCCATCCAGCACTATGGACGGCACTGCCTACATCTGGCTCTAAATAGTCCATGGTTGTGTTCAGCCGAATGACCTCTGCCGGGAACACTCAGAATGAGGTTCTGACTTATTGCAACATAGGAGCGTTTTACTGCTTTCAAGGCTTCTCAGGAAGAGTTCCGGAATCTTGCTGCCCGCCGGCGTCCGGCTGTTCCGGGTAAACATCTCCTTGTAAATCTCCCGTGGTTTCTTGTACATCCGTGAAATTTGGCCAGGTTATGCAGTTTGCATTGCTGCACAATTGCGCCTGCCTAGCTCAGCCACGGTTGCACACATTCAGGCGTGGCAACCAGATAGGCTAGTCCCCGTAGGACACTGCCAGCGGACTGGCTATATCTGCTTCACGTTCTTCTCACCTGAGTTCTACTGATTCCAGCTTTGACGGCTGCACTCTACTCAACCGGAGCAGTAAGTTGAACCTCAACTTATGGAATTTTGTGAAAGTGATGAGAACTAGAGCTCAGTTGTTTGGCACGCCACCACTGTCCATCCAGCACTATGGACGGCACTGCCTACATCTGGCTCTAATTAGTCGACGGTTGTGTTCAGCCGAATGACCTGTGCCGGGAACACTCAGAATGAGGTTCTGAGTTATTGCAACATAGGAGCGTTTCACTGCTTTCAAGGCTTCTCAGGAAGAATTCCGGAATCTTGCTGCCGGCAGGCCTCCGGCTGTTCCGGGTGAACATCTCCTTGTAAATCCCCCGTGGTTTCTTGTACATCCGTGAAATTTGGCCAGGTTATGCAGTTTGCATTGCTGCACAATTCCGCCTGCTTAGCTCAGCCGCGGTTGCAAACATTCAGGCGTGGCAGCCAGATAGGCTGGTCCCCGTAGGACACTGCCAGCGGACTGGGTATATCTGCTTCCCGTTCTTCTCACCTGAGTGCTACTGATTCCAGCTTTGACGGCTACACTCTACTCAACCGGAGCAGTAAGTTGAACCTCTACTTATGGCACTTTGTGAAACTGTTGAGAACTAGAGCTCAGTTGTTTGGCACGCCACCACTGTCCATCCAGCACTATGGACGGCACTGCCTACATCTGGCTCTAATTAGTCCACGGTTGTGTTCAGCCGAATCACCTCGGCCGGGGACACTCAGAATGATGTTCTGAGTTACTGCAACATAGGAGCGTTTCACTGCTTTCAAGGCTTCTCAGGAAGAATTCCGGAATCTTACTGCCGGCAGGCCTCTGGCAGTTCCGGCTGAACATCTCCTTGTAAATCCCCCGTGGTTTCTTGTTCACCCGTGATATTTGGCCAGGTTATGCAGTTTGCATTGCTGCACAATTGTGCCTGCCTAGCTCGGCCGCGGTTGCAAACATTCAGGTGTGGCAGCCAGATAGGCTGGTCCCCGTAGGACACTGCCAGCGGACTGGGTATATCTGCTTCCCGTTCTTCTCCCCTGAGTGCTACTGATTCCATCTTTGACGGCTACACTCTACTCAACCGGAGCAGTAAGTTGAACCTCAACTCATGGCACTTTGTGAAACTGTTGAGAACTAGAGCTCAGTTGTTTGGCACGCCACCACTGTCCATCCAGCACTATGGACGGCACTGCCTACATCTGGCTCTAATTAGTCCATGGTTGTGTTCAGCGGAATGACCTCTGCCGGGAACACTCAGAATGAGGTTCTGAGTTATTTCAACATAGGAGCTTTTCACTGCTTTCAAGGCTTCTCAAGAAGAGTTCCGGAATCTTCCTGCCCGCCGTCGTCCGGCTGTTCCGGGTGAACATCTCCTTGTAAATCCCCCGTGGTTTCTTGTCCACCCGTGATATTTGGCCAGGTTATGCAGTTTGCATTGCTGCACAATTCTGCCTGCCTAGCTCGGCAGCGGTTGCAAACATTCAGGTGTGGCAGCCAGGTAGGCTGGTCCCCGTAGGACACTGCCAGCGGACTGGGTATATCTGCTTCCCGTTCTTCTCACCTGAGTGCTACTGATTCCAGCTTTGACGGCTACACTCTACTCAACCGGAGCAGTAAGTTGAACCTCAACTTATGGCACTTTGTGAAACTGTTGAGAACTAGAGCTCAGTTGTTTGGCACGCCACCACTGTCCATCCAGCACTATGGACGGCACTGCCTACATCTGGCTCTAATTAGTCCACGGTTGTTTTCAGCTGAATGACCTCTGTCGGGAACACTCAGAATGATGTTCTGAGTTATTGCAACACAGGAGCGTTTCACTGCTTTCAAGGCTTCTCAGGAAGAATTCCGGAATCTTGCTGCCGGCAGGCCTCCGGCTCTTCCGGGTGAACATCTCCTTGTAAATCCCCCGTGGTTTCTTGTACATCCGTGAAATTTGGCCAGGTTATGCAGTTTGCATTGCTGCACAATTGCGCCTGCCTACCTCGGCCACGGTTGCAAACATTCAGGCGTGGCAGCCAGACAGGCTGGTCCCCGTAGGACACTGCCAGCGGACTGGGTATATCTGCTTCCCGTTCTTCTCACCTGAGTGCTACTGATTCCAGCTTTGACGGCTGCACTCTACTCAACCGGAGCAGTAAGTTGAACCTCAACTTATGGAATTTTTGAAAGTGATGAGAACTAGAGCTCAGTTGTTTGGCACGCCACCACTGTCCATCTAGCACTATGGACGGCACTGCTTACATCTGGCTCTAATTAGTCCACGGTTGTGTTCAGCCGAATGACTTCTGCCGGGAACAATCAGAATGAGGTTCTGAGTTATTGCAACATAGGAGCGTTTCACTGCTTTCAAGGCTTCTCAGGAAGAATTCCGGAATCTTGCTGCCGGCAGGCCTCCGGCTGTTCCGGGTGAACATCTCCTTGTAAATCCCCCGTGGTTTCTTGTACACCCTTGAAATTTGACCAGGTTATGCAGTTTGCATTGCTGCACAATTCCGCCTGCTTAGCTCGGCCGCGGTTGCAAACATTCAGGCGTGGCAGCCAGATAGGCTGGTCCCCGTAGGACACTGCCAGCGGACTGGGTATATCTGCTTCCCATTCTTCTCACCTGAGTGCTACTGATTCCAGCTTTGACGGCTACACTCTACTCAACCGGAGCAGTAAGTTGAACCTCTACTTATGGCACTTTGTGAAACTGTTGAGAACTAGAGCTCAGTTGTTTGGCACGCCACCACTGTCCATCCAGCACTATGGACGGCACTGCCTACATCTGGCTCTAATTAGTCCACGGTTGTGTTCAGCCAAATGACCTTGGCCGGATACACTCAGAATGATGTTCTGAGTTATTGCAACATAGGAGCGTTTCACTGCTTTCAAGGCTTCTCAGGAAGAATTCCGGAATCTTACTGCCGGCAGGCCTCTGGCAGTTCCGGGTGAACATCTCCTTGTAAATCCCCCGTGGTTTCTTGTTCACCCGTGATATTTGGCCAGGTTATGCAGTTTGCATTGCTGCACAATTGTGCCTGCCTAGCTCGGCCGCGGTTGCAAACATTCACGTGTCACAGCCAGATAGGCTGGTCCCCGTAGGACACTGCCAGCGGACTGGGTATATCTGCTTCCCGTTCTTCTCACCTTAGTGCTACTGATTCCATCTTTGACGGCAACACTCTACTCAATCGGCGCAGTAAGTTGAACCTCAACTTATAGCACTTTGGGAAAGTGATGAGAACTAGAGCTCAGTTGTTTGGCACGCCACCACTGTCCATCCAGCACTATGGACGGCACTGCCTACATCTGGCTCTAATTAGTCTACGGTTGTGTTCAGCCGAATGACCTCTGCCGGGACCACTCAGAATGAGGTTCTGAGTTATTTCAACATAGGAGCGTTTCACTGCTTTCAAGGCTTCTCAGGAAGAATTCCGGAATCTTGCTGCCGGCAGGCCTCCGGCTGTTCCGGGTGAACATCTCCTTGTAAATCCCCCGTGGTTTCTTGTACACCCGTGATATTTGGCCAGGTTTTGCAGTTTGCATTGCTGCACAATTCTGCCTGCCTAGCTCGGCAGCGGTTGCAAACATTCAGGTGCGGCACCCAGATAGGCTGGTCCCCGTAGGACACTGCCAGCAGACTGGGTATATCTGCTTCCCGTTCTTCTCACCTGACTGCTACTGATTCCAGCTTTGACAGCTACACTCTACTCAACCGGAGCAGTACATTGAACATCAACTTATGGCACTTTGTGAAACTGTTGAGAACTAGAGCTCAGTTGTTTGGCACGCCACCACTGTCCATCCAGCACTATGGACGGCACTGCCTACATCTGGCTCTAAATAGTCCATGGTTGTGTTCAGCCGAATGACCTCTGCCGGGAACACTCAGAATGAGGTTCTGACTTATTGCAACATAGGAGCGTTTTACTGCTTTCAAGGCTTCTCAGGAAGAGTTCCGGAATCTTGCTGCCCGCCGGCGTCCGGCTGTTCCGGGTGAACATCTCCTTGTAAATCCCCCGTGGTTTCTTGTACATCCGTGAAATTTGGCCAGGTTATGCAGTTTGCATTGCTGCACAATTGCGCCTGCCTAGCTCAGCCACGGTTGCAAACATTCAGGCGTGGCAGCCAGATAGGCTGGTCCCCTTAGTACACTGCCAGAGGACTGGGTACATCTGCTTCCCGTTCTTCTCACCTGAGTGCTACTGATTCCACCTTTGACGGCTACACTCTACTCAACCGGAGCAGTAAGTTGAACCTCTACTTATGGAATTTTGGGAAAGTGATGAGAACTAGAGCTCAGTTGTTTGGCACGCCACCACTGTCCATCCAGCACTATGGACGGCACTGCCTACATCTGGCTCTAATTAGTCCACGGTTGTGTTCAGCCGAATGACCTCTGCAGGGAACACTCAGAATGAGGTTCTGAGTTATTGCAACATAGGAGCGTTTCACTGCTTTCAAGGCTTCTCAGGAAGAATTCCGGAATCTTGCTGCCGGCAGGCCTCCGGCTCTTCCGGGTGACCATCTCCTTGTAAATCCCCCGTGGTTTCTTGTACATCCGTGAAATTTGGCGAGGTTATGCAGTTTGCATTGCTGCACAATTGCGCCTGCCTACCTCGGCCACGGTTGCAAACATTCAGGCGTGGCAGCCAGATAGGCTGGTCCCCGTAGGACACTGCCAGCGGACTGGGTATATCTGCTTCCCGCTCTTCTCACCTGAGTGCTACTGATTCCAGCTTTGACGGCTGCACTCTACTCAACCGGAGCAGTAAGTTGAACCTCAACTTATGGAATTTTGTGAAAGTGATGAGAACTAGAGCTCAGTTGTTTGGCACGCCACCACTGTCCATCCAGCACTATGGACGGCACTGCTTACATCTGGCTCTAATTAGTCCACGGTTGTGTTCAGCCGAATGACCTCTGCCGGGAACACTCAGAATGAGGTTCTGAGTTATTGCAACATAGGAGCGTTTCACTGCTTTCAAGGCTTCTCAGGAAGAATTCCGGAATCTTGTTGCCGGCAGTCCTCCGGCTGTTCCAGGTGAACATCTCCTTGTAAATCCCCCGTGGTTTCTTGTACATCCGTGAAAATTGGCCAGATTATGCAGTTTGCATTGCTGCACAATTCCGCCTGCTTAGCTCGGCCGCGGTTGCAAACATTCAGGCGTGGCAGCCAGATAGGCTGGTCCCGGTAGGACACTGCCAGCGGACTGGGTATATCTGCTTCCCGTTCTTCTCACCTGAGTGCTACTGATTCCAGCTTTGACGGCTACACTCTACTCACCCGGAGCAGTAAGTTGAACCTCTACTTATGGCACTTTGTGAAACTGTTGAGAACTAGAGCTCAGTTGTTTGGCACGCCACCACTGTCCATCCAGCACTATGGACGGCACTGCCTACATCTGGCTCTAATTAGTCCACGGTTGTGTTCAGCCAAATGACCTTGGCCGGATACACTCAGAATGATGTTCTGAGTTATTGCAACATAGGAGCGTTTCACTGCTTTCAAGGCTTCTCAGGAAGAATTCCGGAATCTTGCTGCCGGCAGGCCTCCGGCAGTTCCGGGTGAACATCTCCTTGTAAATCCCCCGTGGTTTCTTGTACACCCGTGATATTTGGCCAGGTTATGCAGTTTGCATTGCTGCACAATTGTGCCTGCCTAGCTCGGCCGCGGTTGCAAACATTCACGTGTCACAGCCAGATAGGCTGGTCCCCGTAGGACACTGCCAGCGGACTGGGTATATCTGCTTCCCGTTCTTCTCACCTTAGTGCTACTGATTCCATCTTTGACGGCTACACTCTACTCAATCGGCGCAGTAAGTTGAACCTCAACTTATAGCACTTTGGGAAAGTGATGAGAACTAGAGCTCAGTTGTTTGGCACGCCACCACTGTCCATCCAGCACTATGGACGGCACTGACTACATCTGGCTCTAATTAGTCCACGGTTGTGTTCAGCCGAATGACCTCTGCCGGGACCACTCAGAATGAGGTTCTGAGTTATTTCAACATAGGAGCGTTTCACTGCTTTCAAGGCTTCTCAGGAAGAATTCCGGAATCTTGCTGCCGGCAGGCCTCCGGCTGTTCCGGGTGAACATCTCCTTGTAAATCCCCCGTGGTTTCTTGTACACCCGTGATATTTGGCCAGGTTATGCAGTTTGCATTGCTGCACAATTCTGCCTGCCTAGCTCGGCAGCGGTTGCAAACATTCAGGTGCGGCACCCAGATAGGCTGGTCCCCGTAGGACACTGCCAGCAGACTGGGTATATCTGCTTCCCGTTCTTCTCACCTGACTGCTACTGATTCCAGCTTTGACAGCTACACTCTGCTCAACCGGAGCAGTAAGTTGAACATCAACTTATGGCACTTTGTGAAACTGTTGAGAACTAGAGCTCAGTTGTTTGGCACGCCACCACTGTCCATCCAGCACTATGGACGGCACTGCCTACATCTGGCTCTAAATAGTCCATGGTTGTGTTCAGCCGAATGACCTCTGCCGGGAACACTCAGAATGAGGTTCTGAGTTATTGCAACATAGGAGCGTTTTACTGCTTTCAAGGCTTCTCAGGAAGAGTTCCGGAATCTTGCTGCCCGCCGGCGTCCGGCTGTTCCGGGTGAACATCTCCTTGTAAATCTCCCGTGGTTTCTTGTACATCCGTGAAATTTGGCCAGGTTATGCAGTTTGCATTGCTGCACAATTGCGCCTGCCTAGCTCAGCCACGGTTGCACACATTCAGGCGTGGCAACCAGATAGGCTAGTCCCCGTAGGACACTGCCAGTGGACTGGCTATATCTGCTTCACGTTCTTCTCACCTGAGTTCTACTGATTCCAGCTTTGACGGCTGCACTCTACTCAACCGGAGCAGTAAGTTGAACCTCAACTTATGGAATTTTGTGAAAGTGATGAGAACTAGAGCTCAGTTGTTTGGCACGCCACCACTGTCCATCCAGCACTATGGACGGCACTGCCTACATCTGGCTCTAATTAGTCGACGGTTGTGTTCAGCCGAATGACCTGTGCCGGGAACACTCAGAATGAGGTTCTGAGTTATTGCAACATAGGAGCGTTTCACTGCTTTCAAGGCTTCTCAGGAAGAATTCCGGAATCTTGCTGCCAGCAGGCCTCCGGCTGTTCCGGGTGAACATCTCCTTGTAAATCCCCCGTGGTTTCTTGTACATCCGTGAAATTTGGCCAGGTTATGCAGTTTGCATTGCTGCACAATTCCGCCTGCTTAGCTCAGCCGCGGTTGCAAACATTCAGGCGTGGCAGCCAGATAGGCTGGTCCCCGTAGGACACTGCCAGAGGACTGGGTATATCTGCTTCCCGTTCTTCTCACCTGAGTGCTACTGATTCCAGCTTTGACGGCTACACTCTACTCAACCGGAGCAGTAAGTTGAACCACTACTTATGGCACTTTGTGAAACTGTTGAGAACTAGAGCTCAGTTGTTTGGCACGCCACCACTGTCCATCCAGCACTATGGACGGCACTGCCTACATCTGGCTCTAATTAGTCCACGGTTGTGTTCAGCCGAATGACCTCGGCCGGGGACACTCAGAATGATGTTCTGAGTTACTGCAACATAGGAGCGTTTCACTGCTTTCAAGGCTTCTCAGGAAGAATTCCGGAATCTTACTGCCGGCAGGCCTCTGGCAGTTCCGGCTGAACATCTCCTTGTAAATCCCCCGTGGTTTCTTGTTCACCCGTGATATTTGGCCAGGTTATGCAGTTTGCATTGCTGCACAATTGTGCCTGCCTAGCTCGGCCGCGGTTGCAAACATTCAGGTGTGGCAGCCAGATAGGCTGGTCCCCGTAGGACACTGCCAGCGGACTGGGTATATCTGCTTCCCGTTCTTCTCCCCTGAGTGCTACTGATTCCATCTTTGACGGCTACACTCTACTCAACCGGAGCAGTAAGTTGAACCTCAACTCATGGCACTTTGTGAAACTGTTGAGAACTAGAGCTCAGTTGTTTGGCACGCCACCACTGTCCATCCAGCACTATGGACGGCACTGCCTACATCTGGCTCTAATTAGTCCATGGTTGTGTTCAGCGGAATGACCTCTGCCGGGAACACTCAGAATGAGGTTCTGAGTTATTTCAACATAGGAGCTTTTCACTGCTTTCAAGGCTTCTCAAGAAGAGTTCCGGAATCTTCCTGCCCGCCGTCGTCCGGCTGTTCCGGGTGAACATCTCCTTGTAAATCCCCCGTGGTTTCTTGTCCACCCGTGATATTTGGCCAGGTTATGCAGTTTGCATTGCTGCACAATTCTGCCTGCCTAGCTCGGCAGCGGTTGCAAACATTCAGGTGTGGCAGCCAGGTAGGCTGGTCCCCGTAGGACACTGCCAGCGGACTGGGTATATCTGCTTCCCGTTCTTCTCACCTGAGTGCTACTGATTCCAGGTTTGACGGCTACACTCTACTCAACCGGAGCAGTAAGTTGAACCTCAACTTATGGCACTTTGTGAAACTGTTGAGAACTAGAGCTCAGTTGTTTGGCACGCCACCACTGTCCATCCAGCACTATGGACGGCACTGCCTACATCTGGCTCTAATTAGTCCACGGTTGTTTTCAGCTGAATGACCTCTGTCGGGAACACTCAGAATGATGTTCTGAGTTATTGCAACACAGGAGCGTTTCACTGCTTTCAAGGCTTCTCAGGAAGAATTCCGGAATCTTGCTGCCGGCAGGCCTCCGGCTCTTCGGGGTGAACATCTCCTTGTAAATCCCCCGTGGTTTCTTGTACATCCGTGAAATTTGGCCAGGTTATGCAGTTTGCATTGCTGCACAATTGCGCCTGCCTACCTCGGCCACGGTTGCAAACATTCAGGCGTGGCAGCCAGATAGGCTGGTCCCCGTAGGACACTGCCAGCGGACTGGGTATATCTGCTTCCCGTTCTTCTCACCTGAGTGCTACTGATTCCAGCTTTGACGGCTGCACTCTACTCAACCGGAGCAGTAAGTTGAACCTCAACTTATGGAATTTTGTGAAAGTGATGAGAACTAGAGCTCAGTTGTTTGGCACGCCACCACTGTCCATCTAGCACTATGGACGGCACTGCTTACATCTGGCTCTAATTAGTCCACGGTTGTGTTCAGCCGAATGACCTCTGCCGGGAACAATCAGAATGAGGTTCTGAGTTATTGCAACATAGGAGCGTTTCACTGCTTTCAAGGCTTCTCAGGAAGAATTCCGGAATCTTGCTGCCGGCAGGCCTCCGGCTGTTCCGGGTGAACATCTCCTTGTAAATCCCCCGTGGTTTCTTGTACACCCTTGAAATTTGACCAGGTTATGCAGTTTGCATTGCTGCACAATTCCGCCTGCTTAGCTCGGCCGCGGTTGCAAACATTCAGGCGTGGCAGCCAGATAGGCTGGTCCCCGTAGGACACTGCCAGCGGACTGGGTATATCTGCTTCCCGTTCTTCTCACCTGAGTGCTACTGATTCCAGCTTTGACGGCTACACTCTACTCAACCGGAGCAGTAAGTTGAACCTCTACTTATGGCACTTTGTGAAACTGTTGAGAACTAGAGCTCAGTTGTTTGGCACGCCACCACTGTCCATCCAGCACTATGGACGGCACTGCCTACATCTGGCTCTAATTAGTCCACGGTTGTGTTCAGCCAAATGACCTTGGCCGGATACACTCAGAATGATGTTCTGAGTTATTGCAACATAGGAGCGTTTCACTGCTTTCAAGGCTTCTCAGGAAGAATTCCGGAATCTTGCTGCCGACAGGCCTCCGGCAGTTCCGGGTGAACATCTCCTTGTAAATCCCCCGTGGTTTCTTGTACACCCGTGATATTTGGCCAGGTTATGCAGTTTGCATTGCTGCACAATTGTGCCTGCCTAGCTCGGCCGCGGTTGCAAACATTCACGTGTCACAGCCAGATAGGCTGGTCCCCGTAGGACACTGCCAGCGGACTGGGTATATCTGCTTCCCGTTCTTCTCACCTTAGTGCTACTGATTCCATCTTTGACGGCAACACTCTACTCAATCGGCGCAGTAAGTTGAACCTCAACTTATAGCACTTTGGGAAAGTGATGAGAACTAGAGCTCAGTTGTTTGGCACGCCACCACTGTCCATCCAGCACTATGGACGGCACTGACTACATCTGGCTCTAATTAGTCCACGGTTGTGTTCAGCCGAATGACCTCTGCCGGGACCACTCAGAATGAGGTTCTGAGTTATTTCAACATAGGAGCGTTTCACTGCTTTCAAGGCTTCTCAGGAAGAATTCCGGAATCTTGCTGCCGGCAGGCCTCCGGCTGTTCCGGGTGAACATCTCCTTGTAAATCCCCCGTGGTTTCTTGTACACCCGTGATATTTGGCCAGGTTTTGCAGTTTGCATTGCTGCACAATTCTGCCTGCCTAGCTCGGCAGCGGTTGCAAACATTCAGGTGCGGCACCCAGATAGGCTGGTCCCCGTAGGACACTGCCAGCAGACTGGGTATATCTGCTTCCCGTTCTTCTCACCTGACTGCTACTGATTCCAGCTTTGACAGCTACACTCTGCTCAACCGGAGCAGTACATTGAACATCAACTTATGGCACTTTGTGAAACTGTTGAGAACTAGAGCTCAGTTGTTTGGCACGCCACCACTGTCCATCCAGCACTATGGACGGCACTGCCTACATCTGGCTCTAAATAGTCCGTGGTTGTGTTCAGCCGAATGACCTCTGCCGGGAACACTCAGAATGAGGTTCTGACTTATTGCAACATAGGAGCGTTTTACTGCTTTCAAGGCTTCTCAGGAAGAGTTCCGGAATCTTGCTGCCCGCCGGCGTCCGTCTGTTCCGGGTGAACATCTCCTTGTAAATCCCCCGTGGTTTCTTGTACATCCGTGAAATTTGGCCAGGTTATGCAGTTTGCATTGCTGCACAATTGCGCCTGCCTAGCTCAGCCACGGTTGCAAACATTCAGGCGTGGCAGCCAGATAGGCTGGTCCCCTTAGTACACTGCCAGAGGACTGGGTACATCTGCTTCCCGTTCTTCTCACCTGAGTGCTACTGATTCCACCTTTGACGGCTACACTCTACTCAACCGGAGCAGTAAGTTGAACCTCTACTTATGGAATTTTGGGAAAGTGATGAGAACTAGAGCTCAGTTGTTTGGCACGCCACCACTGTCCATCCAGCACTATGGACGGCACTGCCTACATCTGGCTCTAATTAGTCCACGGTTGTGTTCAGCCGAATGACCTCTGCAGGGAACACTCAGAATGAGGTTCTGAGTTATTGCAACATAGGAGCGTTTCACTGCTTTCAAGGCTTCTCAGGAAGAATTCCGGAATCTTGCTGCCGGCAGGCCTCCGGCTCTTCCGGGTGAACATCTCCTTGTAAATCCCCCGTGGTTTCTTGTACATCCGTGAAATTTGGCGAGGTTATGCAGTTTGCATTGCTGCACAATTGCGCCTGCCTACCTCGGCCACGGTTGCAAACATTCAGGCGTGGCAGCCAGATAGGCTGGTCCCCGTAGGACACTGCCAGCAGACTGGGTATATCTGCTTCCCGTTCTTCTCACCTGAGTGCTACTGATTCCAGCTTTGACGGCTGCACTCTACTCAACCGGAGCAGTAAGTTGAACCTCAACTTATGGAATTTTGTGAAAGTGATGAGAACTAGAGCTCAGTTGTTTGGCACGCCACCACTGTCCATCCAGCACTATGGACGGCACTGCCTACATCTGGCTCTAATTAGTCCACGGTTGTGTTCAGCCAAATGACCTTGGCCGGATACACTCAGAATGATGTTCTGAGTTATTGCAACATAGGAGCGTTTCACTGCTTTCAAGGCTTCTCAGGAAGAATTCCGGAATCTTGCTGCCGGCAGGCCTCCGGCAGTTCCGGGTGAACATCTCCTTGTAAATCCCCCGTGGTTTCTTGTACACCCGTGATATTTGGCCAGGTTATGCAGTTTGCATTGCTGCACAATTGTGCCTGCCTAGCTCGGCCGCGGTTGCAAACATTCACGTGTCACAGCCAGATAGGCTGGTCCCCGTAGGACACTGCCAGCGGACTGGGTATATCTGCTTCCCGTTCTTCTCACCTTAGTGCTACTGATTCCATCTTTGACGGCTACACTCTACTCAATCGGCGCAGTAAGTTGAACCTCAACTTATAGCACTTTGGGAAAGTGATGAGAACTAGAGCTCAGTTGTTTGGCACGCCACCACTGTCCATCCAGCACTATGGACGGCACTGACTACATCTGGCTCTAATTAGTCCACGGTTGTGTTCAGCCGAATGACCTCTGCCGGGACCACTCAGAATGAGGTTCTGAGTTATTTCAACATAGGAGCGTTTCACTGCTTTCAAGGCTTCTCAGGAAGAATTCCGGAATCTTGCTGCCGGCAGGCCTCCGGCTGTTCCGGGTGAACATCTCCTTGTAAATCCCCCGTGGTTTCTTGTACACCCGTGATATTTGGCCAGGTTATGCAGTTTGCATTGCTGCACAATTCTGCCTGCCTAGCTCGGCAGCGGTTGCAAACATTCAGGTGCGGCACCCAGATAGGCTGGTCCCCGTAGGACACTGCCAGCAGACTGGGTATATCTGCTTCCCGTTCTTCTCACCTGACTGCTACTGATTCCAGCTTTGACAGCTACACTCTGCTCAACCGGAGCAGTAAGTTGAACATCAACTTATGGCACTTTGTGAAACTGTTGAGAACTAGAGCTCAGTTGTTTGGCACGCCACCACTGTCCATCCAGCACTATGGACGGCACTGCCTACATTGGCTCTAAATAGTCCATGGTTGTGTTCAGCCGAATGACCTCTGCCGGGAACACTCAGAATGAGGTTCTGACTTATTGCAACATAGGAGCGTTTTACTGCTTTCAAGGCTTCTCAGGAAGAGTTCCGGAATCTTGCTGCCCGCCGGCGTCCGGCTGTTCCGGGTGAACATCTCCTTGTAAATCCCCCGTGGTTTCTTGTACATCCGTGAAATTTGGCCAGGTTATGCAGTTTGCATTGCTGCACAATTGCGCCTGCCTAGCTCAGCCACGGTTGCAAACATTCAGGCGTGGCAGCCAGATAGGCTGGTCCCCTTAGTACACTGCCAGAGGACTGGGTACATCTGCTTCCCGTTCTTCTCACCTGAGTGCTACTGATTCCACCTTTGACGGCTACACTCTACTCAACCGGAGCAGTAAGTTGAACCTCTA
This sequence comes from Dipodomys merriami, assembly GCF_024711535.1. Classification (NCBI taxonomy): domain Eukaryota; kingdom Metazoa; phylum Chordata; class Mammalia; order Rodentia; family Heteromyidae; genus Dipodomys; species Dipodomys merriami. The sequence continues at coordinate 230,072 of NW_027206028.1, forward strand.
CTTATGGAATTTTGGGAAAGTGATGAGAACTAGAGCTCAGTTGTTTGGCACGCCACCACTGTCCATCCAGCACTATGGACGGCACTGCCTACATCTGGCTCTAATTAGTCCACGGTTGTGTTCAGCCGAATGACCTCTGCAGGGAAAACTCAGAATGAGGTTCTGAGTTATTGCAACATAGGAGCGTTTCACTGCTTTCAAGGCTTCTCAGGAAGAATTCCGGAATCTTGCTGCCGGCAGGCCTCCGGCAGTTCCGGGTGAAAATCTCCTTGTAAATCCCCCGTGGTTTCTTGTACATCCATGAAATTTGGCCAGGTTATGCAGTTTGCATTGCTGCACAATTACGCCTGCCTAGCTCAGCCACGGTTGCAAACATTCAGGCGTGGCAGCCAGATAGGCTGGTCCCCTTAGTACACTGCCAGAGGACTGGGTACATCTGCTTCCCGTTCTTCTCACCTGAGTGCTACTGATTCCACCTTTGACGGCTACACTCTACTCAACCGGAGCAGTAAGTTGAACCTCTACTTATGGAATTTTCTGAAAGTGATGAGAACTAGAGCTCAGTTGTTTGGCACGACACCACTGTCCATCCAGCACTATGGACGGCACTGCCTACATCTGGCTCTAATTAGTCCACGGTTGTGTTCAGCCGAATGACCTCTGCCGGGAACACTCAGAATGAGGTTCTGAGTTATTGCAACATAGGAGCGTTTCACTGCTTTCAAGGCTTCTCAGGAAGAATTCCGGAATCTTGCTGCCGGCAGGCCTCCGGCTGTTCCGGGTGAACATCTCCTTGTAAATCCCCCGTGGTTTCTTGTACATCCGTGAAATTTGGCGAGGTTATGCAGTTTGCATTGCTGCACAATTGCGCCTGCCTAGCTCGGCCGCGGTTGCAAACATTCAGGCGTGGCAGCCAGATAGGCTGGTCCCCGTAGGACACTGCCAGCGGACTGGGTATATCTGCTTCCCGTTCTTCTCACCTGAGTGCTACTGATTCCAGCTTTGACGGCTACACTCTACTCAACCGGAGCCGTAAGTTGTACCTCAACTTAGGGCACTTTGTGAAACTGTTGAGAACTAGAGCTCAGTTGTTTGGCACGCCACCACTGTCCATCCAGCACTGTGGACGGCACTGCCTACATCTGGCTCTAATTAGTCCACGGTTGTGTTCAGCTGAATGACCTCTGTCGGGAACACTCAGAATGAGGTTCTGAGTTATTGCAACATAGGAGCGTTTCACTGCTTTCAAGGCTTCTCAGGAAGAATTCCGGAATCTTGCTGCCGGCAGGCCTCCGGCAGTTCCGGGTGAACATCTCCTTGTAAATCCCCCGTGGTTTCTTGTACACCCGTGATATTTGGCCAGGTTATGCAGTTTGCATTGCTGCACAATTGTGCCTGCCTAGCTCGGCCGCGGTTGCAAACATTCACGTGTCGCAGCCAGATAGGCTGGTCCCCGTAGGACACTGCCTGCGAACTGGGTATATCTGCTTCCCGTTCTTCTCACCTGAGTGCTACTGATTCCATCCTTGACGGCTACACTCTACTCAATCGGCGCAGTAAGTTGAACCTCAACTTATGGCACTTTGTGCAAGTGATGAGAACTAGAGCTCCGTTGTTTGGCACGCCACCAATGTCCTTCCAGCACTATGGACGGCACTGACTACATCTGGCTCTAATTAGTCCACGGTTGTGTTCAGCCGAATGACCTCTGCCGGGAACACTCAGAATGAGGTTCTGAGTTATTGCAACATAGGAGCGTTTCACTGCTTTCAAGGCTTCTCAGGAAGAATTCCGGAATCTTGCTGCCGGCAGGTCTCCGGCTCTTCCGGGTGAACATCTCCTTGTAAATCCCCCGTGGTTTCTTGTACATCCGTGAAATTTGGCCAGGTTATGCAGTTTGCATTGCTGCACAATTGCGCCTGCCTACCTCGGCCGCGGTTGCAAACATTCAGGCGTGGCAGCCAGATAGGCTGGTTCCCGTAGGACACTGCCAGCGCACTGGGTATATCTGCTTCCCGTTCTTCTCACCTGAGTGCTACTGATTCCAGCTTTGACGGCTACACTCTACTCAACCGGAGCAGTAAGTTGAACCTCAACTTATGGCACTTTGTGAAAGTGATGAGAACTAGAGCTCAGTTGTTTGGCACGCCACCACTGTCCATCCAGCACTATGGACGGCACTGCTTACATCTGGCTCTAATTAGTCCACGGTTGTGTTCAGCCGAATGACCTCTGTCGGGAACACTCAGAATGAGGTTCTGAGTTATTGCAACATAGGAGCGTTTCACTGCTTTCAAGGCTTCTCAGGAAGAATTCCGGAATCTTGCTGCCGGCAGGCCTCCGTCAGTTCCGGGTGAACATCTCCTTGTAAATCCCCCGTGGTTTCTTGTACACCCGTGAAATTTGGCCAGGTTATGCAGTTTGAATTGCTGCACAATTGCGCCTGCCTAGCTCGGCCGCGGTTGTAAACATTCAGGCGTGGCAGCCAGATATCCTGGTCCCCGTAGGACACTGGCATCGGACTGGGTATATCTGCTTCCCGTTCTTCTCACCTGAGTGCTACTGATTCCAGCTTTGACGGCTACACTCTACTCAACCGGAGCAGTAAGTTGAACCTCAACTTATGGCACTTTGTGAAAGTGATGAGAACTAGAGCTCAGTTGTTTGGCACGCCACCACTGTCCATCCAGCACTATGGACGGCACTGCTTACATCTGGCTCTAATTAGTCCACGGTTGTGTTCAGCCGAATGACCTCTGTCGGGAACACTCAGAATGAGGTTCTGAGTTATTGCAACATAGGAGCGTTTCACTGCTTTCAAGGCTTCTCAGGAAGAATTCCGGAATCTTGCTGCCGGCAGGCCTCCGTCAGTTCCGGGTGAACATCTCCTTGTAAATCCCCCGTGGTTTCTTGTACACCCGTGAAATTTGGCCACGTTATACAGTTTGCATTGCTGCACAATTCTGCCAGCTTAGCTCGGCCGTGCTTGCAAACATTCAGGCGTGGCAGCCAGATAGGCTAGTCCCCGTAGGACACTGCCAGCGGACTGGCTATATCTGCTTCACGTTCTTCTCACCTGAGTGCTACTGATTCCAGCTTTGACCGCTACACTCTACTCAACCGGAGCCGTAAGTTGAACCTCAACTTAGGGCACTTTGTGAAACTGTTGAGAACTAGAGCTCAGTTGTTTGGCACGCCACCACTGTCCATCCAGCACTATGGACGGCACTGCCTACATCTGGCTCTAATTTGTCCACGGTTGTGTTCAGCCGAATGACCTCGGCCGGGGACACTCAGAATGATGTTCTGAGTTATTGCAACATAGGAGCGTTTCACTGCTTTCAAGGCTTCTCAGGAAGAATTCCGGAATCTTACTGCCGGCAGGCCTCTGGCAGTTCCGGCTGAACATCTCCTTGTAAATCCCCCGTGGTTTCTTGTTCACCCGTGATATTTGGCCAGGTTATGCAGTTTGCGTTGCTGCACAATTGTGCCTGCTTAGCTCGGCCGCGGTTGCAAACATTCAGGCGTGGCAGCCAGATAGGCTGGTCCCCGTAGGACACTGCCAGCGCACTGGGTATATCTGCTTCCCGTTCTTCTCCCCTGAGTGCTACTGATTCCATCTTTGACGGCTACACTCTACTCAACCGGAGCAGTAAGTTGAACCTCAACTCAAGTCACTTTGTGAAACTGTTGAGAACTAGAGCTCAGTTGTTTGGCACGCCACCACAGTCCATCCAGCACTATGGACGGCACTGCCTACATCTGGCTCTAATTAGTCCATGGTTGTGTTCAGCCGAATGACCTCTGCCGGGAACACTCAGAATGAGGTTCTGAGTTATTTCAACATAGGAGCGTTTCACTGCTTTCAAGGCTTCTCAGGAAGAGTTCCGGAATCTTCCTGCCCGCCGTCGTCCGGCTGTTCCGGGTGAACATCTCCTTGTAAATGCCCCGTGGTTTCTTGTACACCCGTGAAATTTGGCCAGGTTATGCAGTTTGCATTGCTGCACAATTGTGCCTGCCTAGTTCGGCGGCGGTTGCAAACATTCAGGCGTGGCAGCCAGATAGGCTGGTCCCCGTAGGACACTGCCAATGGACTGGGTATGTCTGCTTCCCGTTCTTCTCACCTGAGTGCTACTGATTCCAGCTTTGACGGCTACACTCTACTCAACCCGAGCCGTAAGTTGAACCTCAACTTATGGCACTTTGTGAAAGTGATGAGAACTAGAGCTCAGTTGTTTGGCACGCCACCACTGTGCATCCAGCACTATGGACGGCACTGCCTACATCTGGCTCATAATTAGTCCACGGTTGTGTTCAGCCGAATGACTTCTGCCGGGAACACTCAGAATGAGGTTCTGAGTTATTGCAACATAGGAGCGTTTCACTGCTCTCAAGGCTTCTCAGGAAGAATTCCGGAATCTTGCTGCCGGCAGGCCTCCGGCTGTTCCGGGTGAACATCTCCTTGTAAATCCCCGTGGTTTCTTGTACACCCGTGAAATTTGGCCAGGTTATACAGTTTGCATTGCTGCACAATTCCGCCTGCTTAGCTCGGCCCCGCTTGCAAACATTCAGGCGTGGCCGCCAGATAGGCTAGTCCCCGTAGGACACTGCCAGCAGACTGGCTATATCTGCTGCACGTTCTTCTCACCTGAGTGCTACTGATTCCAGCTTTGACCGCTACACTCTACTCAACCGGAGCCATTATTTGAACCTCAACTTAGGGCACTTTGTGAAACTGTTGAGAACTAGAGCTCAGTTGTTTGGCACGCCACCACTGTCCATCCAGCACTATGGACGGCACTGCCTACATCTGGCTCTAATTAGTCCACGGTTGTGTTCAGCCGAATGACCTCCGCCTGGAACACTCAGAAAGAAGTTCTGAGTTATTGCAACATAGGAGCGTTTCACTGCTTTCAAGGCTTCTCAGGAAGAATTCCGGAATCTTGCTGCCGGCAGGCCTCCGGCTGTTCCGGGTGAACATCTCCTTGTAAATCCCCTGTGGTTTCTTGTACATCCGTGAAATTTGGCCAGGTTATGCAGTTTGCATTGCTGCACAATTGCGCCTGCATAGCTCGGACGCGGTTGCAAACATTCAGGTGTGGCAGCCAGGTAGGCTGGTCCCCGTAGGACACTGCCAGCGGACTGGGTATATCTGCTTCCCGTTCTTCTCACCTGAGTGCTACTGATTCCAGCTTTGACGGCTACACTCTACTCAACCGGAGCAGTAAGTTGAACCTCTACTTATGGCACTTTGTGAAACTGTTGAGAACTAGAGCTCAGTTGTTTGGCACGCCACCACTGTCCATCCAGCACTATGGACGGCACTGCCTACATCTGGCTCTAATTAGTCCACGGTTGTGTTCAGCTGAATGACCTCTGTCGGGAACACTCAGAATGAGGTTCTGAGTTATTGCAACATAGGAGCGTTTCACTGCTTTCAAGGCTTCTCAGGAAGAATTCCGGAATCTTGCTGCCGGCAGGCCTCCGGCAGTTCCGGGTGAACATCTCCTTGTAAATCCCCCGTGGTTTCTTGTACACCCGTGATATTTGGCCAGGTTATGCAGTTTGCATTGCTGCACAATTGTGCCTGCCTAGCTCGGCCACGGTTGCAAACATTCACGTGTCGCAGCCAGATAGGCTGGTCCCCGTAGGACACTGCCAGCGGACTGGGTATATCTGCTTCCCGTTCTTCTCACCTGAGTGCTACTGATTCCATCTTTGACGGCTACACTCTACTCCATCGGCGCAGTAAGTTGAACCTCAACTTATGGCACTTTGTGCAAGTGATGAGAACTAGAGCTCCGTTGTTTGGCACGCCACCACTGTCCATCCAGCACTATGGACGGCACTGACTACATCTGGCTCTAATTAGTCCACGGTTGTGTTCAGCCGAATGACCTCTGCCGGGAACACTCAGAATGAGGTTCTGAGTTATTGCAACATAGGAGCGTTTTACTGCTTTCAAGGCTTCTCAGGAAGAGTTCCGGAATCTTGCTGCCCGCCGGCGTCCGGCTGTTCCGGGTGAACATCTCCTTGTAAATCCCCCGTGGTTTCTTGTACATCCGTGAAATTTGGCCAGGTTATGCAGTTTGCATTGCTGCACAATTGCGCCTGCCTAGCTCAGCCACGGTTGCAAACATTCAGGCGTGGCAGCCAGATAGGCTGGTCCCCTTAGTACACTGCCAGAGGACTGGGTACATCTGCTTCCCGTTCTTCTCACCTGAGTGCTACTGATTCCACCTTTGACGGCTACACTCTACTCAACCGGAGCAGTAAGTTGAACCTCTACTTATGGAATTTTGGGAAAGTGATGAGAACTAGAGCTCAGTTGTTTGGCACGCCACCACTGTCCATCCAGCACTATGGACGGCACTGCCTACATCTGGCTCTAATTAGTCCACGGTTGTGTTCAGCCGAATGACCTCTGCAGGGAAAACTCAGAATGAGGTTCTGAGTTATTGCAACATAGGAGCGTTTCACTGCTTTCAAGGCTTCTCAGGAAGAATTCCGGAATCTTGCTGCCGGCAGGCCTCCGGCAGTTCCGGGTGAAAATCTCCTTGTAAATCCCCCGTGGTTTCTTGTACATCCATGAAATTTGGCCAGGTTATGCAGTTTGCATTGCTGCACAATTACGCCTGCCTAGCTCAGCCACGGTTGCAAACATTCAGGCGTGGCAGCCAGATAGGCTGGTCCCCTTAGTACACTGCCAGAGGACTGGGTACATCTGCTTCCCGTTCTTCTCACCTGAGTGCTACTGATTCCACCTTTGACGGCTACACTCTACTCAACCGGAGCAGTAAGTTGAACCTCTACTTATGGAATTTTCTGAAAGTGATGAGAACTAGAGCTCAGTTGTTTGGCACGACACCACTGTCCATCCAGCACTATGGACGGCACTGCCTACATCTGGCTCTAATTAGTCCACGGTTGTGTTCAGCCGAATGACCTCTGCCGGGAACACTCAGAATGAGGTTCTGAGTTATTGCAACATAGGAGCGTTTCACTGCTTTCAAGGCTTCTCAGGAAGAATTCCGGAATCTTGCTGCCGGCAGGCCTCCGGCTCTTCCGGGTGAACATCTCCTTGTAAATCCCCCGTGGTTTCTTGTACATCCGTGAAATTTGGCGAGGTTATGCAGTTTGCATTGCTGCACAATTGCGCCTGCCTAGCTCGGCCGCGGTTGCAAACATTCAGGCGTGGCAGCCAGATAGGCTGGTCCCCGTAGGACACTGCCAGCGGACTGGGTATATCTGCTTCCCGTTCTTCTCACCTGAGTGCTACTGATTCCAGCTTTGACGGCTACACTCTACTCAACCGGAGCCGTAAGTTGTACCTCAACTTAGGGCACTTTGTGAAACTGTTGAGAACTAGAGCTCAGTTGTTTGGCACGCCACCACTGTCCATCCAGCACTATGGACGGCACTGCCTACATCTGGCTCTAATTAGTCCACGGTTGTGTTCAGCTGAATGACCTCTGTCGGGAACACTCAGAATGAGGTTCTGAGTTATTGCAACATAGGAGCGTTTCACTGCTTTCAAGGCTTCTCAGGAAGAATTCCGGAATCTTGCTGCCGGCAGGCCTCCGGCAGTTCCGGGTGAACATCTCCTTGTAAATCCCCCGTGGTTTCTTGTACACCCGTGATATTTGGCCAGGTTATGCAGTTTGCATTGCTGCACAATTGTGCCTGCCTAGCTCGGCCGCGGTTGCAAACATTCACGTGTCGCAGCCAGATAGGCTGGTCCCCGTAGGACACTGCCTGCGGACTGGGTATATCTGCTTCCCGTTCTTCTCACCTGAGTGCTACTGATTCCATCCTTGACGGCTACACTCTACTCAATCGGCGCAGTAAGTTGAACCTCAACTTATGGCACTTTGTGCAAGTGATGAGAACTAGAGCTCCGTTGTTTGGCACGCCACCAATGTCCTTCCAGCACTATGGACGGCACTGACTACATCTGGCTCTAATTAGTCCACGGTTGTGTTCAGCCGAATGACCTCTGCCGGGAACACTCAGAATGAGGTTCTGAGTTATTGCAACATAGGAGCGTTTCACTGCTTTCAAGGCTTCTCAGGAAGAATTCCGGAATCTTGCTGCCGGCAGGTCTCCGGCTCTTCCGGGTGAACATCTCCTTGTAAATCCCCCGTGGTTTCTTGTACATCCGTGAAATTTGGCCAGGTTATGCAGTTTGCATTGCTGCACAATTGCGCCTGCCTACCTCGGCCGCGGTTGCAAACATTCAGGCGTGGCAGCCAGATAGGCTGGTTCCCGTAGGACACTGCCAGCGCACTGGGTATATCTGCTTCCCGTTCTTCTCACCTGAGTGCTACTGATTCCAGCTTTGACGGCTACACTCTACTCAACCGGAGCAGTAAGTTGAACCTCAACTTATGGCACTTTGTGAAAGTGATGAGAACTAGAGCTCAGTTGTTTGGCACGCCACCACTGTCCATCCAGCACTATGGACGGCACTGCTTACATCTGGCTCTAATTAGTCCACGGTTGTGTTCAGCCGAATGACCTCTGTCGGGAACACTCAGAATGAGGTTCTGAGTTATTGCAACATAGGAGCGTTTCACTGCTTTCAAGGCTTCTCAGGAAGAATTCCGGAATCTTGCTGCCGGCAGGCCTCCGGCAGTTCCGGGTGAACATCTCCTTGTAAATCCCCCGTGGTTTCTTGTACACCCGTGAAATTTGGCCAGGTTATGCAGTTTGAATTGCTGCACAATTGCGCCTGCCTAGCTCGGCCGCGGTTGTAAACATTCAGGCGTGGCAGCCAGATATCCTGGTCCCCGTAGGACACTGGCATCGGACTGGGTATATCTGCTTCCCGTTCTTCTCACCTGAGTGCTACTGATTCCAGCTTTGACGGCTACACTCTACTCAACCGGAGCAGTAAGTTGAACCTCAACTTATGGCACTTTGTGAAAGTGATGAGAACTAGAGCTCAGTTGTTTGGCACGCCACCACTGTCCATCCAGCACTATGGACGGCACTGCTTACATCTGGCTCTAATTAGTCCACGGTTGTGTTCAGCCGAATGACCTCTGTCGGGAACACTCAGAATGAGGTTCTGAGTTATTGCAACATAGGAGCGTTTCACTGCTTTCAAGGCTTCTCAGGAAGAATTCCGGAATCTTGCTGCCGGCAGGCCTCCGTCAGTTCCGGGTGAACATCTCCTTGTAAATCCCCCGTGGTTTCTTGTACACCCGTGAAATTTGGCCACGTTATACAGTTTGCATTGCTGCACAATTCTGCCAGCTTAGCTCGGCCGTGCTTGCAAACATTCAGGCGTGGCAGCCAGATAGGCTAGTCCCCGTAGGACACTGCCAGCGGACTGGCTATATCTGCTTCACGTTCTTCTCACCTGAGTGCTACTGATTCCAGCTTTGACCGCTACACTCTACTCAACCGGAGCCGTAAGTTGAACCTCAACTTAGGGCACTTTGTGAAACTGTTGAGAACTAGAGCTCAGTTGTTTGGCACGCCACCACTGTCCATCCAGCACTATGGACGGCACTGCCTACATCTGGCTCTAATTTGTCCACGGTTGTGTTCAGCCGAATGACCTCGGCCGGGGACACTCAGAATGATGTTCTGAGTTATTGCAACATAGGAGCGTTTCACTGCTTTCAAGGCTTCTCAGGAAGAATTCCGGAATCTTACTGCCGGCAGGCCTCTGGCAGTTCCGGCTGAACATCTCCTTGTAAATCCCCCGTGGTTTCTTGTTCACCCGTGATATTTGGCCAGGTTATGCAGTTTGCGTTGCTGCACAATTGTGCCTGCTTAGCTCGGCCGCGGTTGCAAACATTCAGGCGTGGCAGCCAGATAGGCTGGTCCCCGTAGGACACTGCCAGCGCACTGGGTATATCTGCTTCCCGTTCTTCTCCCCTGAGTGCTACTGATTCCATCTTTGACGGCTACACTCTACTCAACCGGAGCAGTAAGTTGAACCTCAACTCAAGTCACTTTGTGAAACTGTTGAGAACTAGAGCTCAGTTGTTTGGCACGCCACCACAGTCCATCCAGCACTATGGACGGCACTGCCTACATCTGGCTCTAATTAGTCCATGGTTGTGTTCAGCCGAATGACCTCTGCCGGGAACACTCAGAATGAGGTTCTGAGTTATTTCAACATAGGAGCGTTTCACTGCTTTCAAGGCTTCTCAGGAAGAGTTCCGGAATCTTCCTGCCCGCCGTCGTCCGGCTGTTCCGGGTGAACATCTCCTTGTAAATGCCCCGTGGTTTCTTGTACACCCGTGAAATTTGGCCAGGTTATGCAGTTTGCATTGCTGCACAATTGTGCCTGCCTAGTTCGGCGGCGGTTGCAAACATTCAGGCGTGGCAGCCAGATAGGCTGGTCCCCGTAGGACACTGCCAATGGACTGGGTATGTCTGCTTCCCGTTCTTCTCACCTGAGTGCTACTGATTCCAGCTTTGACGGCTACACTCTACTCAACCCGAGCCGTAAGTTGAACCTCAACTTATGGCACTTTGTGAAAGTGATGAGAACTAGAGCTCAGTTGTTTGGCACGCCACCACTGTGCATCCAGCACTATGGACGGCACTGCCTACATCTGGCTCATAATTAGTCCACGGTTGTGTTCAGCCGAATGACTTCTGCCGGGAACACTCAGAATGAGGTTCTGAGTTATTGCAACATAGGAGCGTTTCACTGCTCTCAAGGCTTCTCAGGAAGAATTCCGGAATCTTGCTGCCGGCAGGCCTCCGGCTGTTCCGGGTGAACATCTCCTTGTAAATCCCCGTGGTTTCTTGTACACCCGTGAAATTTGGCCAGGTTATACAGTTTGCATTGCTGCACAATTCCGCCTGCTTAGCTCGGCCCCGCTTGCAAACATTCAGGCGTGGCCGCCAGATAGGCTAGTCCCCGTAGGACACTGCCAGCAGACTGGCTATATCTGCTGCACGTTCTTCTCACCTGAGTGCTACTGATTCCAGCTTTGACCGCTACACTCTACTCAACCGGAGCCATTATTTGAACCTCAACTTAGGGCACTTTGTGAAACTGTTGAGAACTAGAGCTCAGTTGTTTGGCACGCCACCACTGTCCATCCAGCACTATGGACGGCACTGCCTACATCTGGCTCTAATTAGTCCACGGTTGTGTTCAGCCGAATGACCTCCGCCTGGAACACTCAGAAAGAAGTTCTGAGTTATTGCAACATAGGAGCGTTTCACTGCTTTCAAGGCTTCTCAGGAAGAATTCCGGAATCTTGCTGCCGGCAGGCCTCCGGCTGTTCCGGGTGAACATCTCCTTGTAAATCCCCTGTGGTTTCTTGTACATCCGTGAAATTTGGCCAGGTTATGCAGTTTGCATTGCTGCACAATTGCGCCTGCATAGCTCGGACGCGGTTGCAAACATTCAGGTGTGGCAGCCAGGTAGGCTGGTCCCCGTAGGACACTGCCAGCGGACTGGGTATATCTGCTTCCCGTTCTTCTCACCTGAGTGCTACTGATTCCAGCTTTGACGGCTACACTCTACTCAACCGGAGCAGTAAGTTGAACCTCTACTTATGGCACTTTGTGAAACTGTTGAGAACTAGAGCTCAGTTGTTTGGCACGCCACCACTGTCCATCCAGCACTATGGACGGCACTGCCTACATCTGGCTCTAATTAGTCCACGGTTGTGTTCAGCTGAATGACCTCTGTCGGGAACACTCAGAATGAGGTTCTGAGTTATTGCAACATAGGAGCGTTTCACTGCTTTCAAGGCTTCTCAGGAAGAATTCCGGAATCTTGCTGCCGGCAGGCCTCCGGCAGTTCCGGGTGAACATCTCCTTGTAAATCCCCCGTGGTTTCTTGTACACCCGTGATATTTGGCCAGGTTATGCAGTTTGCATTGCTGCACAATTGTGCCTGCCTAGATCGGCCACGGTTGCAAACATTCACGTGTCGCAGCCAGATAGGCTGGTCCCCGTAGGACACTGCCAGCGGACTGGGTATATCTGCTTCCCGTTCTTCTCACCTGAGTGCTACTGATTCCATCTTTGACGGCTACACTCTACTCCATCGGCGCAGTAAGTTGAACCTCAACTTATGGCACTTTGTGCAAGTGATGAGAACTAGAGCTCCGTTGTTTGGCACGCCACCACTGTCCATCCAGCACTATGGACGGCACTGACTACATCTGGCTCTAATTAGTCCACGGTTGTGTTCAGCCGAATGACCTCTGCCGGCAACACTCAGAATGAGGTTCTGAGTTATTGCAACATAGGAGCGTTTCACTGCTTTCAAGGCTTCTCAGGAAGAATTCCGGAATCTTGCTGCCGGCAGGAATCCGGCTATTCCGGGTGAACATCTCCTTGTAAATCCCCCGTGGTTTCTTGTACATCTGTGAAATTTGGCCAGGTTATGCAGTTTGCATTGCTGCACAATTGCGCCTGCCTACCTCGGCCGCGGTTGCAAACATTCAGGCGTGGCAGCCAGATAGGCTGGTTCCCGTAGGACACTGCCAGCGCACTGGGTATATCTGCTTCCCGTTCTTCTCACCTGAGTGCTACTGATTCCAGCTTTGACGGCTACACTCTACTCAACCGGAGCAGTAAGTTGAACCTCAACTTATGGCACTTTGTGAAAGTGATGAGAACTAGAGCTCAGTTGTTTGGCACGCCACCACTGTCCATCCAGCACTATGGACGGCACTGCTTACATCTGGCTCTAATTAGTCCACGGTTGTGTTCAGCCGAATGACCTCTGTCGGGAACACTCAGAATGAGGTTCTGAGTTATTGCAACATAGGAGCGTTTCACTGCTTTCAAGGCTTCTCAGGAAGAATTCCGGAATCTTGCTGCCGGCAGGCCTCCGGCAGTTCCGGGTGAACATCTCCTTGTAAATCCCCCGTGGTTTCTTGTACACCCGTGAAATTTGGCCAGGTTATGCAGTTTGAATTGCTGCACAATTGCGCCTGCCTAGCTCGGCCGCGGTTGTAAACATTCAGGCGTGGCAGCCAGATATCCTGGTCCCCGTAGGACACTGGCATCGGACTGTGTATATCTGCTTCCCGTTCTTCTCACCTGAGTGCTACTGATTCCAGCTTTGACGGCTACACTCTACTCAACCGGAGCAGTAAGTTGAACCTCAACTTAGGGCACTTTGTGAAACTGTTGAGAACTAGAGCTCAGTTGTTTGGCACGCCACCACTGTCCATCCAGCAGTATGGACGGCACTGCCTACATCTGGCTCTAATTAGTCCAAGGTTGTGTTCAGCCGAATGACCTCTGTTGGGAATACTCAGAATGAGGTTCTGAGTTATTGCAACATAGGAGCGTTTCACTGCTTTCAAGGCTTCTCAGGAAGAATTCCGGAATCTTGCTGCCGGCAGGCCTCCGGCTCTTCCGGGTGAACATCTCCTTGTAAATCCCCCGTGGTTTCTTGTACATCCGTGAAATTTGGCCAGGTTATGCAGTTTGCATTGCTGCACAATTGTGCCTGCCTAGCTCGGCCGCGGTTGCAAACATTCAGGCGTGGCAGCCAGATAGCCTGGTCCCCGTAGGACACTGCCAGCGGACTGGGTATATCTGCTTCCCGTTCTTCTCACCTGAGTGCTACTGATTCCAGCTTTGACGGCTACACTCTACTCAATCGGCGCAGTAAGTTGAACCTCAACTTATGGCACTTTGTGAAAGTGATGAGAACTAGAGCTCAGTTGTTTGGCACGCCACCACTGTCCATCCATCACTATGGACGGCACTGACTACATCTGGCTCTAATTAGTCCACGGTTGTGTTCAGCCGAATGACCTCTGCCGGGAACACTCAGAATGAGGTTCTGAGTTATTTCAACATAGGAGCGTTTCACTGCTTTCAAGGCTTCTCGTGAAGAATTCCGGAATCTTGCTGCCGGCAGGCCACCGGCAGTTCCGGGTGAACATCTCCTTGTAAATCCCCCGTGATTTCTTGTACACCCGTGAAATTTGGCCAGGTTATGCAGTTTGAATTGCTGCACAATAGCGCCTGCCTAGCTCGGCCACGGTTGCAAACATTCAGGCGTGGCAGCCAGATAGCCTGGTCCCCGTAGGACACTGCCAGCGGACTGGGTATATCTGCTTCCCGTTCTTTTCCCCTGAGTGCTACTGATTCCATCTTTGACGGCTAGACTCTACTCAACCGGAGCAGTAAGTTGAACCTCAACTCATGGCACTTTGTGAAACTGTTGAGAACTAGAGCTCAGTTGTTTGGCACGCCACCACTGTCCATCCAGCACTATGGACGGCACTGCCTACATCTGGCTCTAATTAGTCCATGGTTGTGTTCAGCCGAATGACCTCTGCCGGGAACACTCAGAATGAGGTTCTGAGTTATTTCAACATAGGAGCTTTTCACTGCTTTCAAGGCTTCTCAGGAAGGGTTCCGGAATCTTGCTGCCCGCCGGCGTCCGGCTGTTCCGGGTGAACATCTCCTTGTAAATCCCCCGTGGTTTCTTGTACACCCGTGAAATTTGGCCAGATTATGCAGTTTGCATTGCTGCACAATTGCGCCTGCCTAGCTCGGCGGCGGTTGCAAACATTCAGGCGTCGCAGCCAGAAAGGCTGGTCCCCGTAGGACACTGCCAATGGACTGGGTATATCTGCTTCCCGTTCTTCTCACCTGAGTGCTACTGATTCCAGCTTTGACGGCTACACTCTACTCAACCCGAGCCGTAAGTTGAACCTCAACTTATGGCACTTTGTGAAAGTGATGAGAACTAGAGCTCAGTTGTTTGGCACGCCACCACTGTCCATCCAGCACTATGGACGGCACTGCCTACATCTGGCTCTAATTAGTCGACGGTTGTGTTCAGCCGAATGACCTCTGCCGGGAACACTCAGAATGAGGTTCTGAGTTATTGCAACATAGGAGCGTTTCACTGCTCTCAAGGCTTCTCAGGAAGAATTCAGGAATCTTGCTCCCGGCAGGCCTCCGGCTGTTCCGGGTGAACATCTCCTTGTAAATCCCCCGTGGTTACTTGTACACCCGTGAAATTTGGCTAGGTTTTACAGTTTGCATTGCTGCACAATTCTGCCTGCTTATCTCGGCCGTGCTTGCAAACATTCAGGCGTGGCAGCCAGATAGGCTAGTCGCCGTAGGACACTGCCAGCGGACTGAATATATCTGCTTCACGTTCTTCTCACCTGAGTGCTACTGATTCCAGCTTTGAGCGCTACACTCTACTCAACCGGAGCCGGAAGTTGAACCTGAACTTAGGGCATTTTGTGAAACTGTTGAGAACTACAGCTCAGTTGTTTGGCACGCCACCACTGTCCATCCAGCACTATGGACGGCACTGCCTACATCTGGCTCTAATTAGTCCATGGTTGTGTTCAGCTGAATGACCTCTGTCGGGAACACTCAGAATGAGGTTCTGAGTTATTGCAACATAGGAGCGTTTCACTGCTTTCAAGGCTTCTCAGGAAGAGTTGCGGAATCTTGCAGCCCGCCGGCGTCCGGTTGTTCCGGATGAACATCTCCTTGTAAATCCGCCGTGGTTTCTTGTACACCCGTGAAATTTGGCCATTTTATGCAGTTTGCATTGCTGCACAATTGTGCCTGCCTACCTCAGCCGCGGTTGCAAATATTCAGGCGTGGCAGCCAGATAGGCTGGTCCCCGTAGGACACTGCCAGCTGTCAGGGTATATCTGCTTCCCGTTCTTCTCACCTGAGTGCTACTGATTCCAGCTTTGACGGCTACACTCTACTCAACCGGAGCCGTAAGTTGAACCTCAACTTATGGCACTTTGTGAAAGTGATGAGAACTAGAGCTCAGTTGTTTGGCACGCCACCACTGTCCATCCAGCACTATGGACGGCACTGACTACATCTGGCTCTAATTAGTCCACGGTTGTGTTCAGCCGAATGACCGCTGCCGGGAACACTCAGAATGAGGTTCTGAGTTATTGCAACATAGGAGCGTTTCACTGCTTTCAAGGCTTCTCAGGAAGAATTCCGGAATCTTGCTGCCGGCAGGCCTTCTGCTGTTCCGGGTGAACATTTCCTTGTAAATCCCCCGTGGTTTCTTCTACACCCGTGAAATTTGGCCAGGTTATGCAGTTTGCATTGCTGCACAATTGCGCCTGCATACCTCGGCCGCGGTTGCAAACATTCAGGCGTGGCAGCCAGATAGGCTGGTCCCCGTAGGACACTGCCAGCGGACTGGGTATATCTGCTTCCCGTTCTTCTCACCTGAGTGCTACTGATTCCAGCTTTGACGGCTACACTCTACTCAATCGGCGCAGTAAGTTGAACCTCAACTTATGGCACTTTGTGAAAGTGATGAGAACTAGAGCTCAGTTGTTTGGCACGCCACCACTGTCCATCCATCACTATGGACGGCACTGACTACATCTGGCTCTAATTAGTCCACGGTTGTGTTCAGCCGAATGACCTCTGCCGGGAACACTCAGAATGAGGTTCTGAGTTATTTCAACATAGGAGCGTTTCACTGCTTTCAAGGCTTCTCGTGAAGAATTCCGGAATCTTGCTGCCGGCAGGCCACCGGCAGTTCCGGGTGAACATCTCCTTGTAAATCCCCCGTGATTTCTTGTACACCCGTGAAATTTGGCCAGGTTATGCAGTTTGAATTGCTGCACAATAGCGCCTGCCTAGCTCGGCCACGGTTGCAAACATTCAGGCGTGGCAGCCAGATAGCCTGGTCCCCGTAGGACACTGCCAGCGGACTGGGTATATCTGCTTCCCGTTCTTTTCCCCTGAGTGCTACTGATTCCATCTTTGACGGCTAGACTCTACTCAACCGGAGCAGTAAGTTGAACCTCAACTCATGGCACTTTGTGAAACTGTTGAGAACTAGAGCTCAGTTGTTTGGCACGCCACCACTGTCCATCCAGCACTATGGACGGCACTGCCTACATCTGGCTCTAATTAGTCCATGGTTGTGTTCAGCCGAATGACCTCTGCCGGGAACACTCAGAATGAGGTTCTGAGTTATTTCAACATAGGAGCTTTTCACTGCTTTCAAGGCTTCTCAGGAAGGGTTCCGGAATCTTGCTGCCCGCCGGCGTCCGGCTGTTCCGGGTGAACATCTCCTTGTAAATCCCCCGTGGTTTCTTGTACACCCGTGAAATTTGGCCAGATTATGCAGTTTGCATTGCTGCACAATTGCGCCTGCCTAGCTCGGCGGCGGTTGCAAACATTCAGGCGTCGCAGCCAGAAAGGCTGGTCCCCGTAGGACACTGCCAATGGACTGGGTATATCTGCTTCCCGTTCTTCTCACCTGAGTGCTACTGATTCCAGCTTTGACGGCTACACTCTACTCAACCCGAGCCGTAAGTTGAACCTCAACTTATGGCACTTTGTGAAAGTGATGAGAACTAGAGCTCAGTTGTTTGGCACGCCACCACTGTCCATCCAGCACTATGGACGGCACTGCCTACATCTGGCTCTAATTAGTCGACGGTTGTGTTCAGCCGAATGACCTCTGCCGGGAACACTCAGAATGAGGTTCTGAGTTATTGCAACATAGGAGCGTTTCACTGCTCTCAAGGCTTCTCAGGAAGAATTCAGGAATCTTGCTCCCGGCAGGCCTCCGGCTGTTCCGGGTGAACATCTCCTTGTAAATCCCCCGTGGTTACTTGTACACCCGTGAAATTTGGCTAGGTTTTACAGTTTGCATTGCTGCACAATTCTGCCTGCTTATCTCGGCCGTGCTTGCAAACATTCAGGCGTGGCAGCCAGATAGGCTAGTCGCCGTAGGACACTGCCAGCGGACTGAATATATCTGCTTCACGTTCTTCTCACCTGAGTGCTACTGATTCCAGCTTTGAGCGCTACACTCTACTCAACCGGAGCCGGAAGTTGAACCTGAACTTAGGGCATTTTGTGAAACTGTTGAGAACTACAGCTCAGTTGTTTGGCACGCCACCACTGTCCATCCAGCACTATGGACGGCACTGCCTACATCTGGCTCTAATTAGTCCATGGTTGTGTTCAGCTGAATGACCTCTGTCGGGAACACTCAGAATGAGGTTCTGAGTTATTGCAACATAGGAGCGTTTCACTGCTTTCAAGGCTTCTCAGGAAGAGTTGCGGAATCTTGCAGCCCGCCGGCGTCCGGTTGTTCCGGATGAACATCTCCTTGTAAATCCGCCGTGGTTTCTTGTACACCCGTGAAATTTGGCCATTTTATGCAGTTTGCATTGCTGCACAATTGTGCCTGCCTACCTCAGCCGCGGTTGCAAATATTCAGGCGTGGCAGCCAGATAGGCTGGTCCCCGTAGGACACTGCCAGCTGTCAGGGTATATCTGCTTCCCGTTCTTCTCACCTGAGTGCTACTGATTCCAGCTTTGACGGCTACACTCTACTCAACCGGAGCCGTAAGTTGAACCTCAACTTATGGCACTTTGTGAAAGTGATGAGAACTAGAGCTCAGTTGTTTGGCACGCCACCACTGTCCATCCAGCACTATGGACGGCACTGACTACATCTGGCTCTAATTAGTCCACGGTTGTGTTCAGCCGAATGACCGCTGCCGGGAACACTCAGAATGAGGTTCTGAGTTATTGCAACATAGGAGCGTTTCACTGCTTTCAAGGCTTCTCAGGAAGAATTCCGGAATCTTGCTGCCGGCAGGCCTTCTGCTGTTCCGGGTGAACATTTCCTTGTAAATCCCCCGTGGTTTCTTCTACACCCGTGAAATTTGGCCAGGTTATGCAGTTTGCATTGCTGCACAATTGCGCCTGCATACCTCGGCCGCGGTTGCAAACATTCAGGCGTGGCAGCCAGATAGGCTGGTCCCCGTAGGACACTGCCAGCGGACTGGGTATATCTGCTTCCCGTTCTTCTCACCTGAGTGCTACTGATTCCATGTTTGACGGCTACACTCTACTCAACCGGAGCAGTAAGTTGAACCTCAACTTATGGCACTTTGTGAAAGTGATGAGAACTAGAGCTCAATTGTTTGGCACGCCACCACGGTCCATCCAGCACTATGGACGGCACTGCCTACATCTGGCTCTAATTAGTCCATGGTTGTGTTCAGCCGAATGACCTCTGTCGGGAACACTCAGAATGAGGTTCTGAGTTATTGCAACATAGGAGCGTTTCACTGCTTTCAAGGCTTCTCAGGAAGAATTCCGGAATCTTGCTGCCGGCAGGCCTCCTGCTGTTCCGGGTGAACATCTCCTTGTAAATCACCCGTGGTTCCTTGTACACATGTGAAATTTGGCCAGGTTATGCAGTTTGCTTTGCTGCACAATTGCGCCAGCCCAGCTCGGCCGTGGTTGCAAACATTCAGGCGTGGCAGCCAGATAGGCTGGTCCCCGTAGGACACTGCCAGCTGTCAGGGTATATCTGCTTCCCGTTCTTCTCACCTGAGTGCTACTGATTCCAGTTTTGACGGCTACACTCTACTCAACCGGAGCAGTAAGTTGAACCTCAACTTATGGCACTTTGTGAAACTGTTGAGAACTAGAGCTCAGTTGTTTGGCACGCCACCACTGTCCATCCAGCACTATGGACTGCACTGCCTACATCTGGCTCTAATTAGTCCACGGTTGTGTTCATCTGAATGACCTCTGTCGGGAACACTCAGAATGATGTTCTGAGTTATTGCAACATAGGAGCGTTTCACTGCTTTCAAGGCTTCTCAGGAAGAATTCCGGAATCTTGCTGCCGGCAGGCCTCCGGCTCTTCCGGGTGAACATCTCCTTGTAAATCCCCCGTGGTTTCTTGTACATCCGTGAAATTTGGCCAGGTTATGCAGTTTGCATTGCTGCACAATTGCGCCTGCCTACCTCGGCCACGGTTGCAAACATTCAGGCGTGGCAGCCAGATAGGCTGGTCCCCGTAGGACACTGCCAGCGGACTGGGTATATCTGCTTCCCGTTCTTCTCACCTGAGTGCTACTGATTCCAGCTTTGACGGCTACACTCTACTCAACCGGAGCAGTAAGTTGAACCTCTACTTATGGCACTTTGTGAAACTGTTGAGAACTAGAGCTCAGTTGTTTGGCACGCCACCACTGTCCATCCAGCACTATGGACGGCACTGCCTACATCTGGCTCTAATTAGTCCACGGTTGTGTTCAGCCGAATGACCTCTGTCGGAAACATTCAATGATGTTCTGAGTTATTGTAACATAGGAGCGTTTCACTGCTTTCAAGGCTTCTCAGGAAGAATTCCGGAATCTTGCTGCCGGCAAGCCTCCGGCAGTTCCGGGTGAACATCTCCTTGTAAATCCCCCGTGGTTTCTTGTACACCCATGATATTTGGCCAGGTTATGCAGTTTGCATTGCTGCACAATTGTGCCTGCCTAGCTCGGCCGCGGTTGCAAACATTCATGTGTCGCAGCCAGATAGGCTGGTCCCCGTAGGACACTGCCAGCGGCCTGGGTATATCTGCTTCCCGTTCTTCTCACCTGAGTGCTACTGATTCCATCTTTGACGGCTACACTCTACTCAATCGGCGCAGTAAGTTGAACCTCAACTTATGGCACTTTGTGAAAGTGATGATAACTAGAGCTCAGTTGTTTGGCACGCCACCACTGTCCATCCAGCACTATGGACGGCACTGCCTACATCTGGCTCTAATTAGTCCACGGTTGTGTTCAGCTGAATGACCTCTGCCGGGAACACTCAGAATGATGTTCTGAGTTATTGCAACATAGGAGCGTTTCACTGCTTTCAAGGCTTCTCAGGAAGAATTCCGGAATCTTGCTGCCGGCAGGCCTCCGGCTCTTACGGGTGAACATCTCCTTGTAAATCCCCCGTGGTTTCTTGTACATCCTTGAAATTTGGCCAGGTTATGCAGTTTGCATTGCTGCACAATTCCTCCTGCTTAGCTCGGCCGCGCTTGCAAACATTCAGGCGTGGCAGCCAGATAGGCTAGTCCCCGTAGGACACTGCCAGCGGACTGGCTATATCTGCTTCACGTTCTTCTCACCTGAGTGCTACTGATTCCAACTTTGACCGCTACACTCTACTCACCCGGAGCCGTAAGTTGAACCTCAACTTAGGGCACTTTGTGAAACTGTTGAGAACTAGAGCTCAGTTGTTTGGCACGCCACCACTGTCCATCCAGCACTATGGACGGCACTGCCTACATCTGGCTCTAATTAGTCCATGGTTGTGTTCAGCTGAATGACCTCTGTCGGGAACACTCAGAATGAGGTTCTGAGTTATTGCAACATAGGAGCGTTTCACTGCTTTCAAGGCTTCTCAGGAAGAATTCCGGAATCTTGCTGCCGGCAGGCCACCGGCAGTTCCGGGTGAACATCTCCTTGTAAATCCCCCGTGGTTTCTTGTACACCCGTGAAATTTGGCCAGGTTATGCAGTTTGCATTGCTGCACAATTGCGCCTGCCTACCTCGGCCACGGTTGCAAACATTCAGGCGTGGCAGCCAGATAGGCTGGTCCCCGTAGGACACTCCCAGCGGACTGGGTATATCTGCTTCCCGTTCTTATCACCTGAGTGCTACTGATTCCAGCTTTGACGGCTACACTCTACTCAACCGGAGCAGTAAGTTGAACCTCTACTTATGGCACTTTGTGAAACTGTTGAGAACTAGAGCTCAGTTGTTTGGCACGCCACCACTGTCCATCCAGCACTATGGACGGCACTGCCTACATCTGGCTCTAATTAGTCCACGGTTGTGTTCAGCCGAATGACCTCTGCCGGGAACACTCAGAATGAGGTTCTGAGTTATTGCAACATAGGAGCGTTTCACTGCTCTCAAGGCTTCTCAGGAAGAATTCAGGAATCTTGCTCCCGGCAGGCCTCCGGCTGTTCCGGGTGAACATCTCCTTGTAAATCCCCCGTGGTTTCTTGTACACCCGTGAAATTTGGCCAGGTTATACAGTTTGCATTGCTGCACAATTCTGCCTGCTTATCTCGGCCGTGCTTGCAAACATTCAGGCGTGGCAGCCAGATAGGCTAGTCCCCGTAGGACACTGCCAGCGGACTGAATATATCTGCTTCACGTTCTTCTCACCTGAGTGCTACTGATTCCAGCTTTGAGCGCTACACTCTACTCAACCGGAGCCGTAAGTTGAACCTGAACTTAGGGCACTTTGTGAAACTGTTGAGAACTACAGCTCAGTTGTTTGGCACGTCACCACTGTCCATCCAGCACTATGGACGGCACTGCCTACATCTGGCTCTAATTAGTCCACGGTTGTGTTCAGCCGAATGACTTCCGCCTGGAACACTCAGAATGAGGTTCTGAGTTATTGCAACATAGGAGCGTTTCACTTCTTTCAAGGCTTCTCAGGAAGAGTTGCGGAATCTTGCAGCCCGCCGGCGTCCGGCTGTTCCGGATGAACATCTCCTTGTAAATCCGCCGTGGTTTCTTGTACACCCGTGAAATTTGGCCAGGTTATGCAGTTTGAATTGCTGCACAATTGCGCCTGCCTAGCTCGGCCGTGGTTGCAAACATTCAGGCGTGGCAGCCAGATAGGCTGGTCCCCGTAGGACACCGCCAGCGGACTGGGTATATCTGCTTCCCGTTCTTCTCACGTGAGTGCTACTGATTCCAGGTTTGACCGCTACACTCTACTCAACCGGAGCAGTAAGTTGAACCTCAACTTATGGAATTTTGTGAAAGTGATGAGAACTAGAGCTCAGTTGTTTGGCACGCCACCACTGTCCATCCAGCACTATGGACGGCACTGCTTACATCTGGCTCTAATTAGTCCACGGTTGTGTTCAGCCGAATGACCTCTGCCGGGAACACTCAGAATGAGGTTCTGAGTTATTGCAACATAGGAGCGTTTCACTGCTTTCAAGGATTCTCAGGATGAATTTCGGATTCTTCCTGCCGACAGGCCTCAGGCAGTTCCGGGTGAACATCTCCTTGTAAATCCCCCGTGGTTTCTTGTACACCCGTGAAATTTGGCCAGATTATGCAGTTTGCATTGCTGCACAATTGCGCCTGCCTAGCTCGGCGGCGGTTGCAAACATTCAGGCGTCGCAGCCAGAAAGGCTGGTCCCCGTAGGACACTGCCAATGGACTGGGTATATCTGCTTCCCGTTCTTCTCACCTGAGTGCTACTGATTCCAGCTTTGACGGCTACACTCTACTCAACCCGAACCGTAAGTTGAACCTCAACTTATGGCACTTTGTGAAAGTGATGAGAACTAGAGCTCAGTTGTTTGGCACGCCACCACTGTCCATCCAGCACTATGGACGGCACTGTCTACATCTGGCTCTAATTAGTCCACGGTTGTGTTCAGCCGAATGACCTCTGCCGGGAACACTCAGAATGAGGTTCTGAGTTATTGCAACATAGGAGCGTTTCACTGCTCTCAAGGCTTCTCAGGAAGAATTCAGGAATCTTGCTCCCGGCAGGCCTCCGGCTGTTCCGGGTGAACATCTCCTTGTAAATCCCCCGTGGTTTCTTGTACACCCGTGAAATTTGGCCAGGTTATACAGTTTGCATTGCTGCACAATTCTGCCTGCTTATCTCGGCCGTGATTGCAAACATTCAGGCGTGGCAGCCAGATAGGCTAGTCCCCGTAGGACACTGCCAGCGGACTGAATATATCTGCTTCACGTTCTTCTCACCTGAGTGCTACTGATTCCAGCTTTGACCGCTACACTCTACTCAACCGGAGCCGTAAGTTGAACCTCAACTTAGGGCACTTTGTGAAACTATTGAGAACTAGAGCTCAGTTGTTTGGCACGCCACCACTGTCCATCCAGCACTATGGACGGCACTGCCTACATCTGGCTCTAATTAGTCCACGGTTGTGTTCAGCTGAATGACCTCTGTCGGGAACACTCAGAATGAGGTTCTGAGTTATTGCAACATAGGAGCGTTTCACTGCTTTCAAGGCTTCTCAGGAAGAATTCCGGAATCTTGCTGCCGGCAGGCCACCGGCAGTTCCGGGTGAAAATCTCCTTGTAAATCCCCCGTGGTTTCTTGTACACCCGTGAAATTTGGCCAGGTTATGCAGTTTGAATTGCTGCACAATTGCGCCTGCCTAGCTGGGCCACGGTTGCAAACATTCAGGCGTGGCAGCCAGATAGCCTGGTCCCCGTAGGCCACTGCTAGCGGACTGGGTATATCTGCTTCCCGTTCTTCTCACCTGAGTGCTACTGATTCCAGCTTTGACGGCTACACTCTACTCAATCGGCGCAGTAAGTTGAACCTAAACTTATGGCACTTTGTGAAAGTGATGAGAACTAGAGCTCAGTTGTTTGGCACGCCACCACTGTCCATCCATCACTATGGACGGCACTGACTACATCTGGCTCTAATTAGTCCACAGTTGTGTTCAGCCGAATGACCTCTGCCGGGAACACTCAGAATGAGGTTCTGAGTTATTTCAACATAGGAGCGTTTCACTGTTTTCAAGGCTTCTCAGGAAGAATTCCGGAATCTTGCTGCCGGCAGGCCTCCGGCAGTTCCGGGTGAACATCTCCTTGTAAATCCCCCGTGGTTTCTTGTACACCCGTGATATTTGGCCAGGTTATGCAGTTTGCATTGCTGCACAATTGTGCCTGCCTAGCTCGGCCGCGGTTGCAAACATTCACGTGTCGCAGCCAGATAGGCTGGTCCCCGTAGGACACTGCCAGCGGACTGGGTATATCTGCTTCCCGTTCTTCTCACCTGAGTGCTACTGATTCCATCTTTGACGGCTACACTCTACTCAATCGGCGCAGTAAGTTGAACCTCAACTTATGGCACTTTGTGCAAGTGATGAGAACTAGAGCTCAGTTGTTTGGCACGCCACCACTGTCCATCCAGCACTATGGACGGCACTGACTACATCTGGCTCTAATTAGTCCACGGTTGTGTTCAGCCGAATGACCTCTGCCGGGAACACTCAGAATGAGGTTCTGAGTTATTGCAACATAGGAGCGTTTCACTGCTTTCAAGGCTTCTCAGGAAGAATTCCGGAATCTTGCTGCCGGCAGGAATCCGGCTGTTCCGGGTGAACATCTCCTTGTAAATCCCCCGTGGTTTCTTGTACATCCGTGAAATTTGGCCAGGTTATGCAGTTTGCATTGCTGCACAATTGCGCCTGCTTAGCTCGGCCGCGCTTGCAAACATTCAGGCGTGGCAGCCAGATAGGCTAGTCCCAGTAGGACACTGCCAGCGGACTGGCTATATCTGCTTCACGTTCTTCTCACCTGAGTGCTACTGATTCCAGCTTTGACCGCTACACTCTACTCAACCGGAGCCGTAAGTTGTACCTCAACTTAGGGCACTTTGTGAAACTGTTGAGAACTAGAGCTCAGTTGTTTGGCACGCCACCACTGTCCATCCAGCACTATGGACGGCACTGCCTACATCTGGCTCTAATTAGTCCACGGTTGTGTTCATCTGAATGACCTCTGTCGGGAACACTCAGAATGAGGTTCTGAGTTATTGCAACATAGGAGCGTTTCACTGCTTTCAAGGCTTCTCAGGAAGAATTCCGGAATCTTGCTGCCGGCAGGCCTCCGGCAGTTCCGGGTGAACATCTCCTTGTAAATCCCCCGTGGTTTCTTGTACACCCGTGATATTGGGCCAGGTTATGCAGTTTGCATTGCTGCACAATTGTGCCTGCCTAGCTCGGCCGCGGTTGCAAACATTCACGTGTCGCAGCCAGATAGGCTGGTCCCCGTAGGACATTGCCAGCAGACTGGGTATATCTGCTTCCCGTTCTTCTCACCTGAGTGCTACTGATTCCATCTTTGACGGCTACACTCTACTCAATCGGCGCAGTAAGTTGAACCTCAACTTATGGCACTTTGTGCAAGTGATGAGAACTAGAGCTCAGTTGTTTGGCACGCCACCACTGTCCATCCAGCACTATGGACGGCACTGACTACATCTGGCTCTAATTAGTCCACGGTTGTGTTCAGCCGAATGACCTCTGCCGGGAACACTCAGAATGAGGTTCTGAGTTATTGCAACATAGGAGCGTTTCACTGCTTTCAAGGCTTCTCAGGAAGAATTCCGGAATCTTGCTGCCGGTAGGTCTCCGGCTCTTCCGGGTGAACATCTCCTTGTAAATCCCCCGTGGTTTCTTGTACATCCGTGAAATTTGGCCAGGTTATGCAGTTTGCATTGCTGCACAATTGCGCCTGCCTACCTCGGCCGCGGTTGCAAACATTCAGGCGTGGCAGCCAGATAGGCTGGTTCCCGTAGGACACTGCCAGCGCACTGGGTATATCTGCTTCCCGTTCTTCTCACCTGAGTGCTACTGATTCCAGGTTTGACGGCTACACTCTACTCAACCGGAGCAGTAAGTTGAACCTCAACTTATGGCACTTTGCGAAAGTGATGAGAACTAGAGCTCAGTTGTTTGGCACGCCACCACTGTCCATCCAGCACTATGGACGGCACTGCTTACATCTGGCTCTAATTAGTCCACGGTTGTGTTCAGCCGAATGACCTCTGCCGGGAACACTCAGAATGAGGTTCTGAGTTATTGCAACATAGGAGCGTTTCACTGCTTTCAAGGCTTCTCAGGAAGAATTCCGGAATCTTGCTGCCGGCAGGCCTCCTGCTGTTCCGGGTGAACATCTCCTTGTAAATCACCCGCGGTTCCTTGTACACCCGTGAAATTTGGCCAGGTTATGCAGTTTGCATTGCTGCACAATTGCGCCTGGCTAGCTCGCCCGTGGTTGCAAACATTCAGGCGTGGCCGCCAGATAGGCCGGTCCCCGTAGGACACTGCCAGCGGACTGCGTATATCTGCTTCCCGTTCTTCGCACCTGAGTGCTAATTATTCCAGCTTTGACGGCTAGACTCTACTCAACCGGAGCAGTAAGTTGAACCTCAACTTAGGGCACTTTGTGAAAGTGTTGAGAACTAGAGCTCAGTTGTTTGGCACGCCACCACTGTCCATCCAGCACTATGGACGGCACTGCCTACATCTGGCTCTAATTAGTCCATGGTTGTGTTCAGCCGAATGACCTCTGCCGGGAACACTCAGAATGATGTTCTGAGTTATTGCAACATAGGAGCGTTTCACTGCTTTCAAGGCTTCTCAGGAAGAATTCCGGAATCTTGCTGCCGGCAGGCCTACGGCTCTTCCGAGTGAACATCTCCTTGTAAATGCCTCGTGGTTTCTTGTACACCCGTGAAATTTGGCCAGGTTATGCAGTTTGCATTGCTGCACAATTGCGCCTGCCTAGCTCGTACGCGGTTGCAAACATTCAGGCGTGGCAGCTAGATAGGCTGGTCCCCGTAGGACACTGCCAACGGACTGGGTATATCTGCTTCCCGTTCTTCTCACCTGACTGCTACTGATTCCAGGTTTGACCGATACACTCTACTCAACCGGAGCAGTAAGTTTAACTTCAACTTATGGCACGTTGTGAAAGTGATGAGAACTAGAGCTCAGTTGTTTGGCACGCCACCACTGTCCATCCAGCTCTATGGACGGCACTGCCTACATCTGGCTCTAATTAGTCGACGGTTGTGTTCAGCAGAATGACCTCTGCCGGGAACACTCAGAATGAGGTTCTGAGTTATTGCAACATAGGAGCGTTTCACTGCTTTCAAGGCTTCTCAGGAAGAGTTCCGGATTATTGCTGCCCGCCGGCGTCCGGCTTTTCCGAGTGAACGTCTCCTTGTAAATCCACCTTGGTTTCTTGTACACCCGTGAAATTTGGACAGGTTATGCAGTTTGCATTGCTGCACAATTGCGCCTGGCTAGCTCGGCCGTGGTTGCAAACTTTCAGGCGTGGCCGCCAGATAGGCTGGTCCCCGTAGGACACTGCCAGCGGACTGCGTATATCTGCTTCCCGTTCTTCGCACCTGAGTGCTAATTATTCCAGCTTTGACGGCTAGACTCTACTCAATCGGAGCAGTAAGTTGAACCTCAACTTAGGGCACTTTGTGAAAGTGTTGAGAACTAGAGCTCAGTTGTTTGGCATGCCACCACTGTCCATCCAGCACTATGGACGGCACTGCCTACATCTGGCTCTAATTAGTCCATGGTTGTGTTCAGCCGAATGACCTCTGCCGGGAACACTCAGAATGATGTTCTGAGTTATTGCAACATAGGAGCGTTTCACTGCTTTCAAGGCTTCTCAGGAAGCATTCCGGAATCTTGCTGCCGCCAGGCCTCCAGCAGTTCCGGGTGAACATCTCCTTGTAAATCCCCCGTGGTTTCTTGTACACCCGTGAAATTTGGCCATGTTATGCAATTTGCCTTGCTGCACAATTGCGCCTGCATAGGTCGGACGCGGTTGCAAACATTCAGGCGTGGCAGCCAGATAGGCTGGTCCCCGTAGGACACTGCCAGCGGACTGGGTATATCTGCTTCCCGTTCTTCTCACCTGACTGCTACTGATTCCAGGTTTGACCGCTACACTATACTCAACCGGAGCAGTAAGTTGAACTTCAACTTATGGCACTTTGTGGAAGTGATGAGAACTTGAGCTCCGTTGTTTGGCACGCCACCATTGTCCATCCAGCACTATGGACGGCACTGCCTACATCTGGCTCTAATTAGTCCACGGTTGTGTTCAGCCGAATGACCTCTGCCGGGAACACTCAGAATGAGGTTCTGAGTTATTGCAACATAGGAGCGTTTCACTGCTTTCAAGGCTTCTCAGGAAGAAGTCCGGAATCTTGCTGCCGGCAGGTCTCCGGCAGTACCGGGTGAACATCTCCTTGTAAATCCCCCATGGTTTCTTGTACACCCTTGAAATTTGCCCAGGTTATGCAGTTTGCATTGCTGCACAATTGCGCCTGCCTAGCTCGGCCGCGGTTGCAAACATTCAGGGGTGGCAGCCAAATAGGCTGGTCCCCGTAGGACAGTGCCAATTGACTGGGTATATCTGCTTCCTGTTCTTCTCACCTGAGTGCTACTGATTCCAGGTTTGACGGCTACATTCTACTCAACCGGAGCCGTAAGTTGAACCTCAACTTATGGCACTTTGTGAAAGTGATGAGAACTAGAGCTCAGTTGTTTGGCACGCCACCACTGTCCATCCAGCACTATGGACGGCACTGACTACATCTGGCTCTAATTAGTCCACGGTTGTGTTCAGCCGAATGACCGCTGCCGGGAACACTCAGAATGAGGTTCTGAGTTATTGCAACATAGGAGCGTTTCACTGCTTTCAAGGCTTCTCAGGAAGAATTCCGGAATCTTGCTGCGGGCAGGCCTTCTGCTGTTCCGGGTGAACATTTCCTTGTAAATCCCCCGTGGTTTCTTCTACACCCGTGAAATTTGGCGAGGTTATGCAGTTTGCATTGCTGCACAATTGCGCCTGCATACCTCGGCCGCGGTTGCAAACATTCAGGCGTGGCAGCCAGATAGGCTGGTCCCCGTAGGACACTGCCAGCGGACTGGGTATATCTGCTTCCCGTTCTTCTCACCTGAGTGCTACTGATTCCATGTTTGACGGCTACACTCTACTCAACCGGAGCAGTAAGTTGAACCTCAATTTATGGCACTTTGTGAAAGTGATGAGAACTAGAGCTCAATTGTTTGGCACGCCACCACGGTCCATCCAGCACTATGGACGGCACTGCCTACATCTGGCTCTAATTAGTCCATGGTTGTGTTCAGCCGAATGACCTCTGTCGGGAACACTCAGAATGAGGTTCTGAGTTATTGCAACATAGGAGCGTTTCACTGCTTTCAAGGCTTCTCAGGAAGAATTCCGGAATCTTGCTGCCGGCAGGCCTCCTGCTGTTCCGGGTGAACATCTCCTTGTAAATCACCCGTGGTTCCTTGTACACATGTGAAATTTGGCCAGGTTATGCAGTTTGCATTGCTGCACAATTGCGCCAGCCCAGCTCGGCCGTGGTTGCAAACATTCAGGCGTGGCAGCCAGATAGGCTGGTCCCCGTAGGACACTGCCAGCTGTCAGGGTATATCTGCTTCCCGTTCTTCTCACCTGAGTGCTACTGATTCCAGTTTTGACGGCTACACTCTACTCAACCGGAGCAGTAAGTTGAACCTCAACTTATGGCACTTTGTGAAACTGTTGAGAACTAGAGCTCAGTTGTTTGGCACGCCACCACTGTCCATCCAGCACTATGGACTGCACTGCCTACATCTGGCTCTAATTAGTCCACGGTTGTGTTCAGCTGAATGACCTCTGTCGGGAACACTCAGAATGTTGTTCTGAGTTATTGCAACATAGGAGCGTTTCACTGCTTTCAAGGCTTCTCAGGAAGAATTCCGGAATCTTGCTGCCGGCAGGCCTCCGGCTCTTCCGGGTGAACATCTCCTTGTAAATCCCCCGTGGTTTCTTGTACATCCGTGAAATTTGGCCAGGTTATGCAGTTTGCATTGCTGCACAATTGCGCCTGCCTACCTCGGCCACGGTTGCAAACATTCAGGCGTGGCAGCCAGATAGGCTGGTCCCCGTAGGACACTGCCAGCGGACTGGGTATATCTGCTTCCCGTTCTTCTCACCTGAGTGCTACTGATTCCAGCTTTGACGGCTACACTCTACTCAACCAGAGCAGTAAGTTGAACCTCTACTTATGGCACTTTGTGAAACTGTTGAGAACTAGAGCTCAGTTGTTTGGCACGCCACCACTGTCCATCCAGCACTATGGACGGCACTGCCTACATCTGGCTCTAATTAGTCCACGGTTGTGTTCAGCCGAATGACCTCTGTCGGAAACACTCAGAATGATGTTCTGAGTTATTGTAACATAGGAGCGTTTCACTGCTTTCAAGGCTTCTCAGGAAGAATTCCGGAATCTTGCTGCCGGCAGGCCTCCGGCTGTTCCGGGTGAACATCTCCTTGTAAATCCCCCGTGGTTTCTTGTACACCCGTGATATTTGGCCAGGTTATGCAGTTTGCATTGCTGCACAATTGTGCCTGCCTAGCTCGGCCGCGGTTGCAAACATTCATGTGTCGCAGCCAGATAGGCTGGTCCCCGTAGGACACTGCCAGCGGCCTGGGTATATCTGCTTCCCGTTCTTCTCACCTGAGTGCTACTGATTCCATCTTTGACGGCTACACTCTACTCAATCGGCGCAGTAAGTTGAACCTCAACTTATGGCACTTTGTGAAAGTGATGATAACTAGAGCTCAGTTGTTTGGCACGCCACCACTGTCCATCCAGCAGTATGGACGGCACTGCCTACATCTGGCTCTAATTAGTCCAAGGTTGTGTTCAGCCGAATGACCTCTGTCGGGAACACTCAGAATGAGGTTCTGAGTTATTGCAACATAGGAGCGTTTCACTGCTTTCAAGGCTTCTCAGGAAGAATTCCGGAATCTTGCTGCCGGCAGGCCTCCGGCTCTTCCGGGTGAACATCTCCTTGTAAATCCCCCGTGGTTTCTTGTACATCCTTGAAATTTGGCCAGGTTATGCAGTTTGCATTGCTGCACAATTCCTCCTGATTAGCTCGGCCGCGCTTGCAAACATTCAGGCGTGGCAGCCAGATAGGCTAGTCCCCGTAGGACACTGCCAGCGGACTGGCTATATCTGCTTCACGTTCTTCTCACCTGAGTGCTACTGATTCCAACTTTGACCGCTACACTCTACTCAACCGGAGCCGTAAGTTGAACCTCAACTTAGGGCACTTTGTGAAACTGTTGAGAACTAGAGCTCAGTTGTTTGGCACGCCACCACTGTCCATCCAGCACTATGGACGGCACTGCCTACATCTGGCTCTAATTAGTCCACGGATGTGTTCAGCTGAATGACCTCTGTCGGGAACACTCAGAATGAGGTTCTGAGTTATTGCAACATAGGAGCGTTTCACTGCTTTCAAGGCTTCTCAGGAAGAATTCCGGAATCTTGCTGCCGGCAGGCCACCGGCAGTTCCGGGTAAACATCTCCTTGTAAATCCCCCGTGGTTTCTTGTACACCCGTGAAATTTGGCCAGGTTATGCAGTTTGCATTGCTGCACAATTGCGCCTGCCTACCTCGGCCACGGTTGCAAACATTCAGGCGTGGCAGCCAGATAGGCTGGTCCCCGTAGGACACTGCCAGCGGACTGGGTATATCTGCTTCCCGTTCTTATCACCTGAGTGCTACTGATTCCAGCTTTGACGGCTACACTCTACTCAACCGGAGCAGTAAGTTGAACCTCTACTTATGGCACTTTGTGAAACTGTTGAGAACTAGAGCTCAGTTGTTTGGCACGCCACCACTGTCCATCCAGCACTATGGACGGCACTGCCTACATCTGGCTCTAATTAGTCCACGGTTGTGTTCAGCCGAATGACCTCTGCCGGGAACACTCAGAATGAGGTTCTGAGTTATTGCAACATAGGAGCGTTTCACTGCTCTCAAGGCTTCTCAGGAAGAATTCAGGAATCTTGCTCCCGGCAGGCCTCCGGCTGTTCCGGGTGAACATCTCCTTGTAAATCCCCCGTGGTTTCTTGTACACCCGTGAAATTTGGCCAGGTTATACAGTTTGCATTGCTGCACAATTCTGCCTGCTTATCTCGGCCGTGCTTGCAAACATTCAGGCGTGGCAGCCAGATAGGCTAGTCCCCGTAGGACACTGCCAGCGGACTGAATATATCTGCTTCACGTTCTTCTCACCTGAGTGCTACTGATTCCAGCTTTGACCGCTACACTCTACTCAACCGGAGCCGTAAGTTGAACCTCAACTTAGGGCACTTTGTGAAACTATTGAGAACTAGAGCTCAGTTGTTTGGCACGCCACCACTGTCCATCCAGCACTATGGACGGCACTGCCTACATCTGGCTCTAATTAGTCCACGGTTGTGTTCAGCTGAATGACCTCTGTCGGGAACACTCAGAATGAGGTTCTGAGTTATTGCAACATAGGAGCGTTTCACTGCTTTCAAGGCTTCTCAGGAAGAATTCCGGAATCTTGCTGCCGGCAGGCCACCGGCAGTTCCGGGTGAAAATCTCCTTGTAAATCCCCCGTGGTTTCTTGTACACCCGTGAAATTTGGCCAGGTTATGCAGTTTGAATTGCTGCACAATTGCGCCTGCCTAGCTCGGCCACGGTTGCAAACATTCAGGCGTGGCAGCCAGATAGCCTGGTCCCCGTAGGACACTGCTAGCGGACTGGGTATATCTGCTTCCCGTTCTTCTCACCTGAGTGCTACTGATTCCAGCTTTGACGGCTACACTCTACTCAATCGGCGCAGTAAGTTGAACCTAAACTTATGGCACTTTGTCAAAGTGATGAGAACTAGAGCTCAGTTGTTTGGCACGCCACCACTGTCCATCCATCACTATGGACGGCACTGACTACATCTGGCTCTAATTAGTCCACAGTTGTGTTCAGCCGAATGACCTCTGCCGGGAACACTCAGAATGAGGTTCTGAGTTATTTCAACATAGGAGCGTTTCACTGCTTTCAAGGCTTCTCAGCAAGGGTTCGGGAATCTTGCTGCCCGCCGGCGTCCGGCTGTTCCGGTGAACATCTCCTTGTAAATCCCCCGTGGTTTCTTGTACACCCGTGAAATTTGGCCAGATTATGCAGTTTGCATTGCTGCACAATTGCGCCTGCGTAGCTCGGCGGCCGTTGCAAACATTCAGGCGTCGCAGCCAGAAAGGCTGGTCCCCGTAGGACACTGCCAATGGACTGGGTATATCTGCTTCCCGTTCTTCTCACCTGAGTGCTACTGATTCCAGCTTTGACGGCTACACTCTACTCAACCCGAGCCGTAAGTTGAACCTCAACTTATGGCACTTTGTGAAAGTGATGAGAACTAGAGCTCAGTTGTTTGGCACGCCACCACTGTCCATCCAGCACTATGGACGGCACTGCCTACATCTGGCTCTAATTAGTCCACGGTTGTGTTCAGCCGAATGACCTCTGCCGGGAACACTCAGAATGAGGTTCTGAGTTATTGCAACATAGGAGCGTTTCACTGCTCTCAAGGCTTCTCAGGAAGAATTCAGGAATCTTGCTCCCGGCAGGCCTCCGGCTGTTCCGGGTGAACATCTCCTTGTAAATCCCCCGTGGTTTCTTGTACACCCGTGAAATTTGGCCAGGTTATACAGTTTGCATTGCTGCACAATTCTGCCTGCTTATCTCGGCCGTGCTTGCACACATTCAGGCGTGGCAGCCAGATAGGCTAGTCCCCGTAGGACACTGCCAGCGGACTGAATATATCTGCTTCACGTTCTTCTCACCTGAGTGCTACTGATTCCAGCTTTGACCGCTACACTCTACTCAACCGGAGCCGTAAGTTGAACCTGAACTTAGGGCACTTTGTGAAACTGTTGAGAACTACAGCTCAGTTGTTTGGCACGTCACCACTGTCCATCCAGCACTATGGACGGCACTGCCTACATCTGGCTCTAATTAGTCCACGGTTGTGTTCAGCCGAATGACTTCCGCCTGGAACACTCAGAATGAGGTTCTGAGTTATTGCAACATAGGAGCGTTTCACTGCTTTCAAGGCTTCTCAGGAAGAATTCCGGAATCTTGCTGCCGGCAGGCCTCCTGCTGTTCCGGGTGAACATTTCCTTGTAAATCCCCCGTGGTTTCTTGTACACCCGTGAAATTTGGCCAGGTTATGCAGTTTGCATTGCTGCACAATGGCGCCTGCATACCTCGGCCGCGGTTGCAAACATTCAGGCGTGGCAGCCAGATAGGCTGTTCCCCGTAGGACACTGCCAGCGGACTGGGTATATCTGCTTCCCGTTCTTCTCACCTGAGTGCTACTGATTCCATGTTTGACGGCTACACTCTACTCAACCGGAGCAGTAAGTTGAACCTCAACTTATGGCACTTTGTGAAAGTGATGAGAACTAGAGCTCAGTTGTTTGGCACGCCACCACGGTCCATCCAGCACTATGGACGGCACTGCCTACATCTGGCTCTAATTAGTCCATGGTTGTGTTCAGCCGAATGACCTCTGTCGGGAACACTCAGAATGAGGTTCTGAGTTATTGCAACATAGGAGCGTTTCACTGCTTTCAAGGCTTCTCAGGAAGAATTCCGGAATCTTGCTGCCGGCAGGCCTCCTGCTGTTCCGGGTGAACATCTCCTTGTAAATCACCCGCGGTTCCTTGAACACCCGTGAAATTTGGCCAGGTTATGCAGTTTGCATTGCTGCACAATTGCGCCCGCCCAGCTCGGCCGTGGTTGCAAACATTCAGGCGTGGCAGCCAGATAGGCTGGTCCCCGAAGGACACCGCCAGCAGACTGGGTATATCTGCTTCCCGTTCTTCTCACCTGAGTGCTACTGATTCTAGCTTTGACGGCTACACTCTACTCAACCGGAGCAGTAAGTTGAACCTCAACTTATGGCATTTTGTGAAAGTGATGGGAACTAGAGCTCAGTTGTTTGGCACGCCACCACTGTCCATCCAGCACTATGGAAGGCACTGCCTACATCTGGCTCTAATTAGTCCAAGGTTGTGTTCAGCCTAATGACCTCTGCAGGCAATACTCAGAATGAGGTTCTGAGTTATTGCAACATAGGAGCGTTTCACTGCTTTCAAGGCTTCTCACGAAGAATTCCGGAATCTTGCTGCCGGCAGGCCTACGGCTCTTCCGAGTGAACATCTCCTTGTAAATCCCTCGTGGTTTCTTGTACACCCGTGAAATTTGGCCAGGTTATGCAGTTTGCATTGCTGCACAATTGCGCCTGCCTAGCTCGTACGCGGTTGCAAACATTCAGGCGTGGCAGCTAGATAGGCTGGTCCCCGTAGGACACTGCCAACGGACTGGGTATATCTGCTTCCCGTTCTTCTCACCTGACTGCTACTGATTCCAGGTTTGACCGATACACTCTACTCAACCGGAGCAGTAAGTTGAACCTCAACTTATGGCACTTTGTGAAAGTGATGAGAACTAGAGCTCAGTTGTTTGGCACGCCACCACTGTCCATCCAGCACTATGGACGGCACTGCCTACATCTGGCTCTAATTAGTCGACGGTTGTGTTCAGCCGAATGACCTCTGCCGGGAACACTCAGAATGAGGTTCTGAGTTATTGCAACATAGGAGCGTTTCACTGCTCTCAAGGCTTCTCAGGAAGAATTCAGGAATCTTGCTCCCGGCAGGCCTCCGGCTGTTCCGGGTGAACATCTCCTTGTAAATCCCCCGTGGTTTCTTGTACACCCGTGAAATTTGGCCAGGTTATACAGTTTGCATTGCTGCACAATTCTGCCTGCTTATCTCGGCCGTGCTTGCAAACATTCAGGCGTGGCAGCCAGATAGGCTAGTCCCCGTAGGACACTGCCAGCGGACTGAATATATCTGCTTCACGTTCTTCTCACCTGAGTGCTACTGATTCCAGCTATGTCCGCTACACTCTACTCAACCGGAGCCGTAAGTTGAACCTGAACTTAGGGCACTTTGTGAAACTGTTGAGAACTACAGCTCAGTTGTTTGGCACGTCACCACTGTCCATCCAGCACTATGGACGGCACTGCCTACATCTGGCTCTAATTAGTCCACGGTTGTGTTGAGCCGAATGACTTCCGCCTGGAACACTCAGAATGAGGTTCTGAGTTATTGCAACATAGGAGCGTTTCACTGCTTTCAAGGCTTCTCAGGAAGAATTCCGGAATCTTGCTGCCGGCAGGCCTCCTGCTGTTCCGGGTGAACATTTCCTTGTAAATCCCCCGTGGTTTCTTGTACACCCGTGAAATTTGGCCAGGTTATGCAGTTTGCATTGCTGCACAATGGCGCCTGCATACCTCGGCCGCGGTTGCAAACATTCAGGCGTGGCAGCCAGATAGGCTGGTCCCCGTAGGACACTGCCAGCGGACTGGGTATATCTGCTTCCCGTTCTTCTCACCTGAGTGCTACTGATTCCATGTTTGACGGCTACACTCTACTCAACCGGAGCAGTAAGTTGAACCTCAACTTATGGCACTTTGTGAAAGTGATGAGAACTAGAGCTCAGTTGTTTGGCACGCCACCACGGTCCATCCAGCACTATGGACGGCACTGCCTACATCTGGCTCTAATTAGTCCATGGTTGTGTTCAGCCGAATGACCTCTGTCGGGAACACTCAGAATGAGGTTCTGAGTTATTGCAACATAGGAGCGTTTCACTGCTTTCAAGGCTTCTCAGGAAGAATTCCGGAATCTTGCTGCCGGCAGGCCTCCTGCTGTTCCGGGTGAACATCTCCTTGTAAATCACCCGCGGTTCCTTGAACACCCGTGAAATTTGGCCAGGTTATGCAGTTTGCATTGCTGCACAATTGCGCCCGCCCAGCTCGGCCGTGGTTGCAAACATTCAGGCGTGGCAGCCAGATAGGCTGGTCCCCGAAGGACACCGCCAGCAGACTGGGTATATCTGCTTCCCGTTCTTCTCACCTGAGTGCTACTGATTCCAGCTTTGACGGCTACACTCTACTCAACCGGAGCAGTAAGTTGAACCTCAACTTATGGCATTTTGTGAAAGTGATGGGAACTAGAGCTCAGTTGTTTGGCACGCCACCACTGTCCATCCAGCACTATGGAAGGCACTGCCTACATCTGGCTCTAATTAGTCCAAGGTTGTGTTCAGCCGAATGACCTCTGCCGGGAACACTCAGAATGAGGTTCTGAGTTATTGCAACATAGGAGCGTTTCACTGCTTTCAAGGCTTCTCAGGAAGAGTTCCGGATTATTGCTGCCCGCCGGCGTCCCGCTTTTCTGAGTGAACGTCTCCTTGTAAATCCACCTTGGTTTCTTGTACACCCGTGAAATTTGGACAGGTTATGCAGTTTGCATTGCTGCACAATTGCGCCTGGCTAGCTCGGCCGTGGTTGCAAACATTCAGGCGTGGCCGCCAGATAGGCTGGTCCCCGTAGGACACTGCCAGCGGACTGCGTATATCTGCTTCCCGTTCTTCGCACCTGAGTGCTAATTATTCCAGCTTTGACGGCTAGACTCTACTCAACCGGAGCAGTAAGTTGAACCTCAACTTAGGGCACTTTGTGAAAGTGTTGAGAACTAGAGCTCAGTTGTTTGGCACGCCACCACTGTCCATCCAGCACTATGGACGGCACTGCCTACATCTGGCTCTAATTAGTCCATGGTTGTGTTCAGCCGAATGACCTCTGCCGGGAACACTCAGAATGATGTTCTGAGTTATTGCAACATAGGAGCGTTTCACTGCTTTCAAGGCTTCTCACGAAGAATTCCGGAATCTTGCTGCCGGCAGGCCTCCAGCAGTTCCGGGTGAACATCTCCTTGTAAATCCCCCGTGGTTTCTTGTACACCCGTGAAATTTGGCCATGTTATGCAGTTTGCCTTGCTGCACAATTGCGCCTGCATAGGTCGGACGCGGTTGCAAACATTCAGGCGTGGCAGCCAGATAGGCTCGTCCCCATAGGACACTGCCAATTAACTGGGTATATCTGCTTCCCGTTCTTCTCACCTGAGTGCTACTGATTCCAGCTTTGACGGCTACACTCTACTCAACCTGAGCCGTAAATTGAACCTCAACTTAGGGTACTTTGCGAAACTGTTGAGAACTAGAGCTCAGTTGTTTGGCACGCCACCACTCTCCATCCAGCACTATGGACGGCACTGCCTACATCTGGCTCTAATTAGTCCACGGTTGTGTTCAGCAGAATGACCTCTGCCGGGAACACTCAGAATGAGGTTCTGAGTTATTGCAACATAGGAGCGTTTCACTGCTTTCAAGGCTTCTCAGGAAGAATTCCGGAATCTTGCTGCCGACAGGCCTCCGGCTCTTCCGGGGGAACATCTCCTTGTAAATCCCCCGTGGTTTCTTGTACATCCGTGAAATTTGGCCAGGTTATGCAGTTTGCATTGCTGCACAATTGCGCCTGCTTACCTCGGCCGCGGTTGCAAACATTCAGGCGTGGCAGCCAGATAGGCTGGTCCCCGTAGGACACTGCCAGCGGACTGGGTATATCTGGTTCCCGTTCTTCTCACCTGAGTACTACTGATTCAAGCTTTGACCGCTACACTCTACTCAACCGGAGCAATAAGTTGAACCTCAACTTATGGCAATTTGTGAAAGTGATGAGAACTAGAGCTCAGTTGTTTGGCACGCCACCACTGTCCATCCAGCACTATGGACGGCACTGCCTACATCTGGCTCTAATTAGTCCATGGTTGTGTTCAGCCGAATGACCTCTGCCGGGAACACTCAGAATGAGGTTCTGAGTTATGGCAACATAGGAGCGTTTCACTGCTTTCAAGGCTACTCAGGAAGAATTCCGGAATCTTGCTGCCGGCAGGCCTCCGGCTGTTCCGGGTGAACATCTCCTTGTAAATCCCCCGTGGTTTCTTGTACACCCGTGAAATTTGGACAAGTTATGCAGTTTGAATTGCTGCACAATTAACCCTACATAGCTCGGCCGCGGTTGCAAACATTCAGGCGTGGCAGCCATATAGGCTGGTCCCCGTAGGACTCTGCCAGCGGACTGGGTATATCTGCTTCCCGTTCTTCTCACATGAGTGCTACTGATTCCAGATTTGACAGCTACACTCTACTCAACCGGAGCAGTAAGTTGAACCTCAACTTATGGCACTTTGTGAAAATGTTGAGAACTAGAGCTCAGTTGTTTGGCACGCCACCACTGTCCATCCAGCACTATGGACGGCACTGCCTACATTTGGCTCTAATTAGTCAACGGTTGTGTTCAGCCGAATGACCTCTGCCGGGAACAGTCAGAATGAGGTTCTGAGTTATTGCAACATAGGATCGTTTCACTGCTTTCAAGGCTTCTCAGGAAGAATTCCGGAATCTTGCTGCCAGCAGACCTCCGGCTGTTCCGGGTGAACATCTCCTTGTAAATCCCCATTGGTTTCTTGTACACCCGTGAAATTTGGACAGGTTATGCAGTTTGCATTGCTGCACAATTGCGCCTGCCTAGCTCGGCCGCGGTTACAAACATTCAGGCGTGGCAGCCACATGGACTGGTCCCCGTAGGACACTGCCAGCGGACTGGGTATATCTGCTTTCCGTTCTTCTCACCTGAGTGCTACTGATTCCAGCTTTGACGGCTACACTCTACTCAACCGGAGCAGTAAGTTGAACCTCAACTTATGGCACTTTGTGAAACTGTTGAGAACTAGAGCTCAGTTGTTTGGCACGCCACCACTGTCCATCCAGCACTATGGACGGAACTGCCTACGTCTGGCTCTAATTAGTCCACGGTTGTGTTCAGCCGAATGACCTCTGGCGGGAACACTTAGAATGAGGTTCTGAGTTATTGGAATATAGGAGCGTTTCACTGCTTTCAAGGCTTCTCAGGACGAATTCTGGAATCTTGCTGCCGGCAGGCCTCCGGCTGTTCCGGGTGAACATCTCCTTGTAAATCCCCCGATGTTTCTTGTACACCCGTGAAATTTGGCCAGGTTATGCAGTTTGCATGGCTGCACAACTGTGCCTGCCTAGCTAGGCCGCGGTTGCAAACATTCAGGCGTGGCAGCCAGATAGGCTGGTCCCCGTAGGACTCTGCCCGCGGACTGGGTATATCTGCTTTCCGTTCTTCTCACCTGAGTGCTACTGATTCCAGCTTTGACGGCTACACTCTACTCAACCGGAGCAGTAAGTTGAACCTCAACTTATGGCACTTTGTGAAACTGTTGAGAACTAGAGCTCAGTTGGTTGGCACGCCACCACTCTCCATCCAGCACTATGGACGGTACTGCCTTCATCTGGCTCTAATTAGTCCACGATTGTGTTCAACCGAATGACCTCTGCCGGGAATACTCAGAATGAGGTTCTGAGTTATTGCAACATAGGAGCGTTTCACTGCTTTCAAGGCTTCTCAGGAAGAATTCCGGAATCTTGCTGCCGGCAGGCCTCCGGCTCTTCCGGGTGAACATCTCCTTGTAAATCCCCCGTGGTTTCTTGTACACCCCTGAAATTTGGCCAGGTTATGCAGTTTGCATTGCTGCACAATTGCGCCTGCCTAGCTCGGCCGCAGTTGCAAACATTCAGGCATGGCAGCCGGATAGGCTAGTCCCAGTAGGACACTGCCAGCGGACTGGGTATATCTGCTTCCCGTTCTTCTCACCTGAGTGCTACTGATTCCAGGTTTGACGGCTACACTCTACTCAACTGGAGCAGTAAGTTGAACCTCAACTTAGGGCACTTTGTGAAACTGTTGAGAACTAGAGCTCAGTTGTTTGGCACGCCACCACTGTCCATCCAGAACTATGGATGGCACTGCCTACATCTGGCTCTAATTAGTCCACGGTTGTGTTCAGCTGAATGACCTCTGCCGGGAACACTCAGAATGAGGTTCTGAGTTATTGCAACATAGGAGCGTTGCACTGCTTTCAAGGCTTCTCAGGAA
This sequence comes from Dipodomys merriami, assembly GCF_024711535.1. Taxonomy (NCBI): domain Eukaryota; kingdom Metazoa; phylum Chordata; class Mammalia; order Rodentia; family Heteromyidae; genus Dipodomys; species Dipodomys merriami. Next base: position 271,155 of record NW_027206028.1, read on the forward strand.
GAATTCCGGAATCTTGCTGCCCCCAGGCCTCCGACAGTTCCGGTGAACATCTTGTAAATCCCCCGTGGTTTCTTGTACACCCGTGAAATTTGGCCAGGTTATGCAGTTTGCATTGCTGCACAATTGCGCCTGCCTAGCTCGTACGCGGTTGCAAACATTCAGGCGTGGCAGCTAGATAGGCTGGTCCCCGTAGGACACTGCCAACGGACTGGGTATATCTGCTTCCCGTTCTTCTCACCTGACTGCTACTGATTCCAGGTTTGACCGCTACACTCTACTCAACCGGAGCAGTAAGTTGAACTTCAACTTATGGCTCTTTGTGAAAGTGATGAGAACTAGAGCTCAGTTGTTTGGCACGCCACCACTGTCCGTCCAGCACTCTGGACGGCACTGCCTACATCTGGCTCTAATTAGTCCACGGTTGTGTTCAGCCGAATGACCTCTGCCGGGAACACTCAGAATGAGGTTCTGAGTTATTGCAACATAGGAGCGTTTCACTGCTTTCAAGGCTTCTCAGGAAGAGTTCCGGAATCTTGCTGCCCGCCGGCGTCCGGCTGTTCCGGGTGAACATCTCCTTGTAAATCCCACGTGGTTTCTTGTACACCCGTGAAATTTGGCCAGATTATGCAGTTTTCATTGCTGCACAATTGCACCTGCCTAGCTCGGCGGCGGTTGCAAACATTCAGGCGTCGCAGCCAGAAAGGCTGGTCCCCGTAGGACACTGCCAGCTGTCTGGGTATATCTGCTTCCCGTTCTTCTCACCTGAGTGCTACTGATTCCAGCTTTGACGGCTACACTCTACTCAACCGGAGCCGTAAGTTGAACCTCAACTTATGGCACTTTGTGAAAGTGATGAGAACTAGAGCTCAGTTGTTTGGCACGCCACCACTGTCCATCCAGCACTATGGACGTACTGACTACATCTGGCTCTAATTAGTCCACGGTTGTGTTCAGCCGAATGACCGCTGCCGGGAACACTCAGAATGAGGTTCTGAGTTATTGCAACATAGGAGCGTTTCACTGCTTTCAAGGCTTCTCAGGAAGAATTCCGGAATCTTGCTGCCGGCAGGCCTCCTGCTGTTCCGGGTGAACATTTCCTTGTAAATCCCCCGTGGTTTCTTGTACACCCGTGAAATTTGGCCAGGTTATGCAGTTTGCATTGCTGCACAATTGCGCCTGCCTACCTCGGCCGCGGTTGCAAACATTCAGGCGTGGCAGCCAGATAGGCTGGTCCCCATAGGACACTGCCAGCGGACTGGGTATATCTGCTTCCCGTTCTTCTCACCTGAGTGCTACTGATTCCATGTTTGACGGCTACACTCTACTCAACCGGAGCAGTAAGTTGAACCTCAACTCATGGCACTTTTTGAAAGTGATGAGAACTAGAGCTCAGTTGTTAGGCACGGCACCACTGTCCATCCAGCACTATGGGCAGCACTGCCTACATCGGCTCTAATTAGTCCACGGTTGTGTTCAGTCGAATGAACTCTGCCGGGAACACTCAGAATGAGGTTCTGAGTTATTTCAACATAGGAGCGTTTCACGGCTTTCAAGGCTTCTCAGGAAGAATTCCGGAATCTTGCTGCCCCCAGGCCTCCAGGAGTTCCGGGTGAACATCTCCTTGTAAATCCCCCGTGGTTTCTTGTACACCCGTGAAATTTGGCCAGGTTATGCAGTTTGAATTGCTGCAAAATTGCGCCTGCCTAGCTTGGCCGCGGTTGCAAACCTTCAGGCGTGGCAGCCAGATAGCCTGGTCCCCGTAGGACACTGCCAGCGGACTGGGTATATCTGCTTCCCGTTCTTCTCACCTGAGTGCTACTGATTCCAGCTTTGACCGCTACACTCTACTAAACCGGAGCAGTAAGTTGAACCTCAACTTAGGGCACTTTGTGAAACTGTTGAGAACTAGAGCTCAGTTGTTTGGCACGCAACCACTGTCCATCCAGCACTATGGACGGCACTGCCTACATCTGGTTCTAATTAGTCCACGGTTGTGTTCAGCTGAATGACCTCTGCCGGGAACACTCAGAATGAGTTTCTGAGTTATTGCAACATAGGAGCGTTTCACTGCTTTCATGGCTTCTCAGGAAGAATTCCGGAATCTTGCTGCCGGCAGGCCTCCGGCAGTTCCGGGTGAACATCTCCTTGTAAATCCCCCGTGGTTTCTTGAACACCCGTGAAATTTGGACAGGTTATGCAGTTTGCATTGCTGCACAATTGCGCCTGCCTACCTCGGCCGCGGTTGCAAACATTCAGGCGTGGCAGCCAGATAGTCTAGTCCCCGTAGGACACTGCCAGCGGACTGGGTATATCTGCTTCCCGTTCTTCTCACCTGAGTGCTACTGATTCCAGCTTTGACGGCTACACTCTACTCAACCTTAGCAGGAAGTTTAACCTCTATTTATGGCACTTTGTGAAACTGTTGAGAACTAGAGCTCAGTTGTTTGGCACGCCACCACTGTCCATCCAGCACTATGGACGGCACTGCCTACATCTGGCTCTAATTAGTCCACGGTTGTGTTCAGCCGAATGACCTCGGCCGGGGACACTCAGAATGATGTTCTGAGTTATTGCAACATAGGAGCGTTTCACTGCTTTCAAGGCTTCTCAGGAAAAATTCCCGAATCTTACTGCCGGCAGGCCTCTGGCAGTTCCGGGTGAACATCTCCTTGTTAATCCCCCGTGGTTTCTTGTTCACCCGTGATATTTGGCCAGGTTATGCAGTTTGCATTGCTGCACAATTGTGCCTGCCTAGCTCGGCCGAGGTTGCAAACGTTCAGGTGTGGCAGCCAGATAGGCTGGTCCCCGTAGGACACTGCCAGCGGACTGGGTATATCTGCTTCCCGTTCTTCTCACCTGAGTGCTACTGATTCCATCTTTGACGGCTACACTCTACTCCACCGGAGCAGTACGTAGAACCTCAACTTATGGCACTTTGTGAAACTGTTGAGAACTAGAGCTCAGTTGTTTAGCACGCCACCACTGTCCATCCAGCACTATGGACGGCACTGCCTACATCTGGCTCTAATTAGTCCATGGTTGTGTTCAGCCGAATGACCTCTGCCGGGAACACTCAGAATGAGGTTCTGAGTTATTTCAACATAGGAGCGTTTCACTGCTTTCAAGGCTTCTCAGGAAGAGTTCCGGAATCTTGCTGCCCGCCGGCGTCCGGCTGTTCCGGGTGAACATCTCCTTGTAAATCCCCCGTGGTTTCTTGTACATCCGTGAAATTTGGCCAGGTTATGCATTTTGCATTGCTGCACAATTGCGCCTGCCTACCTCGGCCGCGGTTGCAAACATTTAGGCGTGGCAGCCAAATAGGCTGGTCCCCGTAGGACACTGCCAGCGGACTAGGTATATCTGCTTCCCGTTCTTATCACCTGAGTGCTACTGATTCCAGCTTTGACCGCTACACTCTACTCAACCGGAGTAGTAAGTTGAACCTCAACTTATGGCATTTTGTGAAACCGTTGAGAACTAGAGCTCAGTTATTTGGCACGCCACCACTGTCCATCCAGCACTATGGACGGCACTGCCTACATCTGGCTCTAATTAGTCCATGGTTGTGTTCAGCCGAATGACCTCTGTCGGGAACACTCAGAATGAGGTTCTGAGTTATTGCAACATAGGAGCGTTTCACTGCTTTCATGGCTTCTCAGGAAGAATTCCGGAATCTTGCTTCCGGCAGGCCTCCTGCTGTTCCGGGTGAACATCTCCTTGTAAATCACCCGCGGTTCCTTGTACACCCGTGAAATTTGGCCAGGTTATGCAGTTTGCATTGCTGCACAATTGCGCCCGCCCAGCTCGGCCGTGGTTGCAAACATTCAGGCGTGGCAGCCAGATAGGCTGGTCCCCGTAGGACACCGCCAGCGGACTGGGTATATCTGCTTCCCGTTCTTCTCACGTGAGTGCTACTGATTCCAGGTTTGACCGCTACACTCTACTCAACCGGAGCAGTAAGTTGAATCTCAACTTATGGCACTTTGTGAAAGTGATGAGAACTAGAGCTCAGTTGTTTGGCACGCCACCACTGTCCATCCAGCACTATGGACGGCACTGCCTACATCTGGCTCTAATTAGTCCACGGTTGTGTTCAGCCGAATGACCTCTGCCGGGAACACTCAGAATGAGGTTCTGAGTTATTGCAACATAGGAGCGTTTCACTCCTTTCAAGACTTCTCAGGATGAATTTCGGATTCTTGCTGCCGGCAGGCCTCTGGCAGTTCCGGGTGAATATCTCCTTGTAAATCCCCCGTGGTTTCTTGTGAATCCGTGAAATTTGGCCAGATTATGCAGTTTGCATTGCTGCACAATTCCGCCTTCCTAGCTCGGCCTCGGTTGCAAACATTCAGGCGTGGCCGCCAGATAGGCTGGTTCCCGTAGGACACTGCCAGCGGACTGGGTATATCTGCTTCCCGTTCTTCTCACCTGAGTGCTACTGATTCCAGCTTTGACGGCTACACTCTACTCAACCGGAGCAGTAAGTTGAACCTCAACTTAGGGCACTTTGTGAAACTGTTGAGTACTAGAGCTCAGTTGTTTGGCACGCCACCACTGTCCATCCACCACTATGGATGGCACTGCCTACATCTGGCTCTAATTAGTCCACGGTTGTGTTCAGCTGAATGACCTCTGCCGGGAAAACTAACAATGGGGTTCTGAATTATTTCAACATAGGAGCGTTTCACTGCTTTCAAGGCTTCTCAGGAAGAATTCCGGAATCTTGCTGCCGGCTGGCCTCTGTCTGTTCCGGGTGAACATCTCCTTGTAAATCCCCTGTGGTTTCTTGTACACCCTTGAAATTTGGCCAGGTTATACACTTTGCATTGCTGCACAATTTCGCCTGCTTAGCTCGGCCCTGCTTGCAAACATTCAGGCGTGGCAGCCAGATAGGCTAGTCCCCGTAGGACACTGCCAGCCGACTGGGTATATCTGCTTCCTGTTCTTCTCACCTGAGTTCTACTGATTCCAGCTTTGACGGCTACACTCTACTCAACCGGAGCAGTAAGTTGAACCTCTACTTATGGCACTTTGTGAAACTGTTGAGAACTAGAGCTCTGTTGTTTGGCACGCCACCACTGTCCATCCAGCACTATGGACGGCACTGCCTACATCTGGCTCTAATTAGTCCACGGTTGTGTTCAGCCGAATGACCTCTGCCGGGGACACCCAGAATGATGTTCTGAGTTATTGCAACATAGGAGCGTTTCACTGCTTTCAAGGCTTCTCAGGAAGAATTCCGGAATCTTGCTGCCGGCAGGCCTCTGGCAGTTCCGCATAAACGTCTCCTTGTAAATCCCCCGTGGTTTCTTGTACATCCGTGAAATTTGGCCAGGTTATGCAGTTTGCATTGCTGCACAATTGCACCTGCCTAGCTCGGCCGCGGTTGCAAACATTCAGGCGTTGCAGCCAGATTGGCTGGTCCCCGTAGGACACTGCCAGCGGACTGGGTATATCTGGTTCCCGTTCTTCTCACCTGAGTACTACTGATTCAAGCTTTGACCGCTACACTCTACTCAACCGGAGCAGTAAGTTGAACCTCAACTTATGGCACTTTGTGAAAGTGATGAGAACTAGAGCTCAGTTGTTTGGCACGCCACCACTGTCCATCCAGCACTATGGACGGCACTGCCTACATCTGGCTCTAATTACTCCACGGTTGTGTTCAGCCGAATGACCTCTGCCGGGAACACTCAGAATGAGGTTCTGAGTTATTGCAACATAGGAGCGTTTCACTGCTTTCAAGGCTTCTCAGGAAGAAGTCCGGAATCTTGCTGCCGGCAGGCCTCCAGCAGTTCCGGGTGAACATCTCCTTGTAAATCCCCCGTGGTTTCTTGTACACCCGTGAAATTTGGCCAGGTTATGCAGTTTGCATTGCTGCACAATTGTGCCTGCATAGCTCGGCCGCGGTTGCAAACATTCAGGCGTGGCAGCCAGATAGGCTGGCCCCCGTAGGACTCTGCCAGCGGACTGGGTATATCTGCTTCCCGTTCTTCTCACCTGAGTGCTACTGATTCCAGCTTTGACGGCTACACTCTACTCAACCGGAGCATTAAGTTGAACCTCAACTTATGGCACTTTGTGAAACTGTTGAGAATTAGAACTCAGTTGTTTGGCACGCCACCACTCTCCATCCAGCACTATGGACGGCACTGCCTACATCTGGCTCTAATTAGTCCACGGTTGTGTTCAGCCGAATGACCTCTGCCGGGAACACTGAGAATGAGTTTCTGAGTTATTGCAACATAGGAGCGTTTCACTGCTTTCAAGGCTTCTCAGGAAGAATTCCGGAATCTTGCTGCCAGCAGGCCTCCGGCTGTTCCGGGTGAACATCTCCTTGTAAATCCCCCGTGCTTTCTTGTACACCCGTGAAATTTGGCCAGGTTATGCAGTTTGCATTGCTGCACAATTGCGCCTGCCTAGCTCGGCCGCGGTTGCAAACATTCAGGCGTGGCAGCCAGATAGGCTGGTCCCCGAAGGACTCTGCCAGCGGACTGGGTATATCTGCTTCCCGTTCTTCTCACCTGAGTGCTACTGATTCCAGCTTTAACGGCTACACTCTACTCAACCGGAGCAGTATGTTGAACCTCAACTTATGGCACTTTGTGAAACTATTGATAACTTGAGCTCAGTTGTTTGGCACGCCACCACTGTCCATCCAGCACTATGGACGGAACTGCCTACGTCTGGCTCTAATTAGTCCACGGTTGTGTTCAGCCGAATGACCTCTGCCGGGAATACTCAGAATGAGGTTCTGAGTTATTGCAACATAGGATCGTTTCACTGCTTTCAAGGCTTCTCAGGAAGAATTCCGGAATTTTGCTGCCGGCAGGCCTCTGGCTGTTCCGGGTGAACATCTCCTTGTAAATCCCACGTGGTTTCTTGTAAACCCGTGAAATTTGGCCAGGTTATGCAGTTTGCATTGCTGCACAATTGCGCCTGACTAGCTCGGCCGCGGTTGCAAACATTCAGGCGTGGCAGCCAGATAGATGGTCCCCGTAGGACACTGCCAGCATACTGGGTATATCTGCTTCCCGTTCTTCTCACCTGAGTGCTACTGATTCCAGCTTTGACGGCTACACTCTACTCAACCGGAGCATTAAGTTGCACCTCAACTTATGGCACTTTGTGAAACTGTTGAGAACTAGAGCTCAGTTGTTTGGCACACCACCACTCTCCATCCAGCCCTATGGACGGCACTGCCTACATCTGGCTCTAATTAGTCCACGATTGTGTTCAGCCGAATGACCTCTGCTGGGAACAATCAGAATGAGGTTCTGAGTTATTGCAACATAGGAGCGTTTCACTGCTTTCAAGGATTCTCAGGAAGAATTCCGGAATTTTGCTGCTGGCAGGCCTCCGGCTGTTCCGGGTGAACATCTCCTTGTAAATCCCCCGTGGTTTCTTGTACACCTGTGACATTTGGCCAGGTTATGCAATTTGTATTGCTGCACAATTGCGCCTGCCAAGCACAGCCGAGGTTGCAAACATTCAGGCGTGGCAGCCAGATAGGCTGGTCCCCGTAGGACACTGCCAGCGGACTGGGTATATCTGCTTCCCGTTCTTCTCACCTGAGTGCTACTGATTCCAGCTTTGACGGCTACACTCTACTCAACCGGAGCAGTAAGTTGAACCTCAACTTATGGCACTTTGTGAAACTGTTGAGAACTAGAGCTCAGTTGTTTGGCACGCCACCACTGTCCATCCAGCACTATGGACGGCACTGCCTACATCTGGCTCTAATTAGTCCACGGTTGTGTTCAGCCGAATGACCTCTGCCGGCAACACTCAGAATGAGGTTCTGAGTTATTGAAAGATAGGAGCGTTTCACTGCTTTCAAGGCTTCTCAGGAAGAATATTGGAATCTTGCTGCCGGCAGGCCTCCGGCTGTTCCGGGTGAACATCTCCTTGTAAATCCCCCGTAGTTTCTTGTACACCCGTGAAATTTGGCAAGGTTATGCAGTTTGCATTGCTGCACGATTGCGCCTGCCTAGCTCGGCCGCAGTTACAAACATTCAGGCGTGGAAGCCAGATAGGCTGGTCCGCGTAGGACACTGCCAGCGGACTGGGTATATCTGCTTCCCGTTCTTCTCACCTGAGTGCTACTGATTCCAGCTTTGACGGCTACACTCTACTCAACGGGAGCATTAAGTTGCACCTCAACTTATGGCACTTTGTGAAACTGTTGAGAACTAGCGCTCAGTTTTTTGGCACGCCACCAATCTCCATCCAGCACTATTGACGGCACTGCCTACATGTGGCTCTAATTAGTCCTTGTGTTCAGCCGAATGACCTCTGCCGGGAACACTCAGAATGAGGTTCTGAGTTATTGCAACACAGGAGCGTTTCACTGCTTTCAAGGCTTCTCAGGAAGAATTTCGGAATTTTGCTGCCGGCAGGCCTCCGGCTGTTCCGGGTAAAAATCTCCTTGTAAATCCCCCGTGGTTTCTTGTACACCCGTGAAATTTGGACAGGTTATGCAGTTTGCATTGCTGCACAATTGCGCCTGCCTAGCTCGGGTGGGGTTGCAAACATTCAGGCGTGGCAGCCAGATAGGCTGGTCCCTGTAGGACTCTGCCAGCGGACTGGGTATATCTGCTTCCCGTTCTTCTCACCTGAGTGCTAATGATTCCAGCTTTGTCGGCTACACTCTACTCAACCGGAGCAGTAAGTTGAACCTCAACTTATGGCACTTTGTGAAACTGTTGAGAACTAGAACTCAGTTGTTTGGCACGCCACCAATCTCCATCCAGCACTATGGACGGCACTGCCTACATCTGGCTCTAGTTAGTCCACGGTTGTGTTAAGCCGAATGACCTATGCCTGGAACACTCAGAATGAGGTTCTGAGTTATTGCAACATAGGATTGTTTCACTGCTTTCAAGGCTTCTCAGGAAGAATTCCGGAATCTTGCTGCTGGCAGGCCTCTGGCTGTTCCGGGTGAACATCTCCTTGTAAATCCCACGTGGTTTCTTGTACACCCGTGGGCCAGGTTATGCAGTTTGCATTGCTGCACAATTGCGCCTGACTAGCTCGGCCGCGGTTGCAAACATTCAGGCGTGGCAGCCAGATAGGCTGGTCCCCGTAGGACTCTGCCAGCCGACTGGGTATATCTGCTTCCCGTTCTTCTCACCTGAGTGCTACTGATTCCAGCTTTGATGGCTACACTCTACTCAACCGGAGCAGTAAGTTGAACCTCAACTTATGGCACTTTGTGAAACTGCTGAGAACTAGAGCTCAGTTGTTTGGCACGCCACCACTGTCCATCCAGCACTATATACGGCACTGCCTACATCTGGCTCTAATTAGTCCACGGTTGTGTTCAGCCGAATGACCTCTGCCAGGAACACTCAGAATGAGGTTCTGAGTTATTGCAACATAGGAGCGTTTTACTGCTTTCAAGGCTTCTCAGGAAGAATTCCGGAATCTTGCTGCCGGCAGGCCTCCGGCTCTTTCGGGTGAACATCTCCTTCTAAATCCCCCGTGGTTTCTTGTACACCCGTGAAATTTGGACAGGTTATGCAGTTTGCATTGCTGCACAATTGCGCCTGCCTAGCTCGGCCGCGGTTGCAAACATTCAGGCGTGGCAGCCAGATAGGCTGGTCCCCGTAGGACTCTGCCAGCCGACTGGGTATATCTGCTTTCCGTTCTTCTCACCTGAGTGCTACTGATTCCATGTTTGACGGCTACACTCTACTCAACCGGAGCAGTAAGTTGAACCTCAACTTATGGCACTTTGTGAAACTGTTGAGAACTAGAGCTCAGTTGTTTGGCACGCCACCACTGTCCATCCAGCACTATGGACGGCACTGCCTACATCTGGCTCTAATTAGTCCACGGTTGTGTTCAGCCGAATGACCTCTGCCAGAAACACTCAGAATGAGGTTCTGAGTTATTGCAACATAGGAGCGTTTCACTGCTTTCAAGGCTTCTCAGGAAGAATTCCGGAATCTTGCTGCCGGCAGGCCTCCGGCTCTTCCAGGTGAACATCTCCTTGTAAATCCCCCGTGGTTTCTTGTACACCCGTGAAATTTGGACAGGTTATGCAGTTTGCATTGCTGCACAATTCCCCCTGCCTAGCTCGGCCGCGGTTGCAAACATTCAGGCGTGGCAGCCAGATAGGCTGGTCCCCGTAGGACTCTGCCAGCCGACTGGGTATATCTGCTTCCCGTTCTTCTCACCTGAGTGCTACTGATTTAAGCTTTGACGGCTACACTCTACTCAACAGGAGCAGTAAGTTGAATCTCAACTTATGGCATTTTGTGAAACTGTTGAGAACTAGAGCTCAGTTGTTTGGCACGATACCACTGTCCATCCAGGACTATGGACGGAACTGCCTACATCTGGCTCTAATTAGTCCACGGTTGTGTTCAGCCGAATGACCTCTGCTGGGAACACTCACATTGAGGTTCTGAGTTACTGAAAATTAGGAGCGTTTCACTGCTTTCAAGGCTTCTAAGGAAGAATTCCGGAATCTTGATGCCGGCAGGCCTCCGGCTGTTCCGGGTGAACATCTCCTTGTAAATCCCCCGTGGTTTCTTCTACACCCGTGAAATGTGGCCAGGTTATGCAGTTTGCATTGCTGCACAATTGCGCCTGCCTAGCTCGGCCGTCGTTGCAAACATTCAGGCGTGGCTGCCAGATAGGCTGGTCCCCGTAGGACTCTGCCAGCCGACTGGGTATATCTGCTTCCCGTTCTTCTCACCTGAGTGCTACTGATTCCAGCTTTGACGGCTACACTCTACTAAACCGGAGCAGTAAGTTGAACCTCAACTGATGGCACTTTGTGAAACTCTTGGGAACTAGAGCTTAGTTGTTTGGCATGCCACCACTGTCCATCCAGCACTATGGACGGAACTGCCTACATCTGGCTCTGATTAGTCCACGGTTGTGTTCAGCCGAATGACCTCTGCCGGGAACACTCAGAATGAGGTTCTGAGTTATTGCAACACAGGAGCGTTTCACTGCTTTCAAGGCTTCTCAGGAAGAATTCCGGAATCCTGCTGCCGGAAGGCCGCCGGCTGTTCCGGCTAAACATCTCCTTGTAAATCCCCCGAGGTTTCTTGTACACCCGTGAAATTTGGCCAGGTTATGCAGTTTGCATTACTGCACAATTGCGCCTGCCTAGCTCGGCCGCGGTTGCAAACATTCAGGCGTGGCAGCCAGATAGGCTGGTCCCCGTAGGACTCTGCCAGTGGACTGGGTATATCTGCTTCCCATTCTTTTCACCTGAGGGCTACTGATTCCAGCTTTGACGGCTACAGTCTATTCAACTGGAGCATTAAGTTGAACCTCAACTTATGGCACTTTGTGAAACTGTTGAGAACTAGAGCTCAGTTGTTTGGCACGCCACCACTGTCCATCCAGCACTATGGACGGCACTGCCTACATCTGGCTCTAATTAGTCCACGAATGTGTTCAGCCGAATGACCTCTGCCGGGAACACTCAGAATGAGGTTCTGAGTTATTGCAACACAGGAGCGTTTCACTGCTTTCAAGGCTTCTCAGGAAGAATTCCGGAATCTTGCTGCCGGCAGGCCTCCGGCTGTTCCGGGTGAACATCTCCTTGTAAATCCCCCGTGGTTTCTTGTACACCCGTGAAGTGCGGCCAGGTTATGCAGTTTGCATTGCTGCACAATTGCGCCTGCCTAGCTCGGCCGCAGTTGCAAACATTCAGGCGTGGCAGGCAGATAGGCTGGTCCCCGTAGGACTCTGCCAGCCGACTGGGTATATCTGCTTCCGGTTCTTCTCACCTGAGTGCTACTGATTCCAGCTTTGACGGCTACACTCTACTCAACCGGAGCATTAAGTTGAACCTCAACTTATGGCACTTTGTGAAACTGTTGAGAACTAGAGCTCAGTTGTTTGGCACGCCACCACTGTCCATCCAGCACTATGGACGGCACTGCCTACATCTGGCTCTAATTAGTCCACGGTTGTGTTCAGCCGAATGACCTCTGCCAGGAACACTCAGAATGAGGTTCTGAGTTATTGCAACATAGGAGCGTTTTACTGCTTTCAAGGCTTCTCAGGAAGAATTCCGGAATCTTGCTGCCGGCAGGCCTCCGGCTCTTTCGGGTGAACATCTCCTTCTAAATCCCCCGTGGTTTCTTGTACACCCGTGAAATTTGGACAGGTTATGCAGTTTGCATTGCTGCACAATTGCCCCTGCCTAGCTCGGCCGCGGGTGCAAACATTCAGGCGTGGCAGCCAGATAGGCTGGCCCCCGTAGGACTCTGCCAGCGGACTGGGTATATCTGATTCCCGTTCTTCTCACCTGAGTGCTACTGATTTCAGCTTTGACGGCTACACTCTACTCAAGCGGAGCAGTAAGTTGAACCTCAACTTATGGCACTTTATGAAACTGTTGAGAACTAGAGCTCAGTTGTTTGGCACGATACCATTGTCCATCCAGCACTATGTACGGAACTGCCTTCATCGGGCTCTAATTAGTCCACGATTGTGTTCAGCCGAATGACCTCTGCTGGGAACACTCAGATTGAGGTTCTGAGTTATTGCAACATAGGAGCTTTTCACTGCTTTCAAGGCTTCTAAGGAAGAATTCCGGAATCTTGATGCCGGCAGGCCTCCGGCTGTTCCGGGTGAACATCTCCTTGTAAATCCCCCGTGGTTTCTTCTACACCCGTGAAATGTGGCCAGGTTATGCAGTTTGCATTGCTGCACAATTGCGCCTGCCTAGCTCGGCCGTGGTTGCAAACATTCAGGCGTGGCTGCCAGATAGGCTGGTCCCCGTAGGACTCTGCCAGCCGACTGGGTATATCTGCTTCCCGTTCTTCTCACCTGAGTGCTACTGATTCCAGCTTTGACGGCTACACTCTACTAAACCGGAGCAGTAAGTTGAACCTCAACTGATGGCACTTTGTGAAACTCTTGAGAACTAGAGCTCAGTTGTTTGGCATGCCACCACTGTCCATCCAGCACTATGGACGGCACTGCCTACATCTGGCTCTAATTAATCCACGGTTGTGTTCAGCCGAATGACCTCTGCCAGGAACACTCAGAATGAGGTTCTGAGTTATTGCAACATAGGAGCGGTTCACGGCTTTCAAGGCTTCTCAGGAAGAATTCCGGAATCTTGCTGCCGGCAGGCCTCCGGCTGTTCCGGGTGAACATCTCCTTGTAAATCCCCCGTGGGTTCTTGTACACCCGTGAAATTTGGCCAGGTTATGCAGTTTGCATTGCTGCACAATTACGCCTGCCTAGCTCGGCCGCGGTTACAAACATTCAGGCGTGGCAGCCAGATAGGCTGGTCCCCGTAGGACACTGCCAGCGGACTGGGTATATCTGCTTACTGTTCTTTTCACCTGAGTGCTACTGATTCCAGCTTTGACGGCTACACTCTACTCAACCGGAGCATTAAGTTGCACCTCAACTTATGGCACTTTGTGAAACTGTTGAGAACTAGCGCTCAGTTGTTTGGCAGGCCACCACTCTCCATCCAGCACTATGGACGGCACTGCCTACATCTGGCTCTGATTAGTCCACGGTTGTGTTCAGCCGAATGACCTCTGCCGGGAACACTCAGAATGAGGTTCTGAGTTATTGCAACACAGGAGCGTTTCACTGCTTTCAAGGCTTCTCAGGAAGAATTCCGGAATCCTGCTGCCGGAAGGCCGCCGGCTGTTCCGGCTGAACATCTCCTTGTAAATCCCCCGTGGTTTCTTGTACACCCGTGAAATTTGGCCAGGTTATGCAGTTTGCATTACTGCACAATTGCGCCTGCCTAGCTCGGCCGCGGTTGCAAACATTCAGGCGTGGCAGCCAGATAGGCTGGTCCCCGTAGGACTCTGCCAGCGGACTGGGTATATCTGCTTCCCATTCTTTTCACCTGAGGGCTACTGATTCCAGCTTTGACGGCTACAGTCTATTCAACTGGAGCATTAAGTTGAACCTCAACTTATGGCACTTTGTGAAACTGTTGAGAACTAGAGCTCAGTTGTTTGGCACGCCACCACTGTCCATCCAGCACTATGGACGGCACTGCCTACATCTGGCTCTAGTTAGTCCACGATTGTGTTCACCCGAATGACCTCTGCCGGGGACACTCAGAATGATGTTCTGAGTTATTGCAACATAGGAGCGTTTCACTGCTTTCATGGCTTCTCTGGAAGAATTCCGGAATCTTGCTGCCGGCAGGCCTCCGGCTGTTCCGGGTGAACATCTCCTTGTAAATCCCCCGTGGTTTCTTGTACACCCGGGAAATTTGGCCAGGTTATGCAGTTTGCATTGCTGCACAATTGCGCATGCCTAGCTCGGCCGCTGTTACAAACATTCAGGCGAGGCAGCCAGATAGGCTGGTCCCCGTAGGACACTGCCAGCGGACTGGGTATATCTGCTTCCCGTTCTTCCACCTGAGTGCTACTGATTCCAGCTTTGACGACTACACTCTACTCAACCGGAGCAGTATGTTGAACCTCAACTTATGGCACTTTGTGAAACTATAGATAACTTGAGCTCAGTTTTTTGGCACGCCACCACTGTCCATCCAGCACTATGGACGGCACTGCCTACATTTGGCTCTAATTAGTCCACGGTTGTGTTCAGCCGAATGACCTCTGCCGGGAACACTCAGAATGAGGTTCTGAGTTATTGCAACATAGGAGCGTTTCACTGCTTTCAAGGCTTCTCAGGAAGAATTCTGGAATCTTGCTGCCGGCAGGCCCCCGGCTGTTCCGGCTGAACATCTCATTGTAAACTCCCGTGGTTTCTTGTACACCCGTGAAATTTGGACAGGTTATGCTGTTTGCATTGCTGCACAATGGCGCCTGCCTAGCTCGGCCGCGGTTACAAACATTCAGGCGTGGCAGCCAGACAGGCTGGTCCCGGTAGGACACTGCCAGCGGACTGGGTATATCTGCTTCCCGTTCTTCTCACCTGAGTGCTACTGATTCCAGCTTTGACGGCTACACTCTACTCAACCGGAGCAGTAAGTTGAACCTCAACTTATGGCACTTTGTGAAAGTGTTGAGAAGTAGAGCTCAGATGTTTGGCACGCCACCAATCTCCATCCAGCACTATGGACGGCACTGCCTACATCTGGCTCTAATTAGTCCACGGTTGTGTTAAGCCGAATGACCTATGCCTGGAACACTCAGAATGAGGTTCTGAGTTATTGCAACATAGGAGTGTTTCACTGCTTTCAAGGCTTCTCAGGAAGAATTCCGGAATCTTGCTGCGGGCAGGCCTCCGGCTGTTCCGGGTGAACATCTCCTTGTAAACCCCCCGTGGTTTCTTGTACACCCCTGAAATTTGGCCAGGTTATGCAGTTTGCATTGCTGCACAATTGCGCCTGCCTAGCTCGGCTGCGGTTGCAAACATTTAGGCGTGGCACCCAGATAGGCTGGTCCCCGTAGGACACTCCCAGCGGACTGGGTATATCTGGTTCCCGTTCTTCTCACCTGAGTGCTACTGATTCCAGCTTTGACGGCTACACTCTACTCAACCGGAGCATTAAGTTGAACCTCAACTTATGGCACTTTATGAAACTGTTGAGAACTAGAGCTCAGTTGTTTGGCACGATACCATTGTCCATCCAGCACTATGGACGGAACTGCCTTCATCGGGCTCTAATTAGTCCACGATTGTGTTCAGCCGAATGACCTCTGCCGGGGACACTCAGAATGATGTTCTGAGTTATTGCAACATAGGAGCGTTTCACTGCTTTCATGTCTTCTCAGAAAGAATTCCGGAATCTTGCTGCCGGCAGGCCTCCGGCTGTTCCGGGTGAACATCTCCTTGTAAATCCCCCGTGGTTTCTTGTACACCCGTGAAATTTGGCCAGTTTATGCAGTTTGCATTGCTGCACAATTGCGCCTGCCTAGCTAGGCCGCGGTTACAAACATTCAGGCATCGCAGCCAGATAGGCTGGTCCCCGTAGGACACTGCCAGCAGACTGAGTATATCTGCTTCCCGTTCTTCTCACCTGAGTGCTACTGATTCCAGCTTTGACGGCTACACTCTACTAAACCGGAGCAGTATGTTGAACCTCAACTTATGGCACTTTGTGAAACTGTTGATAACTTGAGCTCAGTTGTTTGGCACGCCACCACTGTCCATTCACCACTATGGACGGCACTGCCTACATCTGGCTCTAATTAGTCCACGGTTGTGTTCAGCCGAATGACCTCTGCCGGGACCACTCAGAATGAGGTTCTGAGTTATTGCAACATAGGAGCGTTTCACTGATTTGAAGGCTTCTCAGGAAGAATTCCGGAATCTTGATGCCGGCAGGCCTCCGGCTCTTCCGAGTGAACATCTCCTTATAAATCCCCCGTGGTTTCTTGTACACCCGTGAAGTTTGGACAGGTTATGCAGTTTGCATTGCTGCACAATTGCGCCTGCCTAGCTCGGCCGCGGTTGCAAACATTCAGGCGTGGCAGCCATATAGGCTGGCCACCATAGGACTCTGCCAGCGGACTGGGTATATCTGCTTCCCGTTCTTCTCACCTGAGTGCTACTGATTCCAGCTTTGATGGCTACACTCTACTCAATCGGAGCAGTAAGTTGAACCTCAACTTATGGCACTTTGTGAAAATGTTGAGAACTAGAGCTCAGTTGTTTGGCACGCCACCACTGTCCATCCAGCACGATGGATGGCACTGCCTACATCTGGCTCTAATTAGTCCACGGTTGTGTTCAGCCGAATGACCTATGCCGGCAACACTCAGAATGAGGTTCTGAGTTATTGCAACATAGGAGCGTTTCACTGCTTTCAAGGCTTCTCAGGAAGAATTCCGGAATCTTGCTGCCGGCAGGCCTCCGGCCCTTCCGGGTGAACATCTCCTTGTAAATCCCCCGTGGTTTCTTGTACACCCGTGAAGTGCGGCCAGGTTATGCAGTTTGCATTGCTGCACAATTGCGCCTGCCTAGCTCGGCCGCGGTTGCAAACATTCAGGCGTGGCAGCCAGATAGGCTGGTCCCCGTAGGACTCTGGCAGCCGACTGGGTATATCTACTTCCCGTACTTCTCACCTGAGTGCTACTGATTTCAGCTTTGACGGCTGCACTCTACTCAAGCAGAGCAGTAAGTTGAACCTCAACTTATGGCACTTTGTGAAACTGTTGAGAACTAGAGCTCAGTTGTTTGGCACGCCACCACTGTCCATCCAGCACTATGGACGGCACTGCCTACATCTGGCTCTAATTAGTCCACGGTTGTGTTCAGCCGAATGACCTATGCCGGCAAAACTCAGAATGAGGTTCTGAGTTATTGCAACATAGGAGCGTTTCACTGCTTTCAAGGCTTCTCAGGAAGAATTCCGGAATCTTGCTGCCGGCAGTCCTCCGGCTGTTCCGGGTGAACATCTCCTTCTAAATCCCCCGTGGTTTCTTGTACACCCGTGAAATTTGGACAGGTTATGCAGTTTGCCTTGCTGCACAATTGCGCCTGCCTAGCTCGGCCGCGGTTGCAAACATTCAGGCGTGGCAGCCAGATAGGCTGGTCCCCGTAGGACACTGCCAGCTGTCTGGGTATATCTGCTTCCCGTTCTTCTCACCTGAGTGCTACTGATTCCAGCATTGACGGCTACACTCTACTCAACCGGAGCAGTAAGTTGAACCTCAACTTATGTCACTTTGTGAAACTGTTGAGAACTAGAACTCAGTTGTTTGGCACGCCACCACTCTCCATCCAGCACTATGGACGGCACTGCCTACATCTGGCTCTAATTAGTCCACGGTTGTGTTCTGCCGAATGACCTCTGCCGGGAACACTCAGAATGAGGTTCTGAGTTATTGCAACATAGGAGCGTTTCACTGCTTTCAAGGCTTCTCAGGAAGAATTCCGGAATCTTGCTGCCGGCAGGCCTCGGGATCTTCCGGGTGAACATCTCCTTGTAAATCCCCCGTGGTTTCTTGTACACCCGTGAAGTACGGCCAGGTTATGCAGTTTGCATTGCTGCACAATTGCGCCTGCCTAGCTCGGCCACGGTTGCAAACATTCAGGCGTGGCAGCCAGATAGGCTGGTCCCCGTCGGACTCTGCCAGCCGACTGGGTATATCTGCTTCCCGTTCTTCTCACCTGAGTGCTACTGATTCCATGTTTGACGGCTACACTCTACTCAACCGGAGCAGTAAGTTGAACCTCAACTTATGGCACTTTGTGAAACTGTTGAGAACTAGAGCTCAGTTGTTTGGCACGCCACCACTGTCCATCCAGCACTATGGACGGCACTGCCTACATCTGGCTCTAATTAGTCCACGGTTGTGTTCAGCCGAATGACCTCTGCCAGAAACACTCAGAATGAGGTTCTGAGTTATTGCAACATAGGAGCGTTTCACTGCTTTCAAGGCTTCTCAGGAAGAATTCCGGAATCTTACTGCCGGCAGGCCTCCGGCTCTTCCAGGTGAACATGTCCTTCTAAATCCCCCATGGTTTCTTGTACACCCGTGAAATTTGGACAGGTTATGCAGTTTGCATTGCTGCACAATTGCCCCTGCCTAGCTCGGACGCGGTTGCAAACATTCAGGCGTGGCAGCCAGATAGGCTGGTCCCCGTAGGACTCTGCCAGCCGACTGGGTATAACTGCTTCCCGTTCTTCACACCTGAGTGCTACTGATTTCAGCTTTGACAGCTACACTCTACTCAACCGGACCAGTAAGTTGAACCTCAACTTATGGCATTTTGTGAAACTGTTGAGAACTAGAGCTCAGTTGTTTGGCACGATACCACTGTCCATCCAGCACTATGGACGGAACTGCCTACATCTGGCTCTAATTAGTCCACGATTGTGTTCAGCCGAATGACCTCTGCTGGGAACACTCAGATTGAGGTTCTGAGTTACTGAAACTTAGGAGCGTTTCACTGCTTTCAAGGCTTCTCAGGAAGAATTCCGGAATCTTGATGCCGGCAGGCCTCCGGCTGTTCCGGGTGAACATCTCCTTGTAAATCCCCCGTGGTTTCTTGTACACCCGTGAAATGTGGCCAGGATATGCAGTTTGCATTGCTGCACAATTGCCCCTGCCTAGCTCGGCCGCGGTTACAAACATTCTGGCGTGGCAGCCAGATAGGCTGGTCCCCGTAGGACTCTGCCAGCGGACTGGGTATATCTGCTTCCCGTTCTTCTCACCTGAGTGCTACTGATTTCAGCTTTGACAGCTGCACTCTACTCAAGCAGAGCACTAAGTTGAACCTCAACTTATGGCACTTTGTGAAACTGTTGAGAACTAGAGCTCAGTTGTTTGGCACGCCACCAATCTCCATCCAGCACTATGGACGGCACTGCCTACATCTGGCTCTAATTAGTCCACGGTTGTGTTCAGCCGAATGACCTCTGCCGGCAACACTCAGAATGAGGTTCTGAGTTATTGCAACATAGGAGCGTTTCACTGCTTTCAAGGCTTCTCAGGAAGAATTCCGGAATCTTGCTGCCGGCAGGCCTCCGGCTCTTTCGGGTGAACATCTCCTTCTAAATCCCCCGTGGTTTCTTGTACACCCGTGAAATTTGGCCAGGTTATGCAGTTTGCATTGCTGCACAATTGCGCCTTCCTTACTCAGCCGCGGTTGCAAACATTCAGGCGTGGCAGCCAGATAGGCTGGTACCCGTAGGACTCTGCCAGTTGTCTGGGTATATGTGCTTCCCGTTCTTCTCACCTGAGTGCTACTGATTCCAGCTTTGACGGCTACACTCTACTCAACCGGAGCAGTAAGTTGAACCTCAACTTATGTCACTATGTGAAACTGTTGAGAACTAGAACTCAGTTGTTTGGCACGCCACCACTCTCCATCCAGCACTATGGACGGCACTGCCTACATCTGGCTCTAATTAGTCCACGGTTGTGTTCTGCCGAATGACCTCTGCCGGGAACACTCAGAATGAGGTTCTGAGTTATTGCAACATAGGAGCGTTTCACTGCTTTCAAGGCTTCTCAGGAAGAATTCCGGAATCTTGCTGCCAGCAGGCCTCTGGCTGTTCCGGGTGAACATCTCCTTGTAAATCCCCCGTGGTTTCTTGTACACCCGTGAAATGTGGCCAGGTTATGCAGTTTGCATTGCTGCACAATTACGCCTGCCTATCTCGGCCGCGGTTGCAAACATTCAGGCGTGGCTCCCAGATAGGCTGGTCCCCGTAGGACTCTGCCAGCCGACTGGGTATATCTGTTTCCCGTTCTTCTCACCTGAGTGCTACTGATTCCAGCTTTGAGGGCTACACTCTACTCAACCGGAGCAGTAAGTTGAACCTCAACATATGGCACTTTGTGAAACTGTTGAAAACTAGAGCTCAGTTGTTTGGCATGACACCACTGTCCATCCAGCACTATGGACGGCACTGCCTACATTTGGCTCTAATTATTCCACGGTTGTTTTCAGCCGAATGACCTCTGCCAGGAACACTCAGAATGAGGTTCTGAGTTATTGCAACATAGGAGCGTTTCACGGCTTTCAAGGCTTCTCACGAAGAATTCCGGAATCTTGTTGCAGGCAGGCCTCCGGCCCTTCCGGGTGAACATCTCTTTGTAAATCCCCCGTGGTTTCTTGTACACCCGTGAAATTTGGCCAGGTTATGCAGTTTGCATTGCTGCACAATTACGCCTGCCTAGCTCGGCCGCGGTTACAAACATTCAGGCGTGGCAGCCAGATAGGTTGGTCCCCGTAGGACACTGCCAGCGGACTGGGTATATCTGCTTACCGTTCTTTTCACCTGAGTGCTACTGATTCCAGCTTTGACGGATACACTCTACTCAACCAGAGCATTAAGTTGCACCTCAACTTATGGCACTTTGTGAAACTGTTGAGAACTAGCGCTCAGTTGTTTGGCACGCCACCACTCTCCATCCAGCAAAATGGACGGCACTGCCTACATCTGGCTCTAATTAGTCCACGGTTGTGTTCAGCCGAATGACCTCTGCCGGGAACACTCCGAATGAGGTTCTGAGTTATTGCAACACAGGAGCGTTTCACTGCTTTCAAGGCTTCTCAGGAAGAATTCCAGAATCTTGCTGCCGGCAGGCCTCTGGCTGTTCCGGGTGAACATCTCCTTGTAAATTCCCCGTGGATTCTTGTATAACGGTTTAATTTGGCCAGGTTATGCAGTTTGCATTGCGGCACAATTGCGCCTGACTCGCACGGCCGCGGTTGCAAACATTCAGGCGTGGCAGCCAGATAGACTGTACCCGTAGGACACTGCCAGCGGACTGGGTATATCTGCTTCCCGTTCTTCTCACCTGAGTGCTACTGATTCCAGCTTTGACGGCTACACTCTACTCAACCGGAGCATTAAGTTGAACCTCAACTTACGGCACTTGGTGAAAGTGTTGAGAACTAGCGCTCAGTTGTTTGGCACGCCACCACTGTCCATCCAGCACTATGGACGGCACTGCCTACATCTGGTTCTAATTAGTCCACGGTTGTGTTCAGCCGAATGACCTCTGCTGGGAATACTCAGAATGCGGTTCTGAGTTATTGCAACATAGGAGCGTTTCACTGCTTTCAAGGCTTCTCAGGAAGAATTCCGGAATCTTGCTGCCGGCAGGCCTCCATCTGTTCAGGGTGAACATCTCCTTGTAAATCCCCCGTGGTTTCTTATACACTCGTGAAATTTGGCCAGGTTATGCAGTTTGCATTGCTGCACAATTGCGCCTGCCTAGCTCGGCAGCGGTTACAAACATTCAGGCGTGGCAGTCAGATAGGGTGGTCCCCGTAGAACACTGCCAGCGGACTGGGTATATCTGCTTCCCGTTCTTCTCACCTGAGTGCTACTGATTCCAGCTTTGACGGCTACGCTCTACTCAACCGGAGCATTAAGTTGAACCTCAACTGATGGCACTTTGTGAAACTGTTGAGAACTAGAGCTCAGTTATTTGGCACGCCACCACTCTCCATCCAGCACTATGGACGGCACTGCCTACATCTGGCTCTAATTAGTCCACGGTTGTGTTCAGCCGAATGACCCCTGCCGGCAACACTCAGAATGAGGTTCTGAGTTATTGCAACATAGGAGCGTTTCACTGCTTTCAAGGCTTCTCAGGAAGAATTCCGGAGTCTTGATGCCGGCAGGCCTCCGGCTCTTTCGGGTGAACATCTCCTTCTAAATCCCCCGTGGTTTCTTGTACACCCGTGAAATTTGGACAGGTTATGCAGTTTGCATTGCTGCACAATTGCGCCTGCCTAGCTCGGCCGCGGTTGCAAACATTCAGGCGTGGCAGCCATAATGGCTGGCCCCCGTAGGACTCTGCCAGCGGACTGGGTATATCTGCTTACCGTTCTTTTCACCTGAGTGCTACTGATTCCAGCTTTGACGGCTACACTCTACTCAACCGGAGCATTAAGTTGAACCTCAACTTATGGCACTTTGTGCAAGTGTTGAGAACTAGAACTCAGTTGTTTAGCACGATTCCACTGTCCATCCAGCACTATGGACGGAACTGCCTACATCTGGCTCTAATTAGTCCACGATTGTGTTCAGCCGAATGACCTCTGCTGGGAACACTCAGATTGAGGTTCTGAGTTACTGCAACATAGGAGCGTTTCACTGCTTTCAAGGCTTCTCAGGAAGAATTCCGGAATCTTGCTGCCGGCAGGCCTGGGCTGTTCCGGGTGAACATCTCCTTGTAAATCCCCCGTGGTTCCTTGTACACCCGTGAAATTTGGCCAGGTTATGCAGTTTGCATTGCTGCACAATTGTCCCTGCCTAACTCGGCCGCGGTTACAAACATTCAGGCGTGGCAGCCAGATAGGCTGGTCCCCGTAGGACTCTGCCAGCGGACTGGGTATATCTGCTTCCCGTTCTTCTCACCTGAGTGCTACTGATTTCAGCTTTGACGGCTGCACTCTACTCCAGCAGAGCAGTAAGTTGAACCTCAACTTATGGCACTTTGAGAAACTGTTGAGAACTAGAGCTCAGTTGTTTGGCACGCCAACACTGTCCATCCAGCATTATGGACGGCACTGCCTACACCTGGCTCTAATTAGTCCACGGTTGTGTTCAGCCGAATGACCTATGCCGGCAACACTCAGAATGAGGTTCTGAGTTATTGCAACATAGGAGCGTTTCACTGCTTTCAAGGCTTCTTAGGAAGAATTCCGGAATCTTGCTGCCGACAGGCCTCCGGCTGATCCGGGTGAACATCTCCTTGTAAATCCCCCGTGGTTTCTTGTACACCCGTGAAATTTGGCCAGGTTATGCAGTTTTCATTGCTGCACAATTGCGCCTGCCTAGCTCGGCCGCGTTTGCAAACATTCAGGCGTGGCAGCCAGATAGGCTGTTCCCCGTAGGACTCTGCCAGCCGACTGGGTATATCTGCTTCCCGTTCTTCTCACCTGAGTGCTACTGATTCCAGCTTTGACGGCTACACTCTACTCAACCGGAGCAGTAAGTTGAACCTCAACTTATGGCACTTTGTGAAACTGTTGAGAACTAGAGCTCAGTTGTTTGGCACGCCACCACTCTCCATCCAGCACTATGGACGGCACTGCCTACATCTGGCTCTAATTAGTCCACGGTTGTGTTCAGCCGAATGACCTCTGCTGGGAACACTCAGATTGAGGTCTTGAGTTACTGCAACATAGGAGCGTTTCACTGCTTTCACGGCTTCTGAGGAAGAATTCCGGAATCTTGCTGCCGGCAGGCCTCCTGCTGTTCCGGGTGAACATCTCCTTGTAAATCCCCCGTGGTTTCTTGTACACCAGTGAAATGTGGCCAGGTTATGCAGTTTGCATTGCTGCACAATTGGGCCTGCTTGTCTCGGCCGCGGTTGCAAACATTCAGGCGTGGCTGCCAGATAGACTGGTCCCCGTAGGACTTTGCCAGCGGACTGGGTATATCTGCTTCCGGTTCTTCTCACCTGAGTGCTACTGATTCCAGCTTTGACGGCTACAATCTACTCAACCGGAGCATTAAGTTGAACCTCTACTTATGGCACTTTGTGAAACTGTTGAGAAGTAGAGCTCAGTTGTTTGGCACGCCACCACTGTCCATCCAGCACTATGGACGGCACTGCCTACATCTAGCTCTAATTAGTCCACAGTTGTGTTCAGCCGACTACCTCTGCCGGGAACACTCAGAATGCGGTTCTGAGTTATTGCAACATAGGAGCGTTTCACTGCTTTCAAGGCTTCTAAGGAAGAATTCCGGAATCTTGCTGCTGGCAGGCCTCTGGCTGTTCCGGGTGAACATCTCCTTGTAAATCCCCCGTGGTTTCTTGTACACCCGTGAAATGTGGCCAGGTTATGCAGTTTGCATTGCTGCACAATTGTGCTGCCTAGCTCGGCCGCGGTTGCAAACATTCAGGCGTGGCAGCCAGATACGCTGGTCCCCGTAGGACTCTGCCAGCGGACTGGGTGTATCTGCTTCCCGTT
Organism: Dipodomys merriami; assembly: GCF_024711535.1. NCBI lineage: Eukaryota > Metazoa > Chordata > Mammalia > Rodentia > Heteromyidae > Dipodomys > Dipodomys merriami. The sequence goes on from NW_027206028.1 coordinate 295,470, forward strand.
CTTCTCACCTGAGTGCTACTGATTTCAGCTTTGACGGCTGCACTCTACTCAAGCAGAGCAGTAAGTTGAACCTCAACTTATGGCACATTGTGAAACTGTTGAGAACTAGAACTCAGTTGTTTGGCACGCCACCACTCTCCATCCAGCACTATGGACGGCACTGCCTACATCTGGCTCTAATTAGTCCACGGTTGTGTTCTGCCGAATGACCTCTGCCGGGAACACTCAGAATGAGGTTCCGAGTTATTGCAACATAGGAGCGTTTCACTGCTTTCAAGGCTTTTCAGGAAGAATTCCGGAATCTTGCTGCCGGCAGGCCTCTGGCTGTTCCGGATGAACATCTCTTTGTAAATCCCCCTTGGTTTCTTGTACACCAGTGAAATGTGGCCAGGTTATGCAGTTTGCATTGCTGCACAATTGCGCCTGCCTAGCTCGGCCGCGGTTGCAAACATTCAGGCGTGAATGCCAGATAGGCTGGTCCCCGTAGGACGCTGCCAGAGGACTGGGTATATCTGGTTCCCGTTCTTCTCACCTGAGTGCTGCTGATTCCAGCTTTGACGGCTACACTCTACTCAACCGGAGCATTAAGGTGAACCTCAACTTATGGCACTTTGTGAAACTGTTGAGAACTAGCGCTCAGTTGTTTGGCACGCCACCACTCTCCATCCAGCACTATGGACGGCACTGCCTACATCTGGCTCTAATTAGCCCACGGTTGTGTTCAGCCGAATGACCTCTGCCGGGAACACTCAGAATGAGGTTCTGAGTTATTGCAACACAGGAGCGTTTCACTGCTTTCAAGGCTTCTCAGGAAGAATTCCGGAATCTTGGTGCCGGCAGGCCTCCGGCTCTTCCGAGTGAACATCTCCTTGTAAATCCCCCGTGGTTTCTTGTACACCCGTGAAATTTGGCCAGGTTATGCAGTTTGCATTGCTGCACAATTGCGCCTGCCTAGCTCGGCCGCGGTTGCAAACATTCAGGCGTGGCAGCCAGATAGGCTGGTCCCCGTAGGACTCTGCCAGCGGACTGGGTATATCTGCTTCCCGTTCTTCTCACCTGAGTGCTACTGATTCCAGCTTTGACGGCTACAGTCTACTCAACCGGAGCATTAAGTTGAACCTCTACTTATGGCACTTTGTGAAACTGTTGAGAACTAGAGCTCAGTTGTTTGGCACGCCACCACTGTCCATCCAGCACTATGGACGGCACTGCCTACATCTGGCTCTAATTAGTCCACAGTTGTGTTCAGCCGAATGACCTCTGCCGGGAATACTCAGAATGAGGTTCTGAGTTATTGCAACATAGGAGCGTTTCACTGCTTTCAAGGCTTCTCAGGAAGAATTCCGGAATCTTGCTGCCGGCAGGCTTCCGGCTGTTCCGGGTGAACATCTCCTTGTAAATCCCCCGTGGTTTCTTGTACACCCGTGAAATTTGGCCAGGTTATGCAGTTTGCATTGCTGCACAATTGCCCCTGCCTAGCTCGGCCGCGATTGCAAACATTCAGGCGTGGCAGCCAGATAGGCTGGCCCTTTTAGGACTCTGCCAGCGGACTGGGTATATCTGCTTCCCGTTCTTCTCACCTGAGTGCTACTGATTTCAGCTTTGACGGCTACACTCTACTCAACCGGAGCAGTAAGTTGAACCTCAACTTATGGCACTTTGTGAAACTGTTGAGAACTAGAGCTCTGTTGTTTGGCACGATACCATTGTCCATCCAGCACTATGGACGGAACTGCCTACATCTGGCTCTAATTATTCCACGATTGTGTTCAGCCGAATGACCTCTGCTGGGAACACTCAGATTGAGGTTCTGAGTTATTGCAACATAGGAGCGTTTCACTGCTTTCAAGGCTTCTCAGGCAGAATTCCGTAATCTTGCTGCCGGCAGGCCTCCGGCTGTTCCGGGTGAACATCTCCTTGTAAATCCCCCGTGGTTTCTTGTACACCCTCGAAATTTGGCCAGGTTATGCAGTTTGCATTGCTGCACAATTGCGCCTGCCTAGCTCGGCCGCAGTTGCAAACATGCAGGCATGGCAGCCAGATAGGCTGGTCCCCATAGGACTCTGACAGCGGACTGGGTATATCTGCTTCCCGTTCTTCTCACCTGAGTGCTACTGATTCCAGCTTTGACGGCTACACTCTACTCCACCGGAGTAGTAAGATGAACCTCAACTTATGGCACTTTGTGAAACTGTTTTAAACTAGAGCTAAGTTGTTTGGCACGCCCCCACTGTGCATCCAGCAATATGGACGGCACTCCGTACATCTGGCTCTAATTAGTCCACGATTGTGTTCAGCCGAATGACCTCTGCCGGGAATACTCAGAATGAGGTTCTGAGTTATTGCAACATAGGAGCGTTTCAATGCTTTCAAGGCTTCTCAGGAAGAATTCCGGAATCTTGCTGCCGGCAGGCCTCCTGCTATTCCGGGTGAACATCTCCTTGTAAATCCCCCGTGGTTTCTTGTACACCAGTGAAATGTGGCCAGGTTATGCAGTTTGCATTGCTGCACAATTGCGCCTGCCTAGCTCGGCCGCGGTTGCAAACATTCAGGCGTGGCTGCCAGATAGGCTGGTCCCCGTAGGACTTTGCCAGCGGACTGGGTATATCTGCTTCCCGTTCTTCTCACCTGAGTGCTACTGATTCCAGCTTTGACGGCTACAGTCTACTCAACCAGAGCAGTAAGTTGAACCTCAACTTATGGCACTTTGTGAAACTGTTGAGAACTAGAGCTCAGTTGTTTAGACGATACCATTGTCCATCCAGCACTATGGACGGAACTGCCTTCATCGGGCTCTAATTAGTCCACGATTGTGTTCAGCCGAATGACCTCTGCTGGGAACACTCAGATTGAGGTTCTGAGTTATTGCAAAATAGGAGCTTTTCACTGCTTTCAAGGCTTCTCAGGAAGAATTCCGGAATCTTGCTGCCGGCAGGCTTCCGGCTGTTCCGGGTGAACATCTCCTTGTAAATCCCCCGTGGTTTCTTGTACACCCGTGAAATTTGGCCAGATTATGCAGTTTGCATTGCTGCACAATTGCCCCTGCCTAGCTCGGCCGCGATTGCAAACATTCAGGCGTGGCAGCCAGATAGGCTGGCCCTTTTAGGACTCTGCCAGCGGACTGGGTATATCTGCTTCCCGTTCTTCTCACCTGAGTGCTACTGATTTCAGCTTTGACGGCTACACTCTACTCAACCGGAGCAGTAAGTTGAACCTCAACTTATGGCACTTTGTGAAACTGTTGAGAACTAGAGCTCTGTTGTTTGGCACGATACCATTGTCCATCCAGCACTGTGGACGGAACTGCCTACATCTGGCTCTAATTATTCCACGATTGTGTTCAGCCGAATGACCTCTGCTGGGAACACTCAGATTGAGGTTCTGAGTTATTGCAACATAGGAGCGTTTCACTGCTTTCAAGGCTTCTCAGGCAGAATTCCGTAATCTTGCTGCCGGCAGGCCTCCGGCTGTTCCGGGTGAACATCTCCTTGTAAATCCCCCGTGGTTTCTTGTACACCCTCGAAATTTGGCCAGGTTATGCAGTTTGCATTGCTGCACAATTGCGCCTGCCTAGCTCGGCCGCAGTTGCAAACATGCAGGCATGGCAGCCAGATAGGCTGGTCCCCATAGGACTCTGACAGCGGACTGGGTATATCTGCTTCCCGTTCTTCTCACCTGAGTGGTACTGATTCCAGCTTTGACGGCTACACTCTACTCCACCGGAGTAGTAAGATGAACCTCAACTTATGGCACTTTGTGAAACTGTTTTAAACTAGAGCTAAGTTGTTTGGCACGCCCCCACTGTGCATCCAGCAATATGGACGGCACTCCGTACATCTGGCTCTAATTAGTCCACGATTGTGTTCAGCCGAATGACCTCTGCCGGGAATACTCAGAATGAGGTTCTGAGTTATTGCAACATAGGAGCGTTTCAATGCTTTCAAGGCTTCTCAGGAAGAATTCCGGAATCTTGCTGCCGGCAGGCCTCCTGCTATTCCGGGTGAACATCTCCTTGTAAATCCCCCGTGGTTTCTTGTACACCAGTGAAATGTGGCCAGGTTATGCAGTTTGCATTGCTGCACAATTGCGCCTGCCTAGCTCGGCCGCGGTTGCAAACATTCAGGCGTGGCTGCGAGATAGGCTGGTCCCCGTAGGACTTTGCCAGCGGACTGGGTATATCTGCTTCCCGTTCTTCTCACCTGAGTGCTACTGATTCCAGCTTTGACGGCTACAGTCTACTCAACCGGAGCAGTAAGTTGAACCTCAACTTATGGCACTTTGTGAAACTGTTGAGAACTAGAGCTCAGTTGTTTAGACGATACCATTGTCCATCCAGCACTATGGACGGAACTGCCTTCATCGGGGTCTAATTAGTCCACGATTGTGTTCAGCCGAATGACCTCTGCTGGGAACACTCAGATTGAGGTTCTGAGTTATTGCAAAATAGGAGCTTTTCACTGCTTTCAAGGCTTCTCAGGAAGAATTTCGGAATCTTCCTGCCGGCAGGCCTCCGGCTGTTCCGGGTGAACATCTCCTTGTAAATCCCCCGTGGTTTCTTGTACACCCTCGAAATTTGGCCAGGTTATGCAGTTTGCATAGCTGCACAACTACGACTGCATAGCTCGGCCGTGGTTGCAAACATTCAGGCGTGGCAGCCAGATAGGCTGGTCCCCGAAGGACTCTGCCAGCGGACTGGGTATATCTGCTTCCCGTTCTTCTCACCTGAGTGCTACTGATTCCAGCTTTGACGGCTACACTCTACTCAACCGGAGCAGTAAGTTGAACCTCAACTTATGGCACTTTGTGAAACTGTTGAGAACTAGAGCTCAGTTGTTTGACACGCCACCACTCTCCATCCAGCACTATGGACGGCACTGCCTACATCTGGCTCTAATTAATCCACGGTTGCGTTCAGCCGAACGACCTCTGCCGAAAACACTCAGAATGAGGTTCTGAGTTATTGCAACATAGGAGCGTTTCACTTCTTTCAAGGCTTCTCAGGAAAAATTCCGGAATCTTGCTGCAGGCAGGCCTCCTGCTGTTCCGGGTGAACATCTCCTTGTAAATCCCCCGTGGTTTCTTGTACACCCGTGAAATTTGGCCAGGTTATGCAGTTTGCATTGCTGCACAATTGCCCCTGCCTAGTTTGGCCGCGGTTGCAAACATTCAGGCGTGGCAGCCAGATAGGCTGGCCCCCGTAGGACTCTGCCACTGGACTGGGTATATCTGCTTCCCGTTCTTCTCACCTGAGTGCTACTGATTTCAGCTTTGACGGCTACACTCTACTCAACCGGAGCAGTAAGTTGAACCTCAACTTATGGCACTTTGTGAAACTGTTGAGAACTAGAGCTCAGTTGTTTGGCACGATACCATTGTCCATCCAGCACTATGGACGGAACTGCCTACATCTGGCTCTAATTAGTCCACGATTGTGTTCAGCCGAATGACCTCTGCTGGGAACACTCAGATTGAGGTTCTGAGTTATTGCAACATAGGAGCGTTTCACTTCTTTCAAGGCTTCTCAGGAAGAATTCCGGAATCTTCCTGCCGGCAGGCCTCCGGCTGTTCCGGGTGAACATCTCCTTGTAAATCCCCCGTGGTTTCTTGTACACCCGTGAAATTTGGCCAGGTTATGCAGTTTGCATTGCTGCACAATTGCGCTGCATAGCTCGGCCGCGGTTGCAAACATTCAGGCGTGGCAGCCAGATAAGCTGGTCCCCGTATGACTCTTCCAGCCGACTGGGTATATCTGCTTCCCGTTCTTCTCACCTGAGTGCTACTGATTCCAGCTTTGACGGCTACACTCTACTCAACCGGAGCAGTAAGTTGAACCTCAACTTATGGCACTTTGTGAAAGTGTTGAGAACTAGAGCTCAGTTGTTTGGAACGATACCATTGTACCATCCAGCACTATGGACGGCACTGCCTTCATCGGGCTCTAATTAGTCCACGATTGTGTTCAGCCGAATGACATCTGCTGGGAACACTCAGATTCAGGTTCTGAGTTATTGCACCATAGGAGCTTTTCACTGCTTTCAAGGCTTCTCAGGAAGAATTCCGGAATCTTGCTGCCGGCAGGCCTCCGGCTGTTCCGGGTGAACATCTCCTTGTAAATCCCCCGTGGTTTCTTGTACACCCGTGAAATTTGGCCAGGTTATGCAGTTTGCATTGCTGCACAACTGCGACTGCCTAGCTCGGCCGCGGTTGCAAACATTCAGGCGAGGCAGCCAGATAGGCTTGTCCCCGTAGGACTCTGCCAGCGGACTGGGTATATCTGCTTCCCGTTCTTCTCACCTGAGTGCTCCTGATTCCAGCTTTGACGGCTACACTCTACTCAACCGGAGCATTAAGTTAAACCTCAACTTATGGCACTTTGTGAATGTGTTGAGCACTAGAACTCAGTTGTTTGGCACGCCACCACTGTCCATCCAGCACTATGGACGGCACTGCCTACATCTGTCTCTAATTAGTCCACGGTTGCGTTCAGCCGAATGACCTCTGCCGGGAACACTCAGAATGAGGTTCTGAGTTATTGCAACATAGGAGCGTTTCACTGCTTTCAAGGCTTCTCAGGAAAAATTCCGGAATCTTGCTGCCGGCAGGCCTCCTGCTGTTCCGGGTGAACATCTCCTTGTAAATCCCCCGTGGTTTCTTGTACACCCGTGAAATTTGGCCAGGTTATGCAGTTTGCATTGCTGCACAATTGCCCCTGCCAAGCTCGGCCGCGGTTGCAAACATTCAGGCGTGGCAGCCAGATAGGCTGGCCCCCGTAGGACTCTGCCAGCGGACTGGGTATATCTGCTTCCCGTTCTTCTCACCTGAGTGCTACTGATTCCAGCTTTGACGGCTACACTCTACTCAACCGGAGCAGTAAGTTGAACCTCAACTTATGGCACTTTGTGAAACTGTTGAGAACTACAGCTCAGTTGTTTGGCACGATACCATTGTCCATCCAGCACTATGGACGGAACTGCCTACATCTGGCTCTAATTAGTCCACGATTGTGTTCAGCTGAATGACCTCTGCTGGGAACACTCAGATTGAGGTTCTGAGTTATTGCAACATAGGAGCTTTTCACTTCTTTCAAGGCTTCTCAGGAAGAATTCCGGAATCTTGCTACCGGCAGGCCTCGGGCTGTTCCGGGTGAACATCTCCTTGTAAATCCCCCGTGGTTTCTTGTACACCCGTGAAATTTGGCCAGGTTATGCAGTTTGCATTGCTGCACAATTGCGCCTGCCTAGCTCGGCCGCGGTTGCAAACATTCAGGCGTGGCAGCCAGAGAGCCTGGTCCCCGTAGGACTCTGCCAGCCGCCTGGGTATATCTGCTTCCCATTCTTCTCACCTGAGTGCTACTGATTCCAGCTTTGACGGCTACACTCTACTCAACCGGAGCAGTAAGTTGAACCTCAACTTATGGCACTTTGTGAAAGTGTTGAGAACTAGAGCTCAGTTGTTTGGCACGATACCATTGTCCATCCAGCACTATGGACGGCACTGCATTCCTCGGGCTCTAATTAGTCCACGATTGTGTTCAGCCGAATGACCTCTGCTGGGAACACTCAGATTCAGGTTCTGAGTTATTGCAACATAGGAGCTTTTCACTGCTTTCAAGGCTTCTCAGGAAGAATTCCGGAATCTTGCTGCCGGCAGGCCTCCGGCTGTTCCGGGTGAACATCTCCTTGTAAATCCCCCGTGGTTTCTTGTACACCCGTGAAATTTGGCCAGGTGATGCAGTTTGCATTGCTGCACAATTGGGCCTGCCTAGCTCGGCCGCGGTTGCAAACATTCAGGCGTGGCAGCCAGATAGCCTGGTCCCCGTAGGACTCTGGTCCCCGTAGAGCTCAGTTGTTTGGCACGCCACCACTGTCCATCCAGCACTATGGACGGCACTGCCTACATCTGGCTCTAATTACTCCACGGTTGTGTTCAGCCGAATGACCTATGCCGGGAACACTCAGAATGAGGTTCTGAGTTCTTGCCACATAGGAGCGTTTCAATGCTTTCAAGGCTTCTTAGGAAGAATTCCGTATTCTTTCTGCCGGCAACCTCCAGCTGCTCCAGGTGAACATCTATTTGTAAATCCCCCGTGGTTACTTGCACACCCGTGAAATTTGGCCAGGATATGCAGTTTGCATTGCTGCACAATTGTGCCTGCCTAGCTCTGCCGAGGTTCCAAACATTCAGTCGTGGCAGCCAGATAGGCTGGACCCAGTAGGACACTGCAAGGGGACTGGATATATCTGCTTCCCATTCTTCTCACCTGCGTGCTCCTGATTCCTGCTTTGACCGCTACACTCTACTCAACCGCAGCAGTAAGTTGAACCTCAACTTATGGCACTTTTTGAAAGTGTTGAGAACTAGAGCTCAGTTGTTTGGCACGCCACCACTCTCCATCCAGCACTAAGGACAGCACTGCCTATATCTATATCTGAACCGTTGTGTTCAGCCGAATCACCTCTGCCGGGAACACTCAGAATGAGGTTCTGAGTTATTGCAACATAGAAGCGTTTCACTGCTTTCCAGGCTTCTCATGATTGATTCTGGAATGTTGCTGCCGGCAGGCCTCCGGCTGTTCCGGGTGAACATCTCCTTGTAAATCCCCCTTTTTATCTTGTACATCCGTGAAATTTGGACAGGTTATGCAATTTGCATTGCTGCACAATTGCTACTGACTAGCTCTGCCGCGGTTGCAAACATTCAGGCGTTGCAGCCAGAACGGCTGGTCCCCGTTGGACACTGCCAGCGGACTGGGTATATCTGCTTCAGATTCTTCTCACCTGAGTGTTCCTGATTCCAGCTTTGACGGCTACACTCTACTCAACCGGAGCAGTAAGTTGAACCTCAACTTATGGCACTTTCGGAAAGTGTTGAGAACTAGAGCTCAGTTGTTTGGCACGCCACCACTGTCCATCCAGCACTATGGAGGACACTTACTCCATCTGGCTCTAATTAGTCCAGGGTTGTGTTCAGCCGAATGACCTCTGCAGGGAACACTCATAATGAGGTTCTTAGTTATTTCAACATAGGAGCGTTTCGCTGCTTTCAAGGCTTATTAGGAAGGATTCCAGAATGTTGCTGTGGGCAGGCCTCCGGCTGCTCCGGGTGAACATCTCCTTGTAAATCCCCGGTGGTTTCTTGTACACCCGTGAAATTTGGCCAGGTTATGCAGTTTTCATTGCTGCACAATTGGGCCTGCCTAGCTCTGCCGCGGTTGCAAACATTCAGGCGAGGCAACCAGATAGGCTGATCCCGGTAGGACACTGCCAGCAGACTGGGTATATCTGCTTCCCGTTCTTCTCAACTGAGTGCTCCTGATTCCAGCTTTGACGGCTACACTCTCCTCAACCGGAGCACTAAGTTGAACCTCAACTTATGGGACTTTGTTAAAGTGTTGAGAACTAGAGCTTAGTTGTTTGGCACGCCACCAGTGTCCATCCAGCACTATGGACGGCTCTGCCTACATCTGGCTCTAATTAGTCGACGGTTGTGTTCAGCCGAATGACTTCTGCCGGGAACACTAAGAATAAGGTTCTGAGTTGTTGCAACATAGGAGCGTTTCACTGCCTTCTAGGCTTCTTAGGAAGAATTCCGGAATCTTGCTGCCGGCAGGCCTCTGGCTGTTTCCGTTGAACATATCCTTGTAAATCCCCCGTGGTTTCGTTAACAACCGTGAAATTTCACCAGGTGATGCATTTTGCATTGCTACACAATTGTGCCTGTCTAGCTCTGCCGCGCTGGCAAACATTCAGGCGTGGCAGCCAGATAGGCTGGTCCCCGTAGGACACTGCCAGCGGACTGGGTATATCTGCTTCCCGTTCTTCTCACATGAGTGCAAGTGATTCCAGCTTTGACGGCTACACTCTACTCAACCGGAGCAGTAAGTTGAACCTCAACTTATGGCACTTTGTGAAAGTGTAGAGAACTAGAGCTCAGTTGTTTGGCACGTCACCACTGTTCATCCAGCGCTATGGACGGCACTGCCTACATCTGGCTCTAATTAGTCCATGGTTGTGTTCAGCCGAATGACCTCTGCCGGGAACACTCAGAATGAGGTTATGAGTTATTGCAACATAGGAGCGTTTCACTGCTTTCAAGGCTTCTTAGGAAGAATTCCGGAACCTTGCTGCCGGCAGGCCTTCTGCTGTTCCGCTTAAACATCTCCTTGTAAATCCCCCGTGGTTTCTTGTACACCCGTGAAATTTGGCCAGGTTATGCAGTTTGCATTGCTGGACAATTACGCCTGCCTAGCTCTGCCGCGTAGGCAAACATTCAGGCGTGGCAGCCAGATAGGCTGGTCCCCTTAGGTCACTGCCAGCGGACTGGGTATATCTGCTTCCCGTTTTTCTCACCTGAGTGCTACTGATTCCAGCTTTGACGACTACACTCTACTCAACCGGAGCAGTAAGTTGAAGGTCAACCTATGGCACTTTGTTAAAGTGTTCAGAACTAGAGCTCAGTTGTTAGGCACGGCACCACTCTCCATCCAGCACTATGGACGGCACTGCCTACATCTTGCTCTAATTAGTCCACGGTTGTGTTCATTCGAATGACCTCTGCCGGGAACACTCAGAATGAGGTTCTGAGTTATTGCAACATAGGAGCGTTTCACTGCTTTCAAGGATTCTTAGGAAGAATTCCTCAATCTTGCTTCCAGAAGGGCTCTGCCTGTTCCGGGTGAACATCTATTTGTAAATCCCCCGAGGTTTCTTGTACACCCGTGAAATTTGGCCAGCTTGTGCAGTTTCCATTGCTGCACAATTGCGCCTGCCTAGCTCTGCCGTGCTGGCCAATATTCAGGCGTGGCAGCCAGATAGGCTGGTCCCCATAGGACATTGCCAGCAGACTGGGTATATCTGCTTCCCGTTCTTCTCACCTGAGTGCTACTGATTCCAGCTTTGACGGCTACACTCTACTCAACCGGCGCAGTAAGTTGAACCTCAACTTATGGCACTTTGTGAAAGTGTTGAGAACTAGAGCTCAGTTGTTTGGCACGCCACCACTATCCATCCAGCACTATGGACGGCACTGCCTACATCTGGCTCTAATTAGTCCATGGTTGTGTTCAGCCGAATGACCTCTGCCGGGAACACTCAGAATGAGGTTCTGAGTTATTGCAACATAGGAGCGTTTCACTGCTTTCCAGGATTCTCAGGAAGATTTCCGGAATCTTGCTGCCCGCGGTGTCCGGCTGTTCCGGGTGAACATCTCCTTGTAAATCCCCCGTGGTTTCTTGTACACCCGTGAAATTTGGCCAGGTTATGCATTTTGCATTGCTGCACAATTGCGCCTGCCTATCTCAGCGGCGGTTGCAAACATTCAAGCGTGGCAGCCAGATAGGCTGGTCCCCGTAGGACACTGCCAGCGGACTGGGTATATCTGCTTCCCGTTCTTCTCACCTGAGTGCTACTGATTCCAGCTTTGATGGCTACACTCTACTCAACCGGAGCAGTAAGTAGAACCTCAACTTATGGCACTTTGTGAAAGTGTTGAGAACTAGAGCTCAGTTGTTTGGCACGCCACCACTGTCCATCCAGCATTATGGACGGCACTGCCTACATCTGGCTCTAATTAGTCGATGGTTGTGTTCAGACGAATGACCTCGGCCGGGGAAACTCAGAATGATGTTCTGAGTTATTGCAACATAGGAGCGTTTCACTGCTTTCAAGGCTTCTCAGGAAGAATTCCGGAATCTTGCTGCCGGCAGGCCTCCGGCTGTTCCGGTTGAACATCTCCTTGTAAATCCCCCGTGGTTTCTTGTACACCCGTGAAATTTGGCCAGGTTATGCAGTTTGCATTGCTGCACAATTGCGCCTGCCTACCTCGGCCGCGGTTGCAAACATTCAGGCGTGGCAGCCAGATAGGCTGGTCCCCGTAGGACACTGCCAGCGGACTGGGTATATCTGCTTCCCGTTCTTCTCACCTGAGTGCTACTGATTCCAGGTTTGACCGCTACACTCTACTCAACCGGAGCAGTAAGTTGAACTTCAACTCATGGCACTTTGTGAAAGTGATGAGAACTAGAGCTCAGTTGTTTGGCACGCCACCACTGTCCATCCAGCACTATGGACGACACTGCTTACATCTGGCTCTAATTAGTGCACGGTTGAGTTCAGCCGAATGACCTCTGCCGGGAACACTCAGAATGATGTTCTCAGTTATTGCAACATAGGAGCGTTTCACTGCTTTCAAGGCTTCTCATTAAGATTTCCGGAATCTTGCTGCCGGCAGGCCTCAGGCAGTTCCGGGTGAACAACTCCTTGTAAATCCCCCGTGGTTTCTTGTATACCCGTGAAATTTTGCCAGGTTATGCAGTTTGCATTGCTGCACATTTGCGCCTGCCTAGCTCGGCCTTGGTTGCAAACATTCAGGCGAAGCAGCCAGAGAGGCTAGTCCCCGTAGGACACTGCCAGCGGACTGGGTATATCTGGTTCCCGTTCTTCTCACCTGAGTGCTACTGATTCCAGCTTTGACCGCTACACTCTACTCAACCTGAGCAGTAAGTTGAACCTCAACTTAGGGCACTTTGTGAAACTGTTGAGAACTAGAGCTCAGTTGTTTGGCACGCCACCACTGTCCATCCAGCACTATGGACGGCACTGCCTACATCTGGTTCTAATTAGTCCACGGTTGTGTTCAGCCGAATGACCTCGGCCGGGGACACTCAGAATGATGTTCTGAGTTATTGCAACATAGGAGCGTTTCACTGCTTTCAAGGCTTCTCAGGACGAATTCCGGAATTTTGCTGCCGGCAGGCCTCTGGCAGTTCCGGGTGAACATGTCCTTGTAAATGCCCCGTGGTTTCTTGCACACCCGTGATATTTGGCCAGGTTATGCAGTTTGCATTGCTGCACAATTGCGCCTGCCTAGCTCTGCCGCGGTTGCAAACATTCAGGTGTGGCAGCCAGATAGGCTGGTACCCGTAGGACACTGCCAGCGGACTGGGTATATCTGCTTCCCGTTCTTCTCACCTGAGTGCTACTGATTCCAGGTTTGATGGCTACACTCTACTCAATCGGAGCCGTAAGTTGAACCTCAAATTATGGCACTTTGTGAAACTGTTGAGAACTAGAGCTCAGTTGTTTGGCACGCCACCACTGTCCATCCAGCACTATGGACGGCACTGCCTACATCTGGCTCTAATTAGTCCATGGTTGTGTTCAGCCGAATGACCTCTGCCGCGAACACTCAGAATGAGGTTCTGAGTTATTGCAACATAGGAGCGTTTCACTGCTTTCAAGGCTACTCAGGAAGAATTCCGGAATCTTGCTGCCGGCAGGCCTCTGGCTGTTCCGGGTGAACATCTCCTTGTAAATCACCCGCGGTTTCTTGTACACCCGTGAAATTTGGCCAGGTTATGCAGATTGCATTGCTGCACAATTGTGCTTGCCTAGCTCGGCCGTTGTTGCAAACATTCAGGCGTGGCAGCCAGATAGGCTGGTCCCCGTAGGACACTGCCAGCGGACTGGGTATATCTGCTTCACGTTCTTCTCACCTGAGTGCTACTGATTCCAGGTTTGACCGCTACACTCTACTCAACCGGAGCAGTAAGTTGAACCTCAACTTATGACACTTTGTGAAAGTGATGAGAACTAGAGTTCAGTTGTTTGGCATGCCACCACTGTCCATCCAGCACTATGGACGGCACTGCCTACATCTGGCTCTAATTAGTCCAGGGTTGTGTTCAGCCGAATGACCTCTGCCGGGAACACTCAGAATGAGATTCTGAGTTATTGCAACATAGGAGCGTTTCACTGCTTTCAAGGCTTCTCAAGAAGAGTTCTGGAATCTTGCTGCCGGCAGGCCTCCGGCTGTTCCGGGTGAACATCTCCTTGTAAATCCCCAGGGGTTTCTTGTACACCCGTGAAATTTGGCCAGGTTATGCAGTTTGCATTGCTGCACAATTGCGCCTGCCTAGCTCGGCCGCGGTTGCAAACATACAGGCGTGGCAGCCAGATAGCCTGGTCCCCGTAGGATACTGCCAATGGACTGGGTATATCTGCTTCCCGTTCTTCTCACCTGAGTGCTACTGATTCCAGCTTTGACGGCTACACTCTACTCAACCGGAGCCGTAAGTTGAACCTCAACTTATGGCACTTTGTGAAAGTGATGAGAACTAGAGCTCAGTTGTTTGGCACGCCACCACTCTCCATCCAGCACTATGGACGGCACTGCCTACATCTGGCTCTAATTAGTCCACGGTTGTGTTCAGCCGAATGACCTCTGCCGGGAACACTCAGAATGAGGTTCTGAGTTTCTGCAACATAGGAGCGTTTCACTGCTCTCAAGGCTTCTCAGGAAGAATTCCGGAATCTTGCTGCCGGCAGGCCTCCGGCTGTTCCGGGTGAACATCTCCTTGTAAATCCCCCGTGGTTTCTTGTACATCCGTGAAATTTGGCCAGGTTATGCAGTTTGCATTGCTGCACAATTGCGCCTGCCTACCTCGGCCGCAGTTGCAAAAATTCAGGCGTGGCAGCCAGATAGGCTGGTCCCCGTAGGACACTGCCAGCGGACTGGGTATATCTGCTTCCCGTTCTTCTCACCTGAGTGCTACTGATTCCAGCTTTGACCGCTACACTCTACTCAACCGGAGCCGTAAGTAGAACCTCAACTTAGGGCACTTTGTGAAAGTGATGAGAACTAGAGCTCAGTTGTTTGGCACGCCACCACTGTCCATCCAGCACTATGGACGGCACTGCCTACAACTGGCTCTATTTAGTCCACGGTTGTGTTCAGCTGAATGACCTCTGCCGGGAACACTCAGAATGAGGTTCTGAGTTATTGCAACATAGGAGTGTTTCACTGCTCTAAAGGCTTCTCAGGAAGAATTCCGGAATCTTGCTGCCGGCAGGCCTCCGGCTGTTCCGGGTGAACATCTCCTTGTAAATCCCCCGTGGTTTCTTGTACACCCGTGAAAATTGGCCAGGTTATACAGTTTGCATTGCTGCACAATTCCGCCTGCTTAGCTCGGCCGCGCTTGCAAACATTCAGGCGTGGCAGCCAGATAGGCTAGTCCCCGTAATACACTGCCAGCGGACTGGCTATATCTGCTTCACGTTCTTCTCACCTGAGTTCTACTGATTCCAGCTTTGACCGCTACACTCTACTCAACCGGAGCCGTAAGTTGAACCTCAACTTAGGGCACTTTGTGAAACTGTTGAGAACTAGAGCTCAGTTGTTTGGCACGCCACCACTGTCCATCCAGCACTATGGACGGCACTGCCTACATCTGGCTCTAATTAGTCCACGGTTGTGTTCAGCTGAATGACCTCTGCCGGGAACACTCAGAATGAGGTTCTGAGTTATTGCAACATAGGAGCGTTTCACTGCTTTCAAGGCTTCTCAGGAAGAATTCCGGAATCTTGCTGCCAGGAGGCCTCCGGCTGTTCCGGGTGAACATCTCCTTGTAAATCACCCGCGGTTCCTTGTACACCCGTGAAATTTGGCCAGGTTATGCAGTTTGAATTGCTGCACAATTGCGCCTGCCTAGCTCAGCCGCGGTTGCAAACATTCAGGCGTGGCAGCCAGATAGGCTAGTCACCGTAAGACACTGCCAGCGGTCTGGCTATATCTGCTTCACGTTCTTCTCACCTGAGTGCTACTGATTCCAGCTTTGACCGCTACACTCTACTCAACCGGAGCCGTAAGTTGAACCTCAACTTAGGGCACTTTGTGAAACTGTTGAGAACTAGAGCTCAGCTGTTGGGCACGCCACGACTGTCCATCCAGCACTATGGACGGCACTGCCTACATCTGGCTCTAATTAGTCCACGGTTGTGTTCAGCTGAATGACCTCTGTCGGGAACACTCAGAATGAGGTTCTGAGTTATTGCAACATAGGAGCGTTTCACTGCTTTCAAGGCTTCTCAGGAAGAATTCCGGAATCTTGCTGCCGGCAGGCCTCCGGCAGTTCCGGGTGAACATCTCCTTGTAAATCCCCCGTGGTTTCTTGTACATCCGTGATATTTGGCCACGTTATGCAGTTCGCATTGCTGCACAATTGCGCCTGCCTAACTCGGATGCGGTTGCAAACATTCAGGCGTGGCAGCCAGATACGCTGGTCCCCGTAGGACACTGCCAGCGGACTAGGTATATCTGCTTCCCGTTCTTCTCACCTGAGTGCTACTGATTCCAGCTTTGACGGCTACACTCTACTCAACCGGAACCGTAAGTTGAATCTCAACTTAGGGCACTTTGTGAAACTGTTGAGAACTAGAGCTCAGTTGTTTGGCACGCCACCACTGTCCATCCAGCACTATGGACGGCACTGCCTACATCTGGCTCTAATTAGTCCACGGTTGTGTTCAGCCGAATGACCTTGGCCGGGGACACTCAGAATGATGTTCTGAGTTATTGCAACATAGGAGCGTTTCACTGCTTTCAAGGCTTCTCAGGAAGAATTCCGGAATCTTGCTGCCGGCAGGCCTCCTGCTGTTCCGGGTGAACATCTCCTTGTAAATCCCCCGTGGTTTCTTGTACACCCGTGATATTTGGCCAGGTTATGCAGTCTGCATTGCTGCACAATTGTGCCTGCCTAGCTCGGCCGCGGTTGCCAACATTCAGGCGTGGCAGCCAGATAGGCTGGTCCCCGTAGGACACTGCCAGCGGACTGGGTATATCTGCTTCCCGTTCTTCTCACCTGAGTGCTACTGATTCCATCTTTGACGGCTACACTCTACTCAATCGGCGCAGTAAGTTGAACCTCAACTTATGGCACTTTGTGAAAGTGATGAGAACTAGAGATCAGTTGTTTGGCTCGCCACCACTGTCTATCCAGCACTATGGACAGCACTGCCTACATCTGGCTCTAATTAGTCCACTGTTGTGTTCAGCCGAATGACCTCTGCCGGGAACACTCAGAATGAGGTTCTGAGTTATTGCAACATAGGAGCGTTTCACTGCTTTCAAGGCTTCTCAGGAAGAATTCCGGAATCTTGCTGCCGGCAGGCCTCCGGCTCTTCCGGGTGAACATCTTGTAAATCCCCCGTGGTTTCTTGTACATCCGTGAAATTTGGCCAGTTATGCAGTTTGCATTGCTGCACAATTGCGCCTGCCTACCTCGGCCGCGGTTGCAAACATTCAGGCGTGGCAGCCAGATAGGCTGGTCCCCGTAGGACACTGCCGGCCGACTGGGTATATCTGCTTCCCGTTCTTACCTGAGTGCTACTGATTCCAGCTTTGACGGCTACACTCTACACAACCGGAGCCGTAAGTAGAACCTCAACTTAGGGCACTTTGTGAAAGTGATGAGAACTAGAGCTCAGTTGTTTGGCACGCCACCACTGTCCATCCAGCACTATGGACGGCACTGCCTACAACTGGCTCTATTTAGTCCACGGTTGTGTTCAGCTGAATGACCTCTGCCGGGAACACTCAGAATGAGGTTCTGAGTTATTGCAACATAGGAGTGTTTCACTGCTCTAAAGGCTTCTCAGGAAGAATTCCGGAATCTTGCTGCCGGCAGGCCTCCGGCTGTTCCGGGTGAACATCTCCTTGTAAATCCCCCGTGGTTTCTTGTACACCCGTGAAAATTGGCCAGGTTATACAGTTTGCATTGCTGCACAATTCCGCCTGCTTAGCTCGGCCGCGCTTGCAAACATTCAGGCGTGGCAGCCAGATAGGCTAGTCCCCGTAATACACTGCCAGCGGACTGGCTATATCTGCTTCACGTTCTTCTCACCTGAGTTCTACTGATTCCAGCTTTGACCGCTACACTCTACTCAACCGGAGCCGTAAGTTGAACCTCAACTTAGGGCACTTTGTGAAACTTTTGAGAACTAGAGCTCAGTTGTTTGGCACGCCACCACTGTCCATCCAGCACTATGGACGGCACTGCCTACATCTGGCTCTAATTAGTCCACGGTTGTGTTCAGCTGAATGACCTCTGTCGGGAACACTCAGAATGAGGTTCTGAGTTATTGCAACATAGGAGCGTTTCACTGCTTTCAAGGCTTCTCAGGAAGAATTCCGGAATCTTGCTGCCGGCAGGCCTCCGGCAGTTCCGGGTGAACATCTCCTTGTAAATCCCCCGTGGTTTCTTGTACATCCGTGATATTTGGCCACGTTATGCAGTTCGCATTGCTGCACAATTGCGCCTGCCTAACTCGGATGCGGTTGCAAACATTCAGGCGTGGCAGCCAGATACGCTGGTCCCCGTAGGACACTGCCAGCGGACTAGGTATATCTGCTTCCCGTTCTTCTCACCTGAGTGCTACTGATTCCAGCTTTGACGGCTACACTCTACTCAACCGGAACCGTAAGTTGAATCTCAACTTAGGGCACTTTGTGAAACTGTTGAGAACTAGAGCTCAGTTGTTTGGCACGCCACCACTGTCCATCCAGCACTATGGACGGCACTGCCTACATCTGGCTCTAATTAGTCCACGGTTGTGTTCAGCCGAATGACCTTGGCCGGGGACACTCAGAATGATGTTCTGAGTTATTGCAACATAGGAGCGTTTCACTGCTTTCAAGGCTTCTCAGGAAGAATTCCGGAATCTTGCTGCCGGCAGGCCTCCGGCTGTTCCGGGTGAACATCTCCTTGTAAATCCCCCGTGGTTTCTTGTACACCCGTGATATTTGGCCAGGTTATGCAGTTTGCATTGCTGCACAATTGTGCCTGCCTAGCTCGGCCACGGTTGCCAACATTCAGGCGTGGCAGCCAGATAGGCTGGTCCCCGTAGGACACTGCCAGCGGACTGGGTATATCTGCTTCCCGTTCTTCTCACCTGAGTGCTACTGATTCCATCTTTGACGGCTACACTCTACTCAATCGGCGCAGTAAGTTGAACCTCAACTTATGGCACTTTGTGAAAGTGATGAGAACTAGAGATCAGTTGTTTGGCACGCCACCACTGTCTATCCAGCACTATGGACGGCAATGCCTACATCTGGCTCTAATTAGTCCACTGTTGTGTTCAGCCGAATGACCTCTGCCGGGAACACTCAGAATGAGGTTCTGAGTTATTGCAACATAGGAGCGTTTCACTGCTTTCAAGGCTTCTCAGGAAGAATTCCGGAATCTTGCTGCCGGCAGGCCTCCGGCTCTTCCGGGTGAACATCTTGTAAATCCCCCGTGGTTTCTTGTACATCCGTGAAATTTGGCCAGTTATGCAGTTTGCATTGCTGCACAATTGCGCCTGCCTACCTCGGCCGCGGTTGCAAACATTCAGGCGTGGCAGCCAGATAGGCTGGTCCCCGTAGGACACTGCCGTCCGACTGGGTATATCTGCTTCCCGTTCTTCTCACCTGAGTGCTACTGATTCCAGCTTTGACGGCTACACTCTACACAACCGGAGCCGTAAGTAGAACCTCAACTTAGGGCACTTTGTGAAAGTGATGAGAACTAGAGCTCAGTTGTTTGGCACACCACCACTGTCCATCCAGCACTATGGACGGCACTGCCTACAACTGGCTCTATTTAGTCCACGGTTGTGTTCAGCTGAATGACCTCTGCCGGGAACACTCAGAATGAGGTTCTGAGTTATTGCAACATAGGAGTGTTTCACTGCTCTAAAGGCTTCTCAGGAAGAATTCCGGAATCTTGCTGCCGGCAGGCCTCCGGCTGTTCCGGGTGAACATCTCCTTGTAAATCCCCCGTGGTTTCTTGTACACCCGTGAAAATTGGCCAGGTTATACAGTTTGCATTGCTGCACAATTCCGCCTGCTTAGCTCGGCCGCGCTTGCAAACATTCAGGCGTGGCAGCCAGATAGGCTAGTCCCCGTAATACACTGCCAGCGGACTGGCTATATCTGCTTCACGTTCTTCTCACCTGAGTTCTACTGATTCCAGCTTTGACCGCTACACTCTACTCAACCGGAGCCGTAAGTTGAACCTCAACTTAGGGCACTTTGTGAAACTGTTGAGAACTAGAGCTCAGTTGTTTGGCACGCCACCACTGTCCATCCAGCACTATGGACGGCACTGCCTACATCTGGCTCTAATTAGTCCACGGTTGTGTTCAGCTGAATGACCTCTGCCGGGAACACTCAGAATGAGGTTCTGAGTTATTGCAACATAGGAGCGTTTCACTGCTTTCAAGGCTTCTCAGGAAGAATTCCGGAATCTTGCTGCCAGGAGGCCTCCGGCTGTTCCGGGTGAACATCTCCTTGTAAATCACCCGCGGTTCCTTGTACACCCGTGAAATTTGGCCAGGTTATGCAGTTTGAATTGCTGCACAATTGCGCCTGCCTAGCTCAGCCGCGGTTGCAAACATTCAGGCGTGGCAGCCAGATAGGCTAGTCACCGTAAGACACTGCCAGCGGTCTGGCTATATCTGCTTCAGGTTCTTCTCACCTGAGTGCTACTGATTCCAGCTTTGACCGCTACACTCTACTCAACCGGAGCCGTAAGTTGAACCTCAACTTAGGGCACTTTGTGAAACTGTTGAGAACTAGAGCTCAGCTGTTGGGCACGCCACGACTGTCCATCCAGCACTAGGGACGGCACTGCCTACATCTGGCTCTAATTAGTCCACGGTTGTGTTCAGCTGAATGACCTCTGTCGGGAACACTCAGAATGAGGTTCTGAGTTATTGCAACATAGGAGCGTTTCACTGCTTTCAAGGCTTCTCAGGAAGAATTCCGGAATCTTGCTGCCGGCAGGCCTCCGGCAGTTCCGGGTGAACATCTCCTTGTAAATCCCCCGTGGTTTCTTGTACATCCGTGATATTTGGCCACGTTATGCAGTTCGCATTGCTGCACAATTGCGCCTGCCTAACTCGGATGCGGTTGCAAACATTCAGGCGTGGCAGCCAGATACGCTGGTCCCCGTAGGACACTGCCAGCGGACTAGGTATATCTGCTTCCCGTTCTTCTCACCTGAGTGCTACTGATTCCAGCTTTGACGGCTACACTCTACTCAACCGGAACCGTAAGTTGAATCTCAACTTAGGGCACTTTGTGAAACTGTTGAGAACTAGAGCTCAGTTGTTTGGCACGCCACCACTGTCCATCCAGCACTATGGACGGCACTGCCTACATCTGGCTCTAATTAGTCCACGGTTGTGTTCAGCCGAATGACCTCTGCCTGGAACTCTCAGAATGAGGTTCTGAGTTATTGCAACATAGGAGCGTCTCACTGCTTTCAAGGCTTCTCAGGAAGAATTCTGGAATCTTGCTGCCGGCAGGCCTCCGGCTGTTCCAGGTGAACATCTCCTTGTATATCCCATGTGGTTTCTTGTACACCCTTGAAATTTGGCCAGGTTATACAGTTTGCATTGCTGCACAATTCCGCCTGCTTAGCTCGGCCGCGCTTGCAAACATTCAGGCGTGGCAGCCAGATAGGCTAGTCCCCGTAGGACACTGCCAGCGGACTGGCTATATCTGCTTCACGTTCTTCTCACCTGAGTGCTACTGATTCCAGCTTTGACCGCTACACTCTACTCAACCGGAGCCGTAAGTTGAACCTCAACTTAGGGCACTTTGTGAAACTGTTGAAAACTAGAGCTCAGTTGTTTGGCATGCCACCACTGTCCATCCAGCACTATGGACGGCACTGACTACATCTGGCTTTAATTAGTCCACGGTTGTGTTCAGCCGAATGACCTTGGCCGGGGACACTCAGAATGATGTTCTGAGTTATTGCAACATAGGAGCGTTTCACTGCTTTCAAGGCTTCTCAGGAAGAATTCCGGAATCTTGCTGCCGGCAGGCCTCCGGCTCTTCCGGGTGAACATCTCCTTGTAAATACCCCCTGGTTTCTTCTACATCCGTGAAATTTGGCCAGGTTATGCAGTTTGCATTGCTGCACAATTGCGCCTGCCTACCTCGACCGCGGTTGCAAACATTCAGGCGTGGCAGCCAGATAGGCTGGTCCCCGTAGGACACTGCCAGCGGACTGGGTATATCTGCTTCCCGTTCTTCTCACCAGAGTGCTACTGATTCCAGCTTTGACGGCTACACTCTACTCAACCGGAGCAGTAAGTTTAACCTCTACTTATGGCACTTTGTGAAACTGTGGAGAACTAGGGCTCAGTTGTTTGGCACGCCACCACTGTCCATCCAGCACTATGGACGGCACTGCCTACATCTGGCTCTAATTAGTCCACGGTTGTGTTCAGCCGAATGACCGCGGCCGGGGACACTCAGAATGAGGTTCTGAGTTATTGCAACATAGGAGCGTTTCACTGCTTTCAAGGCTTCTCAGGAAGAATTCCGGAATCTTACTGCCGGCAGGCCTCTGGCAGTTCCGGCTGAACATCTCCTTGTAAATCCCCCGTGGTTTCTTGTTCACCCGTGATATTTGGCCAGGTTATGCAGTTTGCATTGCTGCACAATTGTGCCTGCCTAGCTCGGCCGCAGTTGCAAACATTCAGGTGTGGCAGCCAGATAGGCTGGTCCTCGTAGAACACTGCCAGTGGACTGGGTATATCTGCTTCCCGTTCTTCTCACCTGAGTGCTACTGATTCCATCTTTGACGGCTACACTCTACTCAACCGGAGCAGTAAGTTGAACCTCAACTCATGGCACTTTGTGAAACTGTTGAGAACTACAGCTCAGTTGTTTGGCACGCCACCACTGTCCATCCAGCACTATGGACGGCACTGCCTACATCTGGCTCTAATTAGTCCATGGTTGTGTTCAGCCGAATGACCTCTGCCGGCAACACTCAGAATGAGGTTCTGAGTTATTGCAACATAGGAGCTTTTCATTGCTTTCAAGGTTTCTCAGGAAGAGTTCCGGAATCTTGCTGCCCGCCGGCGTCCGGCTGTTCCGGGTCAACATCTCCTTGTAAATCCCCCGTGGTTTCTTGTACACCCGTGAAATTTGGCCAGGTTGTGCAGTTTGCATTGCTGCACAATTGCGCCTGCATACCTCGGCCGTGGTTGCAAACATTCAGGCGTGGCAGCCAGATAGGCTGGTCCCCGTAGGATACTGCCAATTGACTGGGTATATCTGCTTCCCGTTCTTCTCACCTGAGTGCTACTGATTCCAGCTTTGACGGCTACACTCTACTCAACCGGAGCCGTAAGTTGAACCTCAACTTATGGCACTTTGTGAAAGTGATGAGAACTAGAGCTCAGTTGTTTGGCACGCCACCACTGTCCATCCAGCACTATGGACGGCACTGCCTACATCTGGCTCTAATTAGTCCACGGTTGTGTTCAGCCGAATGACCTCTGCCGGGAACACTCAGAATGAGGTTCTGAGTTATTGCAACATAGGAGCGTTTCACTGCTTTCAAGACTTCTCAGGAAGAATTCCGGAATCTTGCTGCCGGCAGGCCTCCGGCTGTTCCGGGTGAACATCTCCTTGTAAATCCCCCGTGGTTTCTTGTACACCCGTCAAATTTGGCCAGGTTATACAGTTTGCATTGCTGCACAATTACGCCTGCTTAGCTCGGCCGCGCTTGCAAACATTCAGGCGTGGCAGGCAGATAGGCTAGTCCCCGTAGGACACTGTCAGAAGACTAGCTATATCTGCTTCCCGTTCTTCTCACCTGAGTGCTACTGATTCCAGCTTTGACCGCTACACTCTACTCAACCGGAGCCGTAAGTTGAACCTCAACTTAGGGCACTTTGTGAAACTGTTGAGAACTAGAGCTCAGTTGTTTGGCACGCCACCACTGTACATCCAGCACTATGTACGGCACTGCCTACATCTGGCTCTAATTAGTCCACGGTTGTGTTCAGCCGAATGACCTCGGCCGGGGACACTCAGAATGATGTTCTGAGTTATTGCAACATAGGAGCGTTTCACTGCTTTCAAGGCTTCTCAGGAAGAATTCCGGAATCTTGCTGCCGGCAGGCCTCCGGCAGTTCCGGGTGAACATCTCCTTGTAAATCCCCCGTGGTTTCGTGTACACCCGTGAAATTTGGCCAGGTTATGCAGTTTGCATTGCTGCACAATTGCGCCTGCCTAGCTCGGCCGCGGTTGCAAACATTCAGGCGTGCAGCCAGATAGGCTGGTCCCCGTAGGACACTGCCAATGGACTGGGTATATCTGCTTCCCGTTCTTCTCACCTGAGTGCTACTGATTCCAGCTTTTACGGCTACACTCTACTCAACCGGAGCCGTAAGTTGAACCTCAACTTATGGCACTTTGTGAAAGTGATGAGAACTAGAGCTCAGTTGTTTGGCACGCCACCACTGTCCATCCAGCACTATGGACGGCACTGCTTACATCTGGCTCTAATTAGTCCACGTTTGTATTCAGCTGAATGACCTCTGCGGGGAACACTCAGAATGAGGTTCTGAGTTATTGCAACATAGGAGCGTTTCACTGCTTTCAAGGCTTCTCAGGAAGAGTTCCGAATCTTGCTGCCCGCCGGCGACCGGCTGTTCCGGGTGAACATCTCCTTGTAAATCCCCGGTGGTTTCTTGTACACCCGTGAAATTTGGCCAGGTTATGCAGTTTGCATTGCTGCACAATTGCGCCTGCCTACCTCGCCCGCGGTTGCAAACATTCAGGCGTGGCAGCCAGATAGGCTAGTCCCCGTAGGACACTGCCAGCGGACTGGCTATATCTGCTTCAGGTTCTTCTCACCTGAGTGCTACTGATTCCAGCTTTGACGGCTACACTCTACTCAACCGGTGCAGTAAGTTGAACCTCTACTTATGGCACTTTGTGAAACTGTTGAGAACTAGAGCTCAGTTGTTTGGCACGCCAACACTGTCCATCCAGCACTATGGACGGCACTGCCTACATCTGGCTCTAATTAGTCCATGGTTGTGTTCAGCCGAATGACCTCTACCGGGAACACTCAGAATGAGGTTCTGAGTTATTGCAACATAGGAGCGTTTCACTGCTTTCAAGGCTTCTCAGGAAGAGTTCCGGAATCTTGCTGCCGCCAGCGTCCAGCTGTTCCGGGTGAACATCTCCTTGTAAATCCCCCGTGGTTTCTTGTACATCCGTGAAATTTGGCCAGGTTATGCAGTTTGCATTGCTGCACAATTCCGCCTGCTTAGCTCGGCCGCGCTTGCAAACATTCAGGCGTGGCAACCAGATAGGCTAGTCCCCGTAGGACACTGCCAGCCGACTGGCTATATCTCCTTCACGTTCTTCTCACCTGAGTGCTACTGATTCCAGCTTTGTCCGCTACATTCTACTCAACCGGAGCCGTAAGTTGAACCACAACTTAGGGCACTTTGTGAAACTGTTGAGAACTAGAGCTCAGTTGTTTGGCATGCCACCACTGTCCATCCAGCACTATGGACGGCACTGCCTACATCTGGCTCTAATTAGTCCATGGTTGTGTTCAGCCGAATGACCTCTGCCGGGAACACTCAGAATGAGGTTCTGAGTTATTGCAACATAGGAGCGTTTCACTGCTTTCAAGGCTTCTCAGGAAGAATTCCGGAATCTTACTGCCGGCAGGCCTCCGGCAGTTCGGGGTGAACATCTCCTTGTAAATCCCCCGTGGTTTCTTGTAAACCCTTGAAATTTGACCAGGTTATGCAGTTTGCATTGCTGCACAATTACGCCTGCCTAGCTCGGCCCCGGTTGCAAACATTCAGGCGTGGCAGCCAGATAGGCTGGTCCCCGTAGGACACTGCCAGCGGACTGGGTATATCTGCTTCCCGTTCTTCTCACCTGAGTGCTACTGATTCCAGCTTTGACGGCTACACTCTACTCAACCGGAGCAATAAGTTGAACCTCAACTTATGGCACTTTGTGAAAGTGATGAGAACTAGAGCTCAGTTGTTTGGCACGCCACCACTCTCCATCCAGCACTATGGACGGCACTGCCTACATCTGGCTCTAATTAGTCCATGGTTGTGTTCAGCCGAATGACCTCTGCCGGGAACACTCAGAATGATGTTCTGAGTTATTGCAACATAGGAGCGTTTCACTGCTTTCAAGGCTTCTCAGGAAGAACTCCGGAATCTTGCTGCCGGCAGGCCTCCGGCAGTTCCGGGTGAACATCTCCTTGTAAATCCCCCGTGGTTTCTTGTACACCCGTGATATTTGGCCAGGTTATGCAGTTTGCATTGCTGCACAATTGTGCCTGCCTAGCTCGGCCGCGGTTGCAAACATTCACGTGTCGCAGCCAGATAGGCTGGTCCCCGTAGGACACTGCCAGCGGACTGGGTATATCTGCTTCCCGTTCTTCTCACCTGAGTGCTACTGATTCCATCTTTGACGGCTACACTCTACTCAACCGGAGCAGTAAGTTGAACCTCAACTTATGGCACTTTGTGAAACTGTTGAGAACTAGAGCTCAGTTGTTTGGCACGCCACCACTCTCCATCCAGCACTATGGACGGCACTGCCTACATCTGGCTCTAATTAGTCCATGGTTGTGTTCAGCCGAATGACCTCTGCCGGGAACACTCAGAATGAGGTTCTGAGTTATTGCAACATAGGAGCGTTTCACTGCTTTCAAGGCTTCTCAGGAAGAATTCAGGAATCTTACTGCCGGCAGGCCTCCGGCAGTTCCGGGTGAACATCTCCTTGTAAATCCCCCGTGGTTTCTTGTACACCCTTGAAATTTGACCAGGTTATGCAGTTTGCATGGCTGCACAATTACGCCTGCCTAGTTCGGCCGCGGTTGCAAACATTCAGGCGTGGCAGCCAGATAGGCTGGTCCCCGTAGGACACTGACAGCGGACTGGGTATATCTGCTTCCCGTTCTTCTCACCTGAGTGCTACTGATTCCAGCTTTGACCGCTACACTCTACTCAACCGGAGCAGTAAGTGGAACCTCAACTTATGGCACTTTGTGAAAGTGATGAGAACTAGAGCTCAGTTGTTTGGCACGCCACCACTCTCCATCCAGCACTATGGACGGCACTGCCTACATCTGGCTCTAATTAGTCCATGGTTGTGTTCAGCTGAATGACCTCTGCCGGGAACACTCAGAATGATGTTCTGAGTTATTGCAACATAGGAGCGTTTCACTGCTTTCAAGGCTTCTCAGGAAGAATTCCGGAATCTTGCTGCCGGCAGGCCTCCGGCAGTTCCGGGTGAACATCTCCTTGTAAATCCCCCGTGGTTTCTTGTACACCCGTGATATTTGGCCAGGTTATGCAGTTTGCATTGCTGCACAATTGTGCCTGCCTAGCTCGGCCGCGGTTGCAAACATTCACGTGTCGCAGCCAGATAGGCTGGTCCCCGTAGGACAATGCCAGCGGACTGGGTATATCTGCTTCCCGTTCTTCTCACCTGAGTGCTACTGATTCCATCTTTGACGGCTACACTCTACTCAACGGGAGCAGTAAGTTGAACCTCAACTTATGGCACTTTGTGAAACTGTGGAGAACTAGAGCTCAGTTGTTTGGCACGCCACCACTGTCCATCCAGCACTATGGACGGCACTGCCTACATCTGGCTCTAATTAGTCCATGGTTGTGTTCAGCCGAATGACCTCTGCCGGGAACACTCAGAATGAGGTTCTGAGTTATTGCAACATAGGAGCATTTCACTCCTTTCAAGGCTTCTCAGGAAGAATTCCGGAATCTTACTGCCGGCAGGCCTCCGGCAGTTCCGGGTGAACATCTCCTTGTAAATCCCCCGTGGTTTCTTGTACACCCTTGAAATTTGACCAGGTTATGCAGTTTGCATTGCTGCACAATTACGCCTGCCTAGCTCGGCCGCGGTTGCAAACATTCAGGCGTGGCAGCCAGATAGGCTGGTCCCGTAGGACACTGCCAGCGGACTGGGTATATCTGCTTCCCGTTCTTCTCACCTGAGTGCTACTGATTCCAGCTTTGACGGCTACACTCTACTCAACGGGAGCAGTGTGTTGAACCTCAACTTATGGCACTTTGTGAAAGTGATGAGAACTAGAGCTCAGTTGTTTGGCACGCCACCACTGTCCATCCAGCACTATGGATGGCACTGCCTACATCTGGCTCTAATCAGTCCATGGTTGTGTTCAGCCGAATGACCACTGCCGGGAACACTCAGAATGATGTTCTGAGTTATTGCAACATAGGAGCGTTTCACTGCTTTCAAGGCTTCTCAGGAAGAATTCCGGAATCTTGCTGCCGGCATGCCTCCGGCAGTTCCGGTTGAACATCTCCTTGTAAATCCCCCGTGGTTTCTTGTACACCCGTGAAATCTGTCCAGGTTATGCAGTTTGAATTGCTGCACAATTGTGCCTGCCTAGCTCGGCCGCGGTTGCAAACATTCAGGCGTGGCAGCCAGAGAGGCTGGTCACCGTAGGACACTGCCAGCGGACTGGGTATATCTGCTTCCCGTTCTTCTCACCTGAGTGCTACTGATTCCAGCTTTGACGGCTACACTCTACTCAACCCGAGCAATAAGTTGAACCTCAACTTATGGCACTTTGTGAAAGTGTTGAGAACTAGAGCTCAGTTGTTTGGCACGCCACCACTGTCCATCCAGCAATATGGACGGCACTGCCTACATCTGGCTCTAATTAGTCCACGGTTGTGTTTAGCCAAATGACCTCTGTCGGGAACACTCAGAATGAGGTTCTGAGTTATTGCAACATAGGAGCGTTTCACTGCTTTCAAGGCTTCTCAGGAAGAGTTCCGGAATCTTGCTGCCCGCCGGCCTCCGGCTGTTCCGGGTGAACATCTCCTTGTAAATTTCCCGTGGTTTCTTGTACACCCATGAAATCTGGCTAGGTTATGCAGTTTGCATTGCTGCACAATTGCGCCTGCCTAGCTCGGCCGCGGTTTCAAACATTCAGGTATTTCAGCCAGATAGGCTGGTCCCCGTAGGACACTGCCAGCGGACTGGGTATGTCTGCTTCCCGTTCTTCTCACCTGAGTGCTACTGAGTCCAGGTTTGACCGCTACACTCTACTCAACGGGAGCAGTAAGTTGAACCTCAACTTAGGGCATTTTGTGAAACTGTTGAGAACTAGAGCTCAGTTGTTTGGCACGCCACCACTGTCCATCCAGCACTATGGACGGCACTGCCTACATCTGGCTCTAATTAGTCCATGGTTGTGTTCAGCCGAATGACCTCTGCCGGGAACACTCAGAATGAGGTTCTGAGTTATTGCAACATAGGAGCGTTTCACTGCTTTCAGGGCTTCTCAGGAAGAATTCCGGAATCTTGCTGCCAGCAGGCCTCCGGCTGTTCCGGGTGAACATCTCCTTGTAAATCCCCCGTGGTTTCTTGTACATCCGTGATATTTGGCCAGGTTATGCAGTTCGCATTGCTGCACAATTGCGCCTGCCTAACTCGGATGCGGTTGCAAACATTCAGGCGTGGCAGCCAGATACGCTGGTCCCCGTAGGACACTGCCAGCGGACTGGGTATATCTGCTTCCCGTTCTTCTCACCTGACTGCTACTGATTCCAGCTTTGACGGCTCCACTCTACTCAACCGGAGCCGTAAGTTGAACCTCAACTTAGGGCACTTTGTGAAACTGTTGAGAACTAGAGCTCAGTTGTTTGGCATGCCACCACTGTCCATCCAGCACTATGGACGGCACTGCCTACATCTGGCTCTAATTAGTCCACGGTTGTGTTCAGCCGAATGACCTTGGCCGGGGACACTCAGAATGAGGTTCTGAGTTATTGCAACATAGGAGCGTTTCACTGCTTTCAAGGCTTCTCAGGAAGAATTCCGGAATCTTGCTGCAGGCAGGCCTCCGGCTGTTCCGGGTGAACATCTCCTTGTAAATCCCCCGTGGTTTCTTGTACACCCGTGATATTTGGCCAGGTTATGCAGTTTGCATTGCTGCACAATGGTGTCTGCCTAGCTCGGCCGCGGTTGCCAACATTCACGTGTCGCAGCCAGATAGGCTGGTCCCCGTAGGACACTGCCAGCGGACTGGGTATATCTGCTTCCCGTTCTTCTCACCTGAGTTCTAGTGATTCCAGCTTTGACGGCTACACTCTACTCAATGGAGCAGTAAGTTGAACCTCAACTTATGGCACTTTGTGAAACTGTTGAGAACTAGAGCTCAGTTGTTTGGCACGCGCCCACTCTCCATCCAGCCCTATGGACGGCACTGCATACATCTGGCTCTAATTAGTCCACGGTTGTGTTCAGACGAATGACCTCTGCCTGGAACACTCAGAATGAGGTTCTGAGTTATTGCAACATAGGAGCGTCTCACTGCTTTCAAGGCTTCTCAGGAAGAACTCTGGAATCTTGCTGCCGCAGGCCTCCGGCTGTTCCGGGTGAACATCTCCTTGTATATCCCATGTGGTTTCTTGTACACCCTTGAAATTTGGCCAGGTTATACAGTTTGCATTGCTGCACAATTCCGCCTGCTTAGCTCGGCCGCGCTTGCAAACATTCAGGCGTGGCAGCCAGATAGGCTAGTCCCCGTAGGACACTGCCAGCGGACTGGCTATATCTGCTTCACGTTCTTCTAACCTGAGTGCTACTGATTCCATCTATGACCGCTACACTCTACTCAACCGGAGCCGTAAGTTGAACCTCAACTTAGGGCACTTTGTGAAACTGTTGAAAACTAGAGCTCAGTTGTTTGACATGCCACCACTGTCCATCCAGCACTATGGACGGCACTGCCTACATCTGGCTTTAATTAGTCCACGGTTGTGTTCAGCTGAATGACCTCTGCCGGGAACACTCAGAATGAGGTTCTGAGTTATTGCAACATAGGAGCGTTTCACTGCTTTCAAGGCTTCTCAGGAAGAGTTCCGGAATCTTGCTGCCCGCCGGCGTCCGGCTGTTCCGGGTGAACATCTCCTTGTAAATCCCCCGTGGTTTCTTGTACACCCGTGAAATTTGGCCAGGTTATGCAGTTTGCATTGCTGCACAATTGCGCCTGCCTAGCTCGGCCGCGGTTGCAAACATTCAGGCGTGGCAACCAGATAGGCTGGTCCCCGTAGGATACTGCCAATGGACTGGGTATATCTGCTTCCCGTTCTTCTCACCTGAGTGCTACTGATTCCAGCTTTGACGGCTACACTCTACTCAACCGGACCCGTAAGTTGAACCTCAACTTATGGCACTTTGTGAAAGTGATGAGAACTAGAGCTCAGTTGTTTGGCACGCCACCACTCTCCATCCAGCACTATGGACGGCACTTCCTACATCTGGCTCTAATTAGTCCACGGTTGTGTTCAGCCGAATGACCTCTGCCGGGAACACTCAGAATGAGGTTCTGAGTTATTGCAACATAGGAGCGTTTCACTGCTTTCAAGGCTTCTCAGGAAGAATTCCGGAATCTTGCTGCCGGCAGGCCTCCGGCTATTCCGGGTGAACATCTCCTTGTAAATCGCCCGTGGTTTCTTGTACACCCGTGAAATTTGGCCAGGTTATGCAGTTTGCATTGCTGCACAATTGCGCTGCCTAGCTCGGCCGCGGTTGCAAACATTCAGGCGTGGCAGCCAGATAGGCTGGTCCCCGTAGGACACTGCCAATGGACTGGGTATATCTGCTTCCCGTTCTTCTCACCTGAGTGCTACTGATTCCAGCTTTGACGGCTACACTGTACTCAACCGGAGCCGTAAGTTGAACCTCAACTTATGGCACTTTGTGAAAGTGATGAGAACTAGAGCTCAGTTGTTTGACACGCCACCACTGTCCATTTAGCACTGTGGACGGCAATGCCTACATCTGGCTCTAATTAGTCCACGGTTGTGTTCAGCCGAATGACCTCTGCTGGGAACACTCAGAATGAGGTTCTGAGTTATTGCAACATAATAGCGTTTCACTGCTCTCAAGGCTTCTCAGGAAGAATTCCGGAATCTTGCTGCCGGCAGGCCTCCGGCTGTTCCGGGTGAACATCTCCTTGTAAATCCCCCGTGGTTTCTTGTACACCCGTGAAATTTGGCCAGGTTATACAGTTTGCATTGTTGCACAATTCAGCCTGCTTAGCTCGGCCGCGCTTGCAAACATTCAGGCGTGGCAGCCAGATAGGCTAGTCCCCGTAGGACACTGCCAGCGGACTGGCTATATCTGCTTCACGTTCTTCTCACCTGAGTGCTACTGAGTCCAGCTTTAACCGCTACACTCTACTCAACCGGAGCCGTAAGTTGAACCTCAACTTAGGGCACTTTGTGAAACTGTTTAGAACTAGAGCTCAGTTGTTTGGCACGCCACCACAGTCCATCCAGCACTATGGACGGCACTGCCTACATCTGGCTCTAATTAGTCCACGGTTGTGTTCAGCCGAATGACCTCCGCCTGGAACACTCAGAATGAGGTTCTGAGTTATTGCAACATAGGAGCGTTTCACTGCTTTCAAGGCTTCTCAGGAAGAATTCCGAAATCTTGCTGCCGGCAGGCCTCCGGCTGTTCCGGGTGAACATCTCCTTGTAAATCCCCCTTGGTTTCTTGTACACCCGTGAAATTTGGCCAGGTTATAAAATTTGCATTGCTGCACAATTCCGCCTGCTTAGCTCGGCCGCGCTTGCAAACATTCAGGCGTGGCAGCCAGAAAGGCTAGTCCCCGTAGGACACTGCCAGCGGACTAGCTATATCTGCTTCACGTTCTTCTCACCTGAGTGCTACTGATTCCAGCTTTGACCGCTACACTCTACTCAACCGGAGCCGTAAGTTGAACCTCAACTTAGGGCACTTTGTGAAACTGTTGAGAACTAGAGCTCAGTTGTTTGGCACGCCACCACTGTCCATCCAGCACTATGGACGGCACTGCCTACATCTGGCTCTAATTAGTCCACGGTTGTGTTCAGCTGAATGACCTCTGCGGGGAACACTCAGAATGAGGTTCTGAGTTATTGCAACATAGGAGCGTTTCACTGCTTTCAAGGCTTCTCAGGAAGAATTCCGGAATCTTGCTGCCGGCAGGCCTCCGGCTCTTTCGGGTGAACATCTCCTTGTAAATCCCCCGTGGTTTCTTGTACGTCCGTGCAATTTGGCCAGGTTATGCAGTTTGCATTGCTGCTCAATTGCGCCTGCCTAGCTCGGCCGCGGTTGCAAACATTCAGGCGTGGCAGCCAGATAGGCTGGTCCCCGTAGGACACTGCCAGCGGACTGGGTATATCTGCTTCCCGTTCTTCTCACCTGAGTGCTACTGATTCCAGCTTTGACGGCTACACTCTACTCAACCGGAGCAGTAAGTTGAACCTCAACTTATGGCACTTTGTGAAACTGTTGAGAACTAGAGCTCAGTTGTTTGGCACGCCACCACTGTCCATCCAGCACTATGGATGGCACTGCCTACATCTGGCTCTAATTAGTCCATGGTTGTGTTCAGCCGAATGACCTCTGCCGGGAACATTCAGAATGAGGTTCTGACTTATTGCAACATAGGAGGGTTTCACTGCTTTCAAGGCTTCTCAGGAAGAGTTCCGGAATCTTGCTGCCCGCCGGCGTCCGGCTGTTCCGGGTGAATATCTCCTTGTAAATCCCCCGTGGTTTCTTGTACACCCGTGAAATTTGGCGAGGTTATGCAATTTGCATTGCTCCACAATTGCGCCTGCCTAGCTCGGCCGAGGTTGCAAACATTCAGGCGTGGCAACCAGATAGGCTAGGCCCCGAAGGACACTGCCAGCGGACTGGCTATATCTCCTTCAAGTTCTTCTCACCTGAGTGCTACTGATTCCAGCTTTGTCCGCTACACTCTACTCAACCGGAGCCGTAAGTTAAACCTCAACTTAGGGCACTTTGTGAAACTGTTGAGAACTAGAGCTCAGTTGTTTGGCACGCCACCACTGTCCATCCAGCACTATGGACGGCACTGCCTACATCTGGCTCTAATTAGTCCATGGTTGTGTTCAGCCGAATGACCTCTGCCGGGAACACTCAGAATGAGGTTCTGAGTTATTGCAACATAGGAGCGTTTCACTGCTTTCAAGGCTTCTCAGGAAGAATTCCGGAATCTTACTGCCGACAGGCCTCCGGCAGTTCCGGGTGAACATCTCCTTGTAAATCCCCCGTGGTTTCTTGTACACCCTTGAAATTTGACCAGGTTATGCAGTTTGCATTGCTGCACAATTACGCCTGCCTAGCTCCGACGCGGTTGCAAACATTCAGGCGTGGCAGCCAGATAGGCTGGTCCCCGTAGGACACTGCCAGCGGACTGGGTATATCTGCTTCCCGTTCTTCTCACCTGAGTGCTACTGATTCCAGCTTTGACGGCTACACTCTACTCAACGGGAGCAGTAAGTTGAACCTCAACTTATGGCACTTTGTGAAAGTGATGAGAACTAGAGCTCAGTTGTTTGGCATGCCACCACTGTCCATCCAGCACTATGGACGGCACTGCCTACATCTGGCTCTAATTAGTCCATGGTTGTGTTCAGCCGAATGACCTCTGCCGGGAACACTCAGAATGATGTTCTGAGTTTTTGCAACATAGGAGCGTTTCACTGCTTTCAAGGCTTCTCAGGAAGAATTCCGGAACCTTGCTGCCGGCTGGCCTCCGGCTGTTCCGGGTGAACATCTCCTTGTAAATCCCCCGTGGTTTATTGTACACCCGTGAAATTTGGCCAGGTTAAGCAGTCTGCATTGCTGCACAATTGCGCCTGCCTAGCTCGGCCACGGTTGCAAACATTCAGGCGTGGCAGCCAGATAGGCTGGTCCCCGTAGGACACTGCCAGCGGACTGGGTATATCTGCTTCCCGTTCTTCTCACCTGAGTGCTACTGATTCCAGGTTTGACCGCTACACTCTACTCAACCGGAGCAGTAAGTTGAACTTCAACTTGGGGCACTTTGTGAAAGTGATGAGAACTAGAGCTCAGTTGTTTGGCACGCCACCACTGTCCATCCAACACTATGGACTGCACTGCCTACATCTGGCTCTAATTAGTCGACGGTTGTGTTCAGACGAATGACCTCTGCGGGGAACACTCAGAATGATGTTCTGAGTTATTGCAACATAGGAGCGTTTCACTGCTTTCAAGGCTTCTCAGGAAGAATTCCGGAATCTTGCTGCCGTCATGCCTCCGGCAGTTCCGGGTGAACATCTCCTTGTAAATCCCCCGTGGTTTCTTGTACACCCGTTAAATTTGGCCAGGTTATGCAGTTTGCATTGCTGCACAATTGCGCCTGCCTAGCTCGGCCGGGGTTGCAAACATTCAGGCGTGGTAGCCAGATAGGCTGGTCCCCGTAGGACACTGCCAGCGGACTGGGTATATCTGCTTCCCGTTCTTCTCACCTGAGTGCTACTGATTCCAGCTTTGATAGCTACACTCTACTCAACCGGACCAGTAAGTTGAACCTGAACTTATGGCACTTTGTGAAAGTGTTGAGAACTAGAGCTCAGTTGTTTGGCACGCCACCACTCTCCATCCAGGACTCTGGACGGCACTCCCTACATATGGCTCTAATTAGTCCACGGTTGTGTTCAGCTGAATGATTTCTGCCGGAACACTCAGAATGAGGTTCTGAGTTATTGCAACATAGGAGCGTTTCACTGCTTTCAAGGCTTCTCAGGAAGAATTCCGGAATCTTGCTGCCGGCAGGCCTCCGGCTGTTCCGGGTGAACATCTCCTTGTAAATTTCCCGTGGTTTCTTGTACACCCATGAAATCTGGCTAGGTTATGCAGTTTGCATTGCTGCACAATTGCGCCTGCCTAGCTCGGCCGCGGTTTCAAACATTCAGGTGTTTCAGCCAGATAGGCTGGTCCCCGTAGGACACTGCCAGCAGACTGGGTCTATCTGCTTCCCGTTCTTCTCACCTGAGTGCTACTGATTCCAGGTTTGACCGCTACACTCTACTCAACGGGAGCCGTAAGTTGAACCTCAACTTAGGGCATTTTGTGAAACTGTTGAGAACTAGAGCTCAGCTGTTTGGCACGCCACCACTGTCCATCCAGCACTATGGACGGCACTGCCTACATCTGGCTCTAATTAGTCCATGGTTGTGTTCAGCCGAATGACCTCTGCCGGGAACACTCAGAATGAGGTTCTGAGTTATTGCAACATAGGAGCGTTTCACTGCTTTCAAGGCTTCTCGGGAAGAATTCCGGAATCTTGCTGCCGGCAGGCCTCCGGCAGTTCCGGGTGAACTTCTCCTTGTAAATCCCCCGTGGTTTCTTGTACATCCGTGATATTTGGCCAGGTTATGCAGTTCGCATTGCTGCACAATTGCGCCTGCCTAACTCGGATGCGGTTGCAAACATTCAGGCGTGGCAGCCAGATAGGCTGGTCCCCGTAGTACACTGCCAGCGGACTGGGTATATCTGCTTCCCGTTCTTCTCACCTGAGTGCTACTGATTCCACCTTTGACGGCTACAATCTACTCAACCGGAGCAGTAAGTTGAACCTCAACTTATGGCACTTTGTGAAAGTGATGAGAACTAGAGCTCAGTTGTTTGGCACGCCACCACAGTCCATATAGCACTATGGACGGCACTGCTTACATCTGGCTCTAATTAGTCCATGGTTGTGTTCAGCCGAATGACCTCTGCCGGGAACACTCAGAATGAGGTTCTGAGTTATTCCAACATAGGAGCGTTTCACTGCTCTCAAGGCTTCTCAGGAAGAATTCCGGAATCTTGCTGCCAGCAGGCCTCCGGCTGTTCCGGATGAACATCTCCTTGTAAATCCCCCGTGTTTTCTTGTACACCCGTGAAATTTGGCCAGGTTATAGAGTTTGCATTGCTGCACAATTACGCCTGCTTAGCTTGGCCGCGCTTGCAAGCATTCAGGCGTGGCAGCCAGATAGGCTAGTCCCCGTAGGACACTGCCAGCGGACTGGCTATATCTGCTTCACGTTCTTCTCACCTGAGTTCTACTGATTCCAGCTTTGACCGCTACACTCTACTCAACCGGAGCCGTAAGTTGAACCTCAACTTAGGGAACTTTGTGAAACTGTTGAGAACTAGAGCTCAGTTGTTTGGCACGCCACCACTGTCCATCCAGCACTATGGACGGCACTGCCTACATCTGGCTCTAATTAGTCCACGGTTGTGTTCAGCTGAATGACCTCTGTCGGGAACACTCAGAATGATGTTCTGAGTTATTGCAACATAGGAGCGTTTCACTGCTTTCAAGGCTTCTCAGGAAGAATTCCGGAATCTTGCTGCCGGCAGGCCTCCGGCAGTTCCGGGTGAACCTCTCCTTGTAAATCCCCCGTGGTTTCTTGTACACCCGTGATATTTGGCCAGGTTATGCAGTTTGCATTGCTGCACAATTGTGCCTGCCTAGCTCGGCCGCGGTTGCAAACATTCACGTGTCGCAGCCAGATAGGCTGGTCCCCGTAGGACACTGCCAGCGGACTGGGTATATCTGCTTCCCGTTCTTCTCACCTGAGTGCTACTGATTCCAGCTTTGACGGCTACACTCTACTCAACCGGAGCAGTAAGTTGAACCTCAACTCATGGCACTTTGTGAAACTGTTGAGAACTAGAGCTCAGTTGTTTGGCACGCCACCACAGTATATCCAGCACTATGGACGACACTGCCTACATCTGGCTCTAATTAGTCCACGGTTGTGTTCAGCCGAATGACCTCTGCCGGGAACACTCAGAATGAGGTTCTGAGTTATTGCAACATAGGAGCGTTTCACTGCTTTCAAGGCTTCTCAGGAAGAATTCCAGAATCTTGCTGCCGGCAGGCCTCCGGCTCTTCCGAGTGAACATCTCCTTGTAAATCCCCCGTGGTTTCTTGTACACCCGTGAAATTTGGCCAGGTTATGCAGTTTGCACTGCTGCACAATTGTGCCTGCCTAGCTCGGCAGCGGTTGCAAACATTCAGGTGTGGCAGTCAGATAGGCTGGTCCCCGTAGGACACTGCCAG
Source organism: Dipodomys merriami (assembly GCF_024711535.1). NCBI lineage: Eukaryota > Metazoa > Chordata > Mammalia > Rodentia > Heteromyidae > Dipodomys > Dipodomys merriami. Next base: position 333,013 of record NW_027206028.1, read on the forward strand.
CGGACTGGGTATATCTGCTTCCCGTTCTTCTCACCTGAGTGCTACTGATTCCAGCTTTGACGGCTACACTCTACTCAACCGGAGCAGTAAGTTGAACCTCAACTCATGGCACTTTGTGAAACTGTTGAGAACTAGAGCACAGTTGTTTGGCACGCCACCACTGTCCATCCAGCACTATGGACGGCACTGCCTACATCTGGCTCTAATTAGTCCACGGTTGTGTTCAGCCGAATGACCTCGGCCGGGGACACTCAGGATGATGTTATGAGTTATTGCAACATAGGAGCGTTTCACTGCTTTCAAGGTTTCTCAGGAAGAATTCCGGAATCTTGCTGCCGGCAGGCCTCTGTCTGTTCCGGGTGAACATCTCCTTGTAAATCCCCCGTGGTTTCTTGTACACCCGTGATATTTGACCAGGATATGCAGTTTGCATTGATGCACAATTGTGCCTGCCTAGCTCGGCAGCAGTTGCAAATATTCAGGTGTGGCAACCAGATAGGCTGGTCCCCGTAGGACACTGCTAGCGGACTGGGTATATCTGCTTCCCGTTCTTCTCACCTGAGTGCTACTGATTCCAGCTTTGACGGCTACACTCTACTCAACCGGAGCAGTAAGTTGAACCTCAACTTATGGCACTTTGTGAAACTGTTGAGAACTAGAGCTCAGTTGTTTGGCACGCCACCACTGTCCATCCAGCACTATGGACGGCACTGCCTACATCTGGCTCTAATTACTCCACGATTGTGTTCAGCCGAATGACCTCTGCCGGGAACACTCAGAATGAGGTTCTGACAAGGTTTCTCAGGAAGAATTCCGGAATCTTGCTGCCGGCAGGCCTCTGTCTGTTCCGGGTGAACATCTCCTTGTAAATCCCCCGTGGTTTCTTGTACACCCGTGAAATTTGGCCAGGTTATACAGTTTGCATTGCTGCACAATTCCGCCTGCCTAGCTCGGCCGCGCTTGCAAACATTCAGGCGTGGCAGCCAGATAGGCTAGTCCCCGTAGGACACTGCCAGCGGACTAGCTATATCTGCTTCACATTCTTCTCACCTGAGTGCTACTGATTCCAGCTTTGACCGCTACACTCTACTCAACCGGAGCCGTAAGTTGAACCTCAACTTAGGGCACTTTGTGAAACTGTTGAGAACTAGAGCTCAGTTGTTTGGCACGCCACCATGTCCATCCAGCACTATGGACGGCACTGCCTACATCTGGCTCTAATTAGTCCATGGTTGTGTTCAGCCGAATGACCTCTACCGGGAACACTCAGAATGAGGTTCTGAGTTATTGCAACATAGGAGCGTTTCACTGCTTTCAAGGCTTCTCAGGAAGAGTTCCGGAATCTTGCTGCCCGCCGGCGTCCGGCTGTTCCGGGTGAACATCTCCTTGTAAATCCCCCGTGGTTTCTTGTACACCGTGAAATTTGGCCAGGTTATGCAGTTTGCATTGCTGCACAATTGCGCCTGCCTAGCTCGGCCGCGGTTGCAAACATTCAGGCGTGGCAGCCAGATAGGCTGGTCCCCGTAGGACACTGCCAATGGACTGGGTATATCTGCTTCCTGTTTTTCTCACCTGAGTGCTACAGATTCCAACTTTGACGGCTACATTCTACTCAACCGGAGCCGTAAGTTGAACCTCAACTTATGGCACTTTGTGAAAGTGATGAGAACTAGAGCTCAGTTGTTTGGCTCGCCACCACTGTCCATCCAGCACTATGGACGGCACTGCCTACATCTGGCTCTAATTAGTCCACGGTTGTGTTCAGCCGAATGACCTCTGCCGGGAACACTCAGAATGAGGTTCTGAGTTATTGCAACATAGGAGCGTTTCACTGCTTTCAAGGCTTCTCAGGAAGAATTCCGGAATCTTGCTGCCGGCAGGCCTCCGGCTGTACGGGGTGAACATCTCCTTGTAAATCCCCCGTGGTTTCTTGTACACCCGTGAAATTTGGCCAGGTTATGCAGTTTGCATTGCTGCACAATTCTGCCTGCCTAGCTCGGCCGCGGTTGCAAACATTCAGGCATGGAATCCAGATAGGCAAGTCCCCGTAGGACACTGCCAGCGGACTGGGTATATCTGCTTCCCGTTCTTCTCACCTGAGTGCTACTGATTCCAGCTTTGACCGCTACACTGTACTCAACCGGAGCAGTAAGTTGAACCTGAACGTAGGGCACTTTGTGAAACTGTTGAGAACTAGAGCTCAGTTGTTTGAAACGCCAACAATGTCCATCCAGCACTATGGATGGCACTGCCTACATCTGGCTCTAATTAGTCCACGGTTGTGTTCAGCTGAATGACCTCTGCCGGGAACACTAAGAATGGGGTTCTGAATTATTGCAACATAGGAGCGTTTCACTGCTTTCAAGGCTTCTCAGGAAGAATTCCTGAATCTTGCTGCCGGCTGGCCTCCCTCTGTTCCCGGTGAACATCTCCTTGTAAATCCCCCGTGGTTTCTTGTACATCCGTGAAATTTGGCGAGGTTATGCAGTTTGCATTGCTGCACAATTGCGCCTGCCTAGCTCGGACGCGGTTGCAAAGATTCAGGCATGGCAGCCGGATAGGCTAGTCCCCGTAGGACACTGCCAGCGGACTGGGTATATCTGCTTCCCGTTCTTCTCACCTGAGTACTACTGATTACAGGTTTGACCGCTACACTCTACTCAACCGGAGCAGTAAGTTGAACCTCAACTTAGGGCACTTTGTGAAACTGTTGAGAACTAGAGCTCAGTTGTTTGGCACGCCACCACTGTCCATCCAGAACTATGGATGGCATTGCCTACATCTGGCTCTAATTAGTCCACGGTTGTGTTCAGCTGAATGACCTCTGCTGGGAACACTCAGAATGAGGTTCTGAGTTATTGCAACATAGGAGCGTTTCACTGCTTTCAAGGCTTCTCACGAAGAATTCCGGAATCTTGCTGCCGCCAGTCCTCCGACAGTTCCGGGTGAACATCTCCTTGTAAATCCCCCGTGGTTTCTGGTACACCCGTGAAATTTGGCCAGGTTATGCAGTTTGCATTGCTGCACAATTGCGCCTGCCTAGCTCGTACGCGGTTGCAAACATTCAGGCGTGGCAGCTAGATAGGCTGGTCCCCGTAGGACACTGCCAACAGACTGGGTATATCTGCTTCCCGTTCTTCTCACCTGACTGCTACTGATTCCAGGTTTGACCGCTACACTCTACTCAACCGGAGCAGTAAGTTGAACTTCAACTTCTGGCACTTTGTGAAAGTGATGAGAACTAGAGCTCAGTTGTTTGGCACGCCACCACTGTCCATCCAGCACTATGGACGGCACTGCCTAAATCTGGCTCTAATTAGTCCACGGTTGTGTTCAGCCGAATGACCTCTGCCGGGAACACTCAGAATGAGGTTCTGAGTTATTGCAACATAGCAGCGTTTCACTGCTTTCAAGGCTTCTCAGGAAGAGTTCCGGAATATTGCTGCCCGCCGGCGTCCGGCTGTTCCGGGTGAACATCTCCTTGTAAATCCCGCGTGGTTTCTTGTACACCCGTGAAATTTGGCCAGGTTATGCAGTTTGCATTGCTGCACAATTGCGCCTGCCTAGCTCGGCCGCGGTTGCAAACATTCAGGCGTGGCAGCCAGATAGGCGGGTCCCCATAGGACACTGCCAGCGGACTGGGTATATCTGCTTCCCGTTCTTCTCACCTGAGTGCTACTGATTCCAGCTTTGACGACTACACTCTACTCAACCGGAGCAGTAAGTTGAACCTCAACTTATGGCATTTTGTGAAAGTGATGAGAACTAGAGCTCAGTTGTTTGGCACTCCACCACTGTCCATCCAGCACAATGGACGGCACTGCCTACATCTGGCTCTAATTAGTCCATGGTTGTGTTCACCGAATGACCTCTGCCGGGAACACTCAGAATGAGGTTCTGAGTTATTGCAACATAGGAGCGTTTCACTGCTTTCAAGGCTTCTCAGGAAGAACTCCGGAATCTTGCTGCCGGCAGGCCTCCGGCAGTTCCGGGTGAACATCTCCTTGTAAATCCCCCGTGGTTTCTTGTACATCCGTGAAATTTGGCCAGATTATGCAGTTTGCATTGCTGCACAATTCGGCCTGCCTAGCTCGGCCGAGGTTGCAAACATTCAGGCATGGAATCCAGATAGGCTAGTCCCCGTAGGACACTGCCAGCGGACTGGGTATATCTGGTTCCGGTTCTTCTCACCTGAGTGCTACTGATTCCAGCTTTGACCGTTACACTCTACTCAACCGGAGCAGTAATTTGAACCTCAACTTAGGGCACTTTGTGAAACTGTTGAGAACTAGAGCTCAGTTGTTTGGCACTCCACCACTGTCCATCCAGCACTATGGATGGCACTGCCTACATCTGGCTCTAATTAGTCCACGGTTGTGTTCAGCTGAATGACCTCTGCCGGGAACACTAAGAATGGGGTTCTGAATTATTGCAACATAGGAGCGTTTCACTGCTTTCAAGGCTTCTCAGAAAGAATTCCGGAATCTTGCTGCCGGCTGGCCTCTGTCTGTTCCCGGTGAACATCTCCTTGTAAATCCCCCGTGGTTTCTTGTACATCCGTGAAATTTGGCGAGGTTCTGCAGTTTGCATTGCTGCACAATGCGCCTGCCTAGCTCGGCCGCGGTTGCAAACATTCAGGCATGGCACCCGGATAGGCTAGTCCCCGTAGGACACTGCCAGCGGACTGGGTATATCTGCTTCCCGTTCTTCTCACCTGAGTCCTACTGATTCCAGGTTTGACCGCTACACTCTACTCAACCGGAGCAGTAAGTTGAACCTCAACTTATGGCACTTTGTGAAAGTGATGAGAACTAGAGCTCAGTTGTTTGGCACTCCAGCACTGTCCATCCAGCACAATGGACGGCACTGCCTACATCTGGCTCTAATTAGTCCATGGTTGTGTTCAGCCGAATGACCTTTGCCGGGAACACTCAGAATGAGGTTCTGAGTTATTGCAACATAGGAGCGTTTCACTGCTTTCAAGGCTTCTCAGGAAGAATTCCGGAATCTTGCTGCCGGCAGGCCTCCGGCAGTTTGGGTGAACATCTCCTTGTAAATCCCCCGTGGTTTCTTGTACATCCGTGAAATTTGGCCAGATTATGCAGTTTGCATTGCTGCACAATTCCGCCTGCCTAGCTCGGCCCCGGTTGCAAACATTCAGGCGTGGCATCCAGATAGACTGGTCCCCGTAGGACACTGCCAGCGGACTGGGTATATCTGCTTCCCGTTCTTCTCACCTGAGTGCTACTGATTCCAGCTTTGACGGCTACACTCTACTCAACCGGAGCATTAAGTTGAACCTCAACTTATGGCACTTTGTGAAACTGTTGAGAACTACAGCTCAGTTGTTTGGCATGCCACCACTGGCCATCCAGCACTATGGACGGCACTGCCTACATCGGGCACTAATTAGTCCACGGTTGTGTTCATCCGAATGACCTCTGCTGGGAACACTCAGAATGAGGTTCTGAGTTATTGCAATATAGGAACGTTTCACTGCTTTCAAGGCTTCTCAGGAAGAATTCCGGAATGTTGCGGCCGGCAGGCCTCCGGCAGTTCCGGGTGAACATCTCCTTGGAAATCCCCCGTGGTTTCTTGTACAACCGTGAAATTTGGCCAGGTTATGCAGTTTGCATTGCTGCACAATTGTGCCTGCCTAGCTCGGACGCGGTTGCAAACATTCAGGCGTGGCAGCCAGATAGGCTGGTCCCCGTAGGACAGTGCCACCGGACTGGGTATATCTGCTTCCCGTTCTCCTCACCTGGGTGCAACTGATTCCAGGTTTGACCGCTGCACTCTACTCAACCGGAGCAGTAAGTTGAACCTCAACATATGGCACTTTGTGAAAGTGATGAGAACTAGAGCTCAGTTGTTTGGCACGCCACCACTGTCCATCCAGCACTATGGACGGCACTGCCTACATCTGGCTCTAATTAGTCCACGGTTGTGTTCAGCCGAATGACCTCTGCCGGGAACACTCAGAATGAGGTTCTGAGTTATTGCAACATAGGAGCGTTTCACTGCTTTCAAGGCTTCTCAGGAAGAATTCCGGAATCTTGCTGCCGGCAGGCCTCTGGCAGTTCCGGGTGAATATCTCCTTGTAAATCCCCCGTGGTTTCTTGTACACCAGTGAAATTTGGCCAAGTTATGCAGTTTGCATTGCTGCACTATTCCGCCTGCCTAGCTCTGCCACGGTTGCAAACATTCAGGCGTGGCATCCAGATAGGCTAGTCCCCGTAGGACATGCCAGCGGACTGGGTATATCTGCTTCCCATTCTTCTCACCTGAGTGCTACTGATTCCAGCTTTGACGGCTACACTCTACTCAACCGGAGCAGTAAGTTCAACCTCAAATTAGGGCACTTTGTGAAACTGTTGAGAACTAGAAATCAGTTGTTTGGCACGCCACCACTGTCCATCCAGCACAATGGACGGCACTGCCTACATCTGGCTCTAATTAGTCCACGGTTGTGTTCAGCCGAATGACCTGTGCCGGGAAAACTCAGAATGATGTTCTGAGTTATTGCAACATAGGAGCGTTTCACTGCTTTCAAGGCTTCTCAGGAAGAATTCCGTAATCTTGCTGCCGGCAAGCCTCTGGCAGTTCCGGGTGAACATCTCCTTGTAAATCCCCCGTGGTTTCTTGTACACCCGTGAAATTTGGCCAGCTTATGCAGTTTGCATTGCTGCACAATTGCGCCTGCCTAGCTCGACCACGGTTGCAAACATTCAGGCGTGGCAGCCAGATGGACTGGTCCCCGTAGGACACTGCCAGCGGACTGGGTATATCTGCTTCCCGTTCTTCTCATCTGAGTGCTACTTATTCCAGCTTTGACCGCTACACTCTACTCAAACGGAGCAGTAAGTTGAACCTGAACTTATGGCACTTTTTGAAAGTGTTGAGAACTAGAGCTCAGTTGTTTGGCACGCCACCACTGTCCATCCAGCACTATGGACGGCACTGCCTACATCTGGCTCTAATTACTCCACGGTTGTGTTCAGCCGAATGACCTCTGCCGGGAACACTCAGAATGAGGTTCTGAGTTATTGCAACATAGGATCGTTTCACTGCTTTCAAGGCTTCTCAGGAAGAGTTCCGAAATCTTGCTTCCTGCCGGCGTCCAGCTGTTCCGGGTGAACATCTCCTTGTAAATCCCCCGTGGTTTCTTGTACACCCGTGATATTTGCCCAGGTTATGCAGTTTTCATTGCTAGACAATTGGGACTGCCTAGCTCTGCCGCGGTTGCAAACATTCAGGCGTGGCAGCCAGATAGGCTGGTCCCCATAGGACACTGCCAGCGGACTTGGTATATCTGCTTCCCGTTCTTCTCACCTGAGTACTACTGATTCCAGCTTTGACGGCTACAATCTACTCAACCGGAGCAGTAAGTTGAACCTCAACTTATGGCACTTTGTGAAACTGTTGAGAACTACAGCTCAGTTGTTTGGCACGCCACCACTGTCCATCCAGCACTATGGACGGCACTGCCTATATCTGGCTCTAATTAGTCGACAGTTGTGTTCAGCCGAATGACCTCTGCCGGGAAAACTCAGAATGAGGTTCTGAGTTATTGCAACATAGGAGCGTTTTACTGCTTTCAAGGCTTCTCAGGAAGAATTCCGGAATCTTGCTGCCGGCAGGCCTCTGGCAGTTCCGGGTGAACATCTCCTTGTAAATCCCCCGTGGTTTCTTGTACATCCGTGAAATTTGGCCAGGTTATGCAGTTTGCATTGCTGCACAATTGCGCCTGCCTAGCTCGGCCGCGGTTGCAACCATTGAGGCGTGGCAGCCAGATAGGCTGGTCCCAATAGGACACTGCCAGCGGACTGGGTATATCTGCTTCCCGTTCTTCTCACCTGAGTGCTACTGATTCCAGCTTTGACGGCTACACTCTAATCAACCGTAGCATTAAGTTGAACCTCTACATAGGACACTTTGTGAAAGTGTTGAGAACTAGAGCTCAGTTGTTTGGCACGCCACCACTGTCCATCCAGCACTATGGACGGCACTGCCTACATCTGGCTTTAATTAGTCCACGGTTGTGTTCAGCCGAATGACCTCTGCCGGGAACACTCAGAATGAGGTTCTGAGTTATTGCAACATAGGAGCGTTTCACTGCTTTCAAGGCTTCTCAGGAAGAATTCCGGAATCTTGCTGCCAGCAGGCCTCTGGCAGTTCCGGGTGAACATCTCCTTGTAAATCCCCCGTGGTTTTTTTGTACACCCGTGAAATATGGCCAGGTTATGCAGTTTGCATTGCTGCACAATTCCGCCTGCCTAACTCGGCCGCGGTTGCAAACATTCAGGCGTGGTAGCCAGATAGGCTGGTACCCGTAGGACACTGCCAGCGGATTGGGTATATCTGCTTCCCGTTCTTCTCACCTGAGTGCTAGTGATTCCAGCTTTGACGGCTACACTCTACTCAACCGGAGCAGTAAGTTGAACTTCAACTTATGGCACTTTGTGAAAGTGTTGAGAACTAGAGCTCAGTTTTTTTGCACGCCACCACTGTCCATCCAGCACTATGGACGGCACTGCCTACATCTGGCTCTAATTAGTCCATGGTTGTGTTCAGCCGAATGACCTCTGCCGGGAACACTCAGAATGAGGTTCTGAGTTATTGCAACATAGGAGCGTTTCACTGCTTTCAAGGCTTCTCAGGAAGAATTCCGGAATCTTGCTGCCGGCAGGCCTCCGGCTGTTCCAGGTGAACATCTCCTTGTAAATCCCCCGTGGTTTCTTGTACACCCGTGAAATTTGGCCAGGTTATGCAGTTTGCATTGCTGCACGATTGCGCCTGCCTAGCTCGGCCGCGGTTGCAAACATTTAGGCGTGGCCGCCAGATAGGCTGGTCCCCGTAGGACACTGCCAGCGGACTTGGTATATCTGCTTCCCGTTCTTCTCACCTGAGTGCTACTGATTCCAGCTTTGACGGCTACACTCTAATCAACCGTAGCATTAAGTTGAACCTCTACTTAGGACACTTTATGAAAGTGTTGAGAACTAGAGCTCAGTTGTTTGGCACGCCACCACTGTCCATCCAGCACTATGGACGGCACTGCCTACATCTGGCTTTAATTAGTCCACGGTTGTGTTCAGCCGAATGACCTCTGCCGGGAACACTGAGAATGAGGTTCTGAGTTATTGCAACATAGGAGCGTTTCACTGCTTTCAAGGCTTCTCAGGAAGAATTCCGGAATCTTGCTGCCGGCAGGCCTCTGGCAGTTCCGGGTGAACATCTCCTTGTAAATCCCCCGTGGTTTTTTTGTACACCCGTGAAATTTGGACAGGTTATGCAGTTTACATTGCTGCACAATTCCGCATGCGTAGCTTGGCCGCGGTTGCAAACATTCAGGCGTGGCAGCCAGATAGGCTGGTCTCCGTAACATCTGCCAGCGGACTGGGGATATCTGCTTCCCGTTCTTCTCACCTGACTACTACTGATTCCAGCTTTGAGGGCTCCACTCTACTGAACCGGAGCCGAAAGTTGAACCTCAACTTATGGCACTTTGTGAAAGTGTGGAGAAGTAGAGCTCGGTTGTTTGGCACGCCACCACTGTCCATCCAGCACTATGGACGGCACTGCCTACATCTGGCTCTAATTAGTCCACGGTTGTGTTCAGCCGAATGACCTCTGCCGGGAACACTCAGAATGAGGTTCTGAGTTATTGCAACATAGGAGCGTTTCACTGCTTTCAAGGCTTCTCAGGAAGAATTCCGGAATCTTGCTGCCGGCAGGCCTCCGTCTGTTCCGGGTGAACATCTCCTTGTAATTCCCCCGTGGTTTCTTGTACACCCGTGAAATTTGGCCAGGTTATGCAGTTTGCATTGCTGCACAATACCGCCTGCCTAACTCGGCCACGGTTGCAAACATTCAGGCGTGGCAGCCAGATAGGCTGGTACCCGTAGGACACTGCCAGCGGACTGGGTATATCTGCTTCCCGTTCTTCTCACCTGAGTGCTACTGATTCCAGCTTTGACGGCTACACTATACTCAACCGGAGCAGTAAGTTGAACTTCAACTTATGGCACTTTGTGAAAGTGTTGAGAACTAGAGCTCAGTTGTTTGGCACGCCACCACTGTCCATCCAGCACTATGGACGGCACTGCCTACATCTGGCTCTAATTAGTCCATGGTTGTGTTCAGCCGAATGACCTCTGCCGGGAACACTCAGAATGAGGTTCTGAGTTATTGCAACATAGGAGCGTTTCACTGCTTTCAAGGCTTCTCAGGAAGAATTCCGAAATCTTGCTGCCGGCAGGCCTCCGGCTGTTCCAGGTGAACATCTCCTTGTAAATCCCCCGTGGTTTCTTGTACACCCGTGAAATTTGGCCAGGTTATGCAGTTTGCATGGCTTCACAATTGCGCCTGCCTAGTTGGGCCACGGTTGCAAACATTCAGGCGTGGCAGCCAGATAGGCTGGTCCCCGTAGGACACTGCCAGCGGACTGGGTATATCTGCTTCCCGTTCTTCTCACCTGAGTGCTACTGATTCCAGCTTTGATGGCTACACTCTACTCAACCGGAGCATGAAGTTGAACCTCAACTTATGGCACTTTGTGAAAGTGTTGAGCACTAGAACTCAGTTGTTTGGAACGCCACCACTGTCCATCCAGCACTATGGACGGCACTGCCTACATCTATCTCTAATTAGTCCATGGTTGTGTTCAGCCGAATGACCTCTGCCGGGAACACTCAGAATGAGGTTCTGAGTTACTGCAACATAGGAGCGTTTCACTGCTTTCAAGGCTTCTCAGGAAGAATTCCGGAATCTTGCTGCCGGCAGGCCTCCGGCTGTTCCTGGTGAACATCTCCTTGTAAATACCCCGTGGATTCTTGTACACCCGTGAAATTTGGACAGGTTATGCAGTTTGCATTGCTGCACAATTCCGCCTGCCTAGCTCGGCCGCGGTTGCAAATATTCAGGCGTGGCAGCCAGATAGGCTGGTCCCCGTAGGACTCTGCCAGCCGACTGGGTATATCTGCTTCCCGTTCTTCTCACCTGAGTGCTACTGATTCCAGCTTTGACGGCTACACTCTACTCCACCGGAGCAGTAAGTTGAACCTCAACTTATGGCACTTTGTGAAACTGTTGAGAACTAGAGCTCAGTTGTTTGGCACGCCACCACTGTATATCCAGCATTATGGACAGCACTCCCTACATCTGGCTCTAATTAGTCCACGGTTGTGTTCAGCCGAATGACCTCTGCCGGGAACACTGAGAATGAGGTTCTGAGTTATTGCAACATAGGAGCGTTTCACTGCTTTCAAGGCTTCTCAGGAAGAATTCCGGAATCTTGCTGCTGGCAGGCCTCCGGCTGTTCCGGGAGAACATCTCCTTGTAAATCCCCATTGGTTTCTTGTACACCCATGAAATTTGGCCAGGTTATGCAGTTTGCATTGCTGCACAATTGCGCAAGCCTAGCTCGGCCGCGGTTGCAAACATTCAGGCGTGGCAGCCAGATAGGCTGGTCCCCGTAGGAATCTGCCAGCGGACTGGGTTATCTGCTTCCCGTTCTTCTCACCTGAGGGCTACTGTTTCCAGCTGTGATGGCTACACTCAACTCAACAGGAGCATTAAGTTGAACCTCAACTTATGGCACTTTGTGAAACTGTGAGAACTAGAGCTCAGTTGTTTGGCACGCCACCACTGTCCATCCAGCACTATGGACGGCACTGCCTACATCTGGCTCTAATTAGTCCACGGTTGTGTTCATCCGAATGACCTCTGTCCGGAACACTCAGAATGAGGTTCTGAGTTATTGCAACATAGGAACGTTTCACTGCTTTCAAGGCTTCTCAGGAAGAATTCCGGAATCTTGCTGCCGGCAGGGCTACGGCTCTTCCAAGTGAACATCTCCTTGTAAATCCCCCGTGGTTTCTTGTACACCCGTGAAATTTGGACAGGTTATGCAGTTTGCATTGCTGCACAATGGCGCCTGCCTAGCTCGGCCGCGTTTGCAAACTTTCAGGCGTGGCAGCCAGATAGGCTGGTCCCCGTACTACTCTGCCAGCGGACTGGGTATATCTGCTTCCCGTTCTTCTCACCTGAGTGCTACTGATTCCCGATTTGACGGCTACACTCTACTCAACCGGAGCATTAAGTTGAACCTCAACTTATGGCACTTTGTGAAACTGTTGAGAACTAGAGCTCAGTTGTTTGGCACGCCACCACTGTCCATCCAGCACTATGGACGGCACTGCCTACATCTGGCTCTAATTAGTCCACGATTGTGTTCAGCCGAATGACCTCTGCCGGGAACACTCAGAATGAGGCTCTGAGTTTTTGCAACGTAGGAGCGTTTCACTGCTTTCAAGGCTTCTCAGGAAGAATTCCGGAATCTTGCTGCCGGCAGGCCTCGGGCTGTTCCGGGTGAACATCTCCTTGTAAATCCCCTGTGGTTTCATGTACACCCGTGAAATTTGGCCAGGTTATGCAGTTCGCATTGCTGCACAATTGCGCCAGCCTAGCTCGGCCGCGGTTGCAAATATTCAGGCGTGGCAGCCAGATAGGCTGGTCCCCGTAGGACTCTGCCAGCGGACTGGGCATATCTGCTTCCCGTTCTTCTCACCTGAGTGCTACTGATTCCAGCTTTGACGGCTACACTCGACTCAACCGGAGCAGTAAGTTGAACCTCAACTTATGGCACTTTGTGAAACTGTTGACAACTAGAGCTCAGTTGTTTGGCAAGCCACCACTGTCCATCCAGCACTATGGACGGCACTGCCTACATCTGGCTCTAATTAGTCCACGGTTGTGTTCAGCCGAATGACCTCTGTCGGGAACACTCAGAATGAGGTTCTGAGTTATTGCAACATAGGAGCGTTTCACTCCTTTCAAGGCTTCTCAGGAAGAATTCCGGAATCTTGCTGCCGGCAGGCCTCGGGCTGTTCCGGGTGAACATCTCCTTGTAAATCCCCATTTGTTTCTTGTACACCCGTGAAATTTGGCCAGGTTATGCAGTTTGCATTGCTGCACAATTGCGCCAGCCTAGCTCGGCCGCGGTTGCAAATATTCAGGAGTGGCAGCCAGATAGGCTGGTCCCCGTAGGACTCTGCCAGCGGACTGGGTATATCTGCTTCCCGTTCTTCTCACCTGAGTGCTACTGATTCCAGCTTTGACGGCTACACTCGACTCAACCGGAGCAGTAAGTTGAACCTCAACTTATGGCACTTTGTGAAACTGTTGACAACTAGAGCTCAGTTGTTTGGCACGCCACCACTGTACATCCAGCACTATGGACGGCACTGCCTACATCTGGCTCTAATTAGTCCACGGTTGTGTTCAGCCGAATGACCTCTGTCGGGAACACTCAGAATGAGGTTCTGAGTTATTGCAACATAGGAGCGTTTCACTGCTTTCAAGGCTTCTCAGGAAGAATTCCGGAATCTTGCTGCCGGCAGGCCTCCGGCTATTCCGGGTGAACATCTCCTTGTAAATCCCCCATGGTTTCTTGTACACCCGTGAAATTTGGCCAGGTTATGCAGTTTGCATTGCTGCACAATTGCGCCTGCCTAGCTCGGCCGCGGTTGCAAATATTCAGGCGTGGCAGCCAGATAGGCTGGTCCCCGTAGGACTCTGCCAGGGGACTGGGTATATCTGCTTCCCGTTCTTCTCACCTGAGTGCTACTGATTCCAGCTTTGACGGCTACACTCTACTCAACCGGAGCATTAAGTTGAAACTCAACTTATGGCACTTTGTGAAACTGTTGACAACTAGAGCTCAGTTGTTTGGCACGCCACCACTGTCCATCCAGCACTATGGACGGCACTCCCTACATCTGGCTCTAATTAGTCCATGGTTGTGTTCAGCCGAATGACCTCTGCCGGGAACACTCAGAATGAGGTTCTGAGTTATTGCAACATAGGAGCGTTTCACTGCTCTCAAGGCTTCTCAGGAAGAATTCCGGAATCTTGCTGCCGGCAGGCCACCGGCTCTTCCGGGTGAACATCTCCTTGTAAATCCCCATTTGTTTCTTGTACACCCGTGAAATTTTGCCAGGTTATACAGTATGCATTGCTGCACAATTGCGCCAGCCTAGCTCGGCCGCGGTTGCAAACATTCAGGCGTGGCAGCCAGATAGGCTGGCCCCCGTAGGACTCTGCCAGCGGACTGGGTATATCTGCTTCCCGTTCTTCTCACCTGAGTGCTACTGATTCCACCTTTGACGGCTACACTCGACTCAACCGGAGCAGTAAGTTGAACCTCAACTTATGGCACTTTGTGAAACTGTTGACAACTACAGCTCAGTTCTTTGGCACGACACCACTGTGCATCCAGCACTATGGACGGCACTGCCTACATCTGGCTCTAATTAGTTCACGATTGTATACAGCCGAATGACCTCTGCCGGGAAAACTCAGAATTAGGTTCTGAGTTATTGCAACATAAGAGAGTTTCACTGCTTTCAAGGCTTCTCAGGAAGAATTCCGGAGTCTTGCTCCCGGCAGGCCTCCGGCTGTTCCGGGTGAACATCTCCTTTTAAATCCCCCGTGCTTTCTTGTACACCCGTGAAATTTCCCAGCTTATGCAGTTTGCATTGCTGCACAATTGCGTCTGCCTAGCTAGGCCGGGGTTGCAAACATTCAGGCGTGGCAGCCAGATCGGCTGTTCCCCGTAGGACACTGCCAGCGGATTGGGTATATCTGCTTCCCGTTCTTCTCACCTGAGTGCTACAGATTCCAGCTTTGACGGCTACACTCTACTCAACCGGAGCATTAAGTTGAACCTCAACTTATGGCACTTTGTGAAAGTGTTGAGCACTAGAACTCAGTTGTTTGGAACGCCACCACTGTCCATCCAGCACTATGGACGGCACTGCCTACATCTGGCTCTAATTTGTCCATGGTTGTGTTCAGCCGAATGACCTCTGCCGGGAACACTCAGAATGAGGTTCTGAGTTATTGCAACATAGGAGCGTTTCACTGCTTTCAAGGCTTCTCAGGAAGAATTCCGGAATCTTGCTGCCGGTAGGCCTCCGGCTGTTCCGGGTGAACATCTCCTTGTAAATCCCCCGTGGTTTCTTGTATACCCGTGAAATTTGGACAGGTTATGCAGTTTGCATTGCTGCACAATTGCGCCTGCCTAGCTCGGCCGCGCTTGCAAACATTCAGGCGTGGCAGCCAGATAGGCTGGTCCCCGTAGGACACTGCCAGCGGACTGGGTATATCTGCTTCCCGTTCTTCTCACCTGAGTGCTACTGATTCCAGCTTTGACGGCTACACTCTACTCAACCGGAACAGTAAGTTGAACCTCAACTTATGGCATTTTGTGAAAGTGTGGAGAAGTAGAGCTCGGTTGTTTGGCACGCCACCACTCTCCATCCAGCACTATGGACGGCACTGCCTACATCTGGCTCTAATTAATCCACGGTTGTGTTCAGCCGAATGACCTCTGTCGGGAATACTCAGAATGAGTTTCTGAGTTATTGCAACATAGGAGCGTTTCACTGCTTTCAAGGCTTCTCAGGGAGAATTCCGGAATCTTGCTGCCGGCAGGCCTCCGGCAGTTCAGGGTGAACATCTCCTTGTAAATCCCCCGTGGTTTCTTGTACACCCGTGAAATTAGGACAGGTTATGCAGTTTGCATTGCTGCACAATTCCGCCTGCCTAGCTCGGCCGCGGTTGCAAACATTCAGGCGTGGCAGCCAGATAGGCTGGTCCCCGTAGCATCTGCCAGCGGACTGGGTATATCTGCTTCCCGTTCTTATCACCTGAGTACTATTGATTCCAACTTTGACGGCTACACTCTACGCAACCGGAGCATTAAGTTGAACCTCAACTTACGGGACTTTGTGAAAGTGTTGAGAACTAGAGCTCAGTATTTTGCCACGCCACCACTCTCCATCCAGCACTATGGACGGAACTGCCTACATCTGGCTCTAATTAGTCCACGATTGTGTTCAGCCGAATGACCTCTGCCGGGAACACTCAGAATGACGTTCTGAGTTATTGCAACATAGGAGCGTTTCACTGCTTTCAAGGCTTCTCAGGAAGAATTCCGGAATCTTGCTGCCGGCAGGCCTCCGGCTGTTCCGGGTGAACATCTCCTTGTAAATCCCCCGTGGTTTCTTGTACACCCGTGAAATTTGGCCAGTTTATGCAGTTTGCATGGCTTCACAATTGTGCCTGCCTAGCTCGGCCACGGTTGCAAACATTCAGGCGTGGCAGCCAGATAGGCTGGTCCCCGTAGGACACTGCCAGCGGACTGGGTGTATCTGCTTCCCGTTCTTCTCACCTGAGTGCTACTGATTCCAGCTTTGACGGCTACACTCTACTCAACCGGAGCATTAAGTTGAACCTCAACTCATGGCACTTTGTGTAAGTGTTGAGCACTAGAACTCAGTTGTTTGGCACGCCACCACTGTCCATCCAGCACTATGGACGGCACTGCCTACATCTGGCTCTAATTAGTCCATGGTTGTGTTCAGCCGAATGACCTCTGCCGGGAACACTCAGAATGAGGTTCTGAGTTATTGCAACATAGGAGCGTTTCAATGCTTTCAAGGCTTCTCAGGATGAATTCCGGAATCTTGCTGCCGGCAGGCCTCCGGCTGTTCCGGGTGAACATCTCCTTGTAAATCCCCATTGGTTTCTTGTACACCCGTGAAATTTGGCCAGGTTATGCAGTTTGCATTGCTGCACAATTGCGCAAGCCTAGCTCGGCCGCGGTTGCAAACATTCTAGCGTGGCAGCCAGATAGGCTGGTCCCCGTAGGACTCTGCCAGCGGACTGGGTATATCTGCTTCCCGTTCTTCTCACCTGAGTGCTACTGATTCCAGCTTTGACGGCTACACTCGACTCAACCGGAGCAGTAAGCTGAACCTCAACTTATGGCACTTTGTGAAACTGTTGAGAACTAGAGCTCAGTTGTTTGGCACGCCACTACTGTCCATCCAGCACTATGGACGGTACTGCCTACCTCTGGCTCTAATTAGTTCACGATTGTGTTCAGCCGAATGACCTCTGCCGGGAAAACTCAGAATGAGGTTCTAAGTTACTGCAACATAGGAGCGTTTCTCTGCTTTCAAGGCTTCTCAGGAACAATTCCGGAATCTTGCTGCGGGCAGGCCTCCGGCTTTTCCGGGTGAACATCTTCTTGTAAATCCCCCGTGGTTTCTTGTACACCCGTGAAATTTGGACAAGTTATGCAGTTTGCATTGCTGCACAATTCCGCCTGCCTAGCTCAGCCGCGGTTGCAAACATTCAGGCGTGGCAGCCTGATGGACTGGTCCCCGTAGGACACTGCCAGCCAACTGGGTATATCTGCTTCCCGTTCTCCTCACCTTTGTGCTACTGATTCCAGCTTTGACGGCTACACTCTACTCAACCGGAGCATTAAGTTGAACCTCAACTTATGGCACTTTGTGAAACTGTTCAGAACTAGAGCTCAGTTGTTTGGCACTCCACCACTCTCCATCCAGCACTATGGACGTCACTCCCTACATATGGCTCTAATTAGTCCACGGTTGTGTTCAGCCGAATGACCTCTGCCGGGAACACTGAGAATGAGGTTCTGAGTTATTGAAACATAGGAGCGTTTCACTGCTTTCAAGGCTTCTCAGGAAGAATTCCGGAATCTTCCTGCCGGCAGGCCTCCGGCTGTTCCGGGTGAACATCTCCTTGTAAATCCCCCGTGGTTTCTTGTACACCCGTGAAATTTGGCCAGGTTATGCAGTTTGCATTGCTGCACAATTGCGCCTGCCTAGCTAGGCCGCGGTTGCAAACATTCAGGTGTGGCAGCCAGATAGGCTGGTCCCCGTAGGACACTGCCAGCGGACTGGGTATATCTGCTTCCCGTTCTTCTCACCTGAGTGCTACTGATTCCAGCTTTGACGGCTACACTCGACTCAACCGGAGCATTAAGTTGAACCTCAACTTATGGCACTTTGTGAAACTGTTGACAACTAGAGCTCAGTTGTTTGGCACGCCACCACTGTGCATCCAGCACTATGGACGGCACTGGCTACATCTGGCTCTAATTAGTTCACGATTGTGTTCAGCCGAATGACCTCTGCCGGGAAAACTTAGAAAGAGGTTCTGAGTTATTGCAACATAGGAGCGTTTCACTGCTTTCAAGGCTTCTCAGGAAGAATTCCGGAATCTTGCTGCCGGCAGGCCTCCGGCTGTTCCGGGTGAACATCTCCTTTTAAATCCCCCGTGGTTTCTTGTACACCCGTGAAATTTCCCAGCTTATACACTTTGCATTGCTGCACAATTGCGCCTGCATAGCTCGGCCGGGGTTGGAAATATTCAGGCGTGGCAGCCAGATAGGCTGGTCCACGTAGGACACTGCCAGCGGACTGGGTATATCTGCTTCCCGTTCTTCTCAACTGAGTGCTACTGATTTCAGCTTTGAGGGCCACATTCTACTCAACCGGAGCATTAAGTTGAACCTCAACTTATGGCACTTTGTGAAACTGTTGAGAACTATAGCTCAGTAGTTTGGCACGCCACCATTGTCCATCCAACACTATGGACGGCACTGCCTACATCTGGCTCTAATTAGTCCACGGTTGTGTTCAGCCGAATGACCTCTGCCGGCAACACTCAGAATGAGGTTCTGAGTTATTGCAACATAGGAGCGTTTCAATGCTTTCAACGCTTCTCAGGAAGAATTCCGAAACCTTGCTTCGGGCAGGCCTCCGGCTGTTCCGGGTGAACATCTCCTTGCAAATCCCCCGTGGTTTCTTGTACACCCGTGAAATTTGGCCAGGTTATGCAGTTTGCATTGCTGCACAATTGCGCCTGCCTAGCTCGGCCGCGGTTGCAAACATTCAGGCGTGGCAGCCAGATAGGCTGGTCCCCGTAGGACACTGCCAGCGGACTGGGTATATCTGCTTCCCGTTCTTCTCACCTGAGTTCTACTGATTCCAGCTTTGACGGCTACACTCTACTCAACCGGATCATTAAGTTGAACCTCAACATACGGCACTTTGTGAAAGTGTTGAGAACTAGAGCTCAGTTGTTTGGCACGCCACCACTCTCCATCCAGCACTATGGACGGCACTGCCTACATTTGGCTCTAATTAGTCCACGGTTGTGTTCAGCCGAATGACCTCTCCCGGGAACACTGAGAATGAGGTTCTGAGTTATTGCAACATAGGAGCGTTTCACTGCTTTCAAGGCTTCTCAGGAAGAATTCCGGAATCTTGCTGCCGGCAGGCCTCCGGCTGTTCCGGGTGAACATCTCCTTGTAAATCCCCCGTGGTTTCTTGTACACCCGTGAAATTTGGCCAGCTTATGCAGTTTGCATTGCTGCACAATTGCGCCTGCCTAGCTCGGCCGCGGTTGCAAACATTCAGGCGTGGCAGCTAGATAGGCTGGTCCCCGTAGGACTCTGCCAGCGGACTGGGTATATCTGCTTTCCGTTCTTCTCACCTGAGTGCTACTGATTCCAGATTTGACAGCTACACTCTACTCAACCGGAGCAGTAAGTTGAACCTCAACTTATGGCACTTTGTGAAAATGATGAGAACTAGAGCTCACTTGTTTGGCACGCCACCACTGTCCATCCAGCACTATGGCCGGCACTGCCTACATCTGGCTCTAATTAGTCCACGATTGTGTTCATCCGAATGACCTCTGCCGGCAACACTCAGAATGAGGTTCTGAGTTATTGCAACATAGGAGCGTTTCACTGCTTTCAAGGCTTCTCAGGAAGAATTCCGGAATCTTGCTGCCGGCAGGCGTCCGGCTCTTCCGGGTGAACATCTCCTTGTAAATACCCCGTGGTTTCTTCTACATCTGTGAAATTTGGCCAGGTTATGCAGTTTGCATTGCTGCACAATTGCGCCTGCCTACCTCGACCGCGGTTGCAAACATTCAGGCGTGGCAGCCAGATAGGCTGGTCCCCGTAGGACACTGCCAGCGGACTGGGTATATCTGCTTCCCGTTCTTCTCACCAGAGTGCTACTGATTCCAGCTTAGACGGCTACACTCTACTCAACCGGAGCAGTAAGTTTAACCTCTACTTATGGCACTTTGTGAAACTGTGGAGAACTAGGGCTCAGTTGTTTGGCACGCCACCACTGTCCATCCAGCACTATGGACGGCACTGCCTACATCTGGCTCTAATTAGTCCACGGTTGTGTTCAGCCGAATGACCTCTGCGGGGAACACTCAGAATGAGGTTCTGAGTTATTGCAACATAGGAGCGTTTCACTGCTTTCAAGGGTTCTCAGGAAGAGTTCCGGAATCTTGCTGCCCGCCGGCGTCCGGCTGTTCCGGATGAACATCTCCTTGTAAATCCCCGGTGGTTTCTTGTACACCCGTGAAATTTGGCCAGGTTATGCAGTTTGCATTGCTGCACAATTCCGCCTGCCTACCTCGGCCGCGGTTGCAAACATTCAGGCGTGGCAGCCAGATCGGCTAGTCCCCGTAGGACACTGCCAGCGGACTGGCTATATCTGCTTCACGTTCTTCTCACCTCAGTGCTACTGATTCCAGCTTTGTCCGCTACACTCTACTCAACCGGAGCCGTAAGTTGAACCTCAACTTAGGGCACTTTGTGAAACTGTTGAGAACTAGAGCTCAGTTGTTTGGCACGCCACCACTGTCCATCCAGCACTATGGACGGCACTGCCTACATCTGGCTCTAATTAGTCCATGGTTGTGTTCAGCCGAATGACCTCCGCCGGGAACACTCAGAATGAGGTTCTGAGTTATTGCAACATAGGAGCGTTTCACTGCTTTCAAGGCTTCTCAGGAAGAATGCCGGAATCTTACTGCCGGCAGGCCTCCGGCAGTTTCGGGTGAACATCTCCTTGTAAATCCCCCGTGGTTTCTTGTACACCCTTGAAATTTGACCAGGTTATGCAGTTTGCATTGCTGCACAATTACGCCTGCCTAGCTCGGCCGCGGTTGCAAACATTCAGGCGTGGCAGCCAGATAGGCTGGTCCCGGTAGGACATTGCCAGCGGACTGGGTATATCTGCTTCCCGTTCTTCTCACCTGAGTGCTACTGATTCCAGCTTTGACGGCTACACTCTACTCAACCGGAGCAGTAAGTTGAACCTCAACTTATGGCACTTTGTGAAAGTGATGAGAACTAGAGCTCAGTTGTTTGGCACGCCACCACTCTCCATCCAGCACTATGGATGGCACTGCCTACATCTGGCTCTAATTAGTCCATGGTTGTGTTCAGCCGAATGACCTCTGCCGGGAACACTCAGAATGATGTTCTGAGTTATTGCAACATAGGAGCGTTTCACTGCTTTCAAGGCTTCTCAGGAAGAATTCCGGAATCTTGCTGCCGGCAGGCCTCCGGCAGTTCCGGGTGAACATCTCCTTGTAAATCCCCCGTGGTTTCTTGTACACCCATGATATTTGGCCAGGTTATGCAGTTTGCATTGCTGCACAATTGTGCCTGCCTAGCTCGGCCGCGGTTGCAAACATTCACGTGTCACAGCCAGATAGGCTGGTCCCCGTAGGACACTGCAAGCGGACTGGGTATATCTGCTTCCCGTTCTTCTCACCTGAGTGCTACTGATTCCATCTTTGACGGCTACACTCTACTCAACGGGAGCAGTAAGTTGAACCTCAACTTATGGCACTTTGTGAAACTGTTGAGAACTAGAGCTCAGTTGTTTGGCACGCCACCACTGTCCATCCAGCACTATGGAGGGCACTGCCTACATCTGGCTCTAATTAGTCCATGGTTGTGTTCAGCCGAATGACCTCTGCCGGGAACACTCAGAATGAGGTTCTGAGTTATTGCAACATAGGAGCGTTTCACTGCTTTCAAGGCTTCTCAGGAAGAATTCCGGAATCTTGCTTCCGGCAGGCCTCCGGCTCTTTCGGGTGAACATCTCCTTGTAAATCCCCCGTGGTTTCTTGTACGTCCGTGCAATTTGGCCAGGTTATGCAGTTTGCATTGCTGCTCAATTGCGCCTGCCTACCTCGGCCGCGGTTGCAAACATTCAGGCGTGGCAGCCAGATAGGCTGGTCCCCGTAGGACACTGCCAGCGGACTGGGTATATCTGCTTCCCGTTCTTCTCACCTGAGTGCTACTGATTCCAGCTTTGACGGCTACACTCTACTCAACCGGAGCAGTAAGTTGAACCTCAACTTATGGCACTTTGTGAAACTGTTGAGAACTAGAGCTCAGTTGTTTGGCACGCCACCACTGTCCATCCAGCACTATGGATGGCACTGCCTACATCTGGCTCTAATTAGTCCATGGTTGTGTTCAGCCGAATGACCTCTGCCGGGAACACTCAGAATGAGGTTCTGACTTATTGCAACATAGGAGGGTTTCACTGCTTTCAAGGCTTCTCAGGAAGAGTTCCGGAATCTTGCTGCCCGCCGGCGTCCGGCTGTTCCGGGTGAACATCTCCTTGTAAATCCCCAGGGGTTTCTTGTACACCCATGAAATTTGGCCAGGTTATGCAGTTTGCATTGCTGCACAATTGCGCCTGCCTAGCTCGGCCGCGGTTGCAAACATTCAGGCGTGGCAGCCAGATAGGCTGGTCCCCGAAGGACACTGCCAATGGAGTGGGTATATCTGCTTCCCGTTCTTCTCACCTGAGTGCTACTGATTCCAGCTTTGACGGCTACACTCTACTTAACCGGAGATGTAAGTTGAACATCAACTTATGGCACTTTGTGAAAGTGATGAGAACTGGAGCTCAGTTGTTTGGCACGCCACCACTGTCCATCCAGCACTATGGACGGAACTGCTTACATCTGGCTCTAATTAGTCCACGGTTGTGTTCAGCCGAATGACCTCTGCCGGGAACACTCAGAATGAGTTTCTGAGTTATTGCAACATAAGAGCGTGTCACTGCTTTCAAGGCTTCTCAGGAAGAATTCCGGAATCTTGCTGCCGGCAGGCCTCCAGCTGTTCCGGGTGAACATCTCCTTGTAAATCCCCAGTGGTTTCTTGTACATCCGTGAAATTTGGCCAGGTTATACAGTTTGTATTGCTGCACAATTTCGCCTGCTTAGCTCGGCCGCGCTTGCAAACATTCAGGCGTGGCAGCCAGATAGGCTAGTCCCCGTAGGACACTGCCAGAAGACTAGCTATATCTGCTTCACGTTCTTCTCACCTGAGTGCTACTGATTCCAGCTTTGACTGCTACACTCTACTCAACCGGAGCCGTAAGTTGAACCTCAACTTAGGGCAGTTTGTGAAACTGTTGAGAACTAGAGCTCAGTTGTTTGGCACGCCACGACTGTCCATCCAGCACTATGGACGGCACTGCCTACATCTGGCTCTAATTAGTCCACGGTTGTGTTCAGCTGAATGACCGCTGTCGGGAACACTCAGAATGAGGTTCTGAGTTATTGCAACATAGGAGCGTTTCACTGCTTTCAAGGCTTCTCAGGAAGAATTCCGGAATCTTGCTGCCGCCAGGCCTCCGGCAGTTCCGGGTGAACATCTCCTTGTAAATCCCCCGTGGTTTCTTGTACATCCGTGATATTTGGCCAGGTTATGCAGTTCGCATTGCTGCACAATTGCGCCTGCTAGCTCGGACGCGGTTGCAAACATTCAGGCGTGGCAGCCAGATAGGCTGGTCCCCGTAGGACACTGCCAGCGGACTGGGTATATCTGCTTCCCGTTCGTCTCACCTGAGTGCTACTGATTCCAGCTTTGACGGCTACACTCTACTCAACCGGAGCCGTAAGTTGAACCTCAACTTAGGGCACTTTGTGAAACTGTTGAGAACTAGAGCTCAGTTGTTTGGCACGCCACGACTGTCCATCCAGCACTATGGACGGCACTGCCTACATCTGGCTCTAATTAGTCCACGGTTGTGTTCAGCCGAATGACCTTGGCCGGGGACACTCAGAATGATGTTCTGAGTTAATGCAACATAGGAGCGTTTCACTGCTTTCATGGCTTCTCAGGAAGAATTCCGGAATCTTGCTGCCGGCAGGCCTCCGGCAGTTCCGGGTGAACATCTAATTGTAAATCCCCCGTGGTTTCTTCTACACCCGTGATATTTGGCCAGGTTATGCAGTTTGCATTGCTGCACAATTGTGCCTGCCTAGCTCGGCCGCGGTTGCAAACATTCACGTGTCGCAGCCAGATAGGCTGGTCCCCGTAGGACACTGCCAGCGGACTGGGTATATCTGCTTCCCGTTCTTCTCACCTGAGTGCTACTGATTCCATCTTTGACGGCTGCACTCTACTCAATCGGCGCAGTAAGTTGAACCTCAACTTAGGGCACTTTGTGAAACTGTTGAAAACTAGAGCTCAGTTGTTTGGCATGCCGCCACTGTCCATCCAGCACTATGGACGGCACTGCCTACATCTGGCTCTAATTAGTCCACGGTTGTGTTCAGCTGAATGACCTCTGCCGGGAACACTCAGAATGAGGTTCTGAGTTATTGCAACATAGGAGCGTTTCACTGCTTTCAAGGCTTCTCAGGAAGAATTCCGGAATCTTGCTGCCGGCAGGCCTCCGGCTCTTCTGGGTGAACATCTCCTTGTAAATACCCCGTGGTTTCTTGTACATCCGTGAAATTTGGCCAGGTTATGCAGTTTGCATTGCTGCACAATTCCGCCTGCCTACCTGGACCGCGGTTGCAAATATTCAGGCGTGGCAGCCAGATAGGCTGGTCCCCGTAGGACACTGCCAGCGGACTGGGTATATCTGCTTCCCGTTTTTCTCACCAGAGTGCTACTGATTCCAGCTTTGACGGCTACACTCTACTCAACCGGAGCAGTAAGTTTAACCTCTACTTATGGCACTTTGTGAAATTGTGGACAAATTTAGCTCAGTTGTTTGGCACGCCACCACTGTCCATCCAGCACTATGGACGGCACTGCTTACATCTGGCTCTAATTAGTCCACGGTTGTGTTCAGCCGAATGACCGCGGCCGGGGACAGTCAGAATGAGGTTCTGAGTTATTGCAACATAGGAGCTTTTCACTGCTTTCAAGGCTTCTCAGGAAGAATTCCGGAATCTTACTGCCGGCATGCCTCTGGCAGTTCCGGCTGAACATCTCCTTGTAAATCCCCCGTGGTTTCTTGTTCACCCGTGATATTTGGCCAGGTTATGCAGTTTGTATTGCTGCACAATTGTGCCTGCCTAGCTCGGCCGCAGTTGCAAACATTCAGGTGTGGCAGCCAGATAGGCTGGTCCCCGAAGGACACGGCCAGCGGACTGGGTATATCTGCTTCCCGTTCTTCTCACCTGAGTGCTACTGATTCCATCTTTGACGGCTACACTCTACTCAATCGGCGCAGTAAGTTGAACCTCAACTCATGGCACTTTGTGAAACTGTTGAGAACTAGAGCTCAGTTGTTTGGCACGCCACCACTGTCCATCCAGCACTATGGACGGCACTGCCTACATCTGGCTCTAATTAGTCCATGGTTGTGTTCAGCCGAATGACCTCTGCCGGCAACACTCAGAATGAGGTTCTGAGTTATTGCAACATAGGAGCTTTTCACTGCTTTCAAGGCTTCTCAGGAAGAGTTCCGGAATCTTGATGCCCGCCGGCGTCCGGCTGTTCCGGGTGAACATCTCCTTGTAAATCCCCGGTGGTTTCTTGTACACCCGTGAAATTTGGCCAGGTTATGCAGTTTGCATTGCTGCACAATTGCGCCTGCCTAGCTCGGCCGCGGTTGCAAACATTCAGGCGTGGCAGCCAGATAGGCTGGTCCCCGTAGGACACTGCCAATGGACTGGGTATATCTGCTTCCCCTTCTTCTCACCTGAGTGCTACTGATTCCAGCTTTGACGGCTACACTCTACTCAACCGGAGCCGTAAGTTGAACCTCAACTTATGGCCCTTTGTGAAAGTGATGAGAACTAGAGCTCAGTTGTTTGGCACGCCACCACTGTCCATCCAGCACTATGGACGGCACTGCCTACATCTGGCTCTAATTAGTCCACGGTTGTGTTCAGCCGAATGACCTCTGCCGGGAACACTCAGAATGAGGTTCTGAGTTATTGCAACATAGGAGCGTTTCACTGCTTTCAAGGCTTCTCAGGAAGAATTCCGGAATCTTGCTGCCGGCAGGCCTCCGGCAGTTCCGGGTGAACATCTCCTTGTAAATCCCTCGTGGTTTCTTGTACACCCAAGAAATTTGGCCAGGTTATGTAGTTTTCATTGCTGCACAATTGCGCCTGCCTAGCTCGGCCGCGGTTGCAAACATTCAGGCGTGGCAGCCAGATAGGCTGGTCCCCGTAGGACACTGCCAATGGACTGGGTATATCTGCTTCCCGTTCTTCTCACCTGAGTGCTACTGATTCCAGCTTTGACGGCTACACTCTACTCAACCGTAGCAGTAAGTTTAACCTCTACTTATGGAACTTTGTGAAAGTGATGAGAACTAGAGCTCAGTTGTTTGGCACGCCACCACTGTCCATTTAGCACTATCGACGGCACTGCCTACATCTGGCTCTAATTAGTCCACGGTTGTGTTCAGCCGAATGACCTCTGCCGGGAACACTCAGAATGAGGTTCTGAGTTATTGCAACATAGGAGCGTTTCACTGCTCTCACGGCTTCTCAGGAAGAATTCCGGAATCTTGCTGCCGGCAGGCCTCCGGCTGTTCCGGATGAACATCTCCTTGTAAATCCCCCGTGGTTTCTTGTACACCCGTGAAATTTGGCCAGGTTATAGAGTTTGCATTGCTGCACAATTACGCCTGCTTAGCTCGGCCGCGCTTGCAAACATTCAGGCGTGGCAGCCAGATAAGCTAGTCCCCGTAGGACACTGCCAGCGGACTGGCTATATCTGCTGCACGTTCTTCTCACCTGAGTGCTACTGAGTCCAGCTTTGACCGCTACACTCTACTCAACCGGAGCCGTAAGTTGAACCTCAACTTATGGCACTTTGTGAAAGTGATGAGAACTAGAGCTCAGTTGTTTGGCACGCCACCACTCTCCATCCAGCACTATGGACGGCACTGCTTACATCTGGCTCTAATTAGTCCACGGTTGTGTTCAGCCGAATGACCTCTGCCGGGAACACTCAGAATGAGGTTCTGAGTTATTGCAACATAAGAGCGTTTCACTGCTTTCAAGGCTTCTCAGGAAGAATTCCGGAATCTTGCTGCCGGCAGGCCTCCGGCTGTTCCGGGTGAACATCTCCTTGTAAATCCCCCGTGGTTTCTTGTACACCCGTGAAATTTGGCCAGGTTATGCAGTTTGCATTGCTGCACAATTCCGCCTGCCTAGCTCGGCCGCGGTTGCAAACATTCATGAGTGGCAGCCAGATAGGCTGGTCCCGGTAGGACACTGCCAGCGGACTGGGTATATCTGCTTCCCGTTCTTCTCACCAGAGTGCTACTGATTCCAGCTTTGACGGCTACACTCTACTCAACCGGAGCAGTAAGTTGAACCTCAACTTATGGCACTTTGTGAAAGTGATGAGAACTAGAGCTCAGTTGTTTGGCACGCCACCACTCTCCATCCAGCACTATGGATGGCACTGCCTACATCTGGCTCTAATTAGTCCACGGTTGTGTTCAGCCGAATGACCTTGGCCGGGGACACTCAGAATGATGTTCTGAGTTAGTGCAACATAGGAGCGTTTCACTGCTTTCATGGCTTCTCAGGAAGAATTCCGGAATCTTGCTGCCGGCAGGCCTCCGGCAGTTCCGGGTGAACATCTAATTGTAAATCCCCCGTGGTTTCTTCTACACCCGTGATATTTGGCCAGGTTATGCAGTTTGCATTGCTGCACAATTGTGCCTGCCTAGCTCGGCCACGGTTGCAAACATTCACGTGTCGCAGCCAGATAGGCTGGTCCCCGTAGGACACTGCCAATGGACTGGGTATATCTGCTTCCCGTTCTTCTCACCTGAGTGCTACTGATTCCAGCTTTGACGGCTACACTCTACTCAACCGGAGCCGTAAGTTGAACCTCAACTTATGGCACTTTGTGAAAGTGATGAGAACTAGAGCTCAGTTGTTTGGCACGCCACCACTGTCCATCCAGCACTATGGACGGCACTGCCTACATCTGGCTCTAATTAGTCCATGGTTGTGTTCAGCCGAATGACCTCTGCCGGGAACACTCAGAATGAGGTTCTGAGTTATTGCAACATAGGAGCGTTTCACTGCTTTCAAGGCTTCTCAGGAAGAGTTCCGGAATCTTGCTGCCCGCCGTCGTCCGGCTGTTCTGGGTGAACATCTCCTTGTAAATCCCCGGTGGTTTCTTGTACACCCGTGAAATTTGGAAAGGTTATGCAGTTTGCATTGCTGCACAATTGCGCCTGCCTAGCTCGGCCGCGGTTGCAAACATTCAGGCGTGGCAGCCAGATAGGCTGGTCCCCGTAGGACACTGCCAGCGGACTGGGTATATCTGCTTCCCGTTCTTATCACCTGAGTGCTACTGATTCCAGCTTTGACGGCTACACTCTACTCAACCGGAGCAGTAAGTTGAACCTCAACTTATGGCATTTTGTGAAAGTGTTGAGAACTAGAGATCAGTAGTTTGGCACGCCACCACTGTCCATCCAGCACTATGGATGGCACTGCCTACATCTGACTCTAATTAGTCCACGGTTGTGTTCAGCCGAATGACCTCTGCCGGGAACACTCAGAATGAGGTTCTGAGTTATTGCAACATAGGAGCGTTTCACTGCTTTCAAGGCTTCTCAGGAAGAGTTCCGGAATTTTGCTGCCCGCCGGCGTCCGGCTGTTCCGGGTGAACATCTCCTTGTAAATCCCCCGTGGTTTCTTGTACACCCTTGAAATCTAGCCAGGTTATGCAGTTTGCATTGCTGCACAATTGCGCCTGCCTAGCTCGGCCTCGTTTGCAAATCTTCAGGCGTGGCAGCCAGATGGGCTGGTCCCCGTAGGACACTGCCAGCGGACTGGGTATATCTGCTTCCCGTTCTTCTCACCTGAGTGCTACTGATTCCAGCTTTGACCGCTACACTCTACTCAACCGGAGCAGTAAGTTGAACTTCAACTTAGGGCACTTTGTGAAAGTGATGAGAACTAGAGCTCAGTTGTTTGGCACGCCACCACTGTCCATCCAGCACTATGGACTGCACTGCCTACATCTGGCTCTAATTAGTCGACGGTTGTGTTCAGACGAATGACCTCTGTGGGGAACACTCAGAATGATGTTCTGAGTTATTGCAACATAGGAGCGTTTCACTGCTTTCAAGGCTTCTCAGGAAGAATTCCGGAATCTTGCTGCCGGCAGGCCTCCGGCTATTCCGGGTGAACATCTCCTTGTAAATCCCCCGTGGTTTCTTGTACACCCGTGAAATCTGTCCAGGTTATGCAGTTTGCATTGCTGCACAATTGTGCCTGCCTAGCTCGGCCGCGGTTGCAAACATTCAGGCTTGGGAGCCAGATAGGCTGGCCCCCGTAGGAGTCTGCCAGCGGACTGGGTATATCTGCTTCCTGTTCTTCTCACCTGAGTGCTACTGATTCCAGCTTTGACGCCTACACTCTACTCAACGGGAGCAGTAAGTTGAACCTCAACTTAGGGCACTTTGTGAAACTGTTGAGAACTAGAGCTCAGTTGTTTGGCACGCCACCACTGTCCATCCAGCACTATGGACGGCACTGCCTACATCTGGCTCTAATTAGTCCACGGTTGTGTTCAGCCGAATGACCTCTGCCGGCAACACTCAGAATGAGGTTCTGAGTTATTGCAACATAGGAGCTTTTCACTGCTTTCAAGGCTTCTCAGGAAGAGTTCCGGAATCTTGCTGCCCGCCAGCGTCCGGCTGTTCCGGGTGAACATCTCCTTGTAAATCCCCCGTGGTTTCATGTACACCCGTGAAATTTGGCCAGGTTATGCAGTTTGCATTGCTGCACAATTGCGCCTGCCTAGCTCGGCCGCGGTTGCAAACATTCAGGCGTGGCAGCCAGATAGGCAGGTCCCCGTAGGATACTGCCAATGGACTTGGTATATCTGCTTCCTGTTCTTCTCACCTGAGTGCTACTGATTCCAGCTTTGACGGCTACACTCTACTCAACCGGAGCCGTAAGTTGAACCTCAACTTATGGCACTTTGTGAAAGTGATGAGAACTAGAGCTCAGTTGTTTGGCACGCCACCACTGTCCATCCAGCACTATGGACGGCACTGCCTACATCTGGCTCTAATTAGTCCACGGTTGTGTTCAGCCGAATGACCTCTGCCGGGAACACTCAGAATGAGGTTCTGAGTTATTGCAACATAGGAGCGTTTCACTGCTTTCAAGGCTTCTCATGAAGAATTCCGGAATCTTGCTGCCCGCCGGCGTCCGGCTGTTCCGGGTGAACATCTCCTTGTAAATCCCCCGTGGTTTCTTGTACACCCGTGAAATTTGGCCAGGTTATGCAGTTTGCATTGCTGCACAATTGCGCCTGCCTATATCGGCCGCGGTTGCAAACATTCAGGCGTGGCAGCCAGATAGGCTGGTCCCCGTTGGACACTGCCAGCGGACTGGGTATATCTGCTTCCCGTTCTTCTCACCTGAGTGCTACTGATTCCAGGTTTGACCGCTACACTCTACTCAACCGGAGCAGTAAGTTGAACCTCAACTTATGGCACTTTGTCAAAGTGATGAGAACTAGAGCTCAGTTGTTTAGAACGCCACCACTGTCCATCCAGTACTATGGATGGCACTGCCTACATCTGGCTCTAATTAGTGCAAGGTTCTGTTCAGCCGAAAGACCTCTGCCGGGAACACTCAGAATGAGGTTCTGAGTTATTGCAACATAGGAGCGTTTCACTGCTTTCAAGGCTTCTCAGGAAGAATTCCGGAATCTTGCTGCCGGCAGGCCTCCGGCAGTTCCGGGTGAATATCTCATTGTAAATCCCCCGTGGTTTCTTGTACACCCTTGAAATTTGACCAGGTTATACAGTTTGCATTGCTGCACAATTCCGCCTGCTTAGCTCGGCCGCGCTTGCAAACATTCAGGCGTGGCAGCCAGATAGGCTAGTCCCCGTAGGACACTGCCAGCGGACTGGGTATATCTGCTTCACGTTCTTCTCACCTGAGTGCTACTGATTCCAGCTTTGACCGCTACACTCTACTCAACCAGAGCCGTAAGTTGAACCTCAACTTAGGGCACTTTGTGAAACTGTTTAGAACTAGAGCTCAGTTGTTTGGAACGCCACCACAGTCCATCCAGCACTATGGACGACACTGCCTACATCTGGCTCTAATTAGTCCACGGTTGTGTACAGCCGAATGACCTCCGCCTAGAACACTCAGAATGAGGTTCTGAGGTATTGCAACATAGGAGCGTTTCACTGCTTTCAAGGCTTCTCAGGAAGAATTCCGGAATCTTGCTGCCGGCAGGCCTCCGGCTGTTCCGGGTGAACATCTCCTTGTAAATCCCCCGTGGTTTCTTGTAAACCCGTGAAATTTGGCCAGGTTATGCAGTTTGCATTGCTGCACAATTGTGCCTGCCTAGCTCGGCAGCGGTTGCAAACATTCAGGTGTGGCAGCCAGATAGGCTGGTCCCCGTAGGACACTGCCAGCGGACTGGGTATATCTGCTTCCCGTTCTTCTCACCTGAGTGCTACTGATTCCAGCTTTGACGGCTACACTCTACTCAACCGGAGCAGTAAGTTGAACCTCAACTCATGGCACTTTGTGAAACTGTTGAGAACTAGAGCTCAGTTGTTTGGCACGCCAACACTGTCCATCCAGCACTATGGACGGCACTGCCTACATCTGGCTCTAATTAGTCCATGGTTGTGTTCAGCCGAATGACCTCTGCTGGGATCACTCAGAATGAGGTTCTGACTTATTGCAACATAGGAGCGTTTCACTGCTTTCAAGGCTTCTCAGGAAGAATTCCGGAATCTTGCTGCCGGCAGGCCTCCGGTTCTTCCGGGTGAACATCTCCCAGTAAATCCCCCGTGGTTTCTTGTACATCCGTGAAATTTGGCCAGGTTATGCAGTTTGCGTTGCTGCACAATTGCGCCTGCCTAGCTCGGCCGCGGTTGCAAACATTCAGGCGTGGCAGCCAGATAGGCTGGTCCTCGTAGGACACTGCCAGCGGACTGGGTATATCTGCTTCCGGTTCTTCTCACCTGAGTGCTACTGATTCCAGCTTTGACGGCTACACTCTACTCAACCGGAGCAGTAAGTTGAACCTCTACTCATGGCACTTTGTGAAACAGTGGAGAACTAGAGCTCAGTTGTTTGGCACGCCACCACTGTCCATCCAGCACTATGGACGGCACTGCCTACATCTGGCTCTAATTAGTCCACGGTTGTGTTCAGCTGAATGACCTCTGCCGGGAACACTCAGAATGAGGTTCTGAGTTATTGCAACATAGGAGCGTTTCACTGCTTTCAAGGCTTCTCAGGAAGAATTCCGGAATCTTGCTGCTGGCAGGCCTCCGGCTCTTCCGGGTGAACATCTCCGTGTAAATCCCCCGTGGTTTCTTGTACATCCGTGAAATGTGGCCAGGTTATGCAGTTTGCATTGCTGCACAATTGCGCCTGCCTACCTCGGCCGCGGTTGCAAACATTCAGGCGTGGCAGCCAGATAGGCTGGTCCCCGTAGGACACTGCCAGCTGACTGGGTATATCTGCTTCCCGTTCTTCTCACCTGAGTGCTACTGATTCCAGCTTTGACGGCTACACTCTACTCAACCGGAGCAGTAAGTTGAACCTCAAATTATGGCACTTTGTGAAAGTGTTGAGAACTAGAGCTCAGTTGTTTGGCACGCCACCACTGTCCATCCAGCACTATGGACGGCACTGCCTACATCTGGCTCTAATTAGTCCACGGTTGTGTTCAGCCGAATGACCTCGGCCGGGGACACTCAGAATGATATTATGAGTTATTGCAACATAGGAGCGTTTCACTGCTTTTAAGGCTTCTCAGGATAATTCCGGAATCTTGCTGCCGGCAGGCCTCTGGCTGTTCCGGGTGAACATCTCCTTGTAAATCCCCCGTGGTTTCTTGTACACCCGTGATATTTGGCCAGGTTATGCAGTTTGCATTGCTGCACAATTGTGCCTGCCTAGCTCGGAAGCGGTTGCAAACATTCAGGTGTGGCAACCAGATAGGCTGGTCCCCGTAGGACACTGCCAGCGGACTGGGTATATCTGCTTCCCGTTCTTCTCACCTGAGTGCTACCGATTCCAGCTTTGACGGCTACACTCTACTCAACGGAAGCAGTAAGTTGAACCTCAACTTATGGCACTTTGTGAAACTGTTGAGAACTAGAGCTCAGTTGTTTGGCACGCCACCACTGTCCATCCAGCACTATGGATGGCACTGCCTACATCTGGCTCTAATTAGTCCATGGTTGTGTTCAGCCGAATGACCTCTGCCGGGAACACTCAGAATGAGGTTCTGATTTATTGCAACAGAGGAGCGTTTCACTGCTTTCAAGGCTTCTCAGGAAGAGTTCCGGAATCTTGCTACCCGCCCGCGTCCGGCTTTTCCGGGTGAACATCTCCTTGTAAATCCCCCGTGGTTTCTTGTACACCCGTGAAATTTGGCCAGGTTATGCAGATTGCATTGCTGCACAATTGCGCCTGCCTAGCTCGGCCGAAGTTGCAAACATTCAGGCGTGGCAGCCAAATAGGCTGGTCCCCGTAGGACACTGCCAGCGGACTGGGTATATCTGCTTCCCGTTCTTCTCACCTGAGTGCTACTGATTCCAGCTTTGACGGCTACACTCTACTCAACCGGAGCCTTAAGATGAACCTCAACTTAAGGCACTTTGTGAAAGTGATTAGAACTAGAGCTCAGTTGTTTGGCACGCCACCACTGTCCATCCAGCCCTATGGACGGCACTTCCTACATCTGGCTCTAATTAGTCCACGGTTGTGTTCAGCCGAATGACCTCTGCCGGGAACACTCAGAATGAGGTTCTGAGTTATTGCAACATAGGAGCGTTTCACTGCTTTCAAGGCTTCTCAGGAAGAATTCTGGAATCTTGCTGCCGGCAGGCCTCCGGCTGTTTCGGTGAACATCTCCTTGTAAATCCCCTGTGGTTTCTTGTACACCCTTGAAATTTGGCCAGGTTATACAGTTTGCATTGCTGCACAATTCCGCCTGCTTAGCTCGGCTGCGCTTGCAAACATTCAGGCGTGGCAGCCAGATAGGCTGGTCCCCGTAGGACACTGCCAGCGGCCTGGCTATATCTGCTTCACGTTCTTCTCACCTGAGTGCTACTGATTCCATCTTTGACCGCTATACTCTACTAAACCGGAGCCGTAAGTGGAACCTCAACTTAGGGCACTTTGTGAAACTGTTGAGAACTAGAGCTCAGTTGTTTGGCACTCCACCACTGTCCATCCAGCACAATGGACGGCACTGCCTACATCTGGCTCTAATTAGTCCAGGGATGTGTTCAGCCGAATGACCTCTGCCGGGAACACTCAGAATGAGGTTCTGAGTTATTGCAACATAGGAGCGTTTCACTGCTTTCAAGGCTTCTCAGGAAGAATTCCGGAATCTTGCTGCCGGCAGGCCTCCGGCAGTTCCTGGTGAACATCTCCTTGTAAATCCCCCGTGGTTTCTTGTACAACCGTGAAATTTGGCCAGGTTATGCAGTTTGCATTGCTGCACGATTGCGCCTGCCTAGCTCGGCCGCGGTTGCAAACATTCAGGCGTGGCCGCCAGATAGGCTGGTCCCAGTAGGACACTGCCAGCAGACTGGGTATATCTGCTTCCCGATCTTCTCACCTGAGTGCTACTGATTCCAGCTTTGTCGGCTACACTCTACTCAACCGGAGCAGTAAGTTGAACCTCAACTTATGGCACTTTGTGAAAGTGTTGAGAACTAGAGCTCAGTTGTTTGGCACGCCACCACTGTCCATCCAGCACTATGGACGGCACTGCCTACATCTGGCTCTAATTAGTCCATGGTTGTGTTCAGCCGAATGACCTCTGCCGGGAACACTCAGAATGAGGTTCTGAGTTATTGCAACATAGGAGCGTTTCACTGCTTTCAAGGCTTCTCAGGAAGAATTACGGAATCTTGCTGCCGGCAGGCCTCCGGCAGTTCCGGGTGAACATCTCCTTGTAAATCCCCCGTGGTTTCTTGTACATCCATGATATTTGGCCAGGTTATGCAGTTCGCACTGCTGCACAATTGTGCCTGCCTAGCTCGGACGCGGTTGCAAACATTCAGGCGTGGCAGCCAGATAGTCTGGTCCCCGTAGGACAGTGCCACCGGACTGGGTATATCTGCTTCCTGTTCTCCTCACCTGGGTGCAACTGATTCCAGGTTTGACCGCTGCACTCTACTCAACCGGAGCAGTAAGTTGAACCTCAACATATGGCACTTTGTGAAAGTGATGAGAACTAGAGCTCAGTTGTTTGGCACGCCAACAGTGTCCATCCAGCACTATGGACGGCACTGCCTACATCTGGCTCTAATTAGTCGACGGTTGTGTTCAGGCGAATGACCTCTGCCAGGAACACTCAGAAAGAGGTTCTGAGTTATTGCAACATAGGAGCGTTTCACTGCTTTCAAGGCTTCTCAGGAAGAATTCCGGAATCTTGCTGCCAGCTGGCCTCCGTCTGTTCCCGGTGAACATCTCCTTGTAAATCCCCCGTGGTTTCTTGTACATCCGTGAAATTTGGCGAGGTTATGCAGTTTGCATTGCTGCGCAATGCGCCTGCCTACCTCGGCCGCGGTTGCAAACATTCAGGCATGGCACCCGGATAGGCTAGTCCCCGTAGGACACTGCCAGCGGACTGGGTATATCTGCTTCCCGTTCTTCTCACCTGAGTGCTACTGATTCCAGGTTTGACCGCTACACTCTACTCAACCGGAGCAGTAAGTTGAACCTCAACTTATGGATCTTTGTGAAAGTGATGAGAACTAGAGCTCAGTTGTTTGGCACTCCACCACTGTCCATCCAGCACAATGGACGGCACTGCCTACATCTGGCTCTAATTAGTCCAGGGTTGTGTTCAGCCGAATGACCTCTGCCGGGAACACTCAGAATGAGGTTCTGAGTTATTGCAACATAGGAGCGTTTCACTGCTTTCAAGGCTTCTCAGGAAGAATTCCGGAATCTTGCTGCCGGCAGGCCTCCGGCAGTTCCGGGTGAACATCTCCTTGTAAATCCCCCGTGGTTTCTTGTACATCCGTGAAATTTGGCCAGATTATGCAGTTTGCATTGCTGCACAATTCCGCCTGCCTAGCTCGGCCTCGGTTGCAAACATTCAGGCGTGGCATCCAGATAGACTGGTGCCCGTAGGACACTGCCAGCGGACTGGGTATATCTCCTTCCCGATCTTCTCACCTGAGTGCTACTGATTCCAGCTTTTACGGCTACACTCTACTCAACCGGAGCATTAAGTTGAACCTCAACTTATGGCACTTTGTGAAACTGTTGAGAACTACAGCTCAGTTGTTTGGCATGCCACCACTGGCCATCCAGCACTATGGACGGCACTGCCTACATCGGGCTCTAATTAGTCCACGGTTGTGTTCATCCGAATGACCTCTGCCGGGAACACTCAGAATGAGGTTCTGAGTTATTGCAATATAGGAACGTTTCACTGCTTTCAAGGCTTCTCAGGAAGAATTCCGGAATCTTGGGGCCGGCAGGCCTCCGGCAGTTCCTGGTGAACATCTCCTTGTAAATCCCCCGTGGTTTCTTGCACAACCGTGAAATTTGGCCAGGTTATGCAGTTTGCATTGCTGCACGATTGCGCCTGCCTAGCTCGGCCGCGGTTGCAAACATTCAGGCGTGGCCGCCCGATAGGCTGGTCCCAGTAGGACACTGCCAGCAGACTGGGTATATCTGCTTCCCGATCTTCTCACCTGAGTGCTACTGATTCCAGCTTTGTCGGCTACACTCTACTCAACCGGAGCAGTAAGTTGAACCTCAACTTATGGCAGTTTGTGAAAGTGTTGAGAACTAGAGCTCAGTTGTTTGGCACGCCACCACTGTCCATCCAGCACTATGGACGGCACTGCCTACATCTGGCTCTAATTAGTCCATGGTTGTGTTCAGCCGAATGACCTCTGCCGGGAACACTCAGAATGAGGTTCTGAGTTATTGCAACATAGGAGCGTTTCACTGCTTTCAAGGCTTCTCAGGAAGAATTACGGAATCTTGCTGCCGGCAGGCCTCCGGCAGTTCCGGGTGAACATCTCCTTGTAAATCCCCCGTGGTTTCTTGTACACCCGTGAAATTTGGCCAGGTTATGCAGTTTGCATTGCTGCACAATTCCGCCTGCCTAGCTCGGCCGCGGTTGCAAACATTCAGGCATGGAATCCAGATAGGCTAGTCCCCGTAGGACACTGCCAGCGGACTGGGTATATCTGGTTCCGGTTCTTCTCACCTGAGTGCTACTGATTCCAGCTTTGACCGCTACACTCTACTCAACCGGAGCAGTAAGTTGAACCTCAACTTAGGGCACTTTGTGAAACTGTTGAGAACTAGAGCTCAGTTGTTTGGCACGCCACCACTGTCCATCCAGCACTATGGATGGCACTTCCTACATCTGGATCTAATTAGTCCAGGGTTGTGTTCAGCCGAATGACCTCTGCCGGGAACACTCAGAATGAGGTTCTGAGTTATTGCAACATAGGAGCGTTTCACTGCTTTCAAGGCTTCTCAGGAAGAATTCCGGAATCTTGCTGCCGGCAGGCCTCCGGCAGTTCCGGGTGAACATCTCCTTGTAAATCCCCCGTGGTTTCTTGTACATCCGTGAAATTTGGCCAGATTATGCAGTTTGCATTGCTGCACAATTCCGCCTGCCTAGCTCGGCCTCGGTTGCAAACATTCAGGCGTGGCATCCAGATAGACTGGTGCCCGTAGGACACTGCCAGCGGACTGGGTATATCTGCTTCCCGTTCTTCTCACCTGAGTGCTACTGATTCCAGCTTTTACGGCAACACTCTACTCAACCGGAGCAGTAAGTTGAAACTCAACTTATGGCACTTTGTGAAACTGTTGAGAACTACAGCTCAGTTGTTTGGCATGCCACCACTGGCCATCCAGCACTATGGACGGCACTGCCTACATCGGGCTCTAATTAGTCCACGGTTGTGTTCATCCGAATGACCTCTGCCGGGAACACTCAGAATGAGGTTCTGAGTTATTGCAATATAGGAACGTTTCACTGCTTTCAAGGCTTCTCAGGAAGAATTCCGGAATCTTGCGGCCGGCAGGCCTCCGGCAGTTCCTGGTGAACATCTCCTTGTAAATCCCCCGTGGTTTCTTGTACATCCGTGAAATTTGGCCAGATTATGCAGTTTGCATTGCTGCACAATTCCGCCTGCCTAGCTCGGCCTCGGTTGCAAACATTCAGGCGTGGCATCCAGATAGACTGGTGCCCGTAGGACACTGCCAGCGGACTGGGTATATCTGCTTCCCGTTCTTCTCACCTGAGTGCTACTGATTCCAGCTTTTACGGCAACACTCTACTCAACCGGAGCAGTAAGTTGAAACTCAACTTATGGCACTTTGTGAAACTGTTGAGAACTACAGCTCAGTTGTTTGGCATGCCACCACTGGCCATCCAGCACTATGGACGGCACTGCCTACATCGGGCTCTAATTAGTCCACGGTTGTGTTCATCCGAATGACCTCTGCCGGGAACACTCAGAATGAGGTTCTGAGTTATTGCAATATAGGAACGTTTCACTGCTTTCAAGGCTTCTCAGGAAGAATTCCGGAATCTTGCGGCCGGCAGGCCTCCGGCAGTTCCTGGTGAACATCTCCTTGTAAATCCCCCGTGGTTTCTTGTACAACCGTGAAATTTGGCCAGGTTATGCAGTTTGCATTGCTGCACGATTGCGCCTGCCTAGCTCGGCCGCGGTTGCAAACATTCAGGCGTGGCCGCCCGATAGGCTGGTCCCAGTAGGACACTGCCAGCAGACTGGGTATATCTGCTTCCCGATCTTCTCACCTGAGTGCTACTGATTCCAGCTTTGTCGGCTACACTCTACTCAACCGGAGCAGTAAGTTGAACCTCAACTTATGGCACTTTGTGAAAGTGTTGAGAACTAGAGCTCAGTTGTTTGGCACGCCACCACTGTCCATCCAGCACTATGGACGGCACTGCCTACATCTGGCTCTAATTAGTCCATGGTTGTGTTCAGCCGAATGACCTCTGCCGGGAACACTCAGAATGAGGTTCTGAGTTATTGCAACATAGGAGCGTTTCACTGCTTTCAAGGCTTCTCAGGAAGAATTACGGAATCTTGCTGCCGGCAGGCCTCCGGCCGTTCCGGGTGAACATCTCCTTGTAAATCCCCGGTGGTTTCTTGTACACCCGTGAAATTGGCCAGGTTATGCAGTTTGCATTGTTGCACAATTGCGCCTGTCTCGCTCGGCCGCGGTTGCAAACATTCAGGCGTGGGAGCCAGATAGGCTGTACCCCGTACGACACTTCCTGAGGACTGGCTATTAGTCCACGATTTTGTTCAGCCGAATGACTGGGAATACTCAGAATGCGGTACTGAGTTATTGCAACATAGAAGCGTTTAACTGCTTTCAAGGCTTCTCAGGTAGAATATTGAGAACTACAGTTCTGGCAGAGTCCTACGGGGACCAGCCTATCTGGCTGCCACGCCTGAATGTTTGCAACCGCGGCCGAGCTAAGCAGGCCCAATTGTGCAGCAATGAAAACTCCATAACCTGGAAAAATATCATGGGTGTAAAAGAAACCACGGGGGATTTACAAGGAGATGTTCACCCGGAACTGCCGGAGGCCTGCCGGCAGCAAGATTTGGAATTCTTCCTGAGAAGCCTTGAAAGCAGTGAAACGCTCCTATGTTGCAATAACTCAGAACCTCATTCTGAGTGTTCCCGGCAGAGTCATTCGGCTGAACACAACCGTGGACTAATTAGAGCCAGATGTAGGCAGTGACGTCCATAGTGCTGGATGGACAGTGGTGGCGTGCCAAACAACTGAGTTTTAGTGCTCAACACTTTCACAAAGTGCCATAAGTTGAGGTTCAACTTAATGCTCCGGTTGCGTAGAGTGTAGCCGTCAAAGCTGGAATCAGTAGCACTCAGGTGAGAAGAACGGGAAGCAGATACACCCAGTCCGCTGGCAGTGTCCTACGGGGACCAGCCTATCTGGCTGCCACGCCTGAATGTTTGCAACCCCGGCCTAGCTAGGCAGGCGCAATTGTGCATCAATGCAAACTGCATAAGCTGGCCAAATTTCACGGGTGTACAAGAAACCACGGGGGATTTACAAGGAGATGTTCACCCGGAACAGCCGGAGGCCTGCTGGCAGCAAGATGCCGAAATTCTTCCTGAGAAGCCTTGAAAGCAATGAAACGCTCCTGTGTTGCAATAACTCAGAACCTGATTCTGAGTGTTCCCGGCAGAGGTCATTCGGCTGAACACAACCGTGGACTAATTAGAGCCATATGTAGGGAGTGCCGTCCATAGTGCTGGATGCAGAGTGGTAGCTTGCCATACAAGAGAGCTCTACTTCTGAACAGTTTCACAAAATGCCATAAGTTGAGGTTCAACTTACTGCTCCGGTTGAGTAGAGTGTAGTTGTGAAAGCTGGAATCAGTAGCACTCACGTGAGAAGAACGGGAAGCAGATATACCCAGTCCGCTGGCAGAGTCCTACGGGGACCAGCCTATATGGCTGCCACGCCTGAATGTTTGCAACCGCGGCCGAGCTAGGCATCCACCATTGTGCAACAATGCAAACTGCATAACCTGTCCAAATTTCACGGGTGTACAAGAAACCACGGGGGATTTACAAGGAGATGTTCACTTGGAAGAGCCGGATTCCTGCCGGCAGCAAGATTCCGGAATTCTTCCTGAGAAGCCTTGAAAGCAGTGAAACGCTCCTATGTTGCAATAACTCAGAACCTCATTCTGAGTGTTCCCGACAGAGGTCATTCGTCTGAACACAACCGTGGACTAATTAGAGCCAGATGTAGGTAGTGCCGTCCATAGTGCTGGATGGACAGTGGTGGCGTGCCAAACATCTGAGCTCTAGTTCTCAACAGTTTCACAAAGTGCCATAAGTTGAGGTTCAATTTAATGCTCCTGTTGAGTGGAGTGTAGCCATCACAGCTGGAAACAGTAGCCCTCAGGTGAGAAGAACGGGAATCAGATATACCCAGTCCGCTGGCAGAGTCCTACGGGGACCAGCCTATCTGGCTGCCACGCCTGAATGCAACCGCGGCCAAGCTAGGGAGGCGAAATTGTTCAGCAATGCAAACTGCATAACCTGGCCAAATTTCACGGGTGTACAAGAAACCACGGGGGATTTGCAAGGAGATGTTCACCCGGAAATGACGGAGGCCTGCCGGCAGCAAGATTCCGGAATTCTTCCTGAGAAGCCTTGAAAGCAGTGAAACGGTCCTATGTTGCAAT
Organism: Dipodomys merriami; assembly: GCF_024711535.1. Lineage (NCBI taxonomy): Eukaryota > Metazoa > Chordata > Mammalia > Rodentia > Heteromyidae > Dipodomys > Dipodomys merriami. The sequence continues at coordinate 374,220 of NW_027206028.1, forward strand.
AACTCAGAACCTCATTCTAAGTGTTCCCGGCAGAGGTCATTCGGCTGAACACAACCGTGGACTAATTAGAGCCAGATGTAGGTAGTGCCGTCCATAGTCCTGGATGGAGAGTGGTGGCGTACCAAACAACTGAGTTCTAGTTCTCTACAGTTTCACAAAGTGCCATGAGTTGAGGTTCAACTTACTGCTCCGGTTGAGTAGAGTGTAGCCGTCAAAGCTGGAATCAGTAGCACTCACGTGAGAAGAACGGGAAGCAGATATACCCAGTCCGATGGCAGCGTCCTACGGGGACCAGTCCATCTGGCTGCCACGCTTGAATGTTTGCAACCCCGGCCTAGCTAGGCAGGCGCAATTGTGTAGCAATGCAAACTGCATAAGCTGGCCAAATTTCACGGGTGTACAAGAAACCACGGGGGATTTACAAGGACATGTTCACCCGGAATAGCCGGATGCATGCCGGCAGCAAGATTCCGGAATTCTTCCTGAGAAGCCTTAAAGCAGTGTAACGCTCCTTTGTTGCAATAACTAAGAACCTCATTCTGAGTATTCCCGGCAGAGGTCATTCGGATGAACACAATCGTGGAGTAATTAGAGCCAGATGAAGGCAGTACCGTCAACAGTGCTGGATGGAGAGGGGTGTCGTGCCAACCAACTGAACTCTAGTTCTCAACAGTTTCACAAAGTGCCATAAGTTGAGTTTCAACTTACTGCTCCGGTTGAGTAGAGTGTAGCCGTCAAAGCTGGAATCAGTAGCACTCAGGTGAGAAGAACGGGAAGCAGATATACCCAGTCCGCTGGCAGTGTCCTACGGGGACCAGCCTATATGGCTGCCACGCCTGAATGTTTGCATCCGCGGCCGAGCTATGTAGGCGAAATTGTGCAGCAATTCAAACTGCATAACTTGTCCAAATTTCACGGGTGTACAAGAAACCACGGGGGATTTACAAGGAGATGTTCACTCGGAGAGCCAGAGGCCTGCCGGCAGCAAGATTCCGGAATTCTTCCTGAGAAGCCTTGAAAGCAGTGAAACGCTCTTATGTTGCAATAACTCAGAACCTCATTCTGAGTGTTCCCGGCAGAGGTCATTCGGCTGAACACAACCGTGAACTAATTAGAGCCAGATGTAGGCAGTGCCGTCCATAGTGCTGGATGGAGAGTGGTGGCGTGCCAAACAACTGAGTTCTAGTGCTCAACACTTTCACAATGTGCCATAAGTTGAGGTTCAACTTAATGCTCCGTTTGAGTAGAGTGTAGCCATCAAAGCTGGAATCAGTAGGACTCAGGTGAGAAGAACGGGAAGCAGATATACCCAGTCCGCTGGCAGAGTACTACGGGGACCAGACTATCTGGATGCCACGCCTGAAAGTTTGCAAACGCGGCCGAGCTAGGCAGGCGCAATTGTGCAGCAATGAAAACTGCATAACCTGTCCAAATTTCACGGGTGTACAAGAAACCAATGGGGATTTACAGGGAGATATTCACCCGGAACAGCCGGAGGCCTACCGGGAACAAGATTCCGAAATTCTTCCTGAGAAGCCTTGAAGGCAGTGAAATGCTCCTATGTTGCAATAAATCAATACCTCATTCTCAGTGTACCCGGCATAGGTCATTCGGCTGAACACAATCGTGGACTAATTAGAGCCAGATGTAGGCAGTGCCGTCCATAGTGCTGGATGGACAGTGGTGGCGTGCCAAACAACTGAGCTCTAGTTCTCAAGAGTTTCACAAAGTGCCATAAGTTGAGGTTCAACTTAATGCTCCGGTTGAGTAGAGTGTAGCCGTCAAAGCTGGAATCAGTAGCACTCAGGTGAGAAGAACGGGAAGCAGATATACCGAGTCCGCTGGCAGTGTCCTACGGGGACCAGCCTAACTGGCTGCCATGCCTGAATGTTTGCAACCGCGGCCTATCTAGGCAGGAGCAATTGTGCAGCAATGCAAACTGCATAACCTGGCCAAATTTCACGGGTGTAAAAGAAACCACGTGGGATTTACAAGGAGATGTTCACCCGGAACAACCGGAGGCCTGCCGGCAGAAAGATTCCGGAATTCTTCCTGAGAAGCCTTGAAAGCAATGAAACGCTCCTATGTTGCAATAACTCAGAACCGCATTCTGAGTGTTCCCGACAAAGGTCATTCGGCTGAACACAACCGTGGACTAATTAGAGCCATATGTAGGGAGTGCCGTCCATAGTGCTGGATGGAGAGTGGTGGCGTGCCAAACAACTGAGCTCTGGTTCTCAACAGTTTCACAAAGTGCCATAAGTTGAGGTTCAAATTAATGCTCCGGTTGAGTAGAGTGTAGCCGTCAAAGCTTGAATCAGTAGCACTCAGGTGAGGAGAACGGGAAGCAGATATACCCAGTCCGCTGGCAGTGTCCTACGGGGACCAGCCTATCTGGCTGCCACGCCTGAATGTTTGCAACCGCGGCCGAGCTAGGCAGGCGCAATTGTGCAGCAATGCAAACTGCATAACCTGGCCAAATTTCACGGGTGTACAAGAAACCACGGGGGATTTACAGGGAGATGTTCACCCGGAACAGCCGGAGGCCTGCCGACATGAAGATTCCAGAATTCCTCCTGAGAAGCCTTGAAAGCAGTGAAACGATCCTATGTTGCAATTACTCAGAACCTCAATCTGAGGGATCCCAGCAGAGGTCATTCGGCTGAACACAATCGTGGACTTATTAGAGCCAGATGTAGGCCGTTCCGTCCATAGTGCTGGATGGAGAGTGGTGGCGTGCCAAACAACTGAGCTCTAGTTCTCAACAGTTTCACAAAGTGTCGTAAGTTGAGGTTCAACTTACTGCTCCGATTGAGTACAGTGTAGCCGTCAAATCTGGAATCAGTAGCACTCAGGTGAGAAGAACGGGAAGCAGATATACTCAGTCTGCTGGCAGTGTCCTATGGGGACCAGCCTATCTGGCTGCCACGCCTGAATGTTTGTAACCGCGGCCGAGCTAGGCAGGCACAATTGTGCAGCAATGCAAACTGCATAACCTGGCCAAATTTCACGGGTGTACAAGAAACCACGGGGGATTTACAAGGAGATGTTCACCCGGAACAGCCGGAGGCCTGCCGGCAGCAAGATTCCGGAATTCTTCCTGAGAAGCCTTGAAAGCAGTGAAAAGCTCCTATGTTGCAATAACTCAGAACCTCATTCTGATTGTTCCCGGCAGAGGTCATTCGGCTGAACACAATCGTGGACTAATTAGAGCCAGATGTAGGCAGTGCCGTCCATAATGCTGGATGGACAGTGGTGGCGTGCCAAACAACTGAACTGTAATTCTCAACAGTTTCACAAAGTGCCATAAGTTGAGGTGCAACTTAATGCTCCGGTTGAGTAGAGTGTAGCCGTCAAAGCTGGAATCAGTAGCACTCAGGTGAGAAGAACGGGAAGCAGATATACCCAGTGTGCTGGCAGTGTCCTACGGGGGCCATTCTATCTGGCTGCCACGCCTGAATGTTGGCAACCGAGGCTGAGCTAGTCAGGCGCAATTGTGCAGCAATGCAAACTGCATAACCTGGCCAAATTTCACGGGTGTACAAGAAACCACGTGGGATTTACAAGGAGATGTTCACCCGGAACAGCCAGAGGCCTGCCGGCAGCAAGATTCCGGAATTCTTCCTGAGAAGCCTTGAAAGCACTGAAACGCTCCTATGTTGCAATAACTCAGAACCTCATTCTGAGTATTCCCGGCAGAGGTCATTCGGCTGAACACAATCGTGGACTAATTAGAGCCAGATGTAGGCAGTGCCGTCCATAGTGCTGGATGGACAGTGGTGGCGTGTCAAACAACTGAGCTCTAGTTCTCGACAGTTTCACAAAGTGCCATAAGTTGAGGTTCAACTTACTGCTCCGGTTGAGTAGAGTGTAGCCGTAATAGCTGGAATCAGTAGCACTCAGGTGAGAAGAACGGGAAGCAGATATACCCAGTCCGCTGGCAGCGTCCTATGGGGACCAGCCTATCTGGCTGCCACGCCTGAATGTTTGCAACCGCGGCCGAGCTAGGCTGGCGCAACTGTGCAGCAATGCAAACTGCATAACCTGACCAAATTTCAGGGGTGTACAAGAAACCACGGGTGATTTACAAGGAGATGTTCATCCGGTACAGCCGGAGGCCTGCCGGCAGCAAGATTCCGGAATTCTTCCTCAGAAACCGTGATACCAGTGAAACGCTCCTATGTTGCAATAACTCAGAACCTCATTCTGAGTGTTCCCGGCAGAGGTCATTCGGCTGAACACAACCGTGGACTAACTAGAGCCAGATGTAGGCAGTGAGTCCATAGTGCTGGTTGGAGAGTGGTAGCGAGCCAAACAACTGACCTCTAGTTCTGAACAGTTTCACAAAGTGCCATAAGTTGAGGTTCAACTTAATGCTCCGGTTGAGTAGAGTGTAGCTGTCAAAGCTGGAATCAGTAGCACTCAGGTGAGAAGAACGGGAAGCAGATATACCCAGTATGCTGGCAGTGTCCTACGGGGGCCATTCTATCTCGCTGCCACGCCTGAATGTTTGCAACCGAGGCTGAGCTAGTCAGGCGCAATTGTGCAGCAATGCAAACTGCATAACCTGGCCAAATTTCACGGGTGTATAAGAAACCACGTGGGATTTACAAGGAGATGTTCACCCGGAACAGCCAGAGGCCTGCCGGCAGCAAGATTCCGGAATTCTTCCTGAGAAGCCTTGAAAGCAGTGAAACGATCCTATGTTGCAATAACTCAGAACCTCATTCTGAGTATTCCCGGCAGAGGTCATTCGGCTGAACACAATCGTGGACTAATTAGAGCCAGATGTAGGCAGTGCCGTCCATAGTGCTGGATGGACAGTGGTGGCGTGTCAAACAACTGAGCTCTTGTTCTCGACAGTTTCACAAAGTGCCATAAGTTGAGGTTCAACTTACTGCTCCGGTTGAGTAGAGTGTAGCCGTCAAAGCTGGAATCAGTAGCACTCAGGTGAGAAGAACGGGAAGCAGATATACCCAGTCCGCTGTCAGCGTCCTACGGGGACCAGCCTATCTGGCTGCCACGCCTGAATGTTTGCAACCGCGGCCGAGCTAGGCTGGCGCAATTGTGCAGCAATGCAAACTGCATAACCTGGCCAAATTTCAGGGGTGTACAAGAAACCACGGGGGATTTACAAGGAGATGTTCACCCGGAACAACCGGAGGCCTGCCGGCAGCAAGATTCCGGAACTCTTCCTCAGAAGCCGTGAAAGCAGTGAAACGGTCCTATGTTGCAATAAATCAGAACCTCATTCTGAGTTTTGCCGGCAGAGGTCTTTCGGCTGAACACAATCGTGGACTAATTAGAGCCAGAATTAAGCAGTGCCGTCCATAGTGCTGGATGGACAGTGGTGGCGTGCCAAACAACTGAGCTCTAGTTCTCAACATTTTCACAAAGTGCCATAAGTAGAGGTTCAACTTACTGCTCCGGTTGAGTAGAGTGTAGCTGTCAAAGCTGGAATCAGTAGCACTCAGGTGAGAAGAACGGGAAGCAGATATACCCAGTCCGCTGGCAGAGGACTACGGGGACCAGCCTATATGGCTGCCACGCCTGAATGTTTGCAACCGCGGCCGACCTAGGCAGGCGCAATTGTGCAGCAATGCAAACTGCATAACCTGTCCAAATTTCACGGGTGTACAAGAAACCACGGGGGATTTACCAGGAGATGTTCACCCGGAACAGCTGGAGGCCTGCCGGCAGCAAGATTCCGGAATTCTTCCTGAGAAGCCTTGAAAGCAGTGAAATGCTCCTATGTTGCAATAACTCAAAACCTTATTCTGAGTGTTCCTGGCAGAGGTCATTCGGCTGAACACAACCGTGGACTAATTAGAGCCAAATGTAGGCAGTGCCGTCCATAGTGCTGGATGGACAGTGGTGGCGTTCCAACAACTGAGCTCTAGTTCTCAACAGTTTCACAAAGTGCCATAAGTTGAGGTTCAACTTACTGCTCCGGTTGAGTAGAGTGTAGCCCTCAAAGCTGGAATCAGTAGCACTCAGGTGAGAAGAACGGGAAGCAGATATACCCAGTACGCTGGCAGAGTCCTACGGGGGCCAGCCTATCTGGCTGCCACGCCTGAATGTTTGCAACCGCGGCCGAGCTCGGCAAGAGCAATTGTGCAGCAGTGCAAACTGCATAACCTGGCCAAATTTCACGGGTGTACAAGAAACAAATGGGGATTTACAAGGAGATGTTCACCCGGAACAGCCGGAGGCCTGCCGGCAGCAAGATTCCGGAATTCTTCCTGAGAAGCCTTGAAAGCAGTGAAACGCTCCTATGTTGCAATAACTCAGAACCTCATTCTGAGTGTTGCCGACAGAGGTCATTCGGCTGAACACAACCGTGGACTAATTAGAGCCAGATGTAGGCAGTGCCGAACATAGTGCTGGATGGACAGTGGTGGCGTGCCAAACAACTGAGCTCTAGTTCTCAACAGTTTCTTAAAGTGCCATAAGTTGAGGTTCAACTTCTTGCTCCGGTTGAGTAGAGTGTAGCCCTAATAGCTGGAATCAGTAGCACTCAGGTGAGAAGAACGGGAAGCAGATATACCCAGTCCACTGGCAGTATCCTACGGGGACCAGCCTCTCTGGCTGCCACGCCTGAATGTTTGCAACCGCGGCCTAGCTAGGCAGGCGCAATTGTGCAGCAATGCAAACTGCATAACCTGGCCAAATTTCACGGGTGTACAAGAAAGCACTGGGGATTTACAAGGAGATGTTCACCCGGAACAGCCGGAGGCCTGCCGGCAGCAAGATTCCGGAATTCTTCCTGAGAAGCCTTGAAAGCAGTGAAACGATCCTATGTTGCAATAACTCAGAACCTCATTCTGAGTGTTCCCGGCAGAGGTCATTCGGCTGAACACAACCGTGGACTAATTAGAGCTAGATGTAGGCAGTGCCGTCCATAGTGCTGGATGGAGAGTGTTGGCGTGCCAAACAACTGAGTTCTAGTTCTCAAGAGTTTCACAAAGTGCCATAAGTTGAGGTTCAACTTACTGCTCCCGTTGAGTAGAGTGTAGAAGTGAAAGCTGGAACCAGTATCACTCAGGTGAGAAGAACGGGAAGCCGATATACCCAGTCCGCGGGGAGAGTCCTACGGGGACCAGCCTATCTGGCTGCCACGTCTGAATGTTTGCAACCGCGGCCTAGCTAGGCAGGCGCAATTGTGCAGCAATGCAAACTGCATAACCTGGCCAAATTTCACGGGTGTACAAGAAACAACGGGGGATTTACAAGGAGATGTTCACCCGGAACAGCCGGAGGCCTGCCGGCAGCAAGATTCCGGAATTCTTCCTGAGAAGCCTTGAAAGCAGTGAAACGCTCCTATATTGCAATAACTCAGAACCTCATTCTGAGTGTTCCCGGCAGAGGTCATTCGGCTGAACACAACCGTGGACTAATTATAGCCAGATGTAGGCAGTTCCGTCCATAGTGCTGAATGGACAGTGGTGGCGTGCCAAACAACTGAGCTCTAGTTCTCAACAGTTTCACAAAGTGCCATAAGTTGAGGTTCAACTTACTGCTCCGGTTGAGTAGAGTGTAGCCGTCAAAGCTGGAATCAGTAGCACTCAGGTGAGAAGATCGGGAAGCAGATATACCCAGTCCGCTGGCAGAGTCCTACGGGGACCAGCCTATCTGGCTGCCACGCCTGAATGTTTGCAACCGCGGCAGAGCTAGTCAGGCACAATTGTGCAGCCATGCAAACTGCATAACCAGGCCAAATTTCACGGGTGTACAAGAAACCACAGGGGATTTACAAGGAGATGTTCACCCGGAACAGCCGGAGGCCTGCCGGCAACAAGATTCCGGAATTCTTCATGAGAAGCCTTGAAAGCAGTGAAACGCTCCTATGTTGCAATAACTCAGAACCTCATTCTGAGTGTTCCCGGCAGAGGTCATTCGGCTGAACACAACCGTGAACTAATGAGAGCCAGATGTAGGCAGTGCCGTTAATAGTGCTGGATGCACAGTGGTGGCGTGCCAAACAAATGAGCTCTAATTCTCAACACTTTCACAAAGTGGCGTAATTTGAGGTTCAACATAATGCTCCGGTTTAGTATAGTGTAGCCGTCAAAGCTGGAATCAGTAGCACTCAGGTGAGAAGAACGGGAAGCAGATATACCCAGTCCGCTGGCAGTGTCCTACGGGGACCAGCCTATCTGGCTGCCACGCCTGAATGTTTGCAACCGCGGCCTAGCTAGGCAGGCGCATTTGTGCAGCAATGCAAACTGCATAACCTGGCCAAATTTCACGGGTGTACAAGAAACCACGGGGGATTTACAAGGAGATGTTCACCCGGAACAGCCGGAGGCCTGCTGGCAGCAAGATTCCGGAATTCTTCTTGAGAAGCCTGAAAAGCAATGAAACGCTCCTATGTTGCAGTAATTCAGAACCTCATTCTGAGTGTTCCCGGCAGAGGTCATTCGGCTGAACACAACCGTTGACTAATTAGAGCCATATGTAGGGAGTGCCGTCCATAGTGCTGGATGCAGAGTGTTGGCTTGCCAAACAACTGAGCACTAGTTCTGAACAGTTTCACAAAATGCCATAAGTTGATGTTCAACTTAATGCTCCGGTTGAGTAGAGTGTAGCCGTCAAAGCTTGAATCAGTAGCACTCAGGTGAGAAGAACGGGAAGCAGATATACCCAGTCCGCTGGCAGTGTCCTAAGGGGACCAGCCTATCTGGCTGCCACGCCTGAATGTTTGCAACCGCGGAGGAGCTAGGCAGGGGCAATTGTGGAGCAATGCCAACTGCATAACCTGGCCAAATTTCACGGGTGTACAAGAAACCACGGGGGATTTACAAGGAGATGTTCACCCGCAACATCCGGAGGCCTGACGGCTGGAAGAATCCGGAATTCTTCCTGAGAAGCCTTGAAAGCAGTGAAACGCTCCTATGTTGCAATAACTCAGAACATCAATCTGAGTGTTCCCAGCAGAGGTCATTCGGCTGAACACAACCGTGGACTAATTAGAGCCAGATGTAGGCAGTGTCGTCCATAGTACAGGATGGACTGTTGTGGCGTGCCAAACATCTGAGCTCTAGTTCTCAACACTTTCACAAAGTGCCATAAGTTGAGGTTCAACTTACTGCTCCGGTTGAGTAGAGTGTAGCCGTCAAAGCTGGAATCAGTAGCACTCAGGTGAGAAGAACGGGAAGCAGATATACCCAATCCGCTGGCAGTGTCCTACGGGGACCAGTCCATCTGACTGCCGCGCATGAATGTTTGCAACCGCGGCTGAGCTAGGCAGGCGCAATTGTGCAGCCATGCATACTGCATAACCTGGCCAAATTTCACGGGTGTACAAGAAACCACGGGAGATTTACAAGGAGATGTTCATCCGGAACAGCTGGAGACCTGCCGGCAGCAAGATTCTGGAATTCTTCCTGAGAAGCCTTGAAAGCAGTGAAACGCTCCAATGTTGCAATAACTCAGAACCTCACTCTGAGTGTTGCCGCCAGAGGGCATTCGCCTGAACACAATCGAGGACTAATTAGAACCAGATGTAGGCAGTGCCGTCCATTGTGCTGGATGGACAGTGGTCGCGTGCCAAACAACTGAGCTCTAGTTCTCAACATTTTCACAAAGTGCATTAAGTTGAGGTTCAACTTACTGCTCCGGTTGAGTAGAGTGTAGCTGTGAAAGCTGGAATCAGTAGCACTCAGGTGAGAAGCACGGGAAGCAGATATACCCAGTCCGCTGGCAGAGTCCTACCGGGACCAGCCTATATGGCTGCCACGCCTGAATGTTTGCAACCCCGGCCGAGCTAGGCATCCACCATTGTGCAGCAATGCAAACTGCATAACCTGGCCTAATTTCATGGGTGTACAAGAAACCAATGGGGATTTACAAGGAGATGTTCACCCGGAAGAGCCGGAGGCCTGCCGGCAGCAAGATTCCGGAATTCTTCCTGAGAAGCCTTGAAAGCAGTGAAACGCTCCTATGTTGCAATAACTCAGAACCTCATTCTGAGTGTTCCCGGCAGAGGTCATTCGGCTGAACACAACCATGGACTAATTAGAGCCAGATGTAGGCAGTGCCGTCCATAGTGCTGGATGGACAGTGGTGGCGTGCCAAACAACTGAGCTCTAGTTCTCAACACTTTCACAAAGTGCCATAAGTTTAGGTTCAACTTACTGCTCCGGTTGAGTAGAGTGTAGCCGTCAAAGCTGGAATCAGTAGCACTCAGGTGAGAAGAACGGGAAGCAGATATACCCAGTCCGCTGGCAGTGTCTATTGGGACCAGCCTATCTGGCTGCCACGCCTGAATGGTTGCAACCGCGGCCGAGCTAGGCAGGCGGAATTGTGCAGCAATGGAAACTGTATAAACTGTCCAAATTTCACGGGTGTACAAGAAACCACAGGGGATTTAGAAGGAGATGTTCACCCGAAACTGCCAGAAGCCTGCCCGCAGCAAGATTCTGGAATTCTTCCTGAGAAGCCTTGAAAGCAATGAAACGCTCCTATGTTGCAATAACTCAGAACCTCATTCTGAGTGTTCCCGGCAGAGGTCATTCGGCTGAACACAACCGTGGACTAATTAGAGCCAGATGTAGGCAGTGCCGTCCATATTGCTGGATGGATAGTGGTGGAGTGCCAAACAACTGAGCTCTAGTTCTCATCACTTTCACAAAGTGCCATAAGTTGAGGTTCAACTTACTGCTCCGGTTGAGTAGAGTGTAGCCGTCAAAGGTGGAATCAGTAGCACTCAGGTGAGAAGAACGGGAAGCAGATATACCCCGTCCGCTGGCAGTGTCCTACGGGGACCAGCCTATCTGGCTGCCACGCCTGAATGTTTGCAACCGCGGCCGAGCTAGGCAGGCACAATTGTGCAGCAATGCAAACTGCATAACCTGGCCAAATTTCACGGATGTACAAGAAACCACGGGGGATTTACAAGGAGATGTTCACCCGGAACTGCCGGAGGCCTGCCGGCAGCAAGATTCCGGAATTCTTCCTGAGAATCCTCGAAAGCAGTAAAACGCTCCTATGTTGCAATAACTTAGAACCTCATTCTGAGTGTTCCCGGCAGAGGTCATTCGGCTGAACACAACCTTCGACTAATTAGAGCCAGATATAGGCAGTGCCGTCCATAGTGCTGGATGGACAGTGGTGGCGTGCCAAACAACTGAGCTCTAGTTCTCAACACTTTCACAAAGTGCCATAAGTTGAGGTTCAACTTACTGCTCCGGTTGAGTATAGTGTAGCCGTAAAAGCTGGAATCAGTAGCACTCTGGTGAGAAGAACGGGAAGCAGATATACCCAGTCCGCTGGCAGTGTCCTACGGGGACCAGCCTATCTGGCTGCCACGCTTGAATGTTTGCAACCGCGGCCGAGCTAGGCAGGCCCAATTGTGCAGCAATGAAAACTGCACAACCTGGGCAAATATCATGGGTGTACAAGAAACCACGGGGGATTTACAAGGAGATGTTCACCCGGAACAGCCGGAGGCCGGCCGGCAGCAAGATTCCGGAACTCTTCCTTAGAAGCCTTGAAAGCAGTGAAACGCTCCTATGTTGAAATAACTCAAAACCTCATTCTGAGTGTTCCCGACAGAGGTCATTCGGCTGAACACAACCGTGGAGTAATTAGTGCCAGATGTAGGCAGTGCCGTCCATAGTGCTGGATGGACAGTGGTGGCGTGCCAAACAAGTGAGCTCTAGTTCTCAACACTTTCACAACGTGCCATAAGTTCAGGTTCAACTTACTGCTCCGTTTGAGTAGAGTGTAGCGGTCAAAGCTGGAATCAGTAGCACTCAGATGAGAAGAACGGGAAGCAGATATACCCTGTCCGCTGGCACTGTCCTTCGGGGACCAGTCTATCTGGATGCCACGCCTGAATGTTTGCAACCGCGGTCGAGCTAGGCAGGCGCAATTGTGCAGCAATGCAAACTGCATAACCTGGCCAAATTTCACGGGTGTACAAGAAACCACGGGGGATTTACAAGGAGATGTTCACCCGGAAATGACGGAGGCCAGCCGGCAGCAAGATTCCGGAATTCTTCCTGAGAAGCCTTGAAAGCATTGAAACGGTCCTATGTTGCAATAACTCAGAACCTCATTCTGAGTGTTCCCGGCAGAGGTCATTCGGCTGAACACAACCGTGGACTAATTAGAGCCAGATGTAGGCAGTGCCGTCCATAGTCCTGGATGGAGAGTGGTGGCGTACCAAACAACTGAGTTCTAGTTCTCAACAGTTTCACAAAGTGCCATAAGTTGAGGTTCAACTTACTGCTCCGGTTGAGTAGAGTGTAGCCGTCAAATCTGGAATCAGTAGCACTCAGGTGAGAAGAACGGGAAGCAGATATACCCAGTCCGATGGCAGTGTCCTACGGGGACCAGCCTATATGGCTGCCACGCCTGAATGTTTGCAACCCCGGCTGAGCTTGGCAGGCGCAATTGTGCAGCAATGCAAACTGCATAAGCTGGCCAAATTTCACGGGTGTACAAGAAACCACGGGGGATTTACAAGGAGATGTTCACCCGGAGTAGCCGGAGGCATGCCGGCAGCAAGATTCCTGAATTCTTCCTGAGAAGCCTTAAAGCAGTGAAACGCTCCTATGTTGCAATAACTCAGAAACTCTTTCTGAGTGTTGCCGGCAGAGGTCATTCGGCTGAACACAACCGTGGACTAATTAGAGCCAGATGTAGGCAGTGCCGTCCATAGTGCTGGATGGACAGTGGTGGCGTGCCAAACAACTGAGCTCTAGATCTCAACATTTTCACAAAGTGCCATAAGTTGAGGTTCAACTTACGGCTCCGGTTGAGTAGAGTGTAGCCGTCAAATCGGGAATCAGTAGCACTCAGGTGAGAAGAACGGGAAGCAGATATACCCAGTCCGCTGGCAGAGTACTGCGGGGACCACACTATCTGGCTGCCACGCCTGTAAGTTTGCAAACGCAGCCGAGCAAGGCAGGCGCAATTGTGCAGCAATGCAAACTGCATAAACTGTCCAAATTTCAAGGGTGTACAAGAAACCAATGGGGATTTACAAGGAGATGTTCACCCGGAACAGCCGGAGGCCTGCCGGGAGCAAGATTCCGGAATTCTTCCTGAGAAGCCTTGAAAGCAGTGAAATGCTCCTATGTTGCAATAACTCAGAACCTCATTCTCAGTGTTCCCGGCAGAGGTCATTCGGCTGAACACAATCGTGGACTAATTGGAGCCAGATGTAGGCAGTGCCGTCCATAGTGCTGGATGGACAGTGGTGGCATGCGAAACAACTGAGCTCTAGTTCTCAACAGTTTCACAAAGTGCCATAAGTTGAGGTTCAACTTAATGCTCCGGTTGAGTTGAGTGTAGCCGTCACTGCTGGAAACAGTAGCACTCAGGTGAGAAGAACGGGAAGCAGATATACCCAGTCCGCTGGCAGAGTCCTACGGGGACCAGCCTATCTGGCTGCCACGCCTGAATGTTTGCAACCGCGGCCGAGCTAGGCTTGCCCAATTGTGCAGCAATGCAAACTGCATAACCTGGCCAAATTTCACGGGTGTACAAGAAACCAATGGGGATTTACAAGGAGATGTTCACCCGGAACAGCCGGAGGCCTGCCGGCAGCAAGATTCCGGAATTCTTCCTGAGAAGCCTTGAAAGCAGTGAAACGCTCCTATGTTGCAATAACTCAGAACCTCATTCTGAGTGTTCCCGGCAGAGGTCATTCGGCTGAACACAACCGTGGACTAATTAGAGCCAGATGTCGGGAGTGCCGTCCATAGTGCTGCATGGAGAGTGGTGGCGTGCCAAACAACTGAGCTCTAGTTCTCAACAGTTTCACAAAGTGCCATAAGTTGAGGTTCAACTTACTGCTCCGGTTGAGTCGATTGTAGCCGTCAAAGCTGGAATCAGTAGCACTCAGGTGAGAAGAACGGGAAGCAGATACACCCAGTCCGCTGGCAGTGTCTACTGGGACCAGCCTATCTGGCTGCCACGCCTGAATGTTTGTAACCGCGGCCGAGCTAGGCAGGTGCAATTGTGCAGCAATGCAAACTGCATAACCTGGCCAAATTTCACGGGTGTACAAGAAACCACGTAGGATTTACAAGGAGATGTTCACCCGGAAATGACGGAGGCCTGCCGGCAGCAAGATTCCGGAATTCTTCCTGAGAAGCCTTGAAAGCAGTGAAACGCTCCTATGTTGCAATAACTCAGAACCTCATTCTGAGTGTTCCCGGCAGAGTTCATTCGGCTGAACACAACCGTGGACTAATTAGAGCCAGATGTAGGCAGTGCCGTCCATAGTCCTGGATGGAGAGTGGTGGCGTACCAAACAACTGAGTTCTAGTTCTCCACAGTTTCACAAAGTGCCATAAGTTGAGGTTCAACTTACTGCTCCGGTTGAGTAGAGTGTAACCGTCAAAGCTGGAATCAGTAGCACTCAGGTGAGAAGAACGGGAAGCAGATATACCCAGTCCGATGGCAGTGTCCTACGGGGACCAGTCCATCTGGCTGCCACGCCTGAATGTTTGCAACCGTGGCCGAGCTAGGCAGGCGCTATTGTGCAGCAATGCAAACTGCATAACCTGGCCAAATTTCACGGGTGTACAAGAAACCACAGGGGATTTACAAGGAGATGTTCACCCGGAACAGCCGGAGGCCTGCCGGCCGCAAGATTCCGGAATTCTTCCTGAGAAGCCTTGAAAGCAGTGAAACGCTCCTATGTTGCAATAACTCGGAACCTCATTCTCAGTGTTCCCGGCAGAGGTCATTCGGCTGAACACAACCGTGGACTAATTAGAGCCAGATGTAGGCAGTGCCGTCCATAGTGCTGGATGGAGAGGGGTGGCGTGCCAAAATACTTAGCTCTAGTTCTCAACACTTTCACAAAGTCCCGTAAGTTGAGTTTCAACTTAATGCTCCGGTTGCGTAGAGTGTAGCCGTCAAAGCTGGAATCAGTAGCACTCAGGTGAGAAGAACGGGAAGCAGATATACCCAGTCCGTGGGCAGTGTCCTACGGGGACCAGCCTATCTGCCTGCCACGCCTGAATGTTTGCAACCCCGGCCTAGCTAGGCAGGCGCAATAGTGCAGCAATGCAAACTGCATAAGCTGGCCAAATTTCACGGGTGTACAAGAAACCACGGGGGATTTACAAGGACATGTTCACCCGGAATAGCCGGAGGCATGCCGGCAGCAAGATTCCGGAATTCTTCCTGAGAAGCCTTGAAAGCAGTGAAACGCTCCTATGTTGCAATAACTCAGAACCTCATTCTGAGTATTCCCGGCAGAGGTCATTCGGATGAACACAATCGTGGACTAATTAGAGCCAGATGAAGGCAGTACCTTGAATAGTGCTGGATGGAGAGGGGTGGCGTGTCAAACCAACTGAGCTCTAGTTCTCAACACTTTCACAAAGTGCCATAAGTTGAGGTTCAACTTACTGCTCCGCTTGAGTCGATTTTAGCCGTCAAAGCTGGAATCAGTAGCACTCAGGTGAGAAGAACGGGAAGCAGATATACCCAGTCCGCTGGCTGAGTCCTACGGGGAACAGCCTATCTGGCTGCCACGCCTGAATGTTTGCAACCGCGGCCGAGCTAGGCTTGCGCAATTGTGCAGCAATGCAAACTGCATAACCTGGCCAAATTTCACGGGTGTACAAGAAACCAATGGGTATTTACAAGGAGATGTTCACCCGGAACAGCCGGAGGCCTGCCGGCAGCAAGATTCCGGAATTCTTCCTGAGAAGCCTTGAAAGCAGTGAAACGCTCCTATGTTGCAATAACTCAGAACCTCATTCTGAGTGTTCCCGGCAGAGGTCATTCGGCTGAACACAACCGTGGACTAATTAGAGCCAGATGTAGGGAGTGCCGTCCATAGTGCTGGATGGACAGTGGTGGCGTGCCAAACAACTGACCTCTAGTTCTCAACAGTTTCACAAAGTGCCATAAGTTGAGGTTCAACTTACTGCTCCGGTTGAGTGGATTGTAGCCGTCAAAGCTGGAATCAGTAGCACTCAGGTGAGAAGAACGGGAAGCAGATACACCCAGTCCGCTGGCAGTGTCTACTGGGACCAGCCTATCTGGCTGCCACGCCTGAATGTTTGTAACCGCGGCCGAACTAGGCAGGTGCAATTGTGCAGCAATGCAAACTGCATAACCTGGCCAAATTTCACGGGTGTACAAGAAACCACGGGGGATTTACAAGGAGATGTTCACCCGGAAATGACGGAGGCCTGCCGGCAGCAAGATTCCGGAATTCTTCCTGAGAAGCCTTGAAAGCAGTGAAACGCTCCTATGTTGCAATAACTCAGAACCTCATTCTGAGTGTTCCCGGCAGAGTTCATTCGGCTGAACACAACCGTGGACTAATTAGAGCCAGATGTAGGCAGTGCCGTCCATAGTCCTGGATGGAGAGTGGTGGCGTACCAAACAACTGAGTTCTAGTTCTCCACAGTTTCACAAAGTGCCATAAGTTGAGGTTCAACTTACTGCTCCGGTTGAGTAGAGTGTACCGTCAAAGGTGGAATCAGTAGCACTCAGGTGAGAAGAACGGGAAGCAGATATACCCAGTCCGCTGGCAGTGTCCTACGGGGACCAGCCTATCTAGCTGCCACGCCTGAATGTTTGCAACCGCGGCCGAGCTAGGCAGGCACAATTGTGCAGCAACGCAAACTGCATAACCTGGCCAAATTTCACGGATGTACAAGAAACCACGGGGGATTTACAAGGAGATGTTCACCCGGAACAGCCGGAGGCATGCCGGCAGCAAGATTCCGGAATTCTTCCTGAGAAGCCTTGAAAGCAGTAAAACGCTCCTATGTTGCAATAACTCAGAACCTCATTCTGAGTGTTGCCGGTAGAGGTCATTCGGCTGAACACAACCGTCGACTAATTAGAGCCAGATATAGGCAGTGCCGTCCATAGTGCTGGATGGACAGTGGTGGCGTGCCAAACAACTGAGCTCTAGTTCTCAACACTTTCACAAAGTGCCATAAGTTGAGGTTCAACTTACTGCTCCGGTTGAGTAGAGTGTACCGTCAAAGCTGGAATCAGTAGCACTCAGGTGAGAAGAACGGGAAGCAGATATACCCAGTCCGCTGGCAGTGTCCTACGGGGACCAGCCTATCTGGCTGCCACGCCTGAATGTTTGCAACCGCGGCCGAGCTAGGCAGGACCAATTGTGCAGCAATGAAAACTGCATAAACTGGGCAAATATCATCGGTGTACAAGAAACCACGGGGGATTTACAAGGAGATGTTCACCCGGAAATGACGGAGGCCTGCCGGCAGCAAGATTCCGGAATTCTTCCTGAGAAGCCTTGAAAGCAGTGAAACGCTCCTATGTTGCAATAACTCAGAACCTCATTCTGAGTGTTCCCGGCAGAGGTCATTCGGCTGAACACAACCGTGGACTAATTAGAGCCAGATGTAGGCAGTGCCGTCCATAGTCCTGGCTGGAGAGTGGTGGCGTACCAAACAACTGAGTTCTAGTTCTCAACAGTTCCACAAAGTGCCATAAGTTGAGGTTCAACTTACTGCTCCGGTTGAGTAGAGTGTAGCCGTCAAAGCTGGAATCAGTAGCACTCAGGTGAGAAGAACGGGAAGCAGATATACCCAGTCCGCTGGCAGAGTCCTACGGGGACCAGCCTATCTGGCTGCCACGCCTGAATGTTTGCAACCGCGGCCAAGCTTGGCAGGCGCAATTGTTCAGCAATGCAAACTGCATAAGCTGGCTAAATTTCACTGGTGTAAAAGATACCACGGGGGATTTACAAGGAGATGTTCACCCGGAACAGCCGGAGGCCTGCCGGCAGCAAGATTCCGGAATTCTTCCTGAGAAGCCTTGAAAGCACTGAAACGCTCCTATGTTGCAATAACTCAGAACCTCATTCTGAGTGTTCCCGCCAGAGGTCATTCGGCTGAAAACAACCGTGGACTAATTAGAGCCAGATGTAGGCAATGTCGTCCATAGTACTGGATGGAGAGTGGTGGCGTGCCAAACATCTGAGCTCTAGTTCTCAACACTTTCACAAAGTCCCGTAAGTTGAGGTTCAACTTAATGCTCCGGTTGCGTAGAGTGTAGCCGTCAAAGCTGGAATCAGTAGCACTCAGGTGAGAAGAACGGGAAGCAGATATACCCAGTCCGATGGCAGTGTCCTACCGGGACCAGTCCATCTGGTTGCCACGCCTGAATGTTTGCAACCGTGGCCGAGCTAGGCAGGCGCTATTGTGCAGCAATGCAAACTGCATAACCTGGCCAAATTTCACCGGTGTACAAGAAACCACAGGGGATTTACAAGGAGATGTTCACCCGGAACAGCCGGAGGCCTGCCGGCAGCAAGATTCCGGAATTCTTCCTGAGAAGCCTTGAAAGCAGTGAAACGCTCCTATGTTGCAATAACTCAGAACCTCATTCTCAGTGTTCCCGGCAGAGGTCATTCGGCTGAACACAACCGTGGACTAATTAGAGCCAGATGTAGGCAGTGCCGTCCATAGTGCTGGATGGAGAGTGGTGGCGTGCCAAAATACGGAGCTCTAGTTCTCAACACTTTCACAAAGTCCCGTAAGTTGAGGTTCAACTTAATGCTCCGGTTGCGTAGAGTGTAGCCGTCAAAGCTGGAATCAGTAGCACTCAGGTGAGAAGAACGGGAAGCAGATATACCCAGTCCGCTGGCAGTGTCCTACGGGGACCAGCCTATCTGGCTGCCACGCCAGAATGTTTGCAACCCCGGCCTAGCTAGGCAGGCGCAATTGTGCAGCAATGCAAACTGCATAAGCTGGCCAAATTTCACGGGTGTACAAGAAACCACGGGGGATTTACAAGGAGATGTTCACCCGGAATAGCCGGAGGCATGACGGCAGCAAGATTCCTGAATTCTTCCTGAGAAGCCTTAAAGCAGTGGAACGCTCCTCTGTTGCAATAACTCAGAACCTCAATCTGAGTGATCCCAGCAGAGGTCATTCAGCTGAACTCAATCGTGGACTTATTAGAGCCAGATGTAGGCCGTTCCGTCCATAGTGCTGGATGGAGAGTGGTGGCGTGCCAAACAACTGAGCTCTAGTTCTCAACAGTTTCACAAAGTGCCACAAGTTGAGGTTCAACTTAATGCTCCGGTTGAGTTTAGTGTAGCCGTCACTGCTGGAAACAGTAGTACTCAGGTGAGAAGAACGGGAAGAAGATATACCCAGTCCGCTGGCAGAGTCCTACGGGGACCAGCCTATCTGGCTGCCACGCCTGAATGTTTGCAACTCGGCCGAGCTAGGCAGGCGCAGTTGTTCAGCAATGCAAACTGCATAACCTGGCCAAATTTCACGGGTGTACAAGAAACCACGGGGGATTTACAAGGAGATGTTCACCCGGAACAGCCGGAGGCCTGCCGGCAGCAAGATTCCGGAATTCTTACTGAGAAGCCTTGAAAGCAGTGAAACGCTCCTATGTTGCAATAACTCAGAACCTCATTCTGAGTGTTCCCGGCAGAGGTCATTCGGCTGAACACAACTGTGGCCTAATTAGAGCCAGATATAGGCAGTGCCGTCCATAGTGCTGGATGGACAGTGGTGGCGTGCCAAACAACTGAGCTCTAGTTCTCATCACTTTCACAAAGTGCCCTAAGTTGAGGTTCAACTTACTGCTCCGGTTGAGTAGAGTGTAGTCGTCAAAGCTGGAATCAGTAGTACTCAGGTGAGAAGAACGGGAAGCAGATATACCCAGTCCGCTGGCAGTGTCCTACGGGGCTCAGCCTATCTGGCTGCCACGCCTGAATGTTTGCAACCGCGGCCGAGCTAGGCAGGCGCAATTGTGCAGCAATGCAAACTGCATAACCTGGCCAAATTTCACGGGTGTACAAGAAACCAATGGAGATTTACAAGGAGATGTTCACCGGGAAGAGCCGGAGGCCTGCCGGCAGCAAGATTCCGCAATTCTTCGTGAGAAGCCTTGAAAGCACTGAAACGCTCCTATGTTGCAATAACTCAGAACCTCATTCTGAGTGTTCCCGGCAGAGGTCATTCGGCTGAACACAACCGTGGACTAATTAGAGCCAGATGTAGGCAGTGCCGTCCATAGTGCTGGATGGACAGTGGTCGCGTGCCAAACAACCGAGCTCTAGTTCTCCACACTTTGACAAAGTGCCATAAGTTGAGGTTCAACTTTCAGCTCCGGTCGAGTAGAGTGTAGCCGTCAAAGCTGGAATCAGTAGCGCTCAGGTGAGAAGAACGTGAAGCAGATATACCCAGTCCGCTGGCAGTGTGCTATGGGGACCAGTCTATCTGGCGGCCACGCCTGAATGTTTGCAACCGCGGCCGAGCTAGGCAAGCGAAATCGTGCAGCAATGCAAACTGCATAACCTGGCCAAATTTCACGGTTGTACAAGAAACCACGGGGGATTTACAAGGAGATGTTCACCCGGAACTGCCGGAGGCCTGCCGGCAGCAAGATTCCGGAATTCTGCCTGAGAAGCCTTGAAAGCAGTGAAACGTTCCTATATTGCAATAACTCAGAACCCCATTCTGAGTGTTCACGGCAGAGGTCATTCGGATGAACACAACCGTGGACTAATTAGAGCCCGATGTAGGCAGTGCCGTCCATAGTGCTGGATGGCCAGTGGTCGCATGCCAAACAACTGACCTCTAGTTCTTAACACTTTCACAAAGTGCCATAACTTAAGGTTCAACTTACTGCTCCGGTTGAGTAGAGTGTAGCCGTCAAAGCTGGAATCAGTAGCACTCAGGTGAGAAGAACGGGAAGCAGATATACCCAGTCCGATGGCAGTGTCCTACGGGGACCAGCCTATCTGGCTGCCACGCCTGAATGTTTGCAACCCCGGCCGAGCTAGGCAGGCGCAATTGTGCAGCAATGCAAACTGCATAAGCTGGCCAAATTTCACGGGTGTACAAGAAACCACGGGGGATTTACAAGGAGATGTTCAACCGGAATAGCCGGAGGCATGCCGGCAGCAAGATTCCTGAATTCTTCCTGAGAAGCCTTAAAGCAGTGAAACGCTCCTCTGTTGCAATAACTCAGAACCTCATTCTGAGTGTTGCCGGCAGAGGTCATTCGGATGAACACAATCGTGGACGAGCCATATGAAGGCAGTACCGTCAATAGTGCTGGATGGAGAGGGGTGGCGTGCCAACCAACTGAGCTCTAGTTCTCAACAGTTTCACAAAGTGCCATAAGTTGAGGTTCAACTTACTGCTCCGGTTGAGTAGAGTGTAGCTGTCAAATCTGGAATCAGTAGCACTCAGGTGAGAAGAACGGGAAGCAGATATACCCAGTCCGCTGGCAGAGTCCTACGGGGACCAGCCTATCTGGCTGTCACGCCTGAATGTTTGCATCCTTGGCCGAGCTATGTAGGCGCAATTGTGCAGCAATTCAAACTGCATAACTTGTCCAAATTTCACGGGTGTACAAGAAACCACGTGGGATTTACAAGGAGATGTACACCCGGAACAGCCGGAGGCCTGCCGGCAGCAAGATTCCGGAATTCTTCCTGAGAAGCCTTGAAAGCAGTGAAACGCTCCTATGTTGCAATAACTCAGAACCTCATTCTGAGTGTTGCCGGCAGAGGTCATTCGGCTGAACACAACCGTGGACTAATTAGAGCCAGATGTAGGCAGTGCCGTCCATAGTGCTGGATGGACAGTGGTGGCATGCCAAACAACTGAGCTCTAGATCTCAACATTTTCACAAAGTGCCATAAGTTGAGGTTCAACTTACGGCTCCGGTTGAGTAGAGTGTAGCCGTCAAATCGGGAATCAGTAGCACTCAGGTGAGAAGAACGGGAAGCAGATATACCCAGTCCGCTGGCAGAGTACTGCGGGGACCACACTATCTGGCTGCCACGCCTGTAAGTTTGCAAACGCGGCCGAGCTAGGCAGGCGCAATTGTTCAGCAATGCAAACTGCATAAGCTGGCCAAATTTCACGGGTGTAAAAGAAACCACGGGGGATTTACAAGGAGATGTTCACCCGGAAAAGCCGGAGGCCTGCCGGAAGCAAGATTCCGGAATTCTTCCTGAGAAGCCTTGAAAGCACTGAAACGCTCCTATATTGCAATAACTCAGAACCTCATTCTGAGTGTTCCCGGCAGAGGTCATTCGGCTGAACACAACCGTGGACTAATTAGAGCCAGATGTAGGCAATGTCGTCCATAGTACTGGATGGACAGTGGTGGCGTGCCAAACATCTGAGCTCTAGTTCTCAACAGTTTCACAAAGTGCCATAAGTTGAGGTTCAACTTACTGCTCCGGTTGAGTCGATTTTAGCCGTCAAAGCTGGAATCAGTAGCACTCAGGTGAGAAGAACGGGAAGCAGATATACCCAGTCCGCTGGCAGAGTCCTACGGGGACCAGCCTATCTGGCTGCCACGCCTGAATGTTTGCAACTGCGGCCGAGCTAGGCTTGCCCAATTGTGCAGCAATGCAAACTGCATAACCTGGCCAAATTTCACGGGTGTACAAGAAACCAATGGGGATTTACAAGGAGATGTTCACCCGGAACAGCCGGAGGCCTGCCGGCAGCAAGATTCCGGAATTCTTCCTGAGAAGCCTTGAAAGCAGTGAAACGCTCCTTTGTTGCAATAACTCAGAACCTCATTCTGAGTGTTCCCGGCAGAGGTCATTCGGCTGAACACAACCGTGGACTAATTAGAGCCAGATGTCGGGAGTGCCGTCCATAGTGCTGGATGGACAGTGGTGGCGTGCCAAACAACTGACCTCTAGTTCTAAACAGTTTCACAAAGTGCCATAAGTTGAAGTTCAACTTAATGCTCCGGTTGAGTAGAGTGTAGCCGTCAAAGCTGGAATCAGTAGCACTCAGGTGAGAAGAACGGGAAGCAGATATACCCAGTTCGCTGGCAGTGTCCTACGGGGACCAGCCTATCTGGCTGCCACACCTGAATGTTTGCAACCGCGGCCGAGTTAGGCAGGCGGAATTGTGCAGCAATGCAAACTGCATAACCTGGCCAAATTTCACGGGTGTACAAGAAACCACGGGGGAATTACAAGGAGATGTTCACCCGGAACTGCCGGAGGCTTGCCGGCAGCAAGATTCCGGAATTCTGCCTGAGAAGCCTTGAAAGCAGTGAAACGTTCCTATATTGCAATAACTCAGAACCTCATTCTGAGTGTTCCTGGCAGAGGTCATTCGGATGAACACAACCGTGGACTAATTAGAGCCCGATGTAGGCAGTGCCGTCCATAGTGCTGGATGGCCAGTGGTGGCATGCCAAACAACTGAGCTCTAGTTCTTAACACTTTCACAAAGTGCCATAAGTTGAGGTTCAACTTACTGCTCCGGTTCAGTAGAGTGTAGCCCTCAAAGCTGGAATCAGTAGCACTCAGGTGAGAAGAACGGGAAGCAGATATACCCAGTCCGCTGGCAGTGTCCTACGGGGACCAGTCTAATTGGATGCCACGCCTCAATGTTTGCAACCGCGGCCGAGCTAGGCAGGCGGAATTGTGCAGCAATGCAAACTGCATAATCTGGCCAAATTTCACGGATGTACAAGAAACCACGGGGGTTTTACAAGGAGATGTTCACCCGGAACTGCCGGAGGCCTGCCGGCAGCAAGATTCCGGAATTCTTCCTGAGAAGCCTTGAAAGCAGTTAAACGCTCCTATGTTGCAATAACTCAGAACCTCATTCTGAGTGTTCCCGGCAGAGGTCATTCGGCTGAACACAACCGTGGACTAATTAGAGCCAGATGTAGGCAGTGCCGTCCATAGTGCTGGATGGACAGTGGTCGCGTGCCAAACAACTGACCTCTAGTTCTTAACACTTTCACAAAGTGCCATAAGTTGAGGTTCAACTTATTACTCCGGTTGAGTAGAGTGTAGCCGTCAAAGCTGGAATCAGTAGCACTCAGGTGAGAAGAACGGGAAGCAGATATACCCAGTCCGATGGCAGTGTCCTACGGGGACCAGCCTATCTGGCTGCCACGCCTGAATGTTTGCAACCCCGGCCGAGCTAGGCAGGCGCAATTGTGCAGCAATGCAAACTGCATAAGCTGGCCAAATTTCACGGGTGTACAAGAAACCACGGGGGATTTACAAGGAGATGTTCACCCGGAATAGCCGGAGACATGCCGGCAGCAAGATTCCTGAATTCTTCCTGAGAAGCCTTAAAGCAGTGAAACGCTCCTCTGTTGCAATAACTCAGAACCTCATTCTGAGTGTTGCCGGCAGAGGTCATTCGGATGAACACAATCGTGGACGAGCCATATGAAGGCAGTACCGTCAATAGTGCTGGATGGAGAGGGGTGGCGTGCCAAACAACTGAGCTCTAGTTCTAAACAGTTTCACAAAGTGCCATAAATTGAGGTTCAACTTACTGCTCCGGTTGAGTAGAGTGTATCTGTCAAATCTGGAATCAGTAGCACTCAGGTGAGAAGAACGGGAAGCAGATATACCCAGTCCGCTGGCAGAGTCCTACGGGGACCAGCCTATCTGGCTGCCACGCCTGAATGTTTGCATCCTTGGCCGAGCTATGTAGGTGCAATTGTGCAGCAATTCAAACTGCATAACTTGTCCAAATTTCACGGGTGTACAAGAAACCACGTGGGATTTACAAGGAGATGTACACCCGGAACAGCCGGAGGCCTGCCGGCAGCAAGATTCCGGAATTCTTCCTGAGAAGCCTTGAAAGCAGTGAAACGCTCCTATGTTGCAATAACTCAGAACCTCATTCTGAGTGTTGCCGGCAGAGGTCATTCGGCTGAACACAACCGTGGACTAATTAGAGCCAGATGTAGGCAGTGCCGTCCATAGTGCTGGATGGACAGTGGTGGCGTGCCAAACAACTGAGCTCTAGATCTCAACATTTTCACAAAGTGCCATAAGTTGAGGTTCAACTTACGGCTCCGGTTGAGTAGAGTGTAGCCATCAAATCGGGAATCAGTAGCACTCAGGTGAGAAGAACGGGAAGCAGATATACCCAGTCCGCTGGCAGAGTACTGCGGGGACCACACTATCTGGCTGCCACGCCTGTAAGTTTGCAAACGCGGCCGAGCTAGGCAGGCGCAATTGTGCAGCAATGCAAACTGCATAACCTGTCCAAATTTCAAGGGTGTACAAGAAACCAATGGGTATTTACAAGGAGATGTTCACCCGGAACAGCCGGAGGCCTGCCGGGAGCAAGATTCCGGAATTCTTCCTGAGAAGCCTTGAAAGCAGTGAAACGCTCCTATGTTGCAATAACTCAGAACCTCATTCTCAGTGTTCCCGGAGAGGTCATTCGGCTGAACACAATCGTGGACTAATTAGAGCCAGATGTAGGCAGTGCCGTCCATAGTGCTGGATGGACAGTGGTGGCATGCCAAACAACTGAGCTCTAGTTCTCAACAGTTTCACAAAGTGCCATAAGTTGAGGTTCAACTTAATGCTCCGGTTGAGTTGAGTGTAGCCGTCACTGCTGGAAACAGTAGCACTCAGGTGAGAAGAACGGGAAGCAGATATACCCAGTCCGCTGGCAGAGTCCTACGGAAACAAGCCTATCTGGCTGCCACGCCTGAATGTTTGCAACCGCGGCCAAGCTTGGCAGGCGCAATTGTTCAGCAATGCAAACTGCATAAGC
Organism: Dipodomys merriami; assembly: GCF_024711535.1. NCBI lineage: Eukaryota > Metazoa > Chordata > Mammalia > Rodentia > Heteromyidae > Dipodomys > Dipodomys merriami. The sequence continues at coordinate 399,725 of NW_027206028.1, forward strand.
TGGCCAAATTTCACGGGTGTAAAAGAAACCACGGGGGATTTACAAGGAGATGTTCACCCGGAAAAGCCGGAGGCCTGCCGGAAGCAAGATTCCGGAATTCTTGCTGAGAAGCCTTGAAAGCACTGAAACGCTCCTATGTTGCAATAACTCAGAACCTCATTCTGAGTGTTCCCGGCAGAGGTCATTCGGCTGAACACAACCGTGGACTAATTAGAGCCAGATGTAGGCAATGTCGTCCATAGTACTGGATGGACAGTGGTGGCGTGCCAAACATCTGAGCTCTAGTTCTCAACAGTTTCACAAAGTGCCATAAGTTGAGGTTAGACATACTGCTCCGGTTGAGTCGATTTTAGCCGTCAAAGCTGGAATCAGTAGCACTCAGGTGAGAAGAACGGGAAGCAGATATACCCAGTCCGCTGGCAGAGTCCTACGGGGACCAGCCTATCTGGCTGCCACGCCTGAATGTTTGCAACTGCGGCCGAGCTAGGCTTGCCCAATTGTGCAGCAATGCAAACTGCATAACCTGGCCAAATTTCACGGGTGTACAAGAAACCAATGGGGATTTACAAGGAGATGTTCACCCGGAACAGCCGGAGGCCTGCCGGCAGCAAGATTCCGGAATTCTTCCTGAGAAGCCTTGAAAGCAGTGAAACGCTCCTATGTTGCAATAACTCAGAACCTCATTCTGAGTGTTCCCGGCAGAGGTCATTCGGCTGAACACAACCGTGGACTAATTAGAGCCAGATGTCGGGAGTGCCGTCCATAGTGCTGGATGGACAGTGGTGGCGTGCCAAACAACTGACCTCTAGTTCTCAATTGTTTCACAAAGTGCCATAAGTTGAGGTTCAACTTACTGCTCCGGTTGAGTCGATTGTAGCCGTCAAAGCTGGAATCAGTAGCACTCAGGTGAGAAGAACGGGAAGCAGATACACCCAGTCCGCTGGCAGTGTCTATTGGGACCAGCCTATCTGGCTGCCACGCCTGAATGTTTGTAACCGCGGCCGAGCTTGGCAGGTGCAATTGTGCAGCAATGCAAACTGCATAACCTGGCCAAATTTCACGGGTGTACAAGAAACCACGGGGGATTTACAAGGAGATGTTCACCCGGAAATGACGGAGGCCTGCCGGCAGCAAGATTCCGGAATTCTTCCTGAGAAGCCTTGAAAGCAGTGAAACGCTCCTATGTTGCAATAACTCAGAACCTCAATCTGAGTGTTCCCGGCAGAGGTCATTCGGCTGAACACAACCGTGGAATAATTAGAGCCAGATGTAGGCAGTGCCGTCCATAGTCCTGGATGGAGAGTGGTGGCGTACCAAACAACTGAGTTCTAGTTCTCCACAGTTTCACAAAGTGCCATAAGTTGAGGTTCAACTTACTGCTCCGGTTGAGTAGAGTGTAGTCGTCAAAGCTGGAATCAGTAGCACTCAGGTGAGAAGAACGGGAAGCAGATATACCCAGTCCGATGGCAGTGTCCTACGGGGACCAGTCCATCTGGCTGCCACGCCTGAATGTTTGCAACCGTGGCCGAGCTAGGCAGGCGCTATTGTGCAGCAATTCAAACTGCATAACCTGGCCAAATTTCACGGGTGTACAAGAAACCACAGGGGATTTACAAGGAGATGTTCACCCGGAACAGCCGGAGGCCTGCCGGCCGCAAGATTCCGGAATTCTTCCTGAAAAGCCTTGAAAGCAGTGAAACGCTCCTATGTTGCAATAACTCGGAACCTCATTCTCAGTGTTCCCGGCAGAGGTCATTCGGCTGAACACAACCGTGGACTAATTAGAGCCAGATGTAGGCAGTGCCGTCCATAGTGCTGGATGGAGAGGGGTGGCGTGCCAAAATACTTAGCTCTAGTTCTCAACACTTTCACAAAGTCCCGTAAGTTGAGTTTCAACTTAATGCTCCGGTTGCGTAGAGTGTAGCCGTCAAAGCTGGAATCAGTAGCACTCAGGTGAGAAGAACGGGAAGCAGATATACCCAGTCCGTGGGCAGTGTCCTACGGGGACCAGCCTATCTGCCTGCCACGCCTGAATGTTTGCAACCCCGGCCTAGCTAGGCAGGCGCAATAGTGCAGCAATGCAAACTGCATAAGCTGGCCAAATTTCACGGGTGTACAAGAAACCACGGGGGATTTACAAGGACATGTTCACCCGGAATAGCCGGAGGCATGCCGGCAGCAAGATTCCGGAATTCTTCCTGAGAAGCCTTGAAAGCAGTGAAACGCTCCTATGTTGCAATAACTCAGAACCTCATTCTGAGTATTCCCGGCAGAGGTCATTCGTATGAACACAATCGTGGACTAATTAGAGCCAGATGAAGGCAGTACCGTGAATAGTGCTGGATGGAGAGGGGTGGCGTGCCAAACCAAATGAGCTCTAGTTCTCAACACTTTCACAAAGTGCCATAAGTTGAGGTTCAACTTACTGCTCCGCTTGAGTCGATTTTAGCCGTCAAAGCTGGAATCAGTAGCACTCAGGTGAGAAGAACGGGAAGCAGATATACCCAGTCCGCTGGCTGAGTCCTACGGGGAGCAGCCTATCTGGCTGCCACGCCTGAATGTTTGCAACCTCGGCCGAGCTAGGCTTGCGCAATTGTGCAGCAATGCAAACTGCATAACCTGGCCAAATTTCACGGGTGTACAAGAAACCAATGGGGATTTACAAGGAGATGTTCACCCGGAACAGCCGGAGGCCTGCCGGCAGCAAGATTCCGGAATTCTTCCTGAGAAGCCTTGAAAGCAGTGAAACGCTCCTATGTTGCAATAACTCAGAACCTCATTCTGAGTGTTCCCGGCAGAGGTCATTCGGCTGAACACAACCGTGGACTAATTAGAGCCAGATGTAGGGAGTGCCGTCCATAGTGCTGGATGGACAGTGGTGGCGTGCCAAACAAGTGAGCTCTAGTTCTCAACATTTTCACAAAGTGCCATAAGTTGAGGTTCAACTTACTGCTCCGGTTGAGTCGATTGTAGCCGTCAAAGCTGGAATCAGTAGCATTCAGGTGAGAAGAACGGGAAGCAGATATACGCAGTCCGCTGGCAGTGTCTATTGGAACCAGCCTATCTGGATGCCACGCCTGAATGTTTGCAACCGCGGTCGAGCTAGGCAGGCGCAATTGTGCAGCAATGCAAACTGCATAACCTGTCCAAATTTCACGGGTGTACAAGAAACCACGGGGGATTTACAAGGAGATGTTCACCCGGAAATGACGGAGGCCAGCCGGCAGCAAGATTCCGGAATTCTTCCTGAGAAGCCTTGAAAGCAGTGAAACCCTCCTATGTTGCAATAAATCAGAACCTCACTCTAAGTATTCCCGGCAGAGGTCATTCGGCTGAACACAACCGTGGACTAATTAGAGCCAGATGTAGGCAGTGCCGTCCATAGTGCTGGATGGAGAGTGGTGTCGTGCCAAAATACTGAGCTCTAGTTCTCAACACTTTCACAAAGTCCCGTAAGTTGAGGTTCAACTTAATGCTCTGGTTGCGTAGAGTGTAGACGTCAAAGCTGGAATCAGTAGCACTCAGGTGAGAAGAACGGGAAGCAGATATACCCAGTCCGCTGGCAGTGTCCTACGGGGACCAGCCGATCTGGCTGCCACGCCTGAATGTTTGCAACCCCGGCCTAGCTAGGGAGGCGCAATTGTGCAGCAATGCAAACTGCATAAGCTGGCCAAATTTCACGGGTGTACAAGAAACCACGGGGGATTTACAAGGAGATGTTCACCCGGAACAGCCGGAGGCCTGCCGGCAGCAAGATTCCGGAATTCTTCCTGAGAAGCCTTGAAAGCAGTGAAACGCTCCTATGTTGCAATAACTCAGAACCTCATTCTGAGTGTTCCCGGCAGAGGTCATTCGGCTGAACACAACCGTGGACTAATTAGAGCCAGATGTCGGGAGTGCCGTCCATAGAGCTGGATGGACAGTGGTGGCGTGCCAAACAACTGACCTCTAGTTCTCAATTGTTTCACAAAGTGCCATAAGTTGAGGTTCAACTTACTGCTCCGGTTGAGTCGATTGTAGCCGTCAAAGCTGGAATCAGTAGCACTCAGGTGAGAAGAACGGGAAGCAGATACACCCAGTCCGCTGGAAGTGTCTATTGGGACCAGCCTATCTGGCTGCCACGCCTGAATGGTTGCAACCGCGGACGAGCTAGGCAGGCGGAATAGTGCAGCAATGGACACTGTATAAACTGTCCAAATTTCACGGGTGTACAAGAAACCACAGGGGATTTACAAGGAGATGTTCACCCGGAACTGCCAGAGGCCTGCCCGCAGCAAGATTCCGGAATTCTTCCTGAGAAGCCTTGAAAGCATTGAACCTCATTATGAGTGTTCCCGGCAGAGGTCATTTGGCTGAACACAACCGTGGACTAATTAGAGCCAGATGTAGGCAGTGCCGTCCATATTGCTGGATGGATAGTGGTGGAGTGCCAAACAACTGAGCTCTAGTTCTCATCACTTTCACAAAGTGCCATAAGTTGAGGTTCAACTTACTGCTCCGGTAGAGTAGAGTGTAGCCGTCAAAGGTGGAATCAGTAGCACTCAGGTGAGAAGAACGGGAAGCAGATATACCCAGTCCGCTGGCAGTGTCCTACGGGGACCAGCCTATCTGGCTGCCACGCCTGAATGTTTGCAACCGCGGCCGAGCTAGGCAGGCACAATTGTACAGCAACGCAAACTGCATAACCTGGCCAAATTTCACGGATGTACAAGAAACCACGGGGGATTTACAAGGAGATGTTCACCCGGAACAGCCGGTGGCATGCCGGGAGCAAGATTCCGGAATTCTTCCTGAGAAGCCTTGAAAGCAGTAAAACGCTCCTATGTTGCAATAACTCAGAACCTCATTCTGAGTGTTCCCGGCAGAGGTCATTCGGCTGAACACAACCGTGGACTAATTAGAGCCAGATGTAGGCAGTGCCGTCCATAGTCCTGGCTGGAGAGTGGTGGCGTACCAAACAACTGAGTTCTAGTTATCAACAGTTCCACAAAGTGCCATAAGTTGAGGTTCAACTATCTGCTCCGGTTGAGTAGAGTGTAGCCGTCAAATCTGGAATCAGTAGCACTCAGGTGAGAAGAACGGGAAGCAGATATACCCAGTCCGCTGGCAGAGTCCTACGGGGACCAGCATATCTGGCTGCCACGCCTGAATGTTTGCAACCGCGGCCAAGCTTGGCACGCGCAGTTGTTCAGCAATGCAAACTGCATAAGCTCGCTAAATTTCACTGGTGTAAAAGATACCACGGGGGATTTACAAGGAGATGTTCACCCGGAACAGCCGGAGGCCTTCCGGCAGCAAGATTCCGGAATTCTTCCTGAGAAGCCTTGAAAGCAGTGAAACGCTCCTATGTTGCAATAACTCAGAACCTCATTCTGAGTGTTCCCGCCAGAGGTCATTCGGCTGAACACAACCGTGGACTAATTAGAGCCAGATGTAGGCAGTGCCGTCCATAGTGCTGGATGGACAGTGGTGGCGTGACAAACAACTGAGCTCTAGTTCTCAACACTTTCACAAAGTGACCTAAGTAGAGGTTCAACTTAATGCTACGGTCGAGTAAGTGTAGCCGTCAAAGCTGGAATCAGTAGCACTCAGGTGAGAAGAACGGGAAGCAGATATAACCAGTCCGCTGGAAGTGTCTATTGGGACCAGCCTATCTGGCTGCCACGCCTGAATGGTTGCAACCGCGGACGAGCTAGGCAGGCGGAATAGTGCAGCAATGGACACTGTATAAACTGTCCAAATTTCACGGGTGTACAAGAAACCACAGGGGATTTACAAGGAGATGTTCACCCGGAACTGCCAGAGGCCTGCCCGCAGCAAGATTCCGGAATTCTTCCTGAGAAGCCTTGAAAGCATTGAAACGCTCCTATGTTGCAATAACTCAGAACCTCATTCTGAGTGTTCCCGGCAGAGGTCATTTGGCTGAACACAACCGTGGACTAATTAGAGCCAGATGTAGGCAGTGCCGTCCATATTGCTGGATGGATAGTGGTGGAGTGCCAAACAACTGAGCTCTAGTTCTCATCACTTTCACAAAGTGCCATAAGTTGAGGTTCAACTTACTGCTCCGGTTGAGTAGAGTGTAGCCGTCAAAGGTGGAATCAGTAGCACTCAGGTGAGAAGAACGGGAAGCAGATATACCCAGTCCGCTGGCAGTGTCCTACGGGGACCAGCCTATCTGGCTGCCACGCCTGAATGTTTGCAACCGCGGCCGAGCTAGGCAGGCACAATTGTACAGCAACGCAAACTGCATAACCTGGCCAAATTTCACGGATGTACAAGAAACCACGGGGGATTTACAAGGAGATGTTCACCCGGAACAGCCGGAGGCATGCCGGCAGCAAGATTCCGGAATTCTTCCTGAGAAGCCTTGAAAGCAGTAAAACGCTCCTATGTTGCAATAACTCAGAACCTCATTCTGAGTGTTCCCGGCAGAGGTCATTCGGCTGAACACAACCGTGGACTAATTAGAGCCAGATGTAGGCAGTGCCGTCCATAGTCCTGGCTGGAGAGTGGTGGCGTACCAAACAACTGAGCTCTAGTTCTCAACAGTTCCACAAAGTGCCATAAGTTGAGGTTCAACTTACTGCTCCGGTTGAGTAGAGTGTAGCCGTCAAATCTGGAATCAGTAGCACTCAGGTGAGAAGAACGGGAAGCAGATATACCCAGTCCCTGGCAGAGTCCTACGGGGACCAGCCTATCTGGCTGCCACGCCTGAATGTTTGCAACCGCGGCCAAGCTTGGCAGGCGCAGTTGTTCAGCAATGCAAACTGCATAAGCTGGCTAAATTTCACTGGTGTAAAAGATACCACGGGGGATTTACAAGGAGATGTTCACCCGGAACAGCCGGAGGCCTGCCGGCAGCAAGATTCCGGAATTCTTCCTGAGAAGCCTTGAAAGCACTGAAACGCTCCTATGTTGCAATAACTCAGAACCTCATTCTGAATGTTCCCGCCAGAGGTCATTCGGCTGAACACAACCGTGGACTAATTAGAGCCAGATGTAAGCAATGTCGTCCATAGTACTGGATGGACAGTGGTGGCGTGCCAAACATCTGAGCTCTAGTTCTCAACACTTTCACAAAGTCCCGTAAGTTGAGGTTCAACTTAATGCTCCGGTTGCGTAGAGTGTAGCCGTCAAAGCTGGAATCAGTAGCACTCAGGTGAGAAGAACGGGAAGCAGATATACCCAGTCCGATGGCAGTGTCCTACGGGGACCAGTCCATCTGGTTGCCACGCCTGAATGTTTGCAACCGTGGCCGAGCTAGGCAGGCGCTATTGTGCAGCAATGCAAACTGCATAACCTGGCCAAATTTCACCGGTGTACAAGAAACCACAGGGGATTTACAAGGAGATGTTCACCCGGAACAGCCGGAGGCCTGCCGGCAGCAAGATTCCGGAATTCTTCCTGAGAAGCCTTGAAAGCAGTGAAACGCTCCTATGTTGCAATAACTCAGAACCTCATTCTCAGTGTTCCCGGCAGAGGTCATTCGGCTGAACACAACCGTGGACTAATTAGAGCCAGATGTAGGCAGTGCCGTCCATAGTGCTGGATGGAGAGGGGTGGCGTGCCAACCAACTGAGCTCTAGTTCTCAACAGTTTCACAAAGTGCCATAAGTTCAGGTTCAACTTACTGCTCCGGTTGAGTAGAGTGTAGCTGTCAAATCTGGAATCAGTAGCACTCAGGTGAGAAGAACGGGAAGCAGATATACCCAGTCCGCTGGCAGAGTAGTACGGGGACCAGCCTATCTGGCTGCCACGCCTGAATGTTTCCAACCGCGGCCGAGCTAGGCAGGCGCAATTGTGCAGCAATGAAAACTGCATAACCTGGCCAAATTTCATGGGTGTACAAGAAACCACGGGGGATTTACAAGGAGATGTACACCCGGAACAGACGGAGGCCTTCCAGCAGCAAGATTCCGGAATTCTTCCTGAGAAGCCTTGAAAGCAGTAAACGCTCCTATGTTGCAATAACTCAGAACCTCATTCTGAGTGTTCCCGGCAGAGGTCATTCGGCTGAACACAATCGTGGACTAATTAGAGCCAGATGTAGGCAGTGCCGTCCATAGTGCTGGATGGAGAGTGGTGGCGTGCCAAACAACTGAGCTCTAGATCTCAACAGTTTCACAAAGTGCCATAAGTTGAGGTTCAACTTACGGCTCCGGTTGCGTAGAGTGTAGCCGTCAAATCGGGAATCAGTAGCACTCAGGTGAGAAGAACGGGAAGCAGATATACCCAGTCCGCTGGCAGAGTACTACGGGGACCAGACTATCTGGCTGCCACGCCTGAAAGTTTGCAAACGGGGCCGAGCTAGGCAGGCGCAATTGTGCAGCAATGCAAACTGCATAACCTGTCCAAATTTCAAGGGTGTACAAGAAACCAATGGGGATTTACAAGGAGATGTTCACCCGGAACAGCCGGAGGCCTGCCGGGAGCAAGATTCCGGAATTTTTCCAGAGAAGCCTTGAAAGCAGTGAAATACTCCTATGTTGCAATAACTCAGAACCTCATTCTCAGTGTTCCCGGCAGAGGTCATTCGGCTGAACACAATCGTGGACTAATTAGAGCCAGATGTAGGCAGTGCCGTCCATAGTGCTGGATGGACAGTGGTGGCGTGCCAAACAACTGAGCTCTAGTTCTCAACAGTTTCACAAAGTGCCATGAGTTGAGGTTCAACTTACTGCTCCGGTGGAGTAGAGTGTAGCCGTCAAAGCTGGAATCAGTCGCACTCAGGTGAGAAGAACGGGAAGCAGATATACACAGTACGCTGGCAGAGTCCTACGGGGACCAGCCTATCTGGCTGCCGCACCTGAATGTTTGCAACCGCGGCCGAGCTAGGCAGGCGCAATTGTGCAGCAATGCAAACTGCATAACCTGTCCAAATTTCACGGGAGTACAAGAAACCACGGGGGATTTACAAGGAGATGTTCACCGGAACAGCCGGAGGCCTGCCGGCAGCAAGATTCCGGAATTCTTCCTGAGAAGCCTTGAAAGCAGTGAAACGCTCCTATGTTGCAATAACTCAGAACCTCATTCTGAGTGTTCCCGGCAGAGGTCATTCGGCTGAACACAATCGTGGACTAATTAGAGCCAGATGTAGGCAGTGCAGGCCATAGTGCTGGATGGACAGTGGTGGCGTGCCAAACAACTGAACTCTAGTTCTCAACAGTTTCACAAAGTGCCATAAGTTGAGGTTCAACTTAATGCTCCGGTTGAGTAGAGTGTAGCCGTCAAAGCTGGAATCAGTAGCACTCAGGTGAGAAGAACGGGAAGCAGATATACCCTGTCCGCTGGCAGTGTCCTACGGGGACCAGCCTATCTGGTTGCCATGCCTGAATGTTTGCAACCGCGGACTATCTAGGCAGGCGCAATTGTGCAGCAATGCAAACTGCATAACCTGGCCAAATTTCACGGGTGTACAAGAAACCACGGGGGATTTACAAGGAGATGTTCACCCGGAACAGCCGGAGGCCTGCTGGCAGAAAGATTCCGGAATTCTTCCTGAGAAGCCTTGAAAGCAATGAAACGCTCCTATGTTGCAATAACTCAGAACCTCATTCTGAGTGTTCCCGGCAAAGGTCATTCGGCTGAACACAACCGTGGACTAATTAGAGCCATATGTAGGGAGTGCCGTCCATAGTGCTGCATGGAGAGTGGTGGCGTGCCAAACAACTGAGCTGTAGTTCTGAACAGTTTCACAAAGTGCCATAAGTTGAGGTTCAACTTAATGCTCCGGTTGAGTAGAGTGTAGCCGTCAAAGTTTGAATCAGTAGCACTCAGGTTAGGAGAACGGGAATCAGATATACCCAGTCCGCTGGCAGTGTCCTACGGGGACCAGCCTATCTGGCTGCCACGCCTGAATGTTTGCAACCGCGGCCGAGCTAGGCAGGCACAATTGTGCAGCAATGCAAACTGCATAACCTGGCCAAATTTCACGGGTGTACAAGAAACCACGGGGGATTTACAAGGAGATGTTCACCCGGAACAGCCAGAGGCCTGCCGGCAGGAAGATTCCGGAATTATTCCTGAGAAGCCTTGAAAGCAGTGAAACGCTCCTATGTTGCAATAACTCAGAACCTCAATCTGAGTGATCCCAGCAGAGGTCATTCAGCTGAACTCAATCGTGGACTTATTAGAGCCAGATGTAGGCCGTTCCGTCCATAGTGCTGGATGGAGAGTGGTGGCGTGCCAAACAACTGAGCTCTAGTTCTCAACAGTTTCACAAAGTGCCACAAGTTGAGGTTCAACTTAATGCTCCGGTTGAGTTTAGTGTAGCCGTCACTGCTGGAAACAGTAGCACTCAGGTGAGAAGAACGGGAAGCAGATATACCCAGTCCGCTGGCAGAGTCCTACGGGGACCAGCCTATCTGGCTGCAACGCCTGAATGTTTGCAACTCGGCCGAGCTAGGCAGGCGCAGTTGTTCAGCAATGCAAACTGCATAACCTGGCCAAATTTCACGGGTGTACAAGAAACCACGGGGGATTTACAAGGAGATGTTCACCCGGAACAGCCGGAGGCCTGCCGGCAGCAAGATTCCGGAATTCTTCCTGAGAAGCCTTGAAAGCAGTGAAACGCTCCTATGTTGCAATAACTCAGAACCTCATTCTGAGTGTTCCCGGCAGAGGTCATTCGGCTGAACACAACTGTGGCCTAATTAGAGCCAGATATAGGCAGTGCCGTCCATAGTGCTGGATGGACAGTGGTGGCGTGCCAAACAACTGAGCTCTAGTTCTCATCACTTTCACAAAGTGCCCTAAGTTGAGGTTCAACTTACTGCTCCGGTTGAGTAGAGTGTAGCCGTCAAAGCTGGAATCAGTAGTACTCAGGTGAGAAGAACGGGAAGCAGATATACCCAGTCCGCTGGCAGTGTCCTACGGGGCCCAGCCTATCTGGCTGCCACGCCTGAATGTTTGCAACCGCGGCCGAGCTAGGCAGGCGCAATTGTGCAGCAATGCAAACTGCATAACCTGGCCAAATTTCACGGGTGTACAAGAAACCAATGGAGATTTACAAGGAGATGTTCACCGGGAAGAGCCGGAGGCCTGCCGGCAGCAAGATTCCGCAATTCTTCGTGAGAAGCCTTAAAGCACTGAAACGCTCCTATGTTGCAATAACTCAGAACCTCATTCTGAGTGTTCCCGGCAGAGGTCATTCGGCTGAACACAACCATGGACTAATTAGAGCCAGATATAGGCAGTGCCGTCCATAGTGCTGGATGGACAGTGGTGGCGTGCCAAACAACTGAGCTCTAGTTCTCATCACTTTCACAAAGTGCCCTAAGTTGAGGTTCAACTTACTGCTCCGGTTGAGTAGAGTGTAGCCGTCAAAGCTGGAATCAGTAGTACTCAGGTGAGAAGAACGGGAAGCAGATATACCCAGTCCGCTGGCAGTGTCCTACGGGGCCCAGCCTATCTGGCTGCCACGCCTGAATGTTTGCAACCGCGGCCGAGCTAGGCAGGCGCAATTGTGCAGCAATGCAAACTGCATAACCTGGCCAAATTTCACGGGTGTACAAGAAACCAATGGAGATTTACAAGGAGATGTTCACCGGGAAGAGCCGGAGGCCTGCCGGCAGCAAGATTCCGAAATTCTTCGTGAGAAGCCTTGAAAGCACTGAAACGCTCCTATGTTGCAATAACTCAGAACCTCATTCTGAGTGTTCCCGGCAGAGGTCATTCGGCTGAACACAACCATGGACTAATTAGAGCCAGATATAGGCAGTGCCGTCCATAGTGCTGGATGGACAGGGGTGGCGTGCCAAACAACTGAGCTCTAGTTCTCAAAACTTTCACAAAGTGCCATAAGTTGAAGTTCAACTTACTGCTCCGGTTGAGTAGAGTGTAGCCGTCAAAGCTGGAATCAGTAGTACTCAGGTGAGAAGAACGGGAAGCAGATATACCCAGTCCGCTGGCAGTGTCCTACGGGGCCCAGCCTATCTGGCTGCCACGCCTGAATGTTTGCAACCGCGGCCGAGTTAGGCAGGCGGAATTGTGCAGCAATGCAAACTGAATAACCTGGCCAAATTTCACGGGTGTACAAGAAACCACGGGGGAATTACAAGGAGATGTTCACCCGGAACTGCCGGAGGCTTGCCGGCAACAAGATTCCGGAATTCTGCCTGAGAAGCCTTGAAAGCAGTGAAACGTTCCTATATTGCAATAACTCAGAACCTCATTCTGAGTGTTCACGGCAGAGGTCATTCGGATGAACAAAACCGTGGACTAATTATAGCCCGATGTAGGCAGTGCCGTCCATAGTGCTGGATGGCCAGTGGTGGCATGCCAAACAACTGAGCTCTAGTTCTTAACACTTTCACAAAGTGCCATAAGTTGAGGTTCAACTTACTGCTCCGGTTCAGTAGAGTGTAGCCGTCAAAGCTGGAATCAGTAGCACTCAGGTGAGAAGAACGGGAAGCAGATATACCCAGTCCGCTGGCAGTGTCCTACGGGGACCAGTCTAATTGGATGCCACGCCTCAATGTTTGCAACCGCGGCCGAGCTAGGCAGGCGGAATTGTGCAGCAATGCAAACTGCATAATCTGGCCAAATTTCACGGATGTACAAGAAACCACGGGGGATTTACAAGGAGATGTTCACCCGGAACTGCCGGAGGCCTGCCGGCAGCAAGATTCCGGAATTCTTCCTGAGAAGCCTTGAAAGCAGTGAAACGCTCTTATGTTGCAATAACTCAGAACCTCATTCTGAGTGTTCCCGGCAGAGGTCATTCGGCTGAACACAACCGTGGACTAATTAGAGCCAGATGTAGGCAGTGCCGTCCATAGTGCTGGATGGACAGTGGTCGCGTGCCAAACAACCGAGCTCTAGTTCTCCACACTTTGACAAAGTGCCATAAGTTGAGGTTCAACTTTCAGCTCCGGTCGAGTAGAGTGTAGCCGTCAAAGCTGGAATCAGTAGCGCTCAGGTGAGAAGAACGTGAAGCAGATATACCCAGTCCGCTGGCAGTGTCCTATGGGGACCAGTCTATCTGGCGGCCACGCCTGAATGTTTGAAACCGCGGCCGAGCTAGGCAGGCGAAATCGTGCAGCAATGCAAACTGCATAACCTGGCCAAATTTCACGGTTGTACAAGAAACCACGGGGGATTTACAAGGAGATGTTCACCCGGAACTGCCGGAGGCCTGCCGGCAGCAAGATTCCGGAATTCTGCCTGAGAAGCCTTGAAAGCAGTGAAACGTTCCTATATTGCAATAACTCAGAACCTCATTCTGAGTGTTCACGGCAGAGGTCATTCGGATGAACACAACCGTGGACTAATTAGAGCCCGATGTAGGCAGTGCCGTCCATAGTGCTGGATGGCCAGTGGTCGCATGCCAAACAACTGACCTCTAGTTCTTAACACTTTCACAAAGTGCCATAAGTTGAGGTTCAACTTACTGCTCCGGTTGAGTAGAGTGTAGCCGTCAAAGCTGGAATCAGTAGCACTCAGGTGAGAAGAACGGGAAGCAGATATACCCAGTCCGCTGGCAGTGTCCTACGGGGACCAGTCTAATTGGATGCCACGCCTCAATGTTTGCAACCGCGGCCGAGCTAGGCAGGCGGAATTGTGCAGCAATGCAAACTGCATAATCTGGCCAAATTTCACGGATGTACAAGAAACCACGGGGGATTTACAAGGAGATGTTCACCCGGAACTGCCGGAGGCCTGCCGGCAGCAAGATTCCGGAATTCTTCCTGAGTAGCCTTGAAAGCAGTGAAACGCTCCTATGTTGCAATAACTCAGAACCTCATTCTGAGTGTTCCTGGCAGAGGTCATTCGGCTGAACACAACCATGGACTAATTAGAGCCAGATGTAGGCAGTGCCGTCCATTGTGCTGGATGGACAGTGGTGGAGTGCCAAACAACTGAGCTCTAGTTCTCATCACTTTCACAAAGTGCCATAAGTTGAGGTTCAACTTACTGCTCCGGTTGAGTAGAGTGTAGCGGTCAAACCTGGAATCAGTAGCACTCAGGTGAGAAGAACGGGAAGCAGATATACCCAGTCCGCTGGCAGTGTCCTACGGGGACCAGCCTATCTGGCTGCCACGCCTGAATGTTTGCAACCGCGGCCGAGCTAGGCAGGCGCAATTGTGCAGCAATGCAAACTGCATAACCTGGCCAAATTTCACGGGTGTACAAGAAACCAAGGGGGATTTACAAGAAGATGTTCACCCGGAACAGACGGATGCCGGCGGGCAGCAAGATTCCGGAACTCTTCCTGAGAAGCCTTGAAAGCAGTGACATGCTCCATTGTTGCAATAACTCAGAACCTCATTCTGAGTGTTCCCGGCAGAGGTCATTCGGCTGAACACAACCGTGGACTAATTAGAGCCAGATGTAGGCAGTGCCGTCCATAGTGCTGGATGGACAGTGGTGGCGTGCCAAACAACTGAGCTCTAGTTCTCATCACTTTCACAAAGTGCCATAAGTTGAGGTTCAACTTACTGCTCTGGTTGAGTAGAGTGTAGCCGTCAAAGAGGGAATCAGTAGTACTCAGGTGAGAAGAACGTGAAGCAGATATACCCATTCTGCTGGCAGTGTCCTACGGGGACCAGCCTATCTGGCTGCCACTCCTGAATGTTTGCAACCGCGGCCGAGCTAGGCAGGCACAATTGTGCAGCAATGCAAACTGCATAACCTGGTCAAATTTAACGGGTGTACAAGAAACCACGGGGGATTTACAAGGAGATGTTCACCCGGAACTGCCTGAGGCCTGCCGGCAACAAGATTCCGAAATTCATCCTGAGAAGCCTTGAAAGCAGTGAAACGCTCCTATGTTGCAATAACTCAGAACCTCATTCTGAGTGTTCCCGGCATAGGTCATTCAGCTGAACACAACCCTGGACTAATTAGAGCCAGATGTAGGCAGTGCCGTCCATAGTGCTAGATGGACAGTGGTGGCGTGCCAAACAACTGAGCTATAGTTCTCATCACTTTCACAAAGTGCCATAAGTTGAGGTTCAACTTACTGCTCCGGTTGAGTAGAGTGTAGCGGTCAAAACTGGAATCAGTAGCACTCAGGTGAGAAGAACGGGAAGCAGATATACCCAGGCGGCTGGCAGTGTCCTACGGGGACCAGGCTATCTGGCTGCCACGCCTGAATGTTTGCATCCGCGGCCGAGCTAGGCAGGCGCAATTGTGCAGCAATGCAAACTGCATAACCTGGTCAAATTTCAAGGGTGTACAAGAAAGCATGGGGGATTTACAAGGAGATGTTCACCCGGAACTGCCGGAGGCCTGCCGGCAGCAAGATTCCGGAATTCTTCCTGAGAAGCCTTGAAAGCAGTGAAACGCTCCTATGTTGCAATAACTCAGAACATCATTCTGTGTGTTCCCGGCAGAGGTCATTCGGCTGAACACAACCGTGGACTAATTAGAGACAGATGTAGGCAGTGCCGTCCATAGTGCTGGATGGACAGTGGTGGCGTGCCAAACAACTGAGCTCTAGTTCTCATCATTTTCACAAAGTGTCATAAGTTAAAGTTCAACTTACTGCTCCGGATGAGTAGAGTGTAGCGGTCAAAGCTGGAATCAGTAGCACTCAGTTGAGAAGAACGGGAAGCAGATATACCCAGTCCGCTGGCAGTGTCCTACGGGGACCAGCCTATCTGGCTGCCAGGCCTGAATGTTTGCAACCGCGGCCGAGCTAGGCAGGCGCAATTGTGCAGCAATGCAAACTGCATAACCTGGCCAAATTTCATGGATGTACAAGAAACCACGGGGGATTTACAAGGAGATGTTTACGCGGAACTGCCGGAGGCCTGCCGGCAGCAAGATTCCGGAATTCTTCCTGAGAAGCCTTGAAAGCAGTGAAACGCTCCTATGTTGCAATAACTCAGAATATCATTCTGAGTGTCCCCGGCAGAGGTCATTCGGCTGAACACAACCGTGGACTAATTAGAGCCAGATGTAGGCAGTGCCGTCCATAGTGCTGGATGGAGAGTGGTGGCGAGCCAAACAACTGAGCTCTAGTTCTCAACAGTTTCACAAAGTGCCATAAGTAGAGGTTTAACTTACTGCTCCGGTTGAGTAGAGTGTAGCGGTCAAAGCTGGAATCAGTAGCACTCAGGTGAGAAGAACGGGAAGCAGATATACCCAGTCCGCTGGCAGTGTCCTACGAGGACCAGCCTATCTGGCTGCCACGCCTGAATGTTTGCAAGCGCGGCAGAGCGAAGCAGGCAGAAATGTGCAGCAATGCAAACTGCATAAACTGGCCAAATTTCACGGGTGTACAAGAAACCACGGGGGATTTACAAGGAGATGTTCACACGGAACAGCCGGACGCCGGCGGGCAGCAAGATTCCGGAACTCTTCCTGAGAAGCCTTGAAAGCAGTGAAACGCTCCTATGTTGAAATAACTCAGAACCTCATTCTGAGTGTTCCCAGCAGAGGTCATTCGGCTGAACACAACCATGGACTAATTAGAGCCAGATGTAGGCAGTGCCGTCCATAGTGCTGGATGGACAGTGGTGGCGTGCCAAACAACTGAGCTCTAGTTCTCAACAGTTTCACAAAGTGCCTTAAATTGAGGTTCAACTTACGGCTCTGGTTGAGTAGAGTGTAGCGATCAAAGCTGGAATCAGTAGCACTCAGGTGAGAAGAACGGGAAGCATATGTAGATAGTCCGCTGGCAGTGTCCTACGGGGACTAGCCTATCTGGCTGCAACGCCTGAATGTTTGCAAGCGCGGCCGAGCTAAGCAGGCGGAATTGTGCAACAATGCTAACTGTATAACCTGGCCAAATTTCACGGGTGTACAAGAAACCACGGGGGATTTACAAGGAGATGTTCACCTGGAACAGCCGGAGGCCTGCCGGCAGCAAGATTCTGGAATTCTTCCTGAGAAGCCTTGAAAGCAGTGAAACGCTTCTATGTTGCAATAACTCAGAACCTCATTCTGAGTGTTCCAGGCGGAGGTCATTCGGCTGAACACAACCGTGGACTAATTAGAGCCAGATGTAGGCAGTTCCGTCCATAGTGCTGGATGGACAGTGGTGGCGTGCCAAACAACTGACCTCTAGTTCTAAACAGTTTCACAAAGTGCCCTAGGTTGAGGTTCAACGTACGGCTCCGGTTGAGTAGAGTGTAGCCTTCAAAGTTGGAATCAGTAGCACTCAGGTGAGAAGAACGGGAAGCAGATATACCCAGTCAGCTGGCAGTGTCCTACGGGGACCAGCCTATCTGGCTGCCACGCCTGAATGTTTGCAACCGCGGCCGAACTAGGCAGGCCCAATTGTGCAGCAATGCAAACTGCATAACCTGGCCAAATTTCACGGGTGTACAAGAAACCACGGGGGAATTACAAGGAGATGTTCACCCGGAACTGCCGGAGGCTTGCCGGCAACAAGATTCCGGAATTCTGCCTGAGAAGCCTTGAAAGCAGTGAAACGTTCCTATATTGCAATAACTCAGAACCTCATTCTGAGTGTTCACGGCAGAGGTCATTCGGATGAACAAAACCGTGGACTAATTAGAGCCCGATGTAGGCAGTGCCGTCCATAGTGCTGGATGGCCAGTGGTGGCATGCCAAACAACTGAGCTCTAGTTCTTAACACTTTCACAAAGTGCCATAAGTTGAGGTTCAACTTACTGCTCCGGTTCAGTAGAGTGTAGCCGTCAAAGCTGGAATCAGTAGCACTCAGGTGAGAAGAACGGGAAGCAGATATACCCAGTCCGCTGGCAGTGTCCTACGGGGACCAGTCTAATTGGATGCCACGCCTCAATGTTTGCAACCGCGGCCGAGCTAGGCAGGCGGAATTGTGCAGCAATGCAAACTGCATAATCTGGCCAAATTTCACGGATGTACAAGAAACCACGGGGGATTTACAAGGAGATGTTCACCCGGAACTGCCGGAGGCCTGCCGGCAGCAAGATTCCGGAATTCTTCCTGAGAAGCCTTGAAAGCAGTGAAACGCTCCTATGTTGCAATAACTCAGAACCTCATTCTGAGTGTTCCCGGCAGAGGTCATTCGGCTGAACACAACCGTGGACTAATTAGAGCCAGATGTAGGCAGTGCCGTCCATAGTGCTGGATGGACAGTGGTCGCGTGCCAAACAACCGAGCTCTAGTTCTCCACACTTTGACAAAGTGCCATAAGTTGAGGTTCAACTTTCAGCTCCGGTCGAGTAGAGTGTAGCCGTCAAAGCTGGAATCAGTAGCGCTCAGGTGAGAAGAACGTGAAGCAGATATACCCAGTCCGCTGGCAGTGTCCTATGGGGACCAGTCTATCTGGCGGCCACGCCTGAATGTTTGAAACCGCGGCCGAGCTAGGCAGGCGAAATCGTGCAGCAATGCAAACTGCATAACCTGGCCAAATTTCACGGTTGTACAAGAAACCACGGGGGATTTACAAGGAGATGTTCACCCGGAACTGCCGGAGGCCTGCCGGCAGCAAGATTCCGGAATTCTGCCTGAGAAGCCTTGAAAGCAGTGAAACGTTCCTATATTGCAATAACTCAGAACCTCATTCTGAGTGTTCACGGCAGAGGTCATTCGGATGAACACAACCGTGGACTAATTAGAGCCCGATGTAGGCAGTGCCGTCCATAGTGCTGGATGGCCAGTGGTCGCATGCCAAACAACTGACCTCTAGTTCTTAACACTTTCACAAAGTGCCATAAGTTGAGGTTCAACTTACTGCTCCGGTTGAGTAGAGTGTAGCCGTCAAAGCTGGAATCAGTAGCACTCAGGTGAGAAGAACGGGAAGCAGATATACCCAGTCCGCTGGCAGTGTCCTACGGGGACCAGTCTAATTGGATGCCACGCCTCAATGTTTGCAACCGCGGCCGAGCTAGGCAGGCGGAATTGTGCAGCAATGCAAACTGCATAATCTGGCCAAATTTCACGGATGTACAAGAAACCACGGGGGATTTACAAGGAGATGTTCACCCGGAACTGCCGGAGGCCTGCCGGCAGCAAGATTCCGGAATTCTTCCTGAGTAGCCTTGAAAGCAGTGAAACGCTCCTATGTTGCAATAACTCAGAACCTCATTCTGAGTGTTCCTGGCAGAGGTCATTCGGCTGAACACAACCATGGACTAATTAGAGCCAGATGTAGGCAGTGCCGTCCATTGTGCTGGATGGACAGTGGTGGAGTGCCAAACAACTGAGCTCTAGTTCTCATCACTTTCACAAAGTGCCATAAGTTGAGGTTCAACTTACTGCTCCGGTTGAGTAGAGTGTAGCGGTCAAACCTGGAATCAGTAGCACTCAGGTGAGAAGAACGGGAAGCAGATATACCCAGTCCGCTGGCAGTGTCCTACGGGGACCAGCCTATCTGGCTGCCACGCCTGAATGTTTGCAACCGCGGCCGAGCTAGGCAGGCGCAATTGTGCAGCAATGCAAACTGCATAACCTGGCCAAATTTCACGGGTGTACAAGAAACCAAGGGGGATTTACAAGAAGATGTTCACCCGGAACAGACGGATGCCGGCGGGCAGCAAGATTCCGGAACTCTTCCTGAGAAGCCTTGAAAGCAGTGACATGCTCCTATGTTGCAATAACTCAGAACCTCATTCTGAGTGTTCCCGGCAGAGGTCATTCGGCTGAACACAACCGTGGACTAATTAGAGCCAGATGTAGGCAGTGCCGTCCATAGTGCTGGATGGACAGTGGTGGCGTGCCAAACAACTGAGCTCTAGTTCTCATCACTTTCACAAAGTGCCATAAGTTGAGGTTCAACTTACTGCTCTGGTTGAGTAGAGTGTAGCCGTCAAAGAGGGAATCAGTAGTACTCAGGTGAGAAGAACGTGAAGCAGATATACCCATTCTGCTGGCAGTGTCCTACGGGGACCAGCCTATCTGGCTGCCACTCCTGAATGTTTGCAACCGCGGCCGAGCTAGGCAGGCACAATTGTGCAGCAATGCAAACTGCATAACCTGGTCAAATTTAACGGGTGTACAAGAAACCACGGGGGATTTACAAGGAGATGTTCACCCGGAACTGCCTGAGGCCTGCCGGCAACAAGATTCCGAAATTCATCCTGAGAAGCCTTGAAAGCAGTGAAACGCTCCTATGTTGCAATAACTCAGAACCTCATTCTGAGTGTTCCCGGCATAGGTCATTCAGCTGAACACAACCCTGGACTAATTAGAGCCAGATGTAGGCAGTGCCGTCCATAGTGCTAGATGGACAGTGGTGGCGTGCCAAACAACTGAGCTATAGTTCTCATCACTTTCACAAAGTGCCATAAGTTGAGGTTCAACTTACTGCTCCGGTTGAGTAGAGTGTAGCGGTCAAAACTGGAATCAGTAGCACTCAGGTGAGAAGAACGGGAAGCAGATATACCCAGGCGGCTGGCAGTGTCCTACGGGGACCAGGCTATCTGGCTGCCACGCCTGAATGTTTGCATCCGCGGCCGAGCTAGGCAGGCGCAATTGTGCAGCAATGCAAACTGCATAACCTGGTCAAATTTCAAGGGTGTACAAGAAAGCATGGGGGATTTACAAGGAGATGTTCACCCGGAACTGCCGGAGGCCTGCCGGCAGCAAGATTCCGGAATTCTTCCTGAGAAGCCTTGAAAGCAGTGAAACGCTCCTATGTTGCAATAACTCAGAACATCATTCTGTGTGTTCCCGGCAGAGGTCATTCGGCTGAACACAACCGTGGACTAATTAGAGACAGATGTAGGCAGTGCCGTCCATAGTGCTGGATGGACAGTGGTGGCGTGCCAAACAACTGAGCTCTAGTTCTCATCATTTTCACAAAGTGTCATAAGTTAAAGTTCAACTTACTGCTCCGGATGAGTAGAGTGTAGCGGTCAAAGCTGGAATCAGTAGCACTCAGTTGAGAAGAACGGGAAGCAGATATACCCAGTCCGCTGGCAGTGTCCTACGGGGACCAGCCTATCTGGCTGCCAGGCCTGAATGTTTGCAACCGCGGCCGAGCTAGGCAGGCGCAATTGTGCAGCAATGCAAACTGCATAACCTGGCCAAATTTCATGGATGTACAAGAAACCACGGGGGATTTACAAGGAGATGTTTACGCGGAACTGCCGGAGGCCTGCCGGCAGCAAGATTCCGGAATTCTTCCTGAGAAGCCTTGAAAGCAGTGAAACGCTCCTATGTTGCAATAACTCAGAATATCATTCTGAGTGTCCCCGGCAGAGGTCATTCGGCTGAACACAACCGTGGACTAATTAGAGCCAGATGTAGGCAGTGCCGTCCATAGTGCTGGATGGAGAGTGGTGGCGAGCCAAACAACTGAGCTCTAGTTCTCAACAGTTTCACAAAGTGCCATAAGTAGAGGTTTAACTTACTGCTCCGGTTGAGTAGAGTGTAGCGGTCAAAGCTGGAATCAGTAGCACTCAGGTGAGAAGAACGGGAAGCAGATATACCCAGTCCGCTGGCAGTGTCCTACGAGGACCAGCCTATCTGGCTGCCACGCCTGAATGTTTGCAAGCGCGGCAGAGCGAAGCAGGCAGAAATGTGCAGCAATGCAAACTGCATAACCTGGCCAAATTTCACGGGTGTACAAGAAACCACGGGGGATTTACAAGGAGATGTTCACACGGAACAGCCGGACGCCGGCGGGCAGCAAGATTCCGGAACTCTTCCTGAGAAGCCTTGAAAGCAGTGAAACGCTCCTATGTTGAAATAACTCAGAACCTCATTCTGAGTGTTCCCAGCAGAGGTCATTCGGCTGAACACAACCGTGGACTAATTAGAGCCAGATGTAGGCAGTGCCGTCCATAGTGCTGGATGGACAGTGGTGGCGTGCCAAACAACTGAGCTCTAGTTCTCATCACTTTCACAAAGTGCCATAAGTTGAGGTTCAACTTACGGCTCCGGTTGAGTAGAGTGTAGCCGTCAAAGCTGGAATCAGTAGCACTCAGGTGAGAAGAACGGGAAGCAGATATACCCAGTCCATTGGCACTGTCCTACGGGGACCAGCCTATCTGGCTGCCACGCCTGAATGTTTGCAACCGCGGCCGAGCTAGGCAGGCGCAATTGTGCAGCAATGCAAACTGCATAACCTGGCCAAATTTCACGGGTGTACAAGAAACCACGGGGGATTTAAAAGGAGATGTTCACCCGGAACAGCCGGACGCTGGCGGGCAGCAAGATTCCGGAACTCTTCCTGAGAAGCCTTGAAAGCAGTGAAAAGCTCCTATGTTGCAATAACTCAGAACCTCATTCTGAGTGTTGCCGGCAGAGGTCATTCGGCTGAACACAACCATGGACTAATTAGAGCCAGATGTAGGCAGTGCGGTCCATAGTGCTGGATGGACAGTGGTGGCATGCCAAACAACTGAGCTCTAGTTCTCAACAGTTTCACAAAGTGCCATGAGTTGAGGTTCAACTTACTGCTCCGGTTGAGTAGAGTGTAGCCGTCAAAGATGGAATTAGTAGCACTCAGGTGAGAAGAACGGGAAACAGATATACCCAGTCCGCTGGCAGTGTCCTACGGGGACCAGCCTATCTGGCTGCCACACCTGAATGTTTGCAACCGCGGCCGAGCTAGGCAGGCACAATTGTGCAGCAATGCAAACTGCATAGCCTGGCCTAATATCACGGGTGAACAAGAAACCTTAGGGGATTTACAAGGAGATGTTCAGCCGGAACTGCCAGAGGCCTGCCGGCAGTAAGATTCTGGAATTCTTCCTGAGAAGCCTTGAAAGCAGTGAAACGCTCCTATGTTGCAATAAGTCAGAACCTCATTCTGAGTGTCCCCGGCCGAGGTCATTCGGCTGAACACAACCGTGGACTAATTAGAGCCAGATGTAAGCAGTGCCTTCCATAGTGCTGGATGGACAGTGGTGGCGTGTCAAACAACTGAGCTCTAGTTCTCCACAGTTTCACAAAGTGCCATAAGTAGATGTTAAACTTACTGCTCCGGTTGAGTAGAGTGTAGCCGTCAAAGATGGAATTAGTAGCACTCAGGTGAGAAGAATGGGAAGCAGATATACCCAGTCCGCTGGCAGTGTCCTACGGGGACCAGCCTATCTGGCTGCCACACCTGAATGTTTGCAACCGCGGCCGAGCTAGGCAGGCACAATTGTGCAGCAATGCAAACTGCATAACCTGGGCAAATATCACGGGTGAACAAGAAACCTTGGGGGATTTACAAGAAGATGTTCAGCCGGAACTGCCAGAGGCCTGCCGGCAGTAAGATTCTGGAATTCTTCCTGAGAAGCCTTGAAAGCAGTGAAACGCTCCTATGTTGCAATAACTCAGAACCTCATTCTGAGTGTCCCCGGCCGAGGTCATTCGGCTGAACACAACCGTGGACTAATTAGAGCCAGATGTAAGCAGTGCCGTCCATAGTGCTGGATGGACAGTGGTGGCGTGTCAAACAACTGAGCTCTAGTTCTCCACAGTTTCACAAAGTGCCATAAGTAGAGGTTAAACTTACTGCTCCGGTTGAGTAGAGTGTAGCCGTCAAAGCTGGAATCAGTAGCACTCTGGTGAGAAGAACGGGAAGCAGATATACCCAGTCCGCTGGCAGTGTCCTATGGGGACCAGCCTATCTGGCTGCCACGCCTGAATGTTTGCAACTGCGTCCGAGCTAGGCAGGCGCAATTGTGCAGCAATGCGAACTGCATGACCTGGCCAAATATCACGAATGTACAAGAAACCACGGTGGATTTATAAGGAGATGTTCACCCGGAACTGCCGGAGGCTTGCCGGCAGCAAGATTCCGGAATTCTTCCTGAGAAGCCTTGAAGGCAGTGAAACGCTCCTATGTTGCAATAACTCAGAACCTCATTCTGAGTGTTCCCGACAGAGGTCATTCGGCTGAACACAACTGTGGACTAATTAGAGCCAGATGTAGGCAGTGCGGTCCATAGTGCTGGATGGACAGTGGTGGCGTGCCAAACAACTGAGCTCTAGTTCTCAACAGTTTCACAAAGTGCCCTAAGTTGAGGTTCAACTTACGGCTCCGGTTGAGTAGAGTGAAGCGGTCAAAGCTGAAATCAGTAGCACTCAGGTGAGAAGAACGGGAAGCAGATATACCCAGTCCGCTGGCAGAGTCCTACGGGGACTAGCCGATCCGGCTGTCACGCCTGAATGTTTGCAAGCGCGGCCGAGCTAAGAAGGCGGAATTGTGCAGCAATGCAAACTGCATAACCTGGTCAAATTTCACGGATGTACAAGAAACCACGGGGGATTTACAAGGAGATGTTCACCCGGAACAGCCGGAGGCCTGCCGGCAGCAAGATTCCGGAATTCTTCCTGAGAAGCCTTGAAAGCAGTGAAACGCTCCTATGTTGCAATAACTCAGAACCTCATTCTGAGTGTTCCCGGCAGAAATCATTCGGCTGAACACAACCGTGGACTAATTAGAGCCATATGTAGGGAGTCCCGTCCATAGTGCTGGATGGACAGTGGTGGCGTGCCAAACAACTGAGCTCTAGTTCTCATCACTTTCACAAAATTCCATAAGTTGAGGTTCAACTTACTGCTCCGGTTGAGTAGAGTCGAGCTATCAAAGCTGGAATCAGTAGCACTCAGGTGAGAAGAACGGGAAGCAGATATACCCAGTCCGCTGGCAGTGTCCTACGGGGACCAGCCAATGTGGCTGTCACGCCTGAATGTTTGCAACCCCGGCCGAGCTAGGCAGGCGCAATTGTGCAGCAATGCAAACTGCATAACCTGGCCAAATTTCAAGGGTGTACAAGAAATCACGGGGGATTTACAAGGACATGTTCACCCGGAACAGCCGGACGCCGGCGGGCAGCAAGATTCCGGAACTCTTCCTGAGAAGCCATGAAAGCAGTGAAACGCTCCTATGTTGCAATAACTCACAACCTCATTCTGAGTGTTACCGACAGAGGTCATTTGGCTGAACACAACCGTGGACTAATTAGAGCCAGATGTAGGCAGTGCCGTCCATAGTGCTGGATGGAGGGTGGTGGCGTGCCAAACAACTGAGCTCTAGTTCTCAACACTTTCACAAAGTGCCATAAGTTGAGGTTCAACTTATTGCTCGGGTTGAGTAGAGTGTAGCCGTCAAAGCTGGAATCAGTAGCACTCAGTTGAGAAGAACGGGAAGCAGATATACCCAGTCCGCTGGCAGTGTCCTACGGGGACCAGCCTATCTGGCTGCCACGCCTGAATATTTGCAACCGCGGCCGAGCTAGGCAGGCCCAATTGTGCAGCAATTCAAACTGCATAACCTGGACATATTTCACGGGTGTACAAGAAACCACGGGGGATTTACAAGGAGATGTTCACCCGGAACTGCCGGAGGCCTGCCGGCAGCAAGATTCCGGAATTCTTCCTGAGAAGCCTTGAAAGCAGTGAAACGCTCCTATGTTGCAATAACTCAGAACCTCATTCTGAGTGTTCCCCGCAGAGGTCATTCGTCTGAACACAACCGTCGACTAATTAGAGCCAGATGTAGGCAGTGCAGACCATAGTGCTGGATGGACAGTGGTGGCGTGCCAAACAACTGAGCTCTAGTTCTCATCACTTTCACAAAATTCCATAAGTTGAAGTTCAACTTACTGCTCCGGTTGAGTAGAGTGTAGCCGTCAAAGGTGGAATCAGTAGCACTCAGGTGAGAAGAACGGGAAGCAGATATACCCAGTCCGCTGGCAGTGTCCTACGAGGACCAGCCTATCTGGCTGCCACGCCTGAATGTTTGCAACCGCTGCTGTGCTTGGCAGGCGCAATTGTGCAGCAATGCAAACTGCATAACCTGGCCAAATTTCACGGGTGTACAAGAAACCACGGGGGATTTACAAGGAGATGTTCACCCGGAACAGCCGGAGGCCTGCCGGCAGCAAGGTTCCGGAATTCTTCCTGAGAAGCCTTGAAAGCAGTGAAACGCTCCTATGTTGCAATAACTCAGAACCTCATTCTGAGTGTTGCCGGCAGAGGTCATTCGGCTGAACACAAACATGGACTAATTAGAGCCAGATGTAGGCAGTGCCGTCCATAGTGCTGGATGGACAGTGGTGGCGTGCCAAACAACTGAGCTCTAGTTCTCATCACTTTCACAAAGTGCCATAAGTTGAGGTTCAACTTACTGCTCCGGTTGAGTAGAGTGTAGCCGTCAAAGCTGGAATCAGTAGCACTCAGTTGAGAAGAACGGGAAGCAGATATACACAGTCCGCTGGCAGTGTCCTACGGGGACCAGCCTATCTGGCTGCCACGCCTGAATGTTTGCAACCGCGGCCAAGCTAGGCAGGTGCAATTGTGCAGCAATGCAAACTGCATAACCTGGACAGATTTCACGGGTGTACAAGAAACCACGGGGGATTTACAAGGAGATGTTCACCCGGAACAGCTGGAGGCCTGCCGGCAGGAAGATTCCGGAATTCTTCCTGAGAAGCCTTGAAAGCAGTGAAACGCTAATATGTTGCAATAACTCAGAACATCATTCTGAGTGTTCCCCGCAGAGGGCATTCGTCTGAACACAACCGTCGACTAATTAGAGCCAGATGTAGGCAATGCAGTCCATAGTGATGGATGGACAGTGGTGGCGTGCCAAACAACTGAGCTCTAGTTCTCATCACTTTCACAAAGTGCCCTAAGTTGAAGTTCAACTTACTGCTCCGGTTGAGTAGAGTGTAGCAGTCAAACGTGGAATCAGTAGCACTCAGGTGAGAAGAACGGGAAGCAGATATACCCAGTCCGCTGGCAGTGTCCTACGGGGACCAGCCTATCTGGCTTCCACGCCTGAATGTTTGCAACCGCGGCCGAGCTAGGCAGGCGTAATTGTGCAGCAATGCAAACTGCATAACCTGGTCAAATTTCAAGGGTGTACAAGAAAGCACGGGGGATTTACAAGGAGATGTTCACCCGGAACTGCCGGAGGCCTTCCGGCAGTAAGATTCCGGAATTCTTCCTGAGAAGCCTTGAAAGCTGTGAAACGCTCCTATGTTGCAATAACTAAGAACGTCATTCTGAGTGTTCCCGGCAGAGGTCATTCGGCTGAACACAACCGTGGACTAATTAGAGCCAGATGTAGGCAGTGCCGTCCATAGTGCTGGATGGACAGTGGTGGCGTGCCAAACAACTGAGCTCTAGTTCTCATCACTTTCACAAAATGCCATAAGTTGAGGTTCAACTTACTGCTCCGGTTGAGTAGAGTGTAGCGGTCAAAGCTGGAATCAGTAGCACTCAGGTGAGAAGAACGGGAAGCAGATATACCCAGTCCGCTGGCAGTGTGCTACGGGGACCAGCCCATCTGGCTGCCACGCCTGAAGATTTGCAAACAAGACCGAGCTAGGCAGGCACAATTGTGCAGCAATGCAAACTGCATAACCTGGCCAGATTTCAAGGGTGTACAAGAAACCACGGGGGATTTACAAGGAGATGTTCACCCGGAACAGCCATACGATGGCGGGCAGCAAAATTCCGGAACTCTTCCTGAGAAGCCTTGAAAGCAGTGAAACGCTCCTATGTTGCAATAACTCAGAACCTCATTTTGAGTGTTAACGACATAGGTCATTCGGCTGAACACAACCGTGGACTAATTAGAGCCAGATGTAGGCAGTGCCATCCATAGTCCTGGATGGACAGTGGTGGCGTGACAAACAACTGATCTCTAGTTCTCAACACTTTCACAAAGTGCCATAAGTTGAGGTTCAACTTACTGCTCAGGTTGAGTAGAGTGTAGCCGTCAAAGCTGGAATCAGTAGCACTCAGGTGAGAAGAACGGGAAGGAGATATACCCAGTCCGCTGGTAGTGTCCTACGGGGACCAGCCTATCTGGCTGCCACGCCTGAATGTTTGCAACCGCGGCCGAGCTAGGCAGGCGCAATTGTGCAGCAATGCAAACTGCATAACCTGGCCAAATTTCACGGATGTACAAGAAAGCCCGGGGGATTTACAAGGAGATGTTCACCCGGAACAGCCGGAGGCCTGCCGGCAGCAAGATTCCAGAATTCTTCCTGAGAAGCCTTGAAAGCAGTGAAACGCTCCTATGTTGCAATAACTCAGAACCTCATTCTGAGTGTTCCAGGCAGAGGTCATTCGGCTGAACACAACCGTGGACTAATTAGAGCCAGATGTAGGAAGTGCCGTCCATAGTGCTGGATGGACAGTGGTGGCGTGCCAAACAACTGAGCTCTAGTTCTCAACACTTTCACAAAGTGCCATAAGTTGAGGTTCAACTTACTGCTCCGGTTGAGTAGAGTGTAGCCGTCAAAGCTGGAATCAGTAGCACTCAGGTGAGAAGAACGGGAACCAGATATACCCATTCCGCTGGCAGAGTCCTACGGGGACCAGACTATCCGGCTGTCACGCCTGAATGTTTGCAACCGCGGCCGAGCTAGGCAGGGGCAATTGTGCAGAAATGCAAACTACATAACCTGTCCAAATTTCACGGGTGTACAAGAAACCACGGGGGATTTACAAGGAGATGTTCATCCGGAAAAGCCGGAGGCCTGCCGGCAGCAAGATTCCGGAATTCTTCCTGAGAAGCCTTGAAAGCAGTGAAAAGCTCCTATGTTGCAATAACTCAGAACCTCATTCTGAGTGTTGCCGGCAGAGGTCATTCGGCTGAACACAACCGTGGACTAATTAGAGCCAGATGTAGGCAGTGCCGTCCATAGTGCTGGATGGACGGTGGTGGCGTGCCAAACAACTGAGCTCTAGTTCTCAACATTTTCACAAAGTGCCATAAGTTGAGGTTCAACTTACTGCTCTGCTTGAGTAGAGTGCAGCCGTCAAAGCTGAAATCAGTAGCACTCAGGTGAGAAGAACGGGAAGCAGATATACCCAGTCCGCTGGCAGAGTCCTACGGGGACCAGCCTATCTGGCTGCCACGCCTGAATGTTTGCAACCGCGGCCGAGCTAGGCAGGGGCAATTGTGCAGCAATGCAAACTGCATAACCTGGCCAAATTTCACGGGTGTACAAGAAACCACGGGGGATTTACAAGGAGATGTTCACCCGGAAGAGCCGGAGGCTTGCCGGCATCAAGATTCCGGAATTCTTCCTGAGAAGCCTTGAAAGCAGTGAAACGCTCCTATGTTGCAATAACTCAGAACCTCATTCTGAGTGTTGCCGGCAGAGGTCATTCGGCTGAACACAACCGTGGACTACTTAGAGCCAGATGTAGGCAGTGCCGTCCATAGTGCTGGATGAACAGTGGTGGTGTGCCAAACAACTGAGCTCTAGTTCTCAACAGTTTCACAAAGTGCCATCAGTTGAGGTTCAACTTACTGCTCTGCTTGAGTAGAGTGTAGCCGTCAAAGCTGAAATCAGTAGCACTCAGGTGAGAAGAACCGGAAGCAGATACACCCAGTCCGCTGGCAGAGTACTACGGGAACAAGCCTATCTGGCTGCAACGCCTGAATGTTTGTAACCGCGGCCGAGCTAGGCAGGGGCAATTGTGCAGCAATGCAAACTGCATAACCTGGCCAAATTTCGCGGGTGTACAAGAAACCACGGGGGATTTACAAGGAGATGTTCACCCGGAACAGACGGAGGCCTGCCGGCATCAAGATTCCTGAATTCTTCCTGAGAAGCCTTGAAAGCAGTGAAACGCTCCTATGTTGCAGTAACTCAGAACCTCAATCTGAGTGTTCCCAGCAGAGGTCATTCGGCTGAACACAATCGTGGACTAATTAGAGCCAGATGTAGGCAGTTCCGTCCATAGTGCTGGATGGACATTGGTATCGTGCCAAACAACTGAGCTCTAGTTCTCAACAGTTTCACAAAGTGCCATAAGTTGAGGTTCAACTTACTGCCCCGGTTGAGTAGAGTGTAGCCGTCAAAGCTGAAATCAGTAGCACTCAGGTGAGAAGAACGGGAAACAGATATACCCAGTCCGCAGGCAGTGTCGTACTGGGACCAGCCTATCTGGCTGCCACGGCTTAATGTTTGTAACCGCGGCCGAGCTAGGCAGGCGCTATTGTGTAGCAATGCAAACTGCATAACCTGGCCAAATTTCACGGGTGTACAAGAAACCACGGGAGACTTACAAGGAGATGTTCACCCGGAACAGCCGGAGGCCTGCCGGCAGCAAGGTTCCGGAATTCTTCCTGAGAAGCCTTGAAAGCAGTGAAACGCTCCTATGTTGCAATAACTCAGAACCTCATTCTGAGTGTTGCCGGCAGAGGTCATTCGGCTGAACACAACCGTGGACTAATTAGAGCCAGATGTAGGCAGTGCCGTCCATAGTGCTGGATGGACAGTGGTGGCGTGCCAAACAACTGAGCTCTAGTTCTCAACAGTATCACAAAGTGCCATAAGTTGAGGTTCAACTTACTGCTCTGCTTGAGTAGAGTGCAGCCGTCAAAGCTGAAATCAGTAGCACTCAGGCGAGAAGAACGGGAAGCAGATATACCCAGTCCGCTGGCAGAGTCCTACGGGGACCAGCCTATCTGGCTGCCACGCCTGAATGTTTGCAAGCGCGGCCGAGCTAGGCAGGGGCAATAGTGCAGCAATGCAAACTGCAAAACCTGGCCAAATTTCACGGGTGTACAAGAAACCACGGGGGATTTACAAGGAGATGTTCACCCAGAAGAGCTGGAGGCTTGCCGGCAGCAAGATTCGGGAATTCTTCATGAGAAGCCTTGAAAGCAGTGAAACGCTCCTATGTTGCAATAACTCAGAACCTCATTCTGAGTGTTGCCGGCAGAGGTCATTCGACTGAACACAATCGTTGACTAATTAGAGCCAGATGTAAGCAGTGCCGTCCATTGTGCTGGATGGACAGTGGTGGCGTGCCAAACAACTGAGCTCAAGTTCTCAACATTTTCACAAAGTGCCATAACTTGAGGTTCAACTTACTGCTCCGGTTGAATAGAGTGTAGCCGTCAAAGCTGGAATCAGTAGCACTCAGGTGAGAAGAACGGGAAGCAGATATACCCAGTCCGCTGGCAGAGTCCTACGGGGACCAGCCTATCTGGCTGCAACGCCTGAATGTTTGTAACCGCGGCCGAGCTATGCAGGGGCAATTGTGCAGCAATGCAAACTGCATAACCTGGCCAAATTTCGCGGGTGTACAAGAAACCACGGGGGATTTACAAGGAGATGTTCACCCGGAACAGACGGAGGCCTGCCGGCATCAAGATTCCTGAATTCTTCCTGAGAAGCCTTGAAAGCAGTGAAACGCTCCTATGTTGCAATAACTCAGAACCTCATTCTGAGTGTTCCCAGCAGAGGTCATTCGGCTGAACACAATCGTGGACTAATTAGAGCCCGATGTAGGCAGTTCCGTCCATAGTGCTGGATGGACAATGGTATCGTGCCAAACAACTGAGCTCTAGTTCGCAACATTTTCACAAAGTGCCATAAGTTGAGGTTCAACTTACTGCTCCGGTTGAGTAGAGTGTAGCCGTCAAAGCTGAAATCAGTAGCACTCAGGTGAGAAGAACGGGAAGCAGATATACCCAGTCGGCTGGCAGAGTCCTAGGGGGCCAGCCTATCTGGCTGCCACGCCTGAATGTTTGCAACCGGGGCCGAGCTAGGCAGGCGCAATTGTGCAGCAATGCAAACTGCATAACCTGTCCAAATTTCACGGGTGTACAAGAAACCACGGGGGATTTACAAGGAGATGTTCAGCCGGAACAGCCGGAGGCCTGCCGGCAGCAAGATTCCAGAATTCTTCCTGAGAAGCCTTGAAAGCAGTGAAACGCTCCTATGTTGCAATAACTCAGAACATCATTCTGAGTGTTCCCGGTAGAGGTCATTCGGCTGAACACAACCGTGGACTAATTAGAGCCAGATGTAGGCAGTACCGTCCATAGTGCTGGATGGACAGTGGTGGCGTTCCAAACAACGGAGCTCTAGTTCTCAACAGTTTCACAAAGTGCCATAAGATGAGGTTCACCTTACTGCTCCGGTTGAGTAGAGTGTAGTAGTCAAAGCTGGAATCAGTAGCACTCAGGTGAGAAGAACGGGAAGCAGATATACCGAGTCCGCTGGCAGGGTCCTAGGGGACCAGCCTATCTGGCTGCCACGCCTGAATGTTTGCAACCGCTGCTGTGCTTGGCAGGCACAATTGTGCAGCAATGCAAACTGCATATCCTGGCAAAATTTCACGGGTGTACAAGAAACCACGGGGGATTTACAAGGAGATGTTCACCCGGAACAGCCGGAGGCCTGCCGGCAGCAAGATTCCGGAATTCTTCCTGAGAAGCCTTGAAAGCAGTGGAACGCTCCTATGTTGCAATAACTCAGAACCGCATTCTGAGTATTCCCAGCAGAGGTCATTCGGCTGAACAAAATCGTGGACTAATTAGAGCCAGATGTAGGCAGTGCCGTCCATAGTGCTGGATGGACAGTGGTGGCGTGCCAAACAACTGAGCTCTAGTTCTCAACACTTTCACAAAGTGCCATAAATTGAGGTTCAACTTACTGCTCCGGTTGAGTAGAGTGTAGCCGTCAAAGCTGGAATCAGTAGCACTCAGGTGAGAAGAACGGGAAGCAGATATACCCAGTCCGCTGGCAGAGTCCTACGGGGACCAGCCTATATGGCTGCCACGCCTGAATGTTTGCAACCTCGGCCGAGCTAGGCAGGCGCAATTGTGCAGCAATGCAAACTGCATAACCTGGCCAAATTTCGCGGGTGTACAAGAAACCACGGGGGATTTACAAGGAGATGTTCACCCGGAACAGCCGGAGGCCTGCCGGCAGGAAGATTCCGGAATTCTTCCTGAGAAGCCTTGAAAGCAGTGAAACGCTCCTATGTTGCAATAACTCAGAACCTCATTCTGAGTGTTCCCAGCAGAGGTCATTCGGCTGAACACAATCGTGGACTAATTAGAGCCCGATGTAGGCAGTTCCGTCCATAATGCTGGATGGACAATGGTATCGTGCCCAACAACTGAGCTCTAGGTCTCAACAGTTTCACAAAGTGCCATAAGTTGAGGTTCAACTTACTGCTCCGGTTGAGTAGAGTGTAGCCGTCAAAGTTGGAATCAGTAGCACTCAGGTGAGAAGAACGGGAAGCAGATATACCCAGTCCGCTGGCAGAGTCCTAGGGGGCCAGCCTATCTGGCTGCCACGCCTGAATGTTTGCAACCGCGGCCGAGCTAGGCATGCGCAATTGTGCAGCAGTGCAAACTGCATAACCTGGCCAAATTTCACGGGTGTACAAGAAACCACGGGGGATTTACAAGCAGATGTTCACCCGGAACAGCCGGAGGCCTGCCGGCAGCAAGATTCCGGAATTCTTCCTGAGGAGCCTTGAAAGCAGTGAAACGCTCCTATGTTGCAATAACTCAGAACCTCATTCTGAGAGTTCCAGGCAGAGTTCATTCGGGTGAACACAACCGTGGACTAATTAGAGCCAGATGTAGGCAGTGCCGTCCATAGTGCTGGATGGACAGTGGTGGCGTGCCAAACAACTGAGCTCTAGTTCTCAACATTTTCACAAAGTGCCATAAGTTGAGGTTCAACTTACTGCTCCGCTTGAGTAGATTGTAGCCGTCAAAGCTGGAATCAGTAGCACTCAGGTGAGAAGAACGGGAAGCAGATATACCCAGTCCGCTGGCAGTGTCATACGGGAACCAGCCTATCTGGCTGCCACTCCCGATTGTTTCTAACCGCGGCCGAGATATGCATGCTCAATTGAGCAGCAATGCAAACTGCATAACCTGTCCAAATTTCACGGGTGTACAAGAAACCACGGAGGATTTACAAGGAGATGTTCACCCGGAATAGCCGGAGGCCTGCCGGCAGGAAGATTCCGGAATTCTTCCTGAGAAGCCTTGAAAGCAGTGAAACGCTCCTGTGTTGCAATAACTCAGAACCTCATTCTGAGTGTTCCCGGCAGAGGTCATTCGGCTGAACACAATCGTGGACTAATTAGAGCCAGATGTAGGCAGTGCCGTCCTTAGTACTGGATGGACAGTGGTGGCGTGCCAAACAACTGAGCGCTAGTTCTCAACAGTTTCACAAAATGCCGTAAGTTGAGGTTCAACTTAATGCTCCGGTTGAGTAGAGTGTAGCCGTCAAAGCTGGAATCAGTAGCACTCAGGTGAGAAGAACGGGAAGCAGATATACCCATTCCGCTGGCAGTGTCCTACGGGGACCAGCCTATCTGGCTGCCACGCCCGAATGTTTGTAACCGCGGCCGAGATAGGCAGGCGCAATTGAGCAGCAATGCAAACTGCATAACCTGTCCAAATTTCACGGGTGTACAAGAAACCACGGGGGATTTACAAGGAGATGTTCACCCGGAACAGCCGTAGGCCTGCCGGCAGCAAGATTCCGGAACTCTTCCTGAGAAGCCTTGAAAGCAGTGAAACGCACCTATGTTGCAATAACTCAGAACCTCATTCTGAGTGTTCCTGGCAGAGGTCATTCGACTGAACACAACCGTGGACTAATTAGAGCCAGATGTAGGCAGTGCCGTCCATAGTGCTGGATGGAGAGTCGTGGCGTGCCAAACAACTGAGTTCTAGTTCTCAACAGTTTCACAAAGTGCCATAAGTTGAGGTTCAACTTACTTATCTGCTTGAGTACAGTGCAGCCGTCAAAGCTGAAATCAGTAGCACTCTTGTGAGAAGAACGGGAAGCAGATATACCCAGACCGCTGGCAGAGTCCTACGGGGGCCAGCCTATCTGGCTGCCACGCCTGAATGTTTGCAACCGCGGCGGAGCTAGGCAGGGGCAATTGTGCAGCAATGCAAACTGCATAACCTGTCCAAATTTCACGGGTGTACAAGAAACCACGGGGGATTTACAAGGAGATGTTCACCCGGAATAGCCGGAGGCCTGCCGGCAGCAAGATTCCAGAATTCTTCCTGAGAAGCCGTGAAAGCAGTGAAACGCTCCTATGTTGCAATAACTCAGAACATCATTCTGAATGTTCCCGGTAGAGGTCATTAGGCTGAACACAACCGTGGACTAATTAGAGCCAGATGTAGGCAGTGTCGTCCATATTGCTGGATGGATAGTTGTGGCGTGCCAAACAACTGAGCTCTAGTTCTCAACACTTTCACAAAGTGCCATAAATTGAGGTTCAACTTACTGCTCCGGTTGAGTAGAGTGTAGCCGTCAAAGCTGGAATCAGCAGCACTCAGGTGAGAAGAACGGGAAGCAGATATACCCAGTCCGCAGGCAGTGTCATACTGGGACCAGCCTATCTGGCTGCCACGGCTCAATGTTTGTAACCGCGGCCGAGCTAGACAGGCGCAATTGTCCAGCAACGCAAACTGCATAACCTGGCCAAATTTCACGGGTGTACAAGAAACCACGGGGGATTTACAAGGAGATGTTCACCCGGAAGAGCCCGAGGCCTGCCGGCAGCAAGATTCCGGAATTCTTCCTGAGAAGCCTTGAAAGCAGTGAAACGCTCCTATGTTGCAATAACTCAGAACCTCATTCTGAGTGTTCCTGGCAGAGGTCATTCGGCAGAATACAACTGTGGACTAATTAGAGCCAGAAGTAGCCAGTGCCGTCCATAGTGCTGGATGGAGAGTGGTGGCGTGCCAAACAACTGAGTTCTAGTTCTCAACAGTTTCACAAAGTGCCATAAGTTGAGGTTCAACTTACTGCTCTGCTTGAGTACAGTGCAGCCGTCAAAGCTGAAATCAGTAGCACTCAGGTGAGAAGAACGGGAAGCAGATATACCCAGTCCGCTGGCAGAGTCCTACGGGGGCCAGCCTATCTTCCTGCCACGCCTGAATGTTAGCAACCGCGGCGGAGCTAGGCAGGGGCAATTGTGCAGCAATGCAAACTGCATAACCTGTCCAAATTTCACGGGTGTACAAGAAACCACGGGGGATTTACAAGGAGATGTTCACCCGGAACAGCAGGAGGCCTGCCGGCAGCAAGATTCCAGAATTCTTCCTGAGAAGCCTTGAAAGCAGTGAAACGCTCCTATGTTGCAATAACTCAGAACATCATTCTGAGTGTTCCCGGTAGAGGTCATTAGGCTGAACACAACCGTGGACTAATTAGAGCCAGATGTAGGCAGTGCCGTCCATATTGCTGGATGGATAGTGGTGGCGTGCCAAACAACTGAGCTCTAGTTCTCAACACTTTCACAAAGTGCCATAAATTGAGGTTCAACTTACTGCTCCGGTTGAGTAGAGTGTAGCCGTCAAAGCTGGAATCAGTAGCACTCAGGTGAGAAGAACGGGAAGCAGATATACCCAGTCCGCTGGCAGAGTCCTAGGGGGCCAGCCTATCTGGCTGCCACGCCTGAATGTTTGCAACCGCGGCCGAGATAGGCAGGCGCCATTGTGCAGCAATGCAAACTGCATAACCTGGCCAAATTTCACGGGTGTACAAGAAACCACGGGGGATTTACAAGGAGATGTTCACCCGGAACAGCCGGAGGCCTGCCGGCAGTAAGATTCCGGAATTCTTCCTGAGAAGCCTTGAAAGCAGTGAAACGCTCCTATGTTGCAATAACTCAGAACCTCATTTTGAGTGTTCCCGGCAGAGGTCATTCGGCTGAACACAACCGTGGACTAATTAGAGACAGATGTAGGCATTGCCGTCCATAGTGCTGGATGGAGAGTGGTGGCGTGCCAAACAACTGAGTTCTAGTGCTCAACACTTTCACAAATTGCCATAAGTTGAGGTTCAACTTAATGCTCCGGTTGAGTAGAGTGTAGCCGTCAAAGCTGGAATCAGCAGCACTCAGGTGAGAAGAACGGAAGCAGACATACCCAGTCCGCAGGCAGTGTCATACTGGGACCAGCCTATCTGGCTGCCACGGCTCAATGTTTGTAACCGCGGCCGAGCTAGACAGGCGCAATTGTGCAGCAATGCATACTGCATAACCTGTCCAAGTTTCACGGGTGTACAAGAAACCACGGGGGATTTACAAGGAGATGTTCACCCGGAACAGCCGGAGGCCTGCCGGCAGCAAGATTCCGGAATTCTTCCTGAGAAGCCTTGAAAGCAGTGGAACGCTCCTATGTTGCAATAACTCAGAACAGCATTCTGAGTATTCCCAGCAGAGGTCATTCGGCTGAACACAATCGTGGACTAATTAGAGCCAGATGTAGGCAGTTCCGTCCATAGTGCTGGATGGACAGTGGTGGCGTGCCAAACAACTGAGCTCTAGTTCTCAACACTTTCACAAAGTGCCATAAATTGAGGTTCAACTTACTGCTACGGTTGAGTAGAGTGTAGCCGTCAAAGCTGGAATCAGTAGCACTCAGGTGAGAAGAACGGGAAGCAGATATACCCAGTCCGCTGGCAGAGTCCTACGGGGACCAGCCTATATGGCTGCCACGCCTGAATGTTTGCAACCGCGGCCGAGCTAGGCAGGCGCAATTGTGCAGCAATGCAAACTGCATAACCTGGCCAAATTTCGCGGGTGTACAAGAAACCACGGGGGATTTACAAGGAGATGTTCACCCGGAACAGCCGGAGGCCTGCCGGCAGGAAGATTCCGGAATTCTTCCTGAGAAGCCTTGAAAGCAGTGAAACGCTCCTATGTTGCAATAACTCAGAACCTCATTCTGAGTGTTCCCAGCAGAGGTCATTCGGCTGAACACAATCGTGGACTAATTAGAGCCCGATGTAGGCAGTTCCGTCCATAGTGCTGGATGGACAATGGTATCGTGCCCAACAACTGAGCTCTAGTTCTCAACAGTTTCACAAAGTGCCATAAGTTGAGGTTCAACTTACTGCTCCGGTTGAGTAGAGTGTAGCCGTCAAAGCTGAAATCAGTAGCACTCAGGTGAGAAGAACGGGAAGCAGATATACCCAGTCCGCTGGCAGAGTCCTAGGGGGCCAGCCTATCTGGCTGCCACGCCTGAATGTTTGCAACCGCGGCCGAGCTAGGCATGCGCAATTGTGCAGCAGTGCAAACTGCATAACCTGTCCAAATTTCACGGGTGTACAAGAAACCACGGGGGATTTACAAGGAGATGTTCACCCGGAACAGCCGGAGGCCTGCCGGCAGCAAGATTCCGGAATTCTTCCTGAGGAGCCTTGAAAGCAGTGAAACGCTCCTATGTTGCAATAACTCAGAACCTCATTCTGAGTGTTCCCGGCAGAGGTCATTCGGGTGAACACAACCGTGGACTAATTAGAGCCAGATGTAGGCAGTGCCGTCCATAGTGCTGGATGGACAGTGGTGGCGTGCCAAACAACTGAGCTCTAGTTCTCAACATTTTCACAAAGTGCCATAAGTTGAGGTTCAACTTACTGCTCCGGTTGAGTAGAGTGTAGCCGTCAAAGCTGGAATCAGTAGCACTCAGGTGAGAAGAACGGGAAGCAGATATACCCAGTCCGCTGGCAGAGTCCTACGGGGACCAGCCTATCTGGCTGCCACGCCTGAATATTTGCAACCGCGGCCGAGCTAGGCAGGGGCAATTGTGCAGCAATGCAAACTGCATAACCTGGCCAAATTTCACGGGTGTACAAGAAACCACGGGGGATTTACAAGGAGATGTTCACCCGGAAGAGCCGGAGGCTTGCCGGCAGCAAGATTCGGGAATTCTTCCTGAGAAGCCTTGAAAGCAGTGAAACGCTCCTATGGTGCAATAACTCAGAACCTCATTCTGAGTGTTGCCGGCAGAGGTCATTCGACTGAACACAATCGTGGACTAATTAGAGCCAGATGTAAGCAGTGCCGTCCATAGTGCTGGATGGACAGTGGTGGCGTGCCAAACAACTGAGCTCTAGTTCTCAACATTTTCACAAAGTGCCATAAGTTGAGGTTCAACTTACTGCTCTGGTTGAGTAGATTGTAGCCGTCAAAGCTGGAATCAGTAGCACTCAGGTGAGAAGAACGGGAAGCAGATATACCCAGTCCGCTGGCAGAGTCCT
The DNA here is from genome assembly GCF_024711535.1 of Dipodomys merriami. NCBI lineage: Eukaryota > Metazoa > Chordata > Mammalia > Rodentia > Heteromyidae > Dipodomys > Dipodomys merriami. Next base: position 438,364 of record NW_027206028.1, read on the forward strand.
ACGGGGGCCAGCCTATATGGCTGCGACGCCTGAATGTTTGCAACCGCGGCCGAGCTAGGCAGGCGCAATTGTGCAGCAATGCATACTGCATAACCTGTCCAAATTTCACGGGTGTACAAGAAACCACGGGGGATTTACAAGGAGATGTTCACCCGGAACAGCCGGAGGCCTGCCGGCAGGAAGATTCCGGAATTCTTCCTGAGAAGCCTTGAAAGCAGTGGAACGCTCCTATGTTGCAATAACTCAGAACAGCATTCTGAGTATTCCCAGCAGAGGTCATTCGGCTGAACACAATCGTGGACTAATTAGAGCCAGATGTAGGCAGTTCCGTCCATAGTGCTGGATGGACAGTGGTGGCGTGCCAAACAACTGAGCTCTAGTTCTCAACACTTTCACAAAGTGCCATAAATTGAGGTTCAACTTACTGCTCCGGTTGAGTAGAGTGTAGCCGTCAAAGCTGGAATCAGTAGCACTCAGGTGAGAAGAACGGGAAGCAGATATACCCAGTCCGCTGGCAGAGTCCTACGGGGACCAGCCTATATGGCTGCCACGCCTGAATGTTTGCAACCGCGGCCGAGCTAGGCAGGCGCAATTGTGCAGCAATGCAAACTGCATAACCTGGCCAAATTTCGCGGGTGTACAAGAAACCACGGGGGATTTACAAGGAGATGTTCACCCGGAACAGCCGGAGGCCTGCCGGCAGGAAGATTCCGGAATTCTTCCTGAGAAGCCTTGAAAGCAGTGAAACGCTCCTATGTTGCAATAACTCAGAACCTCATTCTGAGTGTTCCCAGCAGAGGTCATTCGGCTGAACACAATCGTGGACTAATTAGAGCCCGATGTAGGCAGTTCCGTCCATAGTGCTGGATGAACAATGGTATCGTGCCCAACAACTGAGCTCTAGTTCTCAACAGTTTCACAAAGTGCCATAAGTTGAGGTTCAACTTACTGCTCCGGTTGAGTAGAGTGTAGCCGTCAAAGCTGAAATCAGTAGCACTCAGGTGAGAAGAACGGGAAGCAGATATACCCAGTCCGCTGGCAGAGTCCTAGGGGGCCAGCCTATCTGGCTGCCACGCCTGAATGTTTGCAACCGCGGCCGAGCTAGGCATGCGCAATTGTGCAGCAGTGCAAACTGCATAACCTGTCCAAATTTCACGGGTGTACAAGAAACCACGGGGGATTTACAAGGAGATGTTCACCCGGAACAGCCGGAGGCCTGCCGGCAGCAAGATTCCGGAATTCTTCCTGAGAAGCCTTGAAAGCAGTGAAACGCTCCTATGTTGCAATAACTCAGAACCTCATTCTGAGTGTTCCCGGCAGAGGTCATTCGGGTGAACACAACCGTGGACTAATTAGAGCCAGATGTAGGCAGTTCCGTCCATAGTGCTGGATGGACAGTGGTGGCGTGCCAAACAACTGAGCTCTAGTTCTCAACATTTTCACAAAGTGCCATAAGTTGAGGTTCAACTTACTGCTCCGGTTGAGTAGAGTGTAGCCGTCAAAGCTGGAATCAGTAGCACTCAGGTGAGAAGAACGGGAAGCAGATATACCCAGTCCGCTGGCAGAGTCCTACGGGGACCAGCGTATATGGCTGCCATGCCTGAATGTTTGCACCGGGGTCCGAGCTAGACAGGCGCAATTGTGCAGCAATGCAAACTGCATAACCTGTCCAAATTTCACGGGTGTACAAGAAACCACGGGGGATTTACAAGGAGATGTTCACCCGGAAGAGCCGGAGGCCTGCCGGCAGCAAGATTCCGGAACTCTTCCTGAGAAGCCTTGAAAGCAGTGAAACGCTCCTATGTTGCAATAACTCAGAACCTCATTCTGAGTGTTCCCGGCAGAGGTCATTCGGCTGAACACAACCGTGGACTAATTAGAGACAGATGTAGGCATTGCCGTCCATAGTGCTGGATGGAGAGTGGTGGTGTGCCAAACAACTGAGTTCTAGTGCTCAACACTTTCACAAATTGCCATAAGTTGAGGTTCAACGTAATGCTCCGGTTGAGTAGAGTGTAGCCGTCAAGGCTGGAATCAGTAGCACTCAGGTGAGAAGAACGGGAAGCAGATATACCCAGTCCATTGGCAGTGTCCTACGGGGACCAGCCTATCTGGCTGCCACGCCTGAATGTTTGCAACCGCGGCCGAGCTAGGCAGGCGCAATTGTGCAGCAATGCAAACTGCATAACCTGTCCAAATTTCACGGGTGTACAAGAAACCACGGGGGATTTACAAGGAGATGTTCACCCGGAACAGCCGGAGGCCTGCCGGCAGCAAGATTCCGGAATTCTTCCTGAGAAGCCTTGAAAGCAGTGAAACGCTCCTATGTTGCAGTAACTCAGAACCTCAATCTGAGTGTTCCCAGCAGAGGTCATTCGGCTGAACACAATCGTGGACTAATTAGAGCCAGATGTAGGCAGTTCCGTCCATAGTGCTGGATGGACAGTGGTATCGTGCCAAACAACTGAGTTCTAGTTCTCAACAGTTTCACAAAGTGCCATAAGTTGAGGTTCAACTTACTGCTCCGGTTGAGTAGAGTGTAGCCGTCAAAGCTGAAATCAGTAGCACTCAGGTGAGAAGAACGGGAAGCAGATATACCCAGTCGGCTAGCAGAGTCCTACGGGGACCAGCCTATCTGACTGCCACGCCTGAATGTTTGCAACCGCTGCTGTGCTTGGCAGGCGCAATTGTGCAGCAATGCTAACTGCATATCCTGGCAAAATTTCACGGGTGTACACAAACCACGGGGGATTTACAAGGAGATGTTCACCCGGAACAGCCGGAGGCCTGCCGGCAGCAAGATTCCGGAATTCTTCCTGAGAAGCCTTGAAAGCTGTGGAACGCTCCTATGTTGCAATAACTCAGAACCGCATTCTGAGTATTCCCAGCAGAGGTCATTCGGCTGAACACAATCGTTGACTAATTAGAGCCAGATGTAGGCAGTTCCGTCCATAGTGCTGGATGGACAGTGGTGGCGTGCCAAACAACTGAGCTCTAGTTCTCAACACTTTCACAAAGTGCCATAAATTGAGGTTCAACTTACTGCTCCGGTTGAGTAGAGTGTAGCCGTCAAAGCTGGAATCAGTAGCACTCAGGTGAGAAGAACCGGAAGCAGATATACCCAGTCCGCTGGCAGAGTCCTAGGGGGCCAGCCTATCTGGCTGCCACGCCTGAATGTTTGCAACCGCGGCCGAGCTAGGCATGCGCAATTGTGCAGCAGTGCAAACTGCATAACCTGGCCAAATTTCACGGGTGTACAAGAAACCACGGGGGATTTACAAGGAGATGTTCACCCGGAACAGCCGGAGGCCTGCCGGCAGCAAGATTCCGGAATTCTTCCTGAGGAGCCTTGAAAGCAGTGAAACGCTCCTATGTTGCAATAACTCAGAACCTCATTCTGAGTGTTCCCGGCAGAGGTCATTCGGGTGAACACAACCGTGGACTAATTAGAGCCAGATGTAGGCAGTGCCGTCCATAGTGCTGGATGGACAGTGGTGGCGTGCCAAACAACTGAGCTCTAGTTCTCAACATTTTCACAAAGTGCCATAAGTTGAGGTTCAACTTACTGCTCCGGTTGAGTAGAGTGTAGCCGTCAAAGCTGGAATCAGTAGCACTCAGGTGAGAAGAACGGGAAGCAGATATACCCAGTCCGCTGGCAGAGTCCTACGGGGACCAGCGTATATGGCTGCCATGCCTGAATGTTTGCAACCGGGTCCGAGCTAGACAGGCGCAATTGTGCAGCAATGCAAACTGCATAACCTGTCCAAATTTCACGGGTGTACAAGAAACCACGGGGGATTTACAAGGAGATGTTCACCCGGAAGAGCCGGAGGCCTGCCGGCAGCAAGATTCCGGAACTCTTCCTGAGAAGCCTTGAAAGCAGTGAAACGCTCCTATGTTGCAATAACTCAGAACCTCATTCTGAGTGTTCCCGGCAGAGGTCATTCGGCTGAACACAACCGTGGACTAATTAGAGACAGATGTAGGCATTGCCGTCCATAGTGCTGGATGGAGAGTGGTGGTGTGCCAAACAACTGAGTTCTAGTGCTCAACACTTTCACAAATTGCCATAAGTTGAGGTTCAACGTAATGCTCCGCTTGAGTAGAGTGTAGCCGTCAAAGCTGGAATCAGTAGCACTCAGGTGAGAAGAACGGGAAGCAGATATACCCAGTCCGCAGGCAGTGTCATACTGGGACCAGCCTATCTGGCTGCCACGGCTTAATGTTTGTAACCGCGGCCGAGCTAGACAGGCGCAATTGTGCAGCAATGCAAACTGCATAACCTGGCCAAATTTCACGGGTGTACAAGAAACCACGGGGGATTTACAAGGAGATGTTCACCCGGAACAGCCAGAGGCCTGCCGGCAGCAAGATTCCGGAATTCTTCCTGAGAAGCCTTGAAAGCAGTGAAACGCTCCTATGTTGCAATAACTCAGAACCTCATTCTTAGTATTCCCGGCAGAGGTCATTCGGCTGAACACAACTGTGGACTAATTAGAGCCAGATGTAGGCAGTGCCGTCCATAGTGCTGGATGGACAGTGGTGGCGTGCCAAACAACTGAGCTCTAGTTCTCAAGAGTTTCACAAAGTGCCATAAGTAGAGGTTCAACTTAATGCTCCGGTTGAGTAGAGTGTAGCCGTCAAAGCTGGAATCAGTAGCACTCAGGTGAGAAGAACGGGAAGCAGATATACCCAGTCCGCTGGCAGAGTCTTACGGGGACCAGCCTATCTGGCTGCCACGCCTGAATGTTTGCAACCGCGGCCGAGCTAGGGAGGCGCAATTGTGCACTAATGCAAACTGCATAACCTGGCCAAATTTCACGGGTGTACAAGAAACCACGGGGGATTTACAAGGAGATATTCAGCCGGAACAGCCGGAGGCCTGCCGGCACCAAGATTCCGGAATTCTTCCTGAGAAGCCTTGAAAGCAGTGAAACGCTCCTGTGTTACAATAACTCAGAACCTCATTCTGAGTGTTGCCGGCAGAGGTCATTCGGCTGAACACAATCGTGGACTAATTAGAGCCAGATGTAGGCAGTTCCGTCCATAGTGCTGGATGGACAGTGGTATCGTGCCAAACAACTGAGTTCTAGTTCTCAACAGTTTCACAAAGTGCAATAAGTTGAGGTTCAACTTACTGCTCCGGTTGAGTAGAGTGTAGCCGTCAAAGCTGAAATCAGTAGCACTCAGGTGAGAAGAACGGGAAGCAGATATACCCAGTCGGCTGGCAGAGTCCTATGGGGACCAGCCTATCTGGCTACCACGCCTGAATGTTTGCAACCGCGGCCGAGCTAGCAGGGGCAATTGTGCAGAAATGCAAACTGCATAACCTGTCCAAATTTCACGGGTGTACAAGAAACCACGGGGGATTTACAAGGAGATGTTCACCCGGAAAAGCCGGAGGCCTACCGGCAGCAAGATTTCGGAATTCTTCCTGAGAAGCCTTGAAAGCAGTGAAACGCTCCTATGTTGCAATAACTCAGAACCTCATTCTGAGTGTTGCCGGCAGAGGTCATTCGGCTGAACACCACCGTGGACTAATTAGAGCCAGATGTAGGCAATGTCGTATATAATACTGGATGGACAGTGGTGGCGTACCAAACATCTGAGCTCTAGTTCTCAACACTTTCACAAAGTGCCATAAGTTGAGGTTCAACTTACTGCTCCGGTTGAGTACAGTGTAGCCGTCAAAGCTGGAATCAGTAGCACTCAGGTGAGAAGAACGGGAAGCAGATATACCCAGTCCGCTGGCAGTGTCCTACGTGGACCAGTCCATCTGGCTGCCACGTCTGAATGTTTGCAACCGCGGCCGAGCTAGGCAGGCGCAATTGTGCAGCAATGCAAACTGCATAACCTGGCCAAATTTCACGGGTGTACAAGAAACCACGGGGGATTTACAAGGAGATGTTCACCCGGAACAGCCGGAGGTCTGCCGGCAGCAAGATTCCGGAATTCTTCCTGAGAAGCCTTGAAAGCAGTGAAACGCTCCTATGTTGCAGTAACTCAGAACCTCAATCTGAGTGTTCCCAGCAGAGGTCATTCGGCTGAACACAATCGTGGACTAATTACAGCCAGATGTAGGCAGTTCCGTCCATAGTGCTGGATGGACATTGGTATCGTGCCAAACAACTGAGCTCTAGTTCTCAACAGTTTCACAAAGTGCCATAAGTTGAGGTTCAACTTACTGCTCCGGTTGAGTAGAGTGTAGCCTTCAAGCTGAAATCAGTAGCACTCAGGTGAGAAGAACGGGAACCAGATATACCCAGTCCGCTGGCAGAGTACTACGGGGACCAGACTATCCGGCTGTCACGCCTGAATGTTTGCAACCGCGGCCGAGGTAGGCAGGGGCAATTGTGCAGCAATGCAAACTGCATAACCTGTCCAAATTTCACGGGTGTACAAGAAACCACGGGGGATTTACAAGGAGATGTTCACCCGGAACAGCCGGAGGCCTGCCGGCAGCAAGATTCCGGAATTCTTCCTGAGAAGCCTTGAAAGCAGTGAAACGCTCCTATGTTGCAATAACTCAGAACCTCATTCTGAGTGTTCCTGGCAGAGGTCATTCGGCTGAACACAACCGTGGACTAATTAGAGCCAGATGTAGGCAGTGCCGTCCATAGTGCTGGATAGAGAGTGGTGGCGTGCCAAACAACTGAGCTCTAGTTCTCAACAGTTTCACAAAGTGCCATAAGTTGAGGTTCAACTTACTGCTCCGGTTGAGTAGAGTGTAGCCCTCAAAGCTGAAATCAGTAGCACTCAGGTGAGAAGAACGGGAAGCAGATATACCCAGTACGCTGGCAGAGTTCTACGGGGGCCAGCCTATCTGGCTGCCACGCCTGAATGTTTGCAACCGCGGTGGAGCTAGGCAGGGGCAATTGTGCAGCAATGCAAACTGCATAACCTGTCCAAATTTCACGGGTGTACAAGAAACCACGGGGGATTTACAAGGAGATGTTCACCCGGAACAGCCGGAGGCCTGCCGGCAGCAAGATTCCAGAATTCTTCCTGAGAAGCCTTGAAAGCAGTGAAACGCTCCTATGTTGCAATAACTCAGAACATCATTCTGAGTGTTTCCGGTAGAGGTCATTAGGCTGAACACAACCGTGGACTAATTAGAGCCAGATGTAGGCAGTGCCGTCCATATTGCTGGATGGATAGTGGTGGCGTTCCAAACAACTGAGCACTATTTCTCAACAGTTTCACAAAGTGCCATAAGTTGAGGTTCAACTTACTGCTCTGGTTGAGTAGAGTGCAGCCGTCAAAGCTAGAATCAGTAGCACTCAGGTGAGAAGAACGGGAAGCAGATATACCCAGTCCCCTGGCAGAGTCCTACGGGGACCAGGCTATCTGGCTGCCACGCCTGAATGTTTGCAACCGCGGCCAAGCTAGGCAGGCCAAATTGTGCAGCAATGCAAACTGCATAACCTGGCCAAATTTCACGGGTGTACAAGAAACCACGGGGGATTTACAAGGAGATGTTCATCCGGAAGAGCCGGAGGCCTGCCGGGAGCAAGATTCCGGAATTCTTCCTGAGAAGCCTTGAAAGCAGTGAAACGCTCCTATGTTGCAATACCTCAGAACCTCATTCTGAGTGTTGCCGGCAGAGGTCATTCGGCTGAACACAACCGTGGACTAATTAGAGCCAGATGTAGGCAGTGCCGTCCATAGTGCTGGATGGACAGTGGTGGTGTGCCAAACAACTGAGCTCTAGTTCTCAACAGTTTCACAAAGTGCCATCAGTTGAGGTTCAACTTACTGCTCTGCTTGAGTAGAGTGCAGCCGTCAAAGCTGAAATCAGTAGCACTCAGGTGAGAAGAACCGGAAGCAGATACACACAGTCCGCTGGTAGAGTACTACGGGAACAAGCCTATCTGGCTGCCACGCCTGAATGTTTGTAACCGCGGCCGAGCTAGGCAGGGGCAATTGTGCAGCAATGCAAACTGCATAACCTGGCCAAATTTCGCGGGTGTACAAGAAACCACGGGGGATTTACAAGGAGATGTTCACCCGGAACAGACGGAGGCCTGCCGGCATCAAGATTCCTGAATTCTTCCTGAGAAGCCTTGAAAGCAGTGAAACGCTCCTATGTTGCAGTAACTCAGAACCTCAATCTGAGTGTTCCCAGCAGAGGTCATTCGGCTGAACACAATCGTGGACTAATTAGAGCCAGATGTAGGCAGTTCCGTCCATAGTGCTGGATGGACATTGGTATCGTGCAAAACAACTGAGCTCTAGTTCTCAACAGTTTCACAAAATGCCATAAGTTGAGGTTCAACTTACTGCCCCGGTTGAGTAGAGTGCAGCCGTCAAAGCTGAAATCAGTAGCACTCAGGTGAGAAGAATGGGAACCAGATATACCCATTCCGCTGGCAGAGTCCTACGGGGACCAGACTATCCAGCTGTCACGCCTGAATGTTTGCAACCGCGGCCGAGCTAGGCAGGGGCAATTGTGCAGAAATGCAAACTGCATAACCTGGCCAAATTTCACGGGTGTACAAGAAACCACGGGGGATTTACAAGGAGATGTTCACCCGGAAAAGCCGGAGGCCTGCGGCAGCAAGATTCCGGAATTCTTCCTAAGAAGCCTTGAAAGCAGTGAAACGCTCCTATGTTGCAATAACTCAGAACCTCATTCTGAGTGTTGCCGGCAGAGGTCATTCGACTGAACACAATCGTGGACTAATTAGAGCCAGATGTAAGCAGTGCCGTCCATAGTGCTGGATGGACAGTGGTGGCGTGCCAAACAACTGAGCTCTAGTTCTCAACATTTTCACAAAGTGCCATAAGTTGAGGTTCAACTTACTGCTCTGGTTGAGTAGAGTGTAGCCGTCAAAGCTGGAATCAGTAGCACTCAGGTGAGAAGAACGGGAAGCAGATATACCCAGTCCGCTGGCAGAGTCCTACGGGGGCCAGCCTATATGGCTGCCACGCCTGAATGTTTGCAACCGAGGCCGAGCTAGGCAGGCGCAATTGTGCAGCAATGCAAACTGCATAACCTGTCCAAATTTCACGGGTGTACAAGAAACCACGGGGGATTTACAAGGAGATGTTCACCCGGAACAGCCGGAGGCCTGCCGGCAGCAAGATTCCGGAATTCTTCCTGAGAAGCCTTGAAAGCAGTGAAACGCTCCTATGTTGCAGTAACTCAGAACCTCAATCTGAGTGTTCCCAGCAGAGGTCATTCGGCTGAACACAATCGTGGACTAATTAGAGCCAGATGTAGGCAGTTCCGTCCATAGTGCTGGATGGACAGTGGTATCGTGCCAAACAACTGAGTTCTAGTTCTCAACAGTTTCACAAAGTGCCATAAGTTGAGGTTCAACTTACTGCTCCGGTTGAGTAGAGTGTAGCCGTCAAAGCTGAAATCAGTAGCACTCAGGTGAGAAGAACGGGAAGCAGATATACCCAGTCGGCTAGCAGAGTCCTACGGGGACCAGCCTATCTGGCTGCCACGCCTGAATGTTTGCAACCGCGGCCGAGCTAGCAGGGGCAATTGTGCAGAAATGCAAACTGCATAACCTGTCCAAATTTCACGGGTGTACAAGAAACCACGGGGGATTTACAAGGAGATGTTCACCCGGAACAGCCGGAGGCCTGCCGGCAGCAAGATTCCGGAATTCTTCCTGAGAAGCCTTGAAAGCAGTGAAACGCTCCTGTGTTGCAATAACTCAGAAACTCATTCTGAGTGTTCCCGGCAGAGGTCATTCGGCTGAACACAATGGTGGACTAATTAGAGCCAGATGTAGGCAGTGCCGTCCATAGTACTGGATGGACAGTGGTGGCGTGCCAAACAACTGAGCGCTAGTTCTCAACAGTTTCACAAAATGCCGTAAGTTGAGGTTCAACTTAATGCTCCGGTTGAGTAGAGTGTAGCCGTCAAAGCTGGAATCAGTAGCACTCAGGTGAGAAGAACGGGAAGCAGATATACCCAGTCTGCAGGCAGTGTCCTACTGGGACCAGCCTATCTGGCTGCCACGGCTTAATGTTTGTAACCGCGGCCGAGCTAGGCAGGCGCAATTGTGCAGCAATGCAAACTGCATAACCTGGCCAAATTTCACGGGTGTACAAGAAACCACGGGGGATTTACAAGGAGATGTTCACCCGGAACAGCCGGAGGCCTGCCGGCAGCAAGATTCCGGTATTCTTCCTGAGAAGCCTTGAAAGCAGTGAAACGCTCCTATGTTGCAGTAACTCAGAACCTCAATCTGAGTGTTCCCAGCAGATGTCATTCGGCTGAACACAATCGTGGACTAATTAGAGCCAGATGTAGGCAGTTCCGTCCATAGTGCTGGATGGACAGTGGTATCGTGCCAAACAACTGAGTTCTAGTTCTCAACAGTTTCACAAAGTGCAATAAGTTGAGGTTCAACTTACTGCTCCGGTTGAGTAGAGTGTAGCCGTCAAAGCTGAAATCATTAGCACTCAGGTGAGAAGAACGGGAAGCAGATATACCCAGTCGGCTGGCAGAGTCCTAGGGGGCCAGCCTATCTGGCTGCCATGCCTGAATGTTTGCAACCGGGGCCGAGCTAGGCAGGCGCAATTGTGCAGCAATGCAAACTGCATAACCTGTCCAAATTTCACGGGTGTACAAGAAACCACGGGGGATTTACAAGGAGATGTTCACCCGGAACAGCCGGAGGCCTGCTGGCAGCAAGATTCCAGAATTCTTCCTGAGAAGCCTTGAAAGCAGTGAAACGCTCCTATGTTGCAATAACTCAGGACATCATTCTGAGTGTTCCCGGTAGAGGTCATTCGGCTGAACACAACCGTGGACTAATTAGAGCCAGATGTAGGCAGTACCGTCCATAGTGCTGGATGGACAGTGGTGGCGTGCCAAACAACTGAGCTCTAGTTCTCAACAGTTTCACAAAGTGCCATAAGTTGAGGTTCACCTTACTGCTCCGGTTGAATAGAGTGTAGTCGTCAAAGCTGGAATCAGTAACACTCAGGTGAGAAGAACGGGAAGCAGATATACCGAGTCCACTGGCAGAGTCCTAGGGGACCAGCCTATCTGGCTGCCACGCCTGAATGTTTGCAACCGCTGCTGTGCTTGGCAGGCGCAATTGTGCAGCAATGCAAACTGCATATCCTGGCAAAATTTCACGGGTGTACAAGAAACCACGGGGGATTTATAAGGAGATGTTCACCCGGAACAGCCGGAGGCCTGCCGGCAGCAAGATTCCGGAATTCTTCCTGAGAAGCCTTGAAAGCAGTGGAACGCTCCTATGTTGCAATAACTCAGAACAGCATTCTGAGTATTCCCAGCAGAGGTCATTCGGCTGAACACAATCGAGGACTAATTAGAGCCAGATGTAGGCAGTTCCGTCCATAGTGCTGGATGGACAGTGGTGGCGTGCCAAACAACTGAGCTCTAGTTCTCAACACTTTCACAAAGTGCCATAAATTGAGGTTCAACTTACTGCTCCGGTTGAGTAGAGTGTAGCCGTCAAAGCTGAAATCAGTAGCACTCAGGTGAGAAGAACGGGAAGAAGATATACCCAGTCCGCTGGCAGAGTCCTAGGGGGCCAGCCTATCTGGCTGCCACGCCTGAATGTTTGCAACCGCGGCCGAGCTAGGCATGCGCAATTGTGCAGCAGTGCAAACTGCATAACCTGTCCAAATTTCACGGGTGTACAAGAAAACACGGGGGATTTACAAGGAGATGTTCACCCGGAAGAGCCGGAGGCCTGCCGGCAGCAAGATTCCGGAACTCTTCCTGAGAAGCCTTGAAAGCAGTGAAACGCTCCTATGTTGCAATAACTCAGAACCTCATTCTGAGTGTTCCCAGCAGAGGTCATTCGGCTGAACACAATCGTGGACTAATTAGAGCCCGATGTAGGCAGTTCCGTCCATAGTGCTGGATGGACAGTGGTGGCGTGCCAAACAACTGAGCTCTAGTTCTCAACACTTTCACAAAGTGCCATAAATTGAGGTTCAACTTACTGCTCCGGTTGAGTAGAGTGTAGCCGTCAAAGCTGGAATCAGTAGCACTCAGGTGAGAAGAACGGGAAGCAGATATACCCAGTCCGCTGGCAGAGTCCTACGGGGACCAGCCTATATGGCTGCCACGCCTGAATGTTTGCAACCGCGGCCGAGCTAGGCAGGCGCAATTGTGCAGCAATGCAAACTGCATAACCTGTCCAAATTTCACGGGTGTACAAGAAACCACGGGGGATTTACAAGGAGATGTTCACCCGGAACAGCCGGAGGCCTGCCGGCAGGAAGATTCCGGAATTCTTCCTGAGAAGCCTTGAAAGCAGTGGAACGCTCCTATGTTGCAATAACTCAGAACAGCATTCTGAGTATGCCCAGCAGAGGTCATTCGGCTGAACACAATCGTGGACTAATTAGAGCCAGATGTAGGCAGTTCCGTCCATAGTGCTGGATGGACAGTGGTGGCGTGCCAAACAACTGAGCTCTAGTTCTCAACACTTTCACAAAGTGCCATAAATTGAGGTTCAACTTACTGCTCCGGTTGAGTAGAGTGTAGCCGTCAAAGCTGGAATCAGTAGCACTCAGGTGAGAAGAACGGGAAGCAGATATACCCAGTCTGCTGGCAGAGTCCTACGGGAACCAGCCTATCTGGCTGCCACGCCTGAATGTTTGCAACCGCGGCCGAGCTAGGCAGTCGCAGTTGTGCAGCAATGCAAACTGCATAACCTGGCCAAATTTCGCGGGTGTACAAGAAACCACGGGGGATTTACAAGGAGATGATCACCCGGAACAGCCGGAGGCCTGCCGGCAGCAAGATTCCGGAATTCTCCCTGAGAAGCCTTGAAAGCAGTGAAACGCTCCTATGTTGCAATAACTCAGAACCTCAATCTGAGTGTTCCCGGCAGAGGTCATTTGGCTGAACACAATCCTGGACTTATTAGAGCCAGATGTAGGCAGTTCCGTCCATAGTGCTGGATGGACAATGGTATCGTGCCAAACAACTGAGCTCTAGTTCTCAACAGTTTCACAAAGTGCCATAAGTTGAGGTTCAACTTACTGCTCCGGTTGAGTAGAGTGTAGCCGTCAAAGCTGAAATCAGTAGCACTCAGTTGAGAAGAACGGGAAGCAGATATACCCAGTCCGCTGGCAGAGTCCTACGGGGACCAGCCTATCTGGCTGCCACGCCTGAATGTTTGCAACCACGGCCGAGCTAGGCAGGGGCAATTGTGCAGCAATGCAAACTGCATAACCTGGCCAAATTTCACGGGTGTACAAGAAACCACGGGGGATTTACAAGGAGATGTTCACCCGGAACAGCCGGAGGACTGCCGGCAGCAAGATTCCGGAATTCTTCCTGAGAAGCCTTGAAAGCAGTGAAACGCTCCTATGTTGCAATAACTCAGAAACTCATTTTGAGTGTTCCCGGCAGAGGTCATTCGGCTGAACACAACCGTGGACTAATTAGAGACAGATGTAGGCATTGCCGTCCATAGTGCTGGATGGAGAGTGGTGGCCTGCCAAACAACTGAGTTCTAGTGCTCAACACTTTCACAAATTGCCATAAGTTGAGGTTCAACTTAATGCTCCGGTTGAGTAGAGTGTAGCCGTCAAAGCTGGAATCAGCAGCACTCAGGTGAGAAGAACGGGAAGCAGATATACCCAGTCCGCAGGCAGTGTCATACTGGGACCAGCCTATCTGGCTGCCACGGCTCAATGTTTGTAACCGCGGCCGAGCTAGACAGGCGCAATTGTGCAGCAATGCAAACTGCATAACCTGGCCAAATTTCACGGGTGTACAAGAAACCACGGGGGATTTACAAGGAGATGTTCACCCGGAAGAGCCCGAGGCCTGCCGGCAGCAAGATTCCGGAATTCTTCCTGAGAAGCCTTGAAAGCAGTGAAACGCTCCTATGTTGCAATAACTCAGAACCTCATTCTGGGTGTTCCTGGCAGACGTCATTCCGCAGAATACAACTGTGGACTAATTAGAGCCAGAAGTAGCCAGTGCCGTCCATAGTGCTGGAAGGAGAGTGGTGGTGTGCCAAACAACTGAGTTCTAGTTCTCAACAGTTTCACAAAGTGCCATAAGTTGAGGTTCAACTTACTGATCTGCTTGAGTACAGTGCAGCCATCAAAGCTGAAATCAGTAGCACTCAGGTGAGAAGAACGGGAAGCAGATATACCCAGTCCGCTGGCAGAGTCCTACGGGGACCAGCCTATCTGGCTGCCACGACTGAATGTTTGTAACCGCGGCCGAGCTAGGCAGGGACAATTGTGCAGCAATGCAAACTGCATAACCTGGCCAAATTTCACGGGTGTACAAGAAACCACGGGGGATTTACAAGGAGATGTTCACCCGGAACTGCCGGAGGCCTGCCGGCAGCAAGATTCCGGTATTCTTCCTGAGAAGCCTTGAAAGCAGTGAAACGCTCCTATGTTGCAGTAACTCAGAACCTCAATATGAGTGTTCCCAGCAGAGGTCATTCGGCTGAACACAATCGTGGACTAATTAGAGACAGATGTAGGCAGTTCCGTCCATAGTGCTGGATGAACAGTGGTATCGTGCCAAACAACTCAGTTCTAGTTCTCAACAGTTTCACAAAGTGCCATAAGTTGAGGTTCAACATACTGCTCCGGTTGAGTAGAGTGTAGCCGTCAAAGCTGAAATCAGTAGCACTCAGGTGAGAAGAACGGGAAGCAGATATACCCAGTCAGCTGGCAGAGTCCTACCGGGACCAGCCTATCTGGCTACCACGCCTGAATATTTGCAACCGCGGCCGACCTAGCAGGCACAATTGTGCAGCAATGCAAACTGCATAACCTGGCCAAATATCACGGGTGAACAAGAAACCTTGGGGGATTTACAAGGAGATGTTCAGCCGGAACTGCCAGAGGCCTGCCAGCAGTAAGATTCTGGAATTCTTCCTGAGAAGCCTTGAAAGCAGTGAAACGCTCCTATGTTGCAATAACTCAGAACCTCATTCTGAGTGTCCCCGGCCGAGGTCATTCGGCTGAACACAACCGTGGACTAATTAGAGCCAGATGTAAGCAGTGCCGTCCATAGTGCTGGATGGACAGTGGTGGCGTGTCAAACAACTGAGCTCTAGTTCTCCACAGTTTCACAAAGTGCCATAAGTAGAAGTTAAACTTACTGCTCCGGTTGAGTAGAGTGTAGCCGTCAAAGCTGGAATCAGTAGCACTCTGGTGAGAAGAACGGGAAGCAGATATACCCAGTCCGCTGGCAGTGTCCTACGGGGACCAACCTATCTGGCTGCCACGCCTGAATGTTTGCAACCGCGGTCGAGGTCGGCAGGCGCAATTGTGCAGCAATGCAAACTGCATAACCTGGCCAAATTTCACGGATGTACAAGAAACCACGGGGTATTTACAAGGAGATGTTCACCCGGAAGAGCCGGAGGCCTGCCGGCAGCAAGATTCCGGAATTCTTCCTGAGAAGCCTTGAAAGCAGTGAAACGCTCGTATGTTGCAATAACTCAGAACCTCATTCTGAGTGTTCCCGGCAGAGGTCATTCAACTGAACACAACCGTGGACTAATTAGAGCCAGATGTAGGCAGTGCCGTCCATAGTGCTGGATGGAGAGTGGTGGCGTGCCAAACAACTGAGCTCTAGTTTTCAAGTTTCACAAAGTGCCCTAAGTTGAGGTTCAACTTACGGCTCCGGTTGAGTAGAGTGTAGCGGTCAAAGCTGGAATCAGTAGCACTCATGTGAGAAGAACCTGAAGCAGATATAGCCAGTCCGCTGGCAGGGTCCTACGGGGACTAGCCTATCTGGCTGCCACGCCTGAATGTTTGCAAGCGCGGCCGAGCTAAGCAGGCGGAATTGTGCAGCAATGCAAACTGTATAACCTGGCCAAATTTCAAGGGTGTACAAGTAACCACATGGGATATACAAGGAGATGGTCACCCGGAAGAGCCGGAGGCCTGCCGGCAGCAAGATTCCAGAATTCATCCTGAGAAGCCTTGAAAGCAGTGAGACGTTCCTATGTTGCAATAACTCAGAACCTCATTCTGAGTGTTCCAGGCAGAGGTCATTCGGCTGAACACAACCGTGGACTAATTAGAGCCAGATGTAGGCAGTGCCATCCATAGGGATGGATGGAGAGTGGTGGCGTGCCAAACAACTGAGCTCTAGTTCTCAACAGTTTCACAAAGTGCCATAAGTTGAGGTCCAACTTACTGCTCCGGTTGAGTAGAGTGTAGCCGTGAAACCTGGAATCAGTAGCACTCAGGTGAGAAGAACGGGAAGCAGATGTACCCAGTCCGCTGGCAGTGTCCTACGGGGACCAGGCTAGCTGGCTGCCACGCCTGAATGTTTGCAACCGCGGCCGAGGTAGGCAGGCGCAATTGTGCAGCAATGCAAACTGCATAACCTGGCCAAATTTCACGGATGTACAAGAAACCACGGGGGATTTACAAGATGTTCATCCGGAAGAGCCGGAGGCCTGCCGGCAGCAAGATTCCGGAATTCTTCCTGAGAAGCCTTGAAAGCAGTGAAACGCTCCTATGTTGCAATAACTCAGAACCTCATTCTGAGTGTTCCCGGCAGAGGTCATTCGGCTGAACACAACCGTGGACTAATTAGAGCCAGATGTAAGGAGTGCCGTCCATAGTGCTGGATGGACAGTGGTGGCGTGCCAAACAACTGAGCTCTAGTTCTCATCACTTTCACAAAGTGCCATAAGTTGAGGTTCAACTTACTGCGCCGATTGAGTAGAGTGTAGCCGTCAAAGCTGGAATCAGTAGCACTCAGGTGAGAAGAACGGGAAGCAGATATACCCAGTCCGCTGGCAGTGTCCTATGGGGACCAGCCTATCTGGCTGCCACGCCTGAATGTTTGCAACTGCGTCCGAGCTAGGCAGGCGCAATTGTGCAGCAATGCGAACTGCATGACCTGGCCAAATATCACGAATGTACAAGAAACCACGGTGGATTTATAAGGAGATGTTCACCCGGAACTGCCGGAGGCTTGCCGGCAGCAAGATTCCGGAATTCTTCCTGAGAAGCCTTGAAAGCAGTGAAACGCTCCTATGTTGCAATAACTCAGAACCTCATTCTGAGTGTTCCCGACAGAGGTCATTCGGCTGAACACAACTGTGGACTAATTAGAGCCAGATGTAGGCAGTGCGGTCCATAGTGCTGGATGGACAGTGGTGGCGTGCCAAACAACTGAGCTCTAGTTCTCAACAGTTTCACAAAGTGCCCTAAGTTGAGGTTCAACTTACGGCTCCGGTTGAGTAGAGTGTAGCGGTCAAAGCTGAAATCAGTAGCACTCAGTTGAGAAGAACGGGAAGCAGATATAGCCAGTCCGCTGGCAGAGTCCTACGGGGACTAGCCGATCCGGCTGTCACGCCTGAATGTTTGCAAGCGCGGCCGAGCTAAGAAGGCGGAATTGTGCAGCAATGCAAACTGCATAACCTGGCCAAATTTCACGGATGTACAAGAAACCACGGGGGATTTACAAGGAGATGTTCACCCGGAACAGCCGGAGGCCTGCCGGCAGCAAGATTCCGGAATTCTTCCTGAGAACCTTGAAAGCAGTGAAACGCTCCTAGGTTGCAATAACTCAGAACCTCATTCTGAGTGTTCCCGGAAGAAATCATTCGGCTGAACACAACCATGGACTAATTAGAGCCATATGTAGGGAGTGCCGTCCATAGTGCTGGATGGACAGTGGTGGCGTGCCAAACAACTGAGCTCTAGTTCTCATCACTTTCACAAAATTCCATAAGTTGAGGTTCAACTTACTGCTCCGGTTGAGTAGAGTCGAGCTATCAAAGCTGGAATCAGTAGCACTCAGGTGAGAAGAACGGGAAGCAGATATACCCAGTCCGCTGGCAGTGTCCTACGGGGACCAGCCAATGTGGCTGTCACGCCTGAATGTTTGCAACCCCGGCCGAGCTAGGCAGGCGCAAATGTGCAGCAATGCAAACTGCATAACCTGGCCAAATTTCAAGGGTGTACAAGAAATCACGGGGGATTTACAAGGACATGTTCACCCGGAACAGCCGGAGGCCTGCCGGCAGCAAGATTCCGGAATTCTTCCTGAGAAGCCTTGAAAGCAGTGAAACGCTCCTATGTTGCAATAACTCAGAACCTCATTCTGAGTGTTCCCCGCAGAGGTCATTCGTCTGAACACAACCGTCGACTAATTAGAGCCAGATGTAGGCAGTGCAGACCATAGTGCTGGATGGACAGTGGTGGCGTGCCAAACAACTGAGCTCTAGTTCTCATCACTTTCACAAAATTCCATAAGTTGAAGTTCAACTTACTGCTCCGGTTGAGTAGAGTGTAGCCGTCAAAGGTGGAATCAGTAGCACTCAGGTGAGAAGAACGGGAAGCAGATATACCCAGTCCGCTGGCAGTGTCCTACGAGGACCAGCCTATCTGGCTGCCACGCCTGAATGTTTGCAACCGCTGCTGTGCTTGGCAGGCGCAATTGTGCAGCAATGCAAACTGCATAACCTGGCCAAATTTCACGGGTGTACAAGAAACCACGGGGGATTTACAAGGAGATGTTCACCCGGAACAGCCGGAGGCCTGCCGGCAGCAAGGTTCCGGAATTCTTCCTGAGAAGCCTTGAAAGCAGTGAAACGCTCCTATGTTGCAATAACTCAGAACCTCATTCTGAGTGTTGCCGGCAGAGGTCATTCGGCTGAACACAAACATGGACTAATTAGAGCCAGATGTAGGCAGTGCCGTCCATAGTGCTGGATGGACAGTGGTGGCGTGCCAAACAACTGAGCTCTAGTTCTCATCACTTTCACAAAGTGCCATAAGTTGAGGTTCAACTTACTGCTCCGGTTGAGTAGAGTGTAGCCGTCAAAGCTGGAATCAGTAGCACTCAGGTGAGAAGAACGGGAAGCAGATATACCCAGTCCGCTTGCAGTGTCCTACGGGGACCAGCCTATCTGGCTGCCACGCCTGAATGTTTGCAACCGCGGCCAAGCTAGGCAGGTGCAATTGTGCAGCAATGCAAACTGCATAACCTGGACAGATTTCACGGGTGTACAAGAAACCACGGGGGATTTACAAGGAGATGTTCACCCGGAACAGCTGGAGGCCTGCCGGCAGGAAGATTCCGGAATTCTTCCTGAGAAGCCTTGAAAGCAGTGAAACGCTAATATGTTGCAATAACTCAGAACATCATTCTGAGTGTTCCCCGCAGAGGGCATTCGTCTGAACACAACCGTCGACTAATTAGAGCCAGATGTAGGCAATGCAGTCCATAGTGATGGATGGACAGTGGTGGCGTGCCAAACAACTGAGCTCTAGTTCTCATCACTTTCACAAAGTGCCCTAAGTTGAAGTTCAACTTACTGCTCCGGTTGAGTAGAGTGTAGCAGTCAAACGTGGAATAAGTAGCACTCAGGTGAGAAGAACGGGAAGCAGATATACCCAGTCCGCTGGCAGTGTCCTACGGGGACCAGCCTATCTGGCTTCCACGCCTGAATGTTTGCAACCGCGGCCGAGCTAGGCAGGCGTAATTGTGCAGCAATGCAAACTGCATAACCTGGTCAAATTTCAAGGGTGTACAAGAAACCACGGGGGATTTACAAGGAGATGTTCACCCGGAACTGCCGGAGGCCTTCCGGCAGTAAGATTCCGGAATTCTTCCTGAGAAGCCTTGAAAGCAGTGAAACGCTCCTATGTTGCAATAACTAAGAACGTCATTCTGAGTGTTCCCGGCAGAGGTCATTCGGCTGAACACAACCGTGGACTAATTAGAGCCAGATGTAGGCAGTGCCGTCCATAGTGCTGGATGGACAGTGGTGGCGTGCCAAACAACTGAGCTCTAGTTCTCATCACTTTCACAAAATGCCATAAGTTGAGGTTCAACTTACTGCTCCGGTTGAGTAGAGTGTAGCGGTCAAAGCTGGAATCAGTAGCACTCAGGTGAGAAGAACGGGAAGCAGATATACCCAGTCCGCTGGCAGTGTGCTACGGGGACCAGCCCATCTGGCTGCCACGCCTGAAGATTTGCAAACGAGACCGAGCTAGGCAGGCGCAATTGTGCAGCAATGCAAACTGCATAACCTGGCCAGATTTCAAGGGTGTACAAGAAACCACGGGGGATTTACAAGGAGATGTTCACCCGGAACAGCCAGACGATGGCGGGCAGCAAAATTCCGGAACTCTTCCTGAGAAGCCTTGAAAGCAGTGAAACGCTCCTATGTTGCAATAACTCAGAACCTCATTTTGAGTGTTAACGACATAGGTCATTCGGCTGAACACAACCGTGGACTAATTAGAGCCAGATGTAGGCAGTGCCATCCATAGTCCTGGATGGACAGTGGTGGCGTGACAAACAACTGATCTCTAGTTCTCAACACTTTCACAAAGTGCCATAAGTTGAGGTTCAACTTACTGCTCAGGTTCAGTAGAGTGTAGCCGTCAAAGCTGGAATCAGTAGCACTCAGGTGAGAAGAACGGGAAGGAGATATACCCAGTCCTCTGGCAGTGTCCTACGGGGACCAGCCTATCTGGCTGCCACGCCTGAATGTTTGCAACCGCGGCCGAGCTAGGCAGGCGCAATTGTGCAGCAATGCAAACTGCATAACCTGGCCAAATTTCACGGATGTACAAGAAAGCCCGGGGGATTTACAAGGAGATGTTCACCCGGAACAGCCGGAGGCCTGCCGGCAGCAAGATTCCAGAATTCTTCCTGAGAAGCCTTGAAAGCAGTGAAACGCTCCTATGTTGCAATAACTCAGAACCTCATTCTGAGTGTTCCAGGCAGAGGTCATTCGGCTGAACACAACCGTGGACTAATTAGAGCCAGATGTAGGAAGTGCCGTCCATAGTGCTGGATGGACAGTGGTGGCGTGCCAAACAACTGAGCTCTAGTTCTCAACACTTTCACAAAGTGCCATAAGTTGAGGTTCAACTTACTGCTCCGGTTGAGTAGAGTGTAGCCGTCAAAGCGGGAATCAGTAGCACTCAGGTGAGAAGAACGGGAACCAGATATACCCATTCCGCTGGCAGAGTCCTACGGGGACCAGACTATCCGGCTGTCACGCCTGAATGTTTGCAACCGCGGCCGAGCTAGGCAGGGGCAATTGTGCAGAAATGCAAACTACATAACCTGTCCAAATTTCACGGGTGTACAAGAAACCACGGGGGATTTACAAGGAGATGTTCATCCGGAAAAGCCGGAGGCCTGCCGGCAGCAAGATTCCGGAATTCTTCCTGAGAAGCCTTGAAAGCAGTGAAAAGTTCCTATGTTGCAATAACTCAGAACCTCATTCTGAGTGTTGCCGGCAGAGGTCATTCGGCTGAACACAACCGTGGACTAATTAGAGCCAGATGTAGGCAGTGCCGTCCATAGTGCTGGATGGACAGTGGTGGCGTGCCAAACAACTGAGCTCTAGTTCTCAACATTTTCACAAAGTGCCATAAGTTGAGGTTCAACTTACTGCTCTGCTTGAGTAGAGTGCAGCCGTCAAAGCTGAAATCAGTAGCACTCAGGTGAGAAGAACGGGAAGCAGATATACCCAGTCCGCTGGCAGAGTCCTACGGGGACCAGCCTATCTGGCTGCCACGCCTGAATGTTTGCAACCACGGCCGAGCTAGGCAGGGGCAATTGTGCAGCAATGCAAACTGCATAACCTGGCCAAATTTCACGGGTGTACAAGAAACCACGGGGGATTTACAAGGAGATGTTCACCCGGAAGAGCCGGAGGCTTGCCGGCATCAAGATTCCGGAATTCTTCCTGAGAAGCCTTGAAAGCAGTGAAACGCTCCTATGTTGCAATAACTCAGAACCTCATTCTGAGTGTTGCCGGCAGAGGTCATTCGGCTGAACACAACCGTGGACTAATTAGTGCCAGATGTAGGCAGTGCCGTCCAGAGTGCTGGATGAACAGTGGTGGTGTGCCAAACAACTGAGCTCTAGTTCTCAACATTTTCACAAAGTGCCATAACTTGAGGTTCAACTTACTGCTCCGGTTGAATAGAGTGTAGCCGTCAAAGCTGGAATCAGTAGCACTCAGGTGAGAAGAACGGGAAGCAGATATACCCAGTCCGCTGGCAGAGTCCTACGGGGACCAGCCTATCTGGCTGCAACGCCTGAATGTTTGTAACCGCGGCCGAGCTAGGCAGGGGCAATTGTGCAGCAATGCAAACTGCATAACCTGGCCAAATTTCGCGGGTGTACAAGAAACCACGGGGGATTTACAAGGAGATGTTCACCCGGAACAGACGGAGGCCTGCCGGCATCAAGATTCCTGAATTCTTCCTGAGAAGCCTTGAAAGCAGTGAAACGCTCCTATGTTGCAATAACTCAGAACCTCATTCTGAGTGTTCCCAGCAGAGGTCATTCGGCTGAACACAATCGTGGACTAATTAGAGCCCGATGTAGGCAGTTCCGTCCATAGTGCTGGATGGACAATGGTATCGTGCCAAACAACTGAGCTCTAGTTCGCAACAGTTTCACAAATTGCCATAAGTTGAGGTTCAACTTACTGCTCCGGTTGAGTAGAGTGTAGCCGTCAAAGCTGAAATCAGTAGCACTCAGGTGAGAAGAACGGGAAGCAGATATACCCAGTCGGCTGGCAGAGTCCTAGGGGGCCAGCCTATCTGGCTGCCACGCCTGAATGTTTGCAACCGGGGCCGAGCTAGGCAGGCGCAATTGTGCAGCAATGCATACTGCATAACCTGTCCAAATTTCACGGGTGTACAAGAAACCACGGGGGATTTACAAGGAGATGTTCACCCGGAACAGCCGGAGGCCTGCCGGCAGGAAGATTCCGGAATTCTTCCTGAGAAGCCTTGAAAGCAGTGGAACGCTCCTATGTTGCAATAACTCAGAACAGCATTCTGAGTATTCCCAGCAGAGGTCATTCGGCTGAACACAATCGTGGACTAATTAGAGCCAGATGTAGGCAGTTCCGTCCATAGTGCTGGATGGACAGTGGTGGCGTGCCAAACAACTGAGCTCTAGTTCTCAACACTTTCACAAAGTGCCATAAATTGAGGTTCAACTTACTGCTCCGGTTGAGTAGAGTGTAGCCGTCAAAGCTGGAATCAGTAGCACTCAGGTGAGAAGAACGGGAAGCAGATATACCCAGTCCGCTGGCAGAGTCCTACGGGGACCAGCCTATATGGCTGCCACGCCTGAATGTTTGCAACCGCGGCCGAGCTAGGCAGGCGCAATTGTGCAGCAATGCAAACTGCATAACCTGGCCAAATTTCGCGGGTGTACAAGAAACCACGGGGGATTTACAAGGAGATGTTCACCCGGAACAGCCGGAGGCCTGCCGGCAGGAAGATTCCGGAATTCTTCCTGAGAAGCCTTGAAAGCAGTGAAACGCTCCTATGTTGCAATAACTCAGAACCTCATTCTGAGTGTTCCCAGCAGAGGTCATTCGGCTGAACACAATCGTGGACTAATTAGAGCCCGATGTAGGCAGTTCCGTCCATAGTGCTGGATGGACAATGGTATCGTGCCCAACAATTGAGCTCTAGTTCTCAACAGTTTCACAAAGTGCCATAAGTTGAGGTTCAACTTACTGCTCCGGTTGAGAAGAGTGTAGCCGTCAAAGCTGAAATCAGTAGCACTCAGGTGAGAAGAACGGGAAGCAGATATACCCAGTCCGCTGGCAGAGTCCTAGGGGGCCAGCCTATCTGGCTGCCACGCCTGAATGTTTGCAACCGCGGCCGAGCTAGGCATGCGCAATTGTGCAGCAGTGCAAACTGCAAAACCTGGCCAAATTTCACGGGTGTACAAGAAACCACGGGGGATTTACAAGGAGATGTTCACCCGGAACAGCTGGAGGCCTGCCGGCAGCAAGATTCCGGAATTCTTCCTGAGAAGCCTTGAAAGCAGTGAAACGCTCCTATGTTGCAATAACTCAGAACCTCATTCTGAGTGTTCCCGGCAGAGGTCATTCGGGTGAACACAACCGTGGACTAATTAGAGCCAGATGTAGGCAGTGCCGTCCATAGTGCTGGATGGACAGTGGTGGCGTGCCAAACAACTGAGCTCTAGTTCTCAACATTTTCACAAAGTGCCATAAGTTGAGGTTCAACTTACTGCTCCGGTTGAGTAGAGTGTAGCCGTCAAAGCTGGAATCAGTAGCACTCAGGTGAGAAGAACGGGAAGCAGATATACCCAGTCCGCTGGCAGAGTCCTACGGGGACCAGCGTATATGGCTGCCATGCCTGAATGTTTGCACCCGGGTCCGAGCTAGACAGGCGCAATTGTGCAGCAATGCAAACTGCATAACCTGGCCAAATTTCACGGGTGTACAAGAAACCACGGGGGATTTACAAGGAGATGTTCACCCGGAAGAGCCGGAGGCCTGCCGGCAGCAAGATTCCGGAACTCTTCCTGAGAAGCCTTGAAAGCAGTGAAACGCTCCTATGTTGCAATAACTCAGAACCTCATTCTGAGTGTTCCCGGCAGAGGTCATTCGGCTGAACACAACCGTGGACTAATTAGAGACAGATGTAGGCATTGCCGTCCATAGTGCTGGATGGAGAGTGGTGGTGTGCCAAACAACTGAGTTCTAGTGCTCAACACTTTCACAAATTGCCATAAGTTGAGGTTCAACGTAATGCTCCGGTTGAGTAGAGTGTAGCCGTCAAAGCTGGAATCAGTAGCACTCAGGTGAGAAGAACGGGAAGCAGATATACCCAGTCCATTGGCAGTGTCCTACGGGGACCAGCCTATCTGGCTGCCACGCCTGAATGTTTGCAACCGCGGCCGAGCTAGGCAGGCGCAATTGTGCAGCAATGCAAACTGCATAACCTGTCCAAATTTCACGGGTGTACAAGAAACCACGGGGGATTTACAAGGAGATGTTCACCCGGAACAGCCGGAGGCCTGCCGGCAGCAAGATTCCGGAATTCTTCCTGAGAAGCCTTGAAAGCAGTGAAACGCTCCTATATTGCAGTAACTCAGAACCTCAATCTGAGTGTTCCCAGCAGAGGTCATTCGGCTGAACACAATCGTGGACTAATTAGAGCCAGATGTAGGCAGTTCCGTCCATAGTGCTGGATGGACAGTGGTATCGTGCCAAACAACTGAGTTCTAGTTCTCAACAGTTTCACAAAGTGCCATAAGTTGAGGTTCAACTTACTGCTCCGGTTGAGTAGAGTGTAGCCGTCAAAGCTGAAATCAGTAGCACTCAGGTGAGAAGAACGGGAAGCAGATATACCCAGTCGGCTAGCAGAGTCCTACGGGGACCAGCCTATCTGACTGCCACGCCTGAATGTTTGCAACCGCTGCTGTGCTTGGCAGGCGCAATTGTGCAGCAATGCTAACTGCATATCCTGGCAAAATTTCACGGGTGTACAAGAAACCACGGGGGATTTACAAGGAGATGTTCACCCGGAACAGCCGGAGGCCTGCCGGCAGCAAGATTCCGGAATTCTTCCTGAGAAGCCTTGAAAGCAGTGGAACGCTCCTATGTTGCAATAACTCAGAACCGCATTCTGAGTATTCCCAGCAGAGGTCATTCGGCTGAACACAATCGTTGACTAATTAGAGCCAGATGTAGGCAGTTCCGTCCATAGTGCTGGATGGACAGTGGTGGCGTGCCAAACAACTGAGCTCTAGTTCTCAACACTTTCACAAAGTGCCATAAATTGAGGTTCAACTTACTGCTCCGGTTGAGTAGAGTGTAGCCGTCAAAGCTGGAATCAGTAGCACTCAGGTGAGAAGAACCGGAAGCAGATATACCCAGTCCGCTGGCAGAGTCCTAGGGGGCCAGCCTATCTGGCTGCCACGCCTGAATGTTTGCAACCGCGGCCGAGCTAGGCATGCGCAATTGTGCAGCAGTGCAAACTGCATAACCTGGCCAAATTTCACGGGTGTACAAGAAACCACGGGGGATTTACAAGGAGATGTTCACCCGGAACAGCCGGAGGCCTGCCGGCAGCAAGATTCCGGAATTCTTCCTGAGGAGCCTTGAAAGCAGTGAAACGCTCCTATGTTGCAATAACTCAGAACCTCATTCTGAGTGTTCCCGGCAGAGGTCATTCGGGTGAACACAACCGTGGACTAATTAGAGCCAGATGTAGGCAGTGCCGTCCATAGTGCTGGATGGACAGTGGTGGCGTGCCAAACAACTGAGCTCTAGTTCTCAACATTTTCACAAAGTGCCATAAGTTGAGGTTCAACTTACTGCTCCGGTTGAGTAGAGTGTAGCCGTCAAAGCTGGAATCAGTAGCACTCAGGTGAGAAGAACGGGAAGCAGATATACCCAGTCCGCTGGCAGAGTCCTACGGGGACCAGCGTATATGGCTGCCATGCCTGAATGTTTGCACCCGGGTCCGAGCTAGACAGGCGCAATTGTGCAGCAATGCAAACTGCATAACCTGTCCAAATTTCACGGGTGTACAAGAAACCACGGGGGATTTACAAGGAGATGTTCACCCGGAAGAGCCGGAGGCCTGCCGGCAGCAAGATTCCGGAACTCTTCCTGAGAAGCCTTGAAAGCAGTGAAACGCTCCTATGTTGCAATAACTCAGAACCTCATTCTGAGTGTTCCCGGCAGAGGTCATTCGGCTGAACACAACCGTGGACTAATTAGAGACAGATGTAGGCATTGCCGTCCATAGTGCTGGATGGAGAGTGGTGGTGTGCCAAACAACTGAGTTCTAGTGCTCAACACTTTCACAAATTGCCATAAGTTGAGGTTCAACGTAATGCTCCGGTTGAGTAGAGTGTAGCCGTCAAAGCTGGAATCAGTAGCACTCAGGTGAGAAGAACGGGAAGCAGATATACCCAGTCCGCAGGCAGTGTCATACTGGGACCAGCCTATCTGGCTGCCACGGCTTAATGTTTGTAACCGCGGCCGAGCTAGACAGGCGCAATTGTGCAGCAATGCAAACTGCATAACCTGGCCAAATTTCACGGGTGTACAAGAAACCACGGGGGATTTACAAGGAGATGTTCACCCGGAAGAGCCCGAGGCCTGCCGGCAGCAAGATTCCGGAATTCTTCCTGAGAAGCCTTGAAAGCAGTGAAACGCTCCTATGTTGCAATAACTCAGAACCTCATTCTTAGTATTCCCGGCAGAGGTCATTCGGCTGAACACAACTGTGGACTAATTAGAGCCAGATGTAGGCAGTGCCGTCCATAGTGCTGGATGGACAGTGGTGGCGTGCCAAACAACTGAGCTCTAGTTCTCAAGAGTTTCACAAAGTGCCATAAGTAGAGGTTCAACTTAATGCTCCGGTTGAGTAGAGTGTAGCCGTCAAAGCTGGAATCAGTAGCACTCAGGTGAGAAGAACGGGAAGCAGATATACCCAGTCCGCTGGCAGAGTCTTACGGGGACCAGCCTATCTGGCTGCCACGCCTGAATGTTTGCAACCGCGGCCGAGCTAGGCAGGCGCAATTGTGCACTAATGCAAACTGCATAACCTGGCCAAATTTCACGGGTGTACAAGAAACCACGGGGGATTTACAAGGAGATATTCAGCCGGAACAGCCGGAGGCCTGCCGGCACCAAGATTCCGGAATTCTTCCTGAGAAGCCTTGAAAGCAGTGAAACGCTCCTGTGTTACAATAACTCAGAACCTCATTCTGAGTGTTGCCGGCAGAGGTCATTCGGCTGAACACAATCGTGGACTAATTAGAGCCAGATGTAGGCAGTTCCGTCCATAGTGCTGGATGGACAGTGGTATCGTGCCAAACAACTGAGTTCTAGTTCTCAACAGTTTCACAAAGTGCAATAAGTTGAGGTTCAACTTACTGCTCCGGTTGAGTAGAGTGTAGCCGTCAAAGCTGAAATCAGTAGCACTCAGGTGAGAAGAACGGGAAGCAGATATACCCAGTCGGCTGGCAGAGTCCTATGGGGACCAGCCTATCTGGCTACCACGCCTGAATGTTTGCAACCGCGGCCGAGCTAGCAGGGGCAATTGTGCAGAAATGCAAACTGCATAACCTGTCCAAATTTCACGGGTGTACAAGAAACCACGGGGGATTTATAAGGAGATGTTCACCCGGAAAAGCCGGAGGCCTACCGGCAGCAAGATTCCGGAATTCTTCCTGAGAAGCCTTGAAAGCAGTGAAACGCTCCTATGTTGCAATAACTCAGAACCTCATTCTGAGTGTTGCCGGCAGAGGTCATTCGGCTGAACACAACCGTGGACTAATTAGAGCCAGATGTAGGCAGTGCCTTCATTAGTGCTGGATGGACAGTGGTGGCGTGCCAAACAACTGAGCTCTAGTTCTCAACAGTATCACAAAGTGCCATAAGTTGAGGTTCAACTTACTGCTCTGCTTGAGTAGAGTGCAGCCGTCAAAGCTGAAATCAGTAGCACCCAGGCGAGAAGAACGGGAAGCAGATATACCCAGTCCGCTGACAGAGTCCTACGGGGACCAGCCTATCTGGCTGCCACGCCTGAATGTTTGCAAGCGCGGCCGAGCTAGGCAGGGGCAATTGTGCAGCAATGCAAACTGCATAACCTGACCAAATTTCACGGGTGTACAAGAAACAACGGGGGATTTACAAGGAGATGTTCACCCAGAAGAGCTGGAGGCTTGCCGGCAGCAAGATTCGGGAATTCTTCCTGAGAAGCCTTGAAAGCAGTGAAACGCTCCTATGTTGCAATAACTCAGAACCTCATTCTGAGTGTTCCCGGCAGAAGTCATTCGGCTGAACACAATCGAGGACTAATTAGAGCCAGATGTAGGCAGTGCCGTCCATAGTACTGGATGGACAGTGGTGGCGTGCCAAACAACTGAGCGCTAGTTCTCAACAGTTTCACAAAATGCCGTAAGTTGAGGTTCAACTTAATGCACCGGTTCAGTAGAGTGTAGCCGTCAAAGCTGGAATCAGTAGCACTCAGGTGAGAAGAATGGGAAGCATATATACCCAGTCCGCTGGCAGTGTCCTACGGGGACCAGCCTATCTGGCTGCCACGCCCGAATGTTTGTAACCGCGGCCGAGATAGGCAGGCGCAATTGAGCAGCAATGCAAACTGCATAACCTGTCCAAATTTCACGGTTGTACAAGAAACCACGTGGGATTTACAAGGAGATGTTCACCCGGAACAGCCGGAGGCCTGCCGGCAGCAAGATTCCGGAATTCTTCCTGAGAAGCCTTGAAAGCAGTGAAACGCTCCTATGTTGCAATAACTCAGAACCTCATTCTGAGTGTTCCCGGCAGAGGTCATTCGGCTGAACACCACCGTGGACTAATTAGAGCCAGATGTAGGCAATGTCGTATATAATACTGGATGGACAGTGGTGGCGTACCAAACATCTGAGCTCTAGTTCTCAACACTTTCACAAAGTGCCATAAGTTGAGGTTCAACTTACTGCTCCGGTTGAGTAGAGTGTAGCCGTCAAAGCTGGAATCAGTAGCACTCAGGTGAGAAGAACGGGAAGCAGATATACCCAGTCCGCTGGCAGTGTCCTACGTGGACCAGTCCATCTGGCTGCCACGTCTGAATGTTTGCAACCGCGGCCGAGCTAGGCAGGCGCAATTGTGCAGCAATGCAAACTGCATAACCTGGCCAAATTTCACGGGTGTACAAGAAACCACGGGGGATTTACAAGGAGATGTTCACCCGGAACAGCCGGAGGTCTGCCGGCAGCAAGATTCCGGAATTCTTCCTGAGAAGCCTTGAAAGCAGTGAAACGCTCCTATGTTGCAGTAACTCAGAACCTCAATCTGAGTGTTCCCAGCAGAGGTCATTCGGCTGAACACAATCGTGGACTAATTACAGCCAGATGTAGGCAGTTCCGTCCGTAGTGCTGGATGGACATTGGTATCGTGCCAAACAACTGAGCTCTAGTTCTCAACAGTTTCACAAAGTGCCATAAGTTGAGGTTCAACTTACTGCTCCGGTTGAGTAGAGTGTAGCCTTCAAAGCTGAAATCAGTAGCACTCAGGTGAGAAGAACGGGAACCAGATATACCCAGTCCGCTGGCAGAGTACTACGGGGACCAGACTATCCGGCTGTCACGCCTGAATGTTTGCAACCGCGGCCGAGGTAGGCAGGGGCAATTGTGCAGCAATGCAAACTGCATAACCTGTCCAAATTTCACGGGTGTACAAGAAACCACGGGGGATTTACAAGGAGATGTTCACCCGGAACAGCCGGAGGCCTGCCGGCAGCAAGATTCCGGAATTCTTCCTGAGAAGCCTTGAAAGCAGTGAAACGCTCCTATGTTGCAATAACTCAGAACCTCATTCTGAGTGTTCCTGGCAGAGGTCATTCGGCTGAACACAACCGTGGACTAATTAGAGCCAGATGTAGGCAGTGCCGTCCATAGTGCTGGATAGAGAGTGGTGGCGTGCCAAACAACTGAGCTCTAGTTCTCAACAGTTTCACAAAGTGCCATAAGTTGAGGTTCAACTTACTGCTCCGGTTGAGTAGAGTGTAGCCGTCAAAGCTGAAATCAGTAGCACTCAGGTGAGAAGAACGGGAAGCAGATATACCCAGTCCGCTGGCAGAGTTCTACGGGGGCCAGCCTATCTGGCTGCCACGCCTGAATGTTTGCAACCGCGGTGGAGCTAGGCAGGGGCAATTGTGCAGCAATGCAAACTGCATAACCTGTCCAAATTTCACGGGTGTACAAGAAACCACGGGGGATTTACAAGGAGATGTTCACCCGGAACAGCCGGAGGCCTGCCGGCAGCAAGATTCCAGAATTCTTCCTGAGAAGCCTTGAAAGCAGTGAAACGCTCCTATGTTGCAATAACTCAGAACATCATTCTGAGTGTTCCCGGTAGAGGTCATTAGGCTGAACACAACCGTGGACTAATTAGAGCCAGATGTAGGCAGTGCCGTCCATATTGCTGGATGGATAGTGGTGGCGTTCCAAACAACTGAGCACTATTTCTCACAGTTTCACAAAGTGCCATAAGTTGAGGTTCAACTTACTGCTCTGGTTGAGTAGAGTGCAGCCGTCAAAGCTAGAATCAGTAGCACTCAGGTGAGAAGAACGGGAAGCAGATATACCCAGTCCCCTGGCAGAGTCCTACGGGGACCAGGCTATCTGGCTGCCACGCCTGAATGTTTGCAACCGCGGCCAAGCTAGGCAGGCCAAATTGTGCAGCAATGCAAACTGCATAACCTGGCCAAATTTCACGGGTGTACAAGAAACCACGGGGGATTTACAAGGAGATGTTCATCCGGAAGAGCCGGAGGCCTGCCGGGAGCAAGATTCCGGAATTCTTCCTGAGAAGCCTTGAAAGCAGTGAAACGCTCCTATGTTGCAATAACTCAGAACATCATTCTGAGTGTTCCCGGTAGAGGTCATTAGGCTGAACACAACCGTGGACTAATTAGAGCCAGATGTAGGCAGTGCCGTCCATATTGCTGGATGGATAGTGGTGGCGTTCCAAACAACTGAGCACTATTTCTCACAGTTTCACAAAGTGCCATAAGTTGAGGTTCAACTTACTGCTCTGGTTGAGTAGAGTGCAGCCGTCAAAGCTAGAATCAGTAGCACTCAGGTGAGAAGAACGGGAAGCAGATATACCCAGTCCCCTGGCAGAGTCCTACGGGGACCAGGCTATCTGGCTGCCACGCCTGAATGTTTGCAACCGCGGCCAAGCTAGGCAGGCCAAATTGTGCAGCAATGCAAACTGCATAACCTGGCCAAATTTCACGGGTGTACAAGAAACCACGGGGGATTTACAAGGAGATGTTCATCCGGAAGAGCCGGAGGCCTGCCGGGAGCAAGATTCCGGAATTCTTCCTGAGAAGCCTTGAAAGCAGTGAAACGCTCCTATGTTGCAATACCTCAGAACCTCATTCTGAGTGTTGCCGGCAGAGGTCATTCGGCTGAACACAACCGTGGACTAATTAGAGCCAGATGTAGGCAGTGCCGTCCATAGTGCTGGATGGACAGTGGTGGTGTGCCAAACAACTGAGCTCTAGTTCTCAACAGTTTCACAAAGTGCCATCAGTTGAGGTTCAACTTACTGCTCTGCTTGAGTAGAGTGCAGCCGTCAAAGCTGAAATCAGTAGCACTCAGGTGAGAAGAACCGGAAGCAGATACACACAGTCCGCTGGTAGAGTACTACGGGAACAAGCCTATCTGGCTGCCACGCCTGAATGTTTGTAACCGCGGCCGAGCTAGGCAGGGGCAATTGTGCAGCAATGCAAACTGCATAACCTGGCCAAATTTCGCGGGTGTACAAGAAACCACGGGGGATTTACAAGGAGATGTTCACCCGGAACAGACGGAGGCCTGCCGGCATCAAGATTCCTGAATTCTTCCTGAGAAGCCTTGAAAGCAGTGAAACGCTCCTATGTTGCAGTAACTCAGAACCTCAATCTGAGTGTTCCCAGCAGAGGTCATTCGGCTGAACACAATCGTGGACTAATTAGAGCCAGATGTAGGCAGTTCCGTCCATAGTGCTGGATGGACATTGGTATCGTGCAAAACAACTGAGCTCTAGTTCTCAACAGTTTCACAAAATGCCATAAGTTGAGGTTCAACTTACTGCCCCGGTTGAGTAGAGTGCAGCCGTCAAAGCTGAAATCAGTAGCACTCAGGTGAGAAGAATGGGAACCAGATATACCCATTCCGCTGGCAGAGTCCTACGGGGACCAGACTATCCAGCTGTCACGCCTGAATGTTTGCAACCGCGGCCGAGCTAGGCAGGGGCAATTGTGCAGAAATGCAAACTGCATAACCTGGCCAAATTTCACGGGTGTACAAGAAACCACGGGGGATTTACAAGGAGATGTTCACCCGGAAAAGCCGGAGGCCTGCCGGCAGCAAGATTCCGGAATTCTTCCTGAGAAGCCTTGAAAGCAGTGAAACGCTCCTATGTTGCAATAACTCAGAACCTCATTCTGAGTGTTGCCGGCAGAGGTCATTCGACTGAACACAATCGTGGACTAATTAGAGCCAGATGTAAGCAGTGCCGTCCATAGTGCTGGATGGACAGTGGTGGCGTGCCAAACAACTGAGCTCTAGTTCTCAACATTTTCACAAAGTGCCATAAGTTGAGGTTCAACTTACTGCTCTGGTTGAGTAGAGTGTAGCCGTCAAAGCTGGAATCAGTAGCACTCAGGTGAGAAGAACGGGAAGCAGATATACCCAGTCCGCTGGCAGAGTCCTACGGGGGCCAGCCTATATGGCTGCCACGCCTGAATGTTTGCAACCGCGGCCGAGCTAGGCAGGCGCAATTGTGCAGCAATGCAAACTGCATAACCTGGCCAAATTTCACGGGTGTACAAGAAACCACGGGGGATTTACAAGGAGATGTTCACCCGGAACAGCCGGAGGCCTGCCGGCAGCAAGATTCCGGAATTCTTCCTGAGAAGCCTTGAAAGCAGTGAAACGCTCCTATGTTGCAGTAACTCAGAACCTCAATCTGAGTGTTCCCAGCAGAGGTCATTCGGCTGAACACAATCGTGGACTAATTAGAGCCAGATGTAGGCAGTTCCGTCCATAGTGCTGGATGGACAGTGGTATCGTGCCAAACAACTGAGTTCTAGTTCTCAACAGTTTCACAAAGTGCCATAAGTTGAGGTTCAACTTACTGCTCCGGTTGAGTAGAGTGTAGCCGTCAAAGCTGAAATCAGTAGCACTCAGGTGAGAAGAACGGGAAGCAGATATACCCAGTCGGCTAGCAGAGTCCTACGGGGACCTGCCTATCTGGATGCCACGCCTGAATGTTTGCAACCGCGGCCGAGCTAGCAGGGGCAATTGTGCAGAAATGCAAACTGCATAACCTGTCCAAATTTCACGGGTGTACAAGAAACCACGGGGGATTTACAAGGAGATGTTCACCCGGAACAGCCGGAGGCCTGCCGGCAGCAAGATTCCGGAATTCTTCCTGAGAAGCCTTGAAAGCAGTGAAACGCTCCTGTGTTGCAATAACTCAGAAACTCATTCTGAGTGTTCCCGGCAGAGGTCATTCGGCTGAACACAATGGTGGACTAATTAGAGCCAGATGTAGGCAGTGCCGTCCATAGTACTGGATGGACAGTGGTGGCGTGCCAAACAACTGAGCGCTAGTTCTCAACAGTTTCACAAAATGCCGTAAGTTGAGGTTCAACTTAATGCTCCGGTTGAGTAGAGTGTAGCCGTCAAAGCTGGAATCAGTAGCACTCAGGTGAGAAGAACGGGAAGCAGATATACCCAGTCCGCTGGCAGTGTCCTTCGGGGACCAGCCTATCTGGCTGCCACGCCCGAATGTTTGTAACCGCGGCCGAGATAGGCAGGCGCAATTGAGCAGCAATGCAAACTGCATAACCTGTCCAAATTTCACGGGTGTACAAGAAACCACGGGGGATTTACAAGGAGATGTTCACCCGGAACAGCCGGAGGCCTGCCGGCAGCAAGATTCCGGAATTCTTCCTGAGAAGCCTTGTAAGCAGTGAAACGCTCCTATGTTGCAATAACTCAGAACCTCATTCTGAGTGTTCCCGGTAGAGGTCCTTCGGCTGAACACAACCGTGGACTAATTAGAGACAGATGTAGGCAGTGCCGTCCATAGTGCTGGATGGACAGTGGTGGCGTGCCAAACAACTGAGTTCTAGTGCTCAACAGTTTCACAAAGTGCCATAAGTTGAGGTTCAACTTAATGCTCCGGTTGAGTAGAGTGTAGCCGTCAAAGCTGGAATCAGTAGCACTCAGGTGAGAAGAACGGGAAGCAGATATACCCAGTCTGCAGGCAGTGTCCTACTGGGACCAGCCTATCTGGCTGCCACGGCTTAATGTTTGTAACCGCGGCCGAGCTAGGCAGGCGCAATTGTGCAGCAATGCAAACTGCATAACCTGGCCAAATTTCACGGGTGTACAAGAAACCACGGGGGATTTACAAGGAGATGTTCACCCGGAACAGCCGGAGGCCTGCCGGCAGCAAGATTCCGGTATTCTTCCTGAGAAGCCTTGAAAGCAGTGAAACGCTCCTATGTTGCAGTAACTCAGAACCTCAATCTGAGTGTTCCCAGCAGAGGTCATTCGGCTGAACACAATCGTGGACTAATTAGAGCCAGATGTAGGCAGTTCCGTCCATAGTGCTGGATGGACAGTGGTATCGTGCCAAACAACTGAGTTCTAGTTCTCAACAGTTTCACAAAGTGCAATAAGTTGAGGTTCAACTTACTGCTCCGGTTGAGTAGAGTGTAGCCGTCAAAGCTGAAATCAGTAGCACTCAGGTGAGAAGAACGGGAAG
Organism: Dipodomys merriami; assembly: GCF_024711535.1. Taxonomy (NCBI): domain Eukaryota; kingdom Metazoa; phylum Chordata; class Mammalia; order Rodentia; family Heteromyidae; genus Dipodomys; species Dipodomys merriami. The sequence continues at coordinate 473,418 of NW_027206028.1, forward strand.
CAGATATACCCAGTCGGCTGGCAGAGTCCTACGGGGACCAGCCTATCTGGCTGCCACGCCTGAATGTTTGCAACCGCGGCCGAGCTAGCAGGGGCAATTGTGCAGAAATGCAAACTGCATAACCTGTCCAAATTTCACGGGTGTACAAGAAACCACGGGGGATTTACAAGGAGATGTTCACCCGGAAAAGCCGGAGGCCTACCGGCCGCAAGATTCCGGAATTCTTCCTGAGAAGCCTTGAAAGCAGTGAAACGCTCCTATGTTGCAATAACTCAGAACCTCATTCTGAGTGTTGCCGGCAGAGGTCATTCGGCTGAACACAACCGTGGACTAATTAGAGCCAGATGTAGGCAGTGCCGTCCATAGTGCTGGATGGACAGTGGTGGCGTGCCAAACAACTGAGCTCTAGTTCTCAACAGTATCACAAAGTGCCATAAGTTGAGGTTCAACTTACTGCTCTGCTTGAGTAGAGTGCAGCCGTCAAAGCTGAAATCAGTAGCACCCAGGCGAGAAGAACGGGAAGCAGATATACCCAGTCCGCTGACAGAGTCCTACGGGGACCAGCCTATCTGGCTGCCACGCCTGAATGTTTGCAACCGCTGCTGTGCTTGGCAGGCGCAATTGTGCAGCAATGCAAACTGCATATCCTGGCAAAATTTCACGGGTGTACAAGAAACCACGGGGGATTTACAAGGAGATGTTCACCCGGAACAGCCGGAGGCCTGCCGGCAGCAAGATTCCGGAATTCTTCCTGAGAAGCCTTGAAAGCAGTGGAACGCTCCTATGTTGCAATAACTCAGAACAGCATTCTGAGTATTCCCAGCAGAGGTCATTCGGCTGAACACAATCGTGGACTAATTAGAGCCAGATGTAGGCAGTTCCGTCCATAGTGCTGGATGGACAGTGGTGGCGTGCCAAACAACTGAGCTCTAGTTCTCAACACTTTCACAAAGTGCCATAAATTGAGGTTCAACTTACTGCTCCGGTTGAGTAGAGTGTAGCCGTCAAAGCTGGAATCAGTAGCACTCAGGTGAGAAGAACGGGAAGCAGATATACCCAGTCCGCTGGCAGAGTCCTACGGGGACCAGCCTATCTGGCTGCCACGCCTGAATGTTTGCAACCACGGCCGAGCTAGGCAGGGGCAATTGTGCAGCAATGCAAACTGCATAACCTGGCCAAATTTCGCGGGTGTACAAGAAACCACGGGGGATTTACAAGGAGATGTTCACCCGGAACAGCCGGAGGCCTGCCGGCAGGAAGATTCCGGAATTCTTCCTGAGAAGCCTTGAAAGCAGTGAAACGGTCCTATGTTGCAATAACTCAGAACCTCATTCTGAGTGTTCCCAGCAGAGGTCATTCGGCTGAACACAATCGTGGACTAATTAGAGCCCGATGTAGGCAGTTCCGTCCATAGTGCTGGATGGACAATGGTATCGTGCCCAACAACTGAGTTCTAGTTCTCAACAGTTTCACAAAGTGCCATAAGTTGAGGTTCAACTTACTGCTCCGGTTGAGTAGAGTGTAGCCGTCAAAGCTGAAATCAGTAGCACTCAGGTGAGAAGAACGGGAAGAAGATATACCCAGTCCGCTGGCAGAGTCCTAGGGGGCCAGCCTATCTGGCTGCCACGCCTGAATGTTTGCAACCGCGGCCGAGCTAGGCATGCGCAATTGTGCAGCAGTGCAAACTGCATAACCTGTCCAAATTTCACGGGTGTACAAGAAAACACGGGGGATTTACAAGGAGATGTTCACCCGGAAGAGCCGGAGGCCTGCCGGCAGCAAGATTCCGGAACTCTTCCTGAGAAGCCTTGAAAGCAGTGAAACGCTCCTATGTTGCAATAACTCAGAACCTCATTCTGAGTGTTCCCAGCAGAGGTCATTCGGCTGAACACAATCGTGGACTAATTAGAGCCCGATGTAGGCAGTTCCGTCCATAGTGCTGGATGGACAGTGGTGGCGTGCCAAACAACTGAGCTCTAGTTCTCAACACTTTCACAAAGTGCCATAAATTGAGGTTCAACTTACTGCTCCGGTTGAGTAGAGTGTAGCCGTCAAAGCTGGAATCAGTAGCACTCAGGTGAGAAGAACGGGAAGCAGATATACCCAGTCCGCTGGCAGAGTCCTACGGGGACCAGCCTATATGGCTGCCACGCCTGAATGTTTGCAACCGCGGCCGAGCTAGGCAGGCGCAATTGTGCAGCAATGCAAACTGCATAACCTGGCCAAATTTCACGGGTGTACAAGAAACCACGGGGGATTTACAAGGAGATGTTCACCCGGAACAGCCGGAGGCCTGCCGGCAGGAAGATTGCGGAATTCTTCCTGAGAAGCCTTGAAAGCAGTGAAACGCTCCTATGTTGCAATAACTCAGAACCTCAATCTGAGTGTTCCCGGCAGAGGTCATTTGGCTGAACACAATCCTGGACTTATTAGAGCCAGATGTAGGCAGTTCCGTCCATAGTGCTGGATGGACAATGGTATCGTGCCCAACAACTGAGCTCTAGTTCTCAACAGTTTCACAAAGTGCCATAAGTTGAGGTTCAACTTACTGCTCCGGTTGAGTAGAGTGTAGCCGTCAAAGCTGAAATCAGTAGCACTCAGTTGAGAAGAACGGGAAGCAGATATACCCAGTCCGCTGGCAGAGTCCTACGGGGACCAGCCTATCTGGCTGCCACGCCTGAATGTTTGCAACCGCGGCCGAGCTAGGCAGGGGCAATTGTGCAGCAATGCAAACTGCATAACCTGGCCAAATTTCACGGGTGTACAAGAAACCACGGGGGATTTACAAGGAGATGTTCACCCGGAACAGCCGGAGGACTGCCGGCAGCAAGATTCCGGAATTCTTCCTGAGAAGCCTTGAAAGCAGTGAAACGCTCCTATGTTGCAATAACTCAGAAACTCATTTTGAGTGTTCCCGGCAGAGGTCATTCGGCTGAACACAACCGTGGACTAATTAGAGACAGATGTAGGCATTGCCGTCCATAGTGCTGGATGGAGAGTGGTGGCCTGCCAAACAACTGAGTTCTAGTGCTCAACACTTTCACAAATTGCCATAAGTTGAGGTTCAACTTAATGCTCCGGTTGAGTAGAATGTAGCCGTCAAAGCTGGAATCAGCAGCACTCAGGTGAGAAGAACGGGAAGCAGATATACCCAGTCCGCAGGCAGTGTCATACTGGGACCAGCCTATCTGGCTGCCACGGCTCAATGTTTGTAACCGCGGCCGAGCTAGACAGGCGCAATTGTGCAGCAATGCAAACTGCATAACCTGGCCAAATTTCACGGGTGTACAAGAAACCACGGGGGATTTACAAGGAGATGTTCACCCGGAAGAGCCCGAGGCCTGCCGGCAGCAAGATTCCGGAATTCTTCCTGAGAAGCCTTGAAAGCAGTGAAACGCTCCTATGTTGCAATAACTCAGAACCTCATTCTGAGTGTTCCTGGCAGACGTCATTCCGCAGAATACAACTGTGGATTAATTAGAGCCAGAAGTAGCCAGTGCCGTCCATAGTGCTGGTTGGAGTGTGGTGGTGTGCCAAACAACTGAGTTCTAGTTCTCAACAGTTTCACAAAGTGCCATAAGTTGAGGTTCAACTTACTGATCTGCTTGAGTACAGTGCAGCCATCAAAGCTGAAATCAGTAGCACTCAGGTGAGAAGAACGGGAAGCAGATATACCCAGTCCGCTGGCAGAGTCCTACGGGGACCAGCCTATCTGGCTGCCACGACTGAATGTTTGTAACCGCGGCCGAGCTAGGCAGGGACAATTGTGCAGCAATGCAAACTGCATAACCTGGCCAAATTTCACGGGTGTACAAGAAACCACGGGGGATTTACAAGGAGATGTTCACCCGGAACTGCCGGAGGCCTGCCGGCAGCAAGATTCCGGTATTCTTCCTGAGAAGCCTTGAAAGCAGTGAAACGCTCCTATGTTGCAGTAACTCAGAACCTCAATCTGAGTGTTCCCAGCAGAGGTCATTCGGCTGAACACAATCGTGGACTAATTAGAGACAGATGTAGGCAGTTCCGTCCATAGTGCTGGATGAACAGTGGTATCGTGCCAAACAACTCAGTTCTAGTTCTCAACAGTTTCACAAAGTGCCATAAGTTGAGGTTCAACATACTGCTCCGGTTGAGTAGAGTGTAGCCGTCAAAGCTGAAATCAGTAGCACTCAGGTGAGAAGAACGGGAAGCAGATATACCCAGTCCGCTGGCAGAGTCCTACGGGGACCAGCCTATCTGGCTACCACGCCTGAATATTTGCAACCGCGGCCGACCTAGCAGGGGCAAATGTGCAGAAATGCAAACTGCATAACCTGTCCAAATTTCACGGGTGTACAAGAAACCACGGGGGATTTACAAGGAGATGTTCACCCGGAAAAGCCGGAAGCTTGCCTGCAGCAAGATTCCGGAATTCTTCCTGAGAAGCCTTGAAAGCAGTGAAACGCTCCTATGTTGCAATAACTCAGAACCTCATTCTGAGTGTTGCCGGCAGAGGTCATTCGGCTGAACACAACCGTGGACTAATTAGAGCCAGATGTAGGCAGTGCCGTCCATAGTGCTGGATGGACATTGGTGGCGTGCCAAACAACTGAGCTCTAGTTCTCAACAGTTTCACAAAGTGCCATAAGTTGAGGTTCAACTTACTGCTCTGCTTGAGTAGAGTGCAGCCGTCAAAGCTGAAATCAGTAGCACTCAGGTGAGAAGAACGGGAAGCAGATATACCCAGTCGGCTGGCAGAGTCCTACGGGGGCCAGCCTATCTGGCTGCCACGCCTGAATGTTTGCAATCGCGGCCGAGCTAGCAGGGGCAATTGTGCAGAAATGCAAACTGCATAACCTGTCCAAATTTCAAGGGTGTACAAGAAACCACGGGGGATTTACAAGGAGATGTTCACCCGGAAAAGCCGGAGGCCTGCCGGCAGCAAGATTCCGGAATTCTTCCTGAGAAGCCTTGAAAGCAGTGAAACGTTCCTATGTTGCAATAACTCAGAACCTCATTCTGAGTGTTGCCGGCAGAGGTCATTCGGCTGAACACAACCGTGGACTAATTAGAGCCAGATGTAGGCAGTGCCGTCCATAGTGCTGGATGGACAGTGGTGGCGTGCCAAACAATTGAGCTCTAGTTCTCAACACTTTCACCAAGTGCCATAAGTTGAGGTTCAACTTACTGCTCCGGTTGAGTAGAGTGTAGCCGTCAAAGCTGGAATCAGTAGCACTCAGGTGAGAAGAACGGGAAGCAGATATACCCAGTCCGCTGGCAGAGTCCTACGGGCCCAGGCTTTATGGCTGCCACGCCTGAATGTTTGCAACCGCGACCGAGCTAGGCAGGCGCAATTGTGCAGCAATGCAAACTGCATAACCTGTCCAAATTTCACGGGTGTACAAGAAACCACGGGGGATTTATAAGGAGATGTTCATTCGGAAGAGCCGGAGGCCTGCCGGCATCAAGACTCCGGAATTCTTCCTGAGAAGCCTTGAAAGCACTGCAACGCTCCTATGTTGCAATAACTCAGAACCTCATTCTGAGTGTTGCCGGCAGAGGTCATTCGGCTGAACACAATCGTGGACTAATTAGAGCCAGATGTAGGCAGTGCCGTCCATAGTGCTGGATGGACAGTGGTGGCGTGCCAAACAATTGAGCTCTAGTTCTCAACACTTTCACCAAGTGCCATAAGTTGAGGTTCAACTTACTGCTCCGGTTGAGTAGAGTGTAGCCGTCAAAGCTGGAATCAGTAGCACTCAGGTGCGAAGAACGGGAAGCAGATATACCCAGTCCGCTGGCAGAGTCCTACGGGCCCAGGCTTTATGGCTGCCACGCCTGAATGTTTGCAACCGCGACCGAGCTAGGCAGGCGCAATTGTGCAGCAATGCAAACTGCATAACCTGGCCAAATTTCACGGGTGTACAAGAAACCACGGGGGATTTACAAGGAGATGTTCACCCGGAAGAGCCCGAGGCCTGCCGGCAGCAAGATTCCGGAATTCTTCCTGAGAAGCCTTGAAAGCAGTGAAACGCTCCTATGTTGCAATAACTCAGAACCTCATTCTGAGTGTTCCTGGCAGACGTCATTCCGCAGAATACAACTGTGGACTAATTAGAGCCAGAAGTAGCCAGTGCCGTCCATAGTGCTGGTTGGAGAGTGGTGGTGTGCCAAACAACTGAGTTCTAGTTCTCAACAGTTTCACAAAGTGCCATAAGTTGAGGTTCAACTTACTGATCTGCTTGAGTACAGTGCAGCCATCAAAGCTGAAATCAGTAGCACTCAGGTGAGAAGAACGGGAAGCAGATATACCCAGTCCGCTGGCAGAGTCCTACGGGGACCAGCCTATCTGGCTGCCACGACTGAATGTTTGTAACCGCGGCCGAGCTAGGCAGGGACAATTGTGCAGCAATGCAAACTGCATAACCTGGCCAAATTTCACGGGTGTACAAGAAACCACGGGGGATTTACAAGGAGATGTTCACCCGGAACTGCCGGAGGCCTGCCGGCAGCAAGATTCCGGTATTCTTCCTGAGAAGCCTTGAAAGCAGTGAAACGCTCCTATGTTGCAGTAACTCAGAACCTCAATCTGAGTGTTCCCAGCAGAGGTCATTCGGCTGAACACAATCGTGGACAAATTAGAGACAGATGTAGGCAGTTCCGTCCATAGTGCTGGATGAACAGTGGTATCGTGCCAAACAACTGAGCTCTAGTTCTCAACAGTTTCACAAAGTGCCATAAGTTGAGGTTCAACTTACTGCTCCGGTTGAGTAGAGTGTAGCCTTCAAAGCTGAAATCAGTAGCACTCAGGTGAGAAGAACGGGAACCAGATATACCCAGTCCCATGGCAGAGTCCTACGGGGACCAGCCTATCTGGCTGTCACGCCTGAATGTTTGCAACCGCGGCCGAGCTAGGCAGGGGCAATTGTGCAGCAATGCAAACTGCATAACCTGTCCAAATTTCACGGGTGTACAAGAAACCACGGGGGATTTACAAGGAGATGTTCACCCGGAACAGCCGGAGGCCTGCCGGCAGCAAGATTCCGGAATTCTTCCTGAGAAGCCCTGAAAGCAGTGAAACGCTCCTATGTTGCAATAACTCAGAACCTCATTCTGAGTGTTCCTGGCAGAGGTCATTCGGCTGAACACAACGGTGGACTAATTAGAGCCAGATGTAGGCAGTGCCGTCCATAGTGCTGGATAGAGAGTGGTGGCGTGCCAAACAACTAAGCTCTAGTTCTCAACAGTTTCACAAAGTTCCATAAGTTGAGGTTCAACTTACTGCTCCGGTTGAGTAGAGTGTAGCCGTCAAAGCTGGAATCAGTAGCACTCAGGTGAGAAGAACGGGAAGCAGATATACCCAGTCGGCTGGCAGAGTCCTACGGGGACCAGCCTATCTGGCTGCCACGCCTGAATGTTTACAAGCGCGGCCGAGCGAGGCAGGCCCAATTGTGCAGCAATGAAAACTGCATAACCTGGCCAAATTTCACGGGTGTACAAGAAACCACGGGGGATTTACAAGGAGATGTTCACCAGGAATAGCCGGAGTCCTGCAGGCAGCAAGATTCCGGAATTCTTCCTGAGAAGCCTTGAAAGCAGTGAAACGCTCCTATGTTGCAATAACTCAGAACCTCAATCTGAGTGTTCCCGGCAGAGGTCATTCGGCAGAACACAACCGTGGACTAATTAGAGCCAGAAGTAGGCAGTGCCGTCTATAGTGCTGGATGGAGATTGGTGGCGTGCCAAACAACTGAGTTCTAGTTCTCAACAGTTTCACAAAGTGCCATAAGTTGAGGTTCAACTTACTGTTCCGGTAGAGTAGAGTGTAGCGGTCAAAGCTGAAATCAGTAGCACTCAGGTGAGAAGAACGGGAAGCAGATATAGCCAGTCTGCTGGCAGAGTCCTACGGGGACTAGCCGATCCGGCTGTCACGCCTGAATGTTTGCAAGCGCGGCCGAGCTAAGAAGGCGGAATTGTGCAGCAATGCAAACTGCATAACCTGGCCAAATTTCACGGATGTACAAGAAACCACGGGGGATTTACAAGGAGATGTTCACCCGGAACAGCCGGAGGCCTGCCGGCAGCAAGATTGCGGAATTCTTCCTGAGAAGCCTTGAAAGCAGTGAAACGCTCCTATGTTGCAATAACTAAGGACCTCATTCTGAGTGTTGCCGGCAGAGGTCATTCGGCTGAACACAACCGTGGACTAATTAGAGCCAGATGTAGGCAGTGCCGTCCATAGTGCTGGATGGACAGTGGTGGCGTGCCAAACAACTGAGCTCTAGTTCTCAACAGTTTCACAAAGTGCCATAAGTTGAGGTTAAACTTACTGCTCTGCTTGAGTAGAGTGCAGCCGTCAAAGCTGAAATCAGTAGCACTCAGGTGAGAAGAACGGGAAGCAGATATACCCAGTCGGCTGGCAGAGTCCTACGAGGACCAGCCTATCTGGCAGCCACGCCTGAATGTTTGCAACCGCGGCTGATCTAGGCAGGCGCAATTGTGCAGCAATGCAAACTGCATAACCTGGCCACATTTCACGGGTGTACAAGAAACCACGGGGGATTTACAAGGAGATGTTCACCCGGAACAGCCAGAGGCCTGCTGGCAGCAAGATTGCGGAATTCTTCCTGAGAAGCCTTGAAAGCAGTGAAACGCTCCTATGTTGCAATAACTAAGGACCTCATTCTGAGTGTTGCCGGCAGAGGTCATTCGGCTGAACACAACCGTGGACTAATTAGAGCCAGATGTAGGCAGTGCCGTCCATAGTGCTGGATGGACAGTGGTGGCGTGCCAAACAACTGAGCTCTAGTTCTCAACAGTTTCACAAAGTGCCATAAGTTGAGGTTCAACTTACTGCTGTGCTTGAGTAGAGTGCAGCCGTCAAAGCTGAAATCAGTAGCACTCAGGTGAGAAGAACGGGAAGCAGATATACCCAGTCCGCTGGCAGAGTCCTACGGGGACCAGCCTATCTGGCTGCCACGTCTGAATGTTTGTAACCGCGGCCGAGCTAGGCAGGGACAATTGTGCAGCAATGCAAACTGCATAACCTGGCCAAACTACACGGGTGTACAAGAAACCACGGGGGATTTACAAGGAGATGTTCACCCGGAACAGCCGGAGGCCTGCCGGTAGCAAGATTCCGGAATTCTTCCTGAAAAGCCTTGAAAGCAGTGAAACGCTCCTATGTTGCAGTAACTCAGAACCTCAATCTGAGTGTTCCCAGCAGAGGTCATTCGGCTGAACACAACCGTGGACTAATTAGAGACAGATGTAGGCATTGCCGTCCATAGTGCTGGATGGAGAGTGGTGGTGTGCCAAACAACTGAGTTCTAGTGCTCAACACTTTCACAAATTGCCATAAGTTGAGGTTCAACGTAATGCTCCGGTTGAGTAGAGTGTAGCCGTCAAAGCTGGAATCAGTAGCACTCAGGTGAGAAGAACGGGAAGCAGATATACCCAGTCCATTGGCAGTGTCCTACGGGGACCAGCCTATCTGGCTGCCACGCCTGAATGTTTGCAACCGCGGCCGAGCTAGGCAGGCGCAATTGTGCAGCAATGCAAACTGCATAACCTGTCCAAATTTCACGGGTGTACAAGAAACCACGGGGGATTTACAAGGAGATGTTCACCCGGAACAGCCGGAGGCCTGCCGGCAGCAAGATTCCGGAATTCTTCCTGAGAAGCCTTGAAAGCAGTGAAACGCTCCTATGTTGCAGTAACTCAGAACCTCAATCTGAGTGTTCCCAGCAGAGGTCATTCGGCTGAACACAATCGTGGACTAATTAGAGCCAGATGTAGGCAGTTCCGTCCATAGTGCTGGATGGACAGTGGTATCGTGCCAAACAACTGAGTTCTAGTTCTCAACAGTTTCACAAAGTGCCATAAGTTGAGGTTCAACTTACTGCTCCGGTTGAGTAGAGTGTAGCCGTCAAAGCTGAAATCAGTAGCACTCAGGTGAGAAGAACGGGAAGCAGATATACCCAGTCGGCTAGCAGAGTCCTACGGGGACCAGCCTATCTGACTGCCACGCCTGAATGTTTGCAACCGCTGCTGTGCTTGGCAGGCGCAATTGTGCAGCAATGCTAACTGCATATCCTGGCAAAATTTCACGGGTGTACAAGAAACCACGGGGGATTTACAAGGAGATGTTCACCCGGAACAGCCGGAGGCCTGCCGGCAGCAAGATTCCGGAATTCTTCCTGAGAAGCCTTGAAAGCAGTGGAACGCTCCTATGTTGCAATAACTCAGAACCGCATTCTGAGTATTCCCAGCAGAGGTCATTCGGCTGAACACAATCGTTGACTAATTAGAGCCAGATGTAGGCAGTTCCGTCCATAGTGCTGGATGGACAGTGGTGGCGTGCCAAACAACTGAGCTCTAGTTCTCAACACTTTCACAAAGTGCCATAAATTGAGGTTCAACTTACTGCTCCGGTTGAGTAGAGTGTAGCCGTCAAAGCTGGAATCAGTAGCACTCAGGTGAGAAGAACCGGAAGCAGATATACCCAGTCCGCTGGCAGAGTCCTAGGGGGCCAGCCTATCTGGCTGCCACGCCTGAATGTTTGCAACCGCGGCATGCGCAATTGTGCAGCAGTGCAAACTGCATAACATGGCAGCCTATCTGGCTGCCATGCCTGAATGTTTGCACCCGGGTCCGAGCTAGACAGGCGCAATTGTGCAGCAATGCAAACTGCATAACCTGTCCAAATTTCACGGGTGTACAAGAAACCACGGGGGATTTACAAGGAGATGTTCACCCGGAAGAGCCGGAGGCCTGCCGGCAGCAAGATTCCGGAACTCTTCCTGAGAAGCCTTGAAAGCAGTGAAACGCTCCTATGTTGCAATAACTCAGAACCTCATTCTGAGTGTTCCCGGCAGAGGTCATTCGGCTGAACACAACCGTGGACTAATTAGAGACAGATGTAGGCATTGCCGTCCATAGTGCTGGATGGAGAGTGGTGGTGTGCCAAACAACTGAGTTCTAGTGCTCAACACTTTCACAAATTGCCATAAGTTGAGGGTCAACGTAATGCTCCGGTTGAGTAGAGTGTAGCCGTCAAAGCTGGAATCAGTAGCACTCAGGTGAGAAGAACGGGAAGCAGATATACCCAGTCCGCAGGCAGTGTCATACTGGGACCAGCCTATCTGGCTGCCACGGCTTAATGTTTGTAACCGCGGCCGAGCTAGACAGGCGCAATTGTGCAGCAATGCAAACTGCATAACCTGGCCAAATTTCACGGGTGTACAAGAAACCACGGGGGATTTACAAGGAGATGTTCACCCGGAAGAGCCCGAGGCCTGCCGGCAGCAAGATTCCGGAATTCTTCCTGAGAAGCCTTGAAAGCAGTGAAACGCTCCTATGTTGCAATAACTCAGAACCTCATTCTTAGTATTCCCGGCAGAGGTCATTCGGCTGAACACAACTGTGGACTAATTAGAGCCAGATGTAGGCAGTGCCGTCCATAGTGCTGGATGGACAGTGGTGGCGTGCCAAACAACTGAGCTCTAGTTCTCAAGAGTTTCACAAAGTGCCATAAGTAGAGGTTCAACTTAATGCTCCGGTTGAGTAGAGTGTAGCCGTCAAAGCTGGAATCAGTAGCACTCAGGTGAGAAGAACGGGAAGCAGATATACCCAGTCCGCTGGCAGAGTCTTACGGGGACCAGCCTATCTGGCTGCCACGCCTGAATGTTTGCAACCGCGGCCGAGCTAGGCAGGCGCAATTGTGCACTAATGCAAACTGCATAACCTGGCCAAATTTCACGGGTGTACAAGAAACCACGGGGGATTTACAAGGAGATATTCAGCCGGAACAGCCGGAGGCCTGCCGGCACCAAGATTCCGGAATTCTTCCTGAGAAGCCTTGAAAGCAGTGAAACGCTCCTGTGTTACAATAACTCAGAACCTCATTCTGAGTGTTGCCGGCAGAGGTCATTCGGCTGAACACAATCGTGGACTAATTAGAGCCAGATGTAGGCAGTTCCGTCCATAGTGCTGGATGGACAGTGGTATCGTGCCAAACAACTGAGTTCTAGTTCTCAACAGTTTCACAAAGTGCAATAAGTTGAGGTTCAACTTACTGCTCCGGTTGAGTAGAGTGTAGCCGTCAAAGCTGAAATCAGTAGCACTCAGGTGAGAAGAACGGGAAGCAGATATACCCAGTCGGCTGGCAGAGTCCTATGGGGACCAGCCTATCTGGCTACCACGCCTGAATGTTTGCAACCGCGGCCGAGCTAGCAGGGGCAATTGTGCAGAAATGCAAACTGCATAACCTGTCCAAATTTCACGGGTGTACAAGAAACCACGGGGGATTTATAAGGAGATGTTCACCCGGAAAAGCCGGAGGCCTACCGGCAGCAAGATTCCGGAATTCTTCCTGAGAAGCCTTGAAAGCAGTGAAACGCTCCTATGTTGCAATAACTCAGAACCTCATTCTGAGTGTTGCCGGCAGAGGTCATTCGGCTGAACACAACCGTGGACTAATTAGAGCCAGATGTAGGCAGTGCCTTCATTAGTGCTGGATGGACAGTGGTGGCGTGCCAAACAACTGAGCTCTAGTTCTCAACAGTATCACAAAGTGCCATAAGTTGAGGTTCAACTTACTGCTCTGCTTGAGTAGAGTGCAGCCGTCAAAGCTGAAATCAGTAGCACCCAGGCGAGAAGAACGGGAAGCAGATATACCCAGTCCGCTGACAGAGTCCTACGGGGACCAGCCTATCTGGCTGCCACGCCTGAATGTTTGCAAGCGCGGCCGAGCTAGGCAGGGGCAATTGTGCAGCAATGCAAACTGCATAACCTGACCAAATTTCACGGGTGTACAAGAAACAACGGGGGATTTACAAGGAGATGTTCACCCAGAAGAGCTGGAGGCTTGCCGGCAGCAAGATTCGGGAATTCTTCCTGAGAAGCCTTGAAAGCAGTGAAACGCTCCTATGTTGCAATAACTCAGAACCTCATTCTGAGTGTTCCCGGCAGAAGTCATTCGGCTGAACACAATCGAGGACTAATTAGAGCCAGATGTAGGCAGTGCCGTCCATAGTACTGGATGGACAGTGGTGGCGTGCCAAACAACTGAGCGCTAGTTCTCAACAGTTTCACAAAATGCCGTAAGTTGAGGTTCAACTTAATGCACCGGTTCAGTAGAGTGTAGCCGTCAAAGCTGGAATCAGTAGCACTCAGGTGAGAAGAATGGGAAGCATATATACCCAGTCCGCTGGCAGTGTCCTACGGGGACCAGCCTATCTGGCTGCCACGCCCGAATGTTTGTAACCGCGGCCGAGATAGGCAGGCGCAATTGAGCAGCAATGCAAACTGCATAACCTGTCCAAATTTCACGGTTGTACAAGAAACCACGTGGGATTTACAAGGAGATGTTCACCCGGAACAGCCGGAGGCCTGCCGGGAGCAAGATTCCGGAATTCTTCCTGAGAAGCCTTGAAAGCAGTGAAACGCTCCTATGTTGCAATAACTCAGAACCTCATTCTGAGTGTTCCCGGCAGAGGTCATTCGGCTGAACACCACCGTGGACTAATTAGAGCCAGATGTAGGCAATGTCGTATATAATACTGGATGGACAGTGGTGGCGTACCAAACATCTGAGCTCTAGTTCTCAACACTTTCACAAAGTGCCATAAGTTGAGGTTCAACTTACTGCTCCGGTTGAGTAGAGTGTAGCCGTCAAAGCTGGAATCAGTAGCACTCAGGTGAGAAGAACGGGAAGCAGATATACCCAGTCCGCTGGCAGTGTCCTACGTGGACCAGTCCATCTGGCTGCCACGTCTGAATGTTTGCAACCGCGGCCGAGCTAGGCAGGCGCAATTGTGCAGCAATGCAAACTGCATAACCTGGCCAAATTTCACGGGTGTACAAGAAACCACGGGGGATTTACAAGGAGATGTTCACCCGGAACAGCCGGAGGTCTGCCGGCAGCAAGATTCCGGAATTCTTCCTGAGAAGCCTTGAAAGCAGTGAAACGCTCCTATGTTGCAGTAACTCAGAACCTCAATCTGAGTGTTCCCAGCAGAGGTCATTCGGCTGAACACAATCGTGGACTAATTACAGCCAGATGTAGGCAGTTCCGTCCATAGTGCTGGATGGACATTGGTATCGTGCCAAACAACTGAGCTCTAGTTCTCAACAGTTTCACAAAGTGCCATAAGTTGAGGTTCAACTTACTGCTCCGGTTGAGTAGAGTGTAGCCTTCAAAGCTGAAATCAGTAGCACTCAGGTGAGAAGAACGGGAAGCAGATATACCCAGTCCGCTGGCAGAGTACTACGGGGACCAGACTATCCGGCTGTCACGCCTGAATGTTTGCAACCGCGGCCGAGGTAGGCAGGGGCAATTGTGCAGCAATGCAAACTGCATAACCTGTCCAAATTTCACGGGTGTACAAGAAACCACGGGGGATTTACAAGGAGATGTTCACCCGGAACAGCCGGAGGCCTGCCGGCAGCAAGATTCCGGAATTCTTCCTGAGAAGCCTTGAAAGCAGTGAAACGCTCCTATGTTGCAATAACTCAGAACCTCATTCTGAGTGTTCCTGGCAGAGGTCATTCGGCTGAACACAACCGCGGACTAATTAGAGCCAGATGTAGGCAGTGCCGTCCATAGTGCTGGATAGAGAGTGGTGGCGTGCCAAACAACTGAGCTCTAGTTCTCAACAGTTTCACAAAGTGCCATAAGTTGAGGTTCAACTTACTGCTCCGGTTGAGTAGAGTGTAGCCGTCAAAGCTGAAATCAGTAGCACTCAGGTGAGAAGAACGGGAAGCAGATATACCCAGTCCGCTGGCAGAGTTCTACGGGGGCCAGCCTATCTGGCTGCCACGCCTGAATGTTTGCAACCGCGGTGGAGCTAGGCAGGGGCAATTGTGCAGCAATGCAAACTGCATAACCTGTCCAAATTTCACGGGTGTACAAGAAACCACGGGGGATTTACAAGGAGATGTTCATCCGGAACAGCCGGAGGCCTGCCGGCAGCAAGATTCCAGAATTCTTCCTGAGAAGCCTTGAAAGCAGTGAAACGCTCCTATGTTGCAATAACACAGAACATCATTCTGAGTGTTCCCGGTAGAGGTCATTAGGCTGAACACAACCGTGGACTAATTAGAGCCAGATGTAGGCAGTGCCGTCCATATTGCTGGATGGATAGTGGTGGCGTTCCAAACAACTGAGCACTATTTCTCACAGTTTCACAAAGTGCCATAAGTTGAGGTTCAACTTACTGCTCTGGTTGAGTAGAGTGCAGCCGTCAAAGCTAGAATCAATAGCACTCAGGTGAGAAGAACGGGAAGCAGATATACCCAGTCCCCTGGCAGAGTCCTACGGGGACCAGGCTATCTGGCTGCCACGCCTGAATGTTTGCAACCGCGGCCAAGCTAGGCAGGCCAAATTGTGCAGCAATGCAAACTGCATAACCTGGCCAAATTTCACGGGTGTACAAGAAACCACGGGGGATTTACAAGGAGATGTTCATCCGGAAGAGCCGGAGGCCTGCCGGGAGCAAGATTCCGGAATTCTTCCTGAGAAGCCTTGAAAGCAGTGAAACGCTCCTATGTTGCAATACCTCAGAACCTCATTCTGAGTGTTGCCGGCAGAGGTCATTCGGCTGAACACAACCGTGGACTAATTAGAGCCAGATGTAGGCAGTGCCGTCCATAGTGCTGGATGGACAGTGGTGGTGTGCCAAACAACTGAGCTCTAGTTCTCAACAGTTTCACAAAGTGCCATCAGTTGAGGTTCAACTTACTGCTCTGCTTGAGTAGAGTGCAGCCGTCAAAGCTGAAATCAGTAGCACTCAGGTGAGAAGAACCGGAAGCAGATACACACAGTCCGCTGGTAGAGTACTACGGGAACAAGCCTATCTGGCTGCCACGCCTGAATGTTTGTAACCGCGGCCGAGCTAGGCAGGGGCAATTGTGCAGCAATGCAAACTGCATAACCTGGCCAAATTTCGCGGGTGTACAAGAAACCACGGGGGATTTACAAGGAGATGTTCACCCGGAACAGACGGAGGCCTGCCGGCATCAAGATTCCTGAATTCTTCCTGAGAAGCCTTGAAAGCAGTGAAACGCTCCTATGTTGCAGTAACTCAGAACCTCAATCTGAGTGTTCCCAGCAGAGGTCATTCGGCTGAACACAATTGTGGACTAATTAGAGCCAGATGTAGGCAGTTCCGTCCATAGTGCTGGATGGACATTGGTATCGTGCAAAACAACTGAGCTCTAGTTCTCAACAGTTTCACAAAATGCCATAAGTTGAGGTTCAACTTACTGCCCCGGTTGAGTAGAGTGCAGCCGTCAAAGCTGAAATCAGTAGCACTCAGGTGAGAAGAATGGGAACCAGATATACCCATTCCGCTGGCAGAGTCCTACGGGGACCAGACTATCCAGCTGTCACGCCTGAATGTTTGCAACCGCGGCCGAGCTAGGCAGGGGCAATTGTGCAGAAATGCAAACTGCATAACCTGGCCAAATTTCACGGGTGTACAAGAAACCACGGGGGATTTACAAGGAGATGTTCACCCGGAAAAGCCGGAGGCCTGCCGGCAGCAAGATTCCGGAATTCTTCCTGAGAAGCCTTGTAAGCAGTGAAACGCTCCTATGTTGCAATAACTCAGAACCTCATTCTGAGTGTTGCCGGCAGAGGTCATTCGACTGAACACAATCGTGGACTAATTAGAGCCAGATGTAAGCAGTGCCGTCCATAGTGCTGGATGGACAGTGGTGGCGTGCCAAACAACTGAGCTCTAGTTCTCAACATTTTCACAAAGTGCCATAAGTTGAGGTTCAACTTACTGCTCTGGTTGAGTAGAGTGTAGCCGTCAAAGCTGGAATCAGTAGCACTCAGGTGAGAAGAACGGGAAGCAGATATACCCAGTCCGCTGGCAGAGTCCTACGGGGGCCAGCCTATATGGCTGCCACGCCTGAATGTTTGCAACCGCGGCCGAGCTAGGCAGGCGCAATTGTGCAGCAATGCAAACTGCATAACCTGGCCAAATTTCACGGGTGTACAAGAAACCACGGGGGATTTACAAGGAGATGTTCACCCGGAGCAGCCGGAGGCCTGCCGGCAGCAAGATTCCGGAATTCTTCCTGAGAAGCCTTGAAAGCAGTGAAACGCTCCTATGTTGCAGTAACTCAGAACCTCAATCTGAGTGTTCCCAGCAGAGGTCATTCGGCTGAACACAATCGTGGACTAATTAGAGCCAGATGTAGGCAGTTCCGTCCATAGTGCTGGATGGATAGTGGTATCGTGCCAAACAACTGAGTTCTAGTTCTCAACAGTTTCACAAAGTGCCATAAGTTGAGGTTCAACTTACTGCTCCGGTTGAGTAGAGTGTAGCCGTCAAAGCTGAAATCAGTAGCACTCAGGTGAGAAGAACGGGAAGCAGATATACCCAGTCGGCTAGCAGAGTCCTACGGGGACCAGCCTATCTGGATGCCACGCCTGAATGTTTGCAACCGCGGCCGAGCTAGCAGGGGCAATTGTGCAGAAATGCAAACTGCATAACCTGTCCAAATTTCACGGGTGTACAAGAAACCACGGGGGATTTACAAGGAGATGTTCACCCGGAACAGCCGGAGGCCTGCCGGCAGCAAGATTCCGGAATTCTTCCTGAGAAGCCTTGAAAGCAGTGAAACGCTCCTGTGTTGCAATAACTCAGAAACTCATTCTGAGTGTTCCCGGCAGAGGTCATTCGGCTGAACACAATGGTGGACTAATTAGAGCCAGATGTAGGCAGTGCCGTCCATAGTACTGGATGGACAGTGGTGGCGTGCCAAACAACTGAGCGCTAGTTCTCAACAGTTTCACAAAATGCCGTAAGTTGAGGTTCAACTTAATGCTCCGGTTGAGTAGAGTGTAGCCGTCAAAGCTGGAATCAGTAGCACTCAGGTGAGAAGAACGGGAAGCAGATATACCCAGTCCGCTGGCAGTGTCCTTCGGGGACCAGCCTATCTGGCTGCCACGCCCGAATGTTTGTAACCGCGGCCGAGATAGGCAGGCGCAATTGAGCAGCAATGCAAACTGCATAACCTGTCCAAATTTCACGGGTGTACAAGAAACCACGGGGGATTTACAAGGAGATGTTCACCCGGAACAGCCGGAGGCCTGCCGGCAGCAAGATTCCGGAATTCTTCCTGAGAAGCCTTGTAAGCAGTGAAACGCTCCTATGTTGCAATAACTCAGAACCTCATTCTGAGTGTTCCCGGTAGAGGTCCTTCGGCTGAACACAACCGTGGACTAATTAGAGACAGATGTAGGCAGTGCCGTCCATAGTGCTGGATGGACAGTGGTGGCGTGCCAAACAACTGAGTTCTAGTGCTCAACAGTTTCACAAAGTGCCATAAGTTGAGGTTCAACTTAATGCTCCGGTTGAGTAGAGTGTAGCCGTCAAAGCTGGAATCAGTAGCACTCAGGTGAGAAGAACGGGAAGCAGATATACCCAGTCTGCAGGCAGTGTCCTACTGGGACCAGCCTATCTGGCTGCCACGGCTTAATGTTTGTAACCGCGGCCGAGCTAGGCAGGCGCAATTGTGCAGCAATGCAAACTGCATAACCTGGCTAAATTTCACGGGTGTACAAGAAACCACGGGGGATTTACAAGGAGATGTTCACCCGGAACAGCCGGAGGCCTGCCGGCAGCAAGATTCCGGTATTCTTCCTGAGAAGCCTTGAAAGCAGTGAAACGCTCCTATGTTGCAGTAACTCAGAACCTCAATCTGAGTGTTCCCAGCAGAGGTCATTCGGCTGAACACAATCGTGGACTAATTAGAGCCAGATGTAGGCAGTTCCGTCCATAGTGCTGGATGGACAGTGGTATCGTGCCAAACAACTGAGTTCTAGTTCTCAACAGTTTCACAAAGTGCAATAAGTTGAGGTTCAACTTACTGCTCCGGTTGAGTAGAGTGTAGCCGTCAAAGCTGAAATCAGTAGCACTCAGGTGAGAAGAACGGGAAGCAGATATACCCAGTCGGCTGGCAGAGTCCTACGGGGACCAGCCTATCTGGCTGCCACGCCTGAATGTTTGCAACCGCGGCCGAGCTAGCAGGGGCAATTGTGCAGAAATGCAAACTGCATAACCTGTCCAAATTTCACGGGTGTACAAGAAACCACGGGGGATTTACAAGGAGATGTTCACCCGGAAAAGCCGGAGGCCTACCGGCAGCAAGATTCCGGAATTCTTCCTGAGAAGCCTTGAAAGCAGTGAAACGCTCCTATGTTGCAATAACTCAGAACCTCATTCTGAGTGTTGCCGGCAGAGGTCATTCGGCTGAACACAACCGTGGAATAATTAGAGCCAGATGTAGGCAGTGCCGTCCATAGTGCTGGATGGACAGTGGTGGCGTGCCAAACAACTGAGCTCTAGTTCTCAACAGTATCACAAAGTGCCATAAGTTGAGGTTCAACTTACTGCTCTGCTTGAGTAGAGTGCAGCCGTCAAAGCTGAAATCAGTAGCACCCAGGCGAGAAGAACGGGAAGCAGATATACCCAGTCCGCTGACAGAGTCCTAGGGGGCCAGCCTATCTGGCTGCCATGCCTGAATGTTTGCAACCGGGGCCGAGCTAGGCAGGCGCAATTGTGCAGCAATGCAAACTGCATAACCTGTCCAAATTTCACGGGTGTACAAGAAACCACGGGGGATTTACAAGGAGATGTTCACCCGGAACAGCCGGAGGCCTGCTGGCAGCAAGATTCCAGAATTCTTCCTGAGAAGCCTTGAAAGCACTGAAACGCTCCTATGTTGCAATAACTCAGGACATCATTCTGAGTGTTCCCGGTAGAGGTCATTCGGCTGAACACAACCGTGGACTAATTAGAGCCAGATGTAGGCAGTACCGTCCATAGTGCTGGATGGACAGTGGTGGCGTGCCAAACAACTGAGCTCTAGTTCTCAACAGTTTCACAAAGTGCCATAAGTTGAGGTTCACCTTACTGCTCCGGTTGAGTAGAGTGTAGTCGTCAAAGCTGGAATCAGTAGCACTCAGGTGAGAAGAACGGGAAGCAGATATACCGAGTCCGCTGGCAGGGTCCTAGGGGACCAGCCTATCTGGCTGCCACGCCTGAATGTTTGCAACCGCTGCTGTGCTTGGCAGGCGCAATTGTGCAGCAATGCAAACTGCATATCCTGGCAAAATTTCACGGGTGTACAAGAAACCACGGGGGATTTACAAGGAGATGTTCACCCGGAACAGCCGGAGGCCTGCCGGCAGGAAGATTCCGGAATTCTTCCTGAGAAGCCTTGAAAGCAGTGAAACGGTCCTATGTTGCAATAACTCAGAACCTCATTCTGAGTGTTCCCAGCAGAGGTCATTCGGCTGAACACAATCGTGGACTAATTAGAGCCCGATGTAGGCAGTTCCGTCCATAGTGCTGGATGGACAATGGTATCGTGCCCAACAACTGAGTTCTAGTTCTCAACAGTTTCACAAAGTGCCATAAGTTGAGGTTCAACTTACTGCTCCGGTTGAGTAGAGTGTAGCCGTCAAAGCTGAAATCAGTAGCACTCAGGTGAGAAGAACGGGAAGAAGATATACCCAGTCCGCTGGCAGAGTCCTAGGGGGCCAGCCTATCTGGCTGCCACGCCTGAATGTTTGCAACCGCGGCCGAGCTAGGCATGCGCAATTGTGCAGCAGTGCAAACTGCATAACCTGTCCAAATTTCACGGGTGTACAAGAAAACACGGGGGATTTACAAGGAGATGTTCACCCGGAAGAGCCGGAGGCCTGCCGGCAGCAAGATTCCGGAACTCTTCCTGAGAAGCCTTGAAAGCAGTGAAACGCTCCTATGTTGCAATAACTCAGAACCTCATTCTGAGTGTTCCCAGCAGAGGTCATTCGGCTGAACACAATCGTGGACTAATTAGAGCCCGATGTAGGCAGTTCCGTCCATAGTGCTGGATGGACAGTGGTGGCGTGCCAAACAACTGAGCTCTAGTTCTCAACACTTTCACAAAGTGCCATAAATTGAGGTTCAACTTACTGCTCCGGTTGAGTAGAGTGTAGCCGTCAAAGCTGGAATCAGTAGCACTCAGGTGAGAAGAACGGGAAGCAGATATACCCAGTCCGCTGGCAGAGTCCTACGGGGACCAGCCTATATGGCTGCCACGCCTGAATGTTTGCAACCGCGGCCGAGCTAGGCAGGCGCAATTGTGCAGCAATGCAAACTGCATAACCTGTCCAAATTTCACGGGTGTACAAGAAACCACGGGGGATTTACAAGGAGATGTTCACCCGGAACAGCCGGAGGCCTGCCGGCAGGAAGATTGCGGAATTCTTCCTGAGAAGCCTTGAAAGCAGTGAAACGCTCCTATGTTGCAATAACTCAGAACCTCAATCTGAGTGTTCCCGGCAGAGGTCATTTGGCTGAACACAATCCTGGACTTATTAGAGCCAGATGTAGGCAGTTCCGTCCATAGTGCTGGATGGACAATGGTATCGTGCCAAACAACTGAGCTCTAGTTCTCAACAGTTTCACAAAGTGCCATAAGTTGAGGTTCAACTTACTGCTCCGGTTGAGTAGAGTGTAGCCGTCAAAGCTGAAATCAGTAGCACTCAGTTGAGAAGAACGGGAAGCAGATATACCCAGTCCGCTGGCAGAGTCCTACGGGGACCAGCCTATCTGGCTGCCACGCCTGAATGTTTGCAACCGTGGCCGAGCTAGGCAGGGGCAATTGTGCAGCAATGCAAACTGCATAACCTGGCCAAATTTCACGGGTGTACAAGAAACCACGGGGGATTTACAAGGAGATGTTCACCCGGAACAGCCGGAGGACTGCCGGCAGCAAGATTCCGGAATTCTTCCTGAGAAGCCTTGAAAGCAGTGAAACGCTCCTATGTTGCAATAACTCAGAAACTCATTTTGAGTGTTCCCGGCAGAGGTCATTCTGCTGAACACAACCGTGGACTAATTAGAGACAGATGTAGGCATTGCCGTCCATAGTGCTGGATGGAGAGTGGTGGCCTGCCAAACAACTGAGTTCTAGTGCTCAACACTTTCACAAATTGCCATAAGTTGAGGTTCAACTTAATGCTCCGGTTGAGTAGAGTGTAGCCGTCAAAGCTGGAATCAGCAGCACTCAGGTGAGAAGAACGGGAAGCAGATATACCCAGTCCGCAGGCAGTGTCATACTGGGACCAGCCTATCTGGCTGCCACGGCTCAATGTTTGTAACCGCGGCCGAGCTAGACAGGCGCAATTGTGCAGCAATGCAAACTGCATAACCTGGCCAAATTTCACGGGTGTACAAGAAACCACGGGGGATTTACAAGGAGATGTTCAATCGGAAGAGCCCGAGGCCTGCCGGCAGCAAGATTCCGGAATTCTTCCTGAGAAGCCTTGAAAGCAGTGAAACGCTCCTATGTTGCAATAACTCAGAACCTCATTCTGAGTGTTCCTGGCAGACGTCATTCCGCAGAATACAACTGTGGACTAATTAGAGCCAGAAGTAGCCAGTGCCGTCCATAGTGCTGGTTGGAGAGTGGTGGTGTGCCAAACAACTGAGTTCTAGTTCTCAACAGTTTCACAAAGTGCCATAAGTTGAGGTTCAACTTACTGATCTGCTTGAGTACAGTGCAGCCATCAAAGCTGAAATCAGTAGCACTCAGGTGAGAAGAACGGGAAGCAGATATACCCAGTCCGCTGGCAGAGTCCTACGGGGACCAGCCTATCTGGCTGCCACGACTGAATGTTTGTAACCGCGGCCGAGCTAGGCAGGGACAATTGTGCAGCAATGCAAACTGCATAACCTGGCCAAATTTCACGGGTGTACAAGAAACCACGGGGGATTTACAAGGAGATGTTCACCCGGAACTGCCGGAGGCCTGCCGGCAGCAAGATTCCGGTATTCTTCCTGAGAAGCCTTGAAAGCAGTGAAACGCTCCTATGTTGCAGTAACTCAGAACCTCAATCTGAGTGTTCCCAGCAGAGGTCATTCGGCTGAACACAATCGTGGACTAATTAGAGACAGATGTAGGCAGTTCTGTCCATAGTGCTGGATGAACAGT
The DNA here is from genome assembly GCF_024711535.1 of Dipodomys merriami. NCBI lineage: Eukaryota > Metazoa > Chordata > Mammalia > Rodentia > Heteromyidae > Dipodomys > Dipodomys merriami. The sequence continues at coordinate 496,398 of NW_027206028.1, forward strand.
GGTATCGTGCCAAACAACTCAGTTCTAGTTCTCAACAGTTTCACAAAGTGCCATAAGTTGAGGTTCAACATACTGCTCCGGTTGAGTAGAGTGTAGCCGTCAAAGCTGGAATCAGTAGCACTCAGGTGCGAAGAACGGGAAGCAGATATACCCAGTCCGCTGGCAGAGTCCTACGGGGACCAGCCTATCTGGCTGCCACGACTGAATGTTTGTAACCGCGGCCGAGCTAGGCAGGGACAATTGTGCAGCAATGCAAACTGCATAACCTGGCCAAATTTCACGGGTGTACAAGAAACCACGGGGGATTTACAAGGAGATGTTCACCCGGAACTGCCGGAGGCCTGCCGGCAGCAAGATTCCGGAATTCTTCCTAAGAAGCCTTGAAAGCAGTGAAACGTTCCTATGTTGCAATAACTCAGAACCTCATTCTGAGTGTTGCCGGCAGAGGTCATTCGGCTGAACACAACCGTGGACTAATTAGAGCCAGATGTAGGCAGTGCCGTCCATAGTGCTGGATGGACAGTGGTGGCGTGCCAAACAATTGAGCTCTAGTTCTCAACACTTTCACCAAGTGCCATAAGTTGAGGTTCAACTTACTGCTCCGGTTGAGTAGAGTGTAGCCGTCAAAGCTGGAATCAGTAGCACTCAGGTGCGAAGAACGGGAAGCAGATATACCCAGTCCGCTGGTAGAGTCCTACGGGCCCAGGCTTTATGGCTGCCACGCCTGAATGTTTGCAACCGCGACCGAGCTAGGCAGGCGCAATTGTGCAGCAATGCAAACTGCATAACCTGTCCAAATTTCACGGGTGTACAAGAAACCACGGGGGATTTATAAGGAGATGTTCATTCGGAAGAGCCGGAGGCCTGCCGGCATCAAGACTCCGGAATTCTTCCTGAGAAGCCTTGAAAGCACTGGAACGCTCCTATGTTGCAATAACTCAGAACCTCATTCTGAGTGTTGCCGGCAGAGGTCATTCGGCTGAACACAACCGTGGACTAATTAGAACCAGATGTAGGCAGTGCCGTCCATAGTGCTGGATGGACAGTGGTGGCGTGCCAAACAACTGAGGTCTAGTTCTCAACACTTTCACCAAGTGCCATAAGTTGAGGTTCAACTTACTGCTCCGGTTGAGTAGAGTGTAGCCGTCAAAGCTGAAATCAGTAGCACTCAGGTGAGAAGAACGGGAAGCAGATATACCCAGTCGGCTGGCAGAGTCCTACGGGGACCAGCCTATCTGGCTGCCACGCCTGAATGTTTGCAACCGCGGCCGAGATAGCAGGGGCAATTGTGCAGAAATGCAAACTGCATAACCTGGCCAAATTTCGCGGGTGTACAAGAAACCACGGGGGATTTACAAGGAGATGTTCACCCGGAACAGCCGGAGGCCTGCCGGCATCAAGTTTCCGGAATTCTTCCTGAGAAGCCTTGAAAGCAGTGAAACGCTCCTATGTTGCAGTAACTCAAAACCTCAATCTGGGTGTTCCCAGCAGAGGTCATTCGGCTGAACAGAATCGTCGACTAATTAGAGCCAGATGTAGGCAGTTCCGTCCATAGTGCTGGATGGACATTGGTATCGTGCCAAACAACTGAGCTCTAGTTCTCAACAGTTTCACAAAGTGCCATAAGTTGAGGTTCAACTTACTGCTCCGGTTGAGTAGAGTGTAGCCTTCAAAGCTGAAATCAGTAGCACTCAGGTGAGAAGAACGGGAACCAGATATACCCAGTCCCATGGCAGAGTCCTACGGGGACCAGACTATCCGGCTGTCACGCCTGAATGTTTGCAACCGCGGCCGAGCTAGGCAGGGGCAATTGTGCAGCAATGCAAACTGCATAACCTGTCCAAATTTCACGGGTGTACAAGAAACCACGGGGGATTTACAAGGAGATGTTCACCCGGAACAGCCGGAGGCCTGCCGGCAGCAAGATTCCGGAATTCTTCCTGAGAAGCCCTGAAAGCAGTGAAACGCTCCTATGTTGCAATAACTCAGAACCTCATTCTGAGTGTTCCTGGCAGAGGTCATTCGGCTGAACACAACGGTGGACTAATTAGAGCCAGATGTAGGCAGTGCCGTCCATAGTGCTGGATAGAGAGTGGTGGCGTGCCAAACAACTAAGCTCTAGTTCTCAACAGTTTCACAAAGTTCCATAAGTTGAGGTTCAACTTACTGCTCCGGTTGAGTAGAGTGTAGCCGTCAAAGCTGGAATCAGTAGCACTCAGGTGAGAAGAACGGGAAGCAGATATACCCAGTCGGCTGGCAGAGTCCTACGGGGACCAGCCTATCTGGCTGCCACGCCTGAATGTTTACAAGCGCGGCCGAGCGAGGCAGGCCCAATTGTGCAGCAATGCAAACTGCATAACCTGGCCAAATTTCACGGGTGTACAAGAAACCACGGGGGATTTACAAGGAGATGTTCACCAGGAATAGCCGGAGTCCTGCAGGCAGCAAGATTCCGGAATTCTTCCTGAGAAGCCTTGAAAGCAGTGAAACGCTCCTATGTTGCAATAACTCAGAACCTCAATCTGAGTGTTCCCGGCAGAGGTCATTCGGCAGAACACAACCGTGGACTAATTAGAGCCAGAAGTAGGCAGTGCCGTCTATAGTGCTAGATGGAGAGTGGTGGCGTGCCAAACAACTGAGTTCTAGTTCTCAACAGTTTCACAAAGTGCCATAAGTTGAGGTTCAACTTACTGTTCCGGTTGAGTAGAGTGTAGCGGTCAAAGCTGAAATCAGTAGCACTCAGGTGAGAAGAACGGGAAGCAGATATAGCCAGTCCGCTGGCAGAGTCCTACGGGGACTAGCCGATCCGGCTGTCACGCCTGAATGTTTGCAAGCGCGGCCGAGCTAAGAAGGCGGAATTGTGCAGCAATGCAAACTGCATAACCTGGCCAAATTTCACGGATGTACAAGAAACCACGGGGGATTTACAAGGAGATGGTCACCCGGAACAGCCGGAGGCCTGCCGGCAGCAAGATTGCGGAATTCTTCCTGAGAAGCCTTGAAAGCAGTGAAACGCTCCTATGTTGCAATAACTAAGGACCTCATTCTGAGTGTTGCCGGCAGAGGTCATTCGGCTGAACACAACCGTGGACTAATTAGAGCCAGATGTAGGCAGTGCCGTCCATAGTGCTGGATGGACAGTGGTGGCGTGCCAAACAACTGAGCTCTAGTTCTCAACAGTTTCACAAAGTGCCATAAGTTGAGGTTAAACTTACTGCTCTGCTTGAGTAGAGTGCAGCCGTCAAAGCTGAAATCAGTAGCACTCAGGTGAGAAGAACGGGAAGCAGATATACCCAGTCGGCTGGCAGAGTCCTACGAGGACCAGCCTATCTGGCAGCCACGCCTGAATGTTTGCAACCGCGGCTGATCTAGGCAGGCGCAATTGTGCAGCAATGCAAACTGCATAACCTGGCCACATTTCACGGGTGTACAAGAAACCACGGGGGATTTACAAGGAGATGTTCACCCGGAACAGCCAGAGGCCTGCTGGCAGCAAGATTGCGGAATTCTTCCTGAGAAGCCTTGAAAGCAGTGAAACGCTCCTATGTTGCAATAACTAAGGACCTCATTCTGAGTGTTGCCGGCAGAGGTCATTCGGCTGAACACAACCGTGGACTAATTAGAGCCAGATGTAGGCAGTGCCGTCCATAGTGCTGGATGGACAGTGGTGGCGTGCCAAACAACTGAGCTCTAGTTCTCAACAGTTTCACAAAGTGCCATAAGTTGAGGTTCAACTTACTGCTGTGCTTGAGTAGAGTGCAGCCGTCAAAGCTGAAATCAGTAGCACTCAGGTGAGAAGAACGGGAAGCAGATATACCCAGTCCGCTGGCAGAGTCCTACGGGGACCAGCCTATCTGGCTGCCACGTCTGAATGTTTGTAACCGCGGCCGAGCTAGGCAGGGACAATTGTGCAGCAATGCAAACTGCATAACCTGGCCAAACTACACGGGTGTACAAGAAACCACGGGGGATTTACAAGGAGATGTTCACCCGGAACAGCCGGAGGCCTGCCGGTAGCAAGATTCCGGAATTCTTCCTGAAAAGCCTTGAAAGCAGTGAAACGCTCCTATGTTGCAGTAACTCAGAACCTCAATCTGAGTGTTCCCAGCAGAGGTCATTCGGCTGAACACAATCGTGGACTAATTAGAGCCAGATGTAGGCAGTTCCGTCCATAGTGCTGGATGGACAGTGGTATCGTGCCAAACAACTGAGTTCTAGTTCTCAACAGTTTCACAAAGTGCCATAAGTTGAGGTTCAACTTACTGCTCCGGTTGAGTAGAGTGTAGCCGTCAAAGCTGAAATCAGTATCACTCAGGTGAGAAGAACGGGAAGCAGATATACCCAGTCGGCTGGCAGAGTCCTACGGGGACCAGCCTATCTGGCTGCCACGCCTGAATGTTTGCAACCGCGGCCGAGCTAGCAGGGGAAATTGTGCAGAAATGCAAACTGCATAACCTGTCCAAATTTCACGGGTGTACAAGAAACCACGGGGGATTTACAAGGAGATGTTCACCCGGAAGAGCCGGAGGCCTGCCGGCAGCAAGATTCCGGAATTCTTCCTGAGAAGCCTTGAAAGCAGTGAAACGCTCCTATGTTGCAATAACTCAGAACCTCATTCTGAGTGTTCCTGGCAGAGGTCATTCGGCTGAACACAACCGTGGACTAATTAGAGCCAGATGTAGGCATTGCCGTCCATAGTGCTGGATGGACAGTGGTGGCGTGCCAAACAACTGAGCTCTAGTTCTCATCACTTTCACAAAGTGCCATAAGTTGAGGTTCAACTTACTGCTCCGGTTGAGTAGAGTGCAGCCGTCAAAGCTGAAATCAGTAGCACTCAGGTGAGAAGAACGGGAAGCAGATATACCCAGTCCGCTGACAGAGTCCTACGGGGACCAGCCTATCTGGCTGCCACGCCTGAATGTTTGCAACCGCGGCCGAGCTAGGCAGGGGCAATTGTGCAGCAATGCAAACTGCATAACCTGGCCAAATTTCACGGGTGTACAAGAAACCACGTGGGATTTACAAGGAGATGTTCACCCGGAAGAGACGGAGGCTTGCCGGCAGCAAGATTCGGGAATTCTTCCTGAGAAGCCTTGAAAGCAGTGAAACGCTCCTATGTTGCAATAACTCAGAACCTCAATCTGAGTGTTCCCGGCAGAGGTCATTCGGCTGAACACAACCGTGGACTAATTAGAGCCAGATGTAGGCAGTGCCTTCCATAGTGCTGGATGGACAGTGTTGGCGTGCCAAACAACTGAGTTCTAGTTCTCAACACTTGCACAAAGTGCCATAAGTTGAGGTTCAACTTACTGCTCCGGTTGAGTAGAGTGTAGCCGTCAAAGCTGGAATCAGTAGCACTCAGGTGAGAAGAACGGGAAGCAGATATACCCAGTCCGCTGGCAGAGTCCTACGGGGCCAGCCTATCTGGCTGCCACGCCTGAATGTTTGCAACCACGGCCGAGCTAGGCAGGCGCAATTGTGCAGCAATGCAAACTGCATAACCTGTCCAAATTTCACGGGTGTACAAGACACCACGGGGGATTTATAAGGAGATGTTTACTCGGAAGAGCCGGAGGCCTGCCGGCATCAAGACTCCGGAATTCTTCCTGAGAAGCCTTGAAAGCAGTGAAACGCTCCTATGTTGCAATAACTCAGAAGCGCATTCTGAGTATTCCCAGCAGAGGTCATTCGGCTGAACACAATAGTGGACTAATTAGAGCCAGATGTAGGCAGTGCCGTCCATAGTGCTGGATGGACAGTGGTGGCGTGCCAAACAACTGAGCTCTAGTTCTCAACACTTTCACCAAGTGCCATAAGTTGAGGTTCAACTTACTGCTCCGGTTGAGTAGAGTGTAGCCGTCAAAGCTGGAATCAGTAGCACTCAGGTGAGAACAACGGGAAGCAGATATACCTAGACAGCTGGCAGAGTCCTACGGGGGCCAGCCTATATGGCTGCCACGCCGGAATGTTTGGAACCGCTGCCGAGCTAGGCAGGCGCAATTGATCAGCAATGCAAACTGCATAAACTGTCCAAATTTCACGGGTGTACAAGAAACCACGGGGGATTTACAAGGAGATGTTCACCCGGAACACCTGGAGGCCTGCCGGCAGCAAGATTCCGGAATTCTTCCTGAGAAGCCTTGAAAGCAGTGAAACGCTCCTATGTTGCAATAACTCAGAACCTCATTCTGAGTGTTCCTGGCAGAGGTCATTAGGCTGAACAGAACGGTGGACTAATTAGAGCCAGATGTAGGCAGTGCCGTCCATAGTGCTGGATGGAGAGTGGTGGCGTGCCAAACAACTGAGCTCTAGTTCTCAACAGTTTCACAAAGTGCCATAAGTTGAGGTTCAACTTACTGCTCCGGTTGAGTAGAGTGTAGCCCTCAAACCTGGAATCAGTAGCACTCAGGTGAGAAGAACGGGAAGCAGATATACCCAGACAGCTGGCAGTGTCCTACGGGGACCAGCCTATCTGGCTGCCACGCCTGAATGTTTGCAACCACGGCCGAGCTAGGCAGGCGCAATTGTGCAGCAATGCAAACTGCATAACCTGGCCAAATTTCACGGGTGTACAAGAAACCACGGGGGATTTACAAGGAGATGTTCACCCGGTAGAGCCGGTGGCCTGCCGGCATCAAGATTCCGGAATTCTTCCTAAGAAGCATTGAAAGCAGTGAAACGCTCCTATGTTGCAATAACTCAGAACCTCATTCTGAGTGTTGCCGGCATAGGTCATTCGGCTGAACACAACCGTGGACTAATTAGAGCCAGATGTAGGCAGTGCCGTCCATAGTGCTGGATGGATAGTGGTGGCGTGCCAAACAACTGAGCTCTAGTTCTCAACAGTTTCACAAAGTGCCATAAGTTGAGGTTCAACTTACTGCTCTGATTGAGTAGAGTGCAGCCGTCAAAGCTGAAATCAGTAGCACTCAGGTGAGAAGTACGGGAAGCAGATATACCCAGTCGGCTGGCAGAGTCCTACGAGGACCAGCCTATCTGGCAGCCACGCCTGAATGTTTGCAACCGCGGCTGAGCTAGGCAGGCGCAATTGTGCAGCAATGCAAACTGCATAACCTGGCCACATTTCACGGGTGTACAAGAAACCACGGGGGATTTACAAGGAGATGTTCACCCGGAACAGCCAGAGGCCTGCTGGCAGCAAGATTGCGGAATTCTTCCTGAGAAGCCTTGAAAGCAGTGAAACGCTCCTATGTTGCAATAACTCAGAACCTCATTCTGAATGTTGCCAGCAGAGGTCATTCGGCTGAACACAACCGTGGACTAATTAGAGCCAGATGTAGGCAGGGCCGTCCATAGTGCTGGATGGAGAGTGGTGGTGTGCCAAACAACTGAGCTCTAGTTCTCAACAGTTTCACAAAGTGCCATAAGTTGAGGTTCAACTTACTGCTGTGCTTGAGTAGAGTGCAGCCGTCAAAGCTGAAATCAGTAGCACTCAGGTGAGAAGAACGGGAAGCAGATATACCCAGTCCGCTGGCAGAGTCCTACGGGGACCAGCCTATCTGGCTGCCACGCCTGAATGTTTGTAACCGCGGCCGAGCTAGGCAGGGACAATTGTGCAGCAATGCAAACAGCATAACCTGGCCAAATTTCACGGGTGTACAAGAAACCACGGGGGATTTACAAGGAGATGTTCACCCGGAACAGCCGGAGGCCTGCCGGTAGCAAGATTCCGGAATTCTTCCTGAGAAGCCTTGAAAGCAGTGAAACGCTCCTATGTTGCAATAACTCAGAACCGCATTCTGAGTATTCCCAGCAGAGGTCATTCGGCTGAACACAATAGTGGACTAATTAGAGCCAGATGTAGGCAGTGCCGTCCATAGTGCTGGATGGACAGTGGTGGCGTGCCAAACAACTGAGCTCTAGTTCTCAACACTTTCACCAAGTGCCATAAGTTGAGGTTCAACTTACTGCTCCGGTTGAGTAGAGTGTAGCCGTCAAAGCTGGAATCAGTAGCACTCAGGTGCGAAGAACGGGAAGCAGATATACCCAGTCCGCTGGCAGAGTCCTACGGGCCCAGGCTTTATGGCTGCCACGCCTGAATGTTTGCAACCGCGACCGAGCTAGGCAGGCGCAATTGTGCAGCAATGCAAACTGCATAACCTGTCCATATTTCACGGGTGTACAAGAAACCACGGGGGATTTATAAGGAGATGTTCATTCGGAAGAGCCGGAGGCCTGCCGGCATCAAGACTCCGGAATTCTTCCTGAGAAGCCTTGAAAGCACTGGAACGCTCCTATGTTGCAATAACTCAGAACCTCATTCTGAGTGTTGCCGGCAGAGGTCATTCGGCTGAACACAACCGTGGACTAATTAGAACCAGATGTAGGCAGTGCCGTCCATAGTGCTGGATGGACAGTGGTGGCGTGCCAAACAACTGAGGTCTAGTTCTCAACACTTTCACCAAGTGCCATAAGTTGAGGTTCAACTTACTGCTCCGGTTGAGTAGAGTGTAGCCGTCAAAGCTGAAATCAGTAGCACTCAGGTGAGAAGAACGGGAAGCAGATATACCCAGTCGGCTGGCAGAGTCCTACGGGGACCAGCCTATCTGGCTGCCACGCCTGAATGTTTGCAACCGCGGCCGAGATAGCAGGGGCAATTGTGCAGAAATGCAAACTGCATAACCTGGCCAAATTTCGCGGGTGTACAAGAAACCACGGGGGATTTACAAGGAGATGTTCACCCGGAACAGCCGGAGGCCTGCCGGCATCAAGTTTCCGGAATTCTTCCTGAGAAGCCTTGAAAGCAGTGAAACGCTCCTATGTTGCAGTAACTCAAAACCTCAATCTGGGTGTTCCCAGCAGAGGTCATTCGGCTGAACAGAATCGTCGACTAATTAGAGCCAGATGTAGGCAGTTCCGTCCATAGTGCTGGATGGACATTGGTATCGTGCCAAACAACTGAGCTCTAGTTCTCAACAGTTTCACAAAGTGCCATAAGTTGAGGTTCAACTTACTGCTCCGGTTGAGTAGAGTGTAGCCTTCAAAGCTGAAATCAGTAGCACTAAGGTGAGAAGAACGGGAACCAGATATACCCAGTCCCATGGCAGAGTCCTACGGGGACCAGACTATCCGGCTGTCACGCCTGAATGTTTGCAACCGCGGCCGAGCTAGGCAGGGGCAATTGTGCAGCAATGCAAACTGCATAACCTGTCCAAATTTCACGGGTGTACAAGAAACCACGGGGGATTTACAAGGAGATGTTCACCCGGAACAGCCGGAGGCCTGCCGGCAGCAAGATTCCGGAATTCTTCCTGAGAAGCCCTGAAAGCAGTGAAACGCTCCTATGTTGCAATAACTCAGAACCTCATTCTGAGTGTTCCTGGCAGAGGTCATTCGGCTGAACACAACGGTGGACTAATTAGAGCCAGATGTAGGCAGTGCCGTCCATAGTGCTGGATAGAGAGTGGTGGCGTGCCAAACAACTAAGCTCTAGTTCTCAACAGTTTCACAAAGTTCCATAAGTTGAGGTTCAACTTACTGCTCCGGTTGAGTAGAGTGTAGCCGTCAAAGCTGGAATCAGTAGCACTCAGGTGAGAAGAACGGGAAGCAGATATACCCAGTCGGCTGGCAGAGTCCTACGGGGACCAGCCTATCTGGCTGCCACGCCTGAATGTTTACAAGCGCGGCCGAGCGAGGCAGGCCCAATTGTGCAGCAATGCAAACTGCATAACCTGGCCAAATTTCACGGGTGTACAAGAAACCACGGGGGATTTACAAGGAGATGTTCACCCGGAACAGCCGGAGGACTGCCGGCAGCAAGATTCCGGAATTCTTCCTGAGAAGCCTTGAAAGCAGTGAAACGCTCCTATGTTGCAATAACTCAGAAACTCATTTTGAGTGTTCCCGGCAGAGGTCATTCGGCTGAACACAACCGTGGACTAATTAGAGACAGATGTAGGCATTGCCGTCCATAGTGCTGGATGGAGAGTGGTGGCCTGCCAAACAACTGAGTTCTAGTGCTCAACACTTTCACAAATTGCCATAAGTTGAGGTTCAACTTAATGCTCCGGTTGAGTAGAGTGTAGCCGTCAAAGCTGGAATCAGCAGCACTCAGGTGAGAAGAACGGGAAGCAGATATACCCAGTCCGCAGGCAGTGTCATACTGGGACCAGCCTATCTGGCTGCCACGGCTCAATGTTTGTAACCGCGGCCGAGCTAGACAGGCGCAATTGTGCAGCAATGCAAACTGCATAACCTGGCCAAATTTCACGGGTGTACAAGAAACCACGGGGGATTTACAAGGAGATGTTCACCCGGAAGAGCCCGAGGCCTGCCGGCAGCAAGATTCCGGAATTCTTCCTGAGAAGCCTTGAAAGCAGTGAAACGCTCCTATGTTGCAATAACTCAGAACCTCATTCTGAGTGTTCCTGGCAGACGTCATTCCGCAGAATACAACTGTGGACTAATTAGAGCCAGAAGTAGCCAGTGCCGTCCATAGTGCTGGTTGGAGAGTGGTGGTGTGCCAAACAACTGAGTTCTAGTTCTCAACAGTTTCACAAAGTGCCATAAGTTGAGGTTCAACTTACTGATCTGCTTGAGTACAGTGCAGCCATCAAAGCTGAAATCAGTAGCACTCAGGTGAGAAGAACGGGAAGCAGATATACCCAGTCCGCTGGCAGAGTCCTACGGGGACCAGCCTATCTGGCTGCCACGACTGAATGTTTGTAACCGCGGCCGAGCTAGGCAGGGACAATTGTGCAGCAATGCAAACTGCATAACCTGGCCAAATTTCACGGGTGTACAAGAAACCACGGGGGATTTAAAAGGAGATGTTCACCCGGAACTGCCGGAGGCCTGCCGGCAGCAAGATTCCGGTATTCTTCCTGAGAAGCCTTGAAAGCAGTGAAACGCTCCTATGTTGCAGTAACTCAGAACCTCAATCTGAGTGTTCCCAGCAGAGGTCATTCGGCTGAACACAATCGTGGACTAATTAGAGACAGATGTAGGCAGTTCTGTCCATAGTGCTGGATGAACAGTGGTATCGTGCCAAACAACTCAGTTCTAGTTCTCAACAGTTTCACAAAGTGCCATAAGTTGAGGTTCAACATACTGCTCCGGTTGAGTAGAGTGTAGCCGTCAAAGCTGGAATCAGTAGCACTCAGGTGCGAAGAACGGGAAGCAGATATACCCAGTCCGCTGGCAGAGTCCTACGGGGACCAGCCTATCTGGCTGCCACGACTGAATGTTTGTAACCGCGGCCGAGCTAGGCAGGGACAATTGTGCAGCAATGCAAACTGCATAACCTGGCCAAATTTCACGGGTGTACAAGAAACCACGGGGGATTTACAAGGAGATGTTCACCCGGAACTGCCGGAGGCCTGCCGGCAGCAAGATTCCGGAATTCTTCCTAAGAAGCCTTGAAAGCAGTGAAACGTTCCTATGTTGCAATAACTCAGAACCTCATTCTGAGTGTTGCCGGCAGAGGTCATTCGGCTGAACACAACCGTGGACTAATTAGAGCCAGATGTAGGCAGTGCCGTCCATAGTGCTGGATGGACAGTGGTGGCGTGCCAAACAATTGAGCTCTAGTTCTCAACACTTTCACCAAGTGCCATAAGTTGAGGTTCAACTTACTGCTCCGGTTGAGTAGAGTGTAGCCGTCAAAGCTGGAATCAGTAGCACTCAGGTGCGAAGAACGGGAAGCAGATATACCCAGTCCGCTGGCAGAGTCCTACGGGCCCAGGCTTTATGGCTGCCACGCCTGAATGTTTGCAACCGCGACCGAGCTAGGCAGGCGCAATTGTGCAGCAATGCAAACTGCATAACCTGTCCAAATTTCACGGGTGTACAAGAAACCACGGGGGATTTATAAGGAGATGTTCATTCGGAAGAGCCGGAGGCCTGCCGGCATCAAGACTCCGGAATTCTTCCTGAGAAGCCTTGAAAGCACTGGAACGCTCCTATGTTGCAATAACTCAGAACCTCATTCTGAGTGTTGCCGGCAGAGGTCATTCGGCTGAACACAACCGTGGACTAATTAAAACCAGATGTAGGCAGTGCCGTCCATAGTGCTGGATGGACAGTGGTGGCGTGCCAAACAACTGAGGTCTAGTTCTCAACACTTTCACCAAGTGCCATAAGTTGAGGTTCAACTTACTGCTCCGGTTGAGTAGAGTGTAGCCGTCAAAGCTGGAATCAGTAGCACTCAGGTGAGAAGAACGGGAAGCAGATATACCCAGTCGGCTGGCAGAGTCCTACGGGGACCAGCCTATCTGGCTGCCACGCCTGAATGTTTACAAGCGCGGCCGAGCGAGGCAGGCCCAATTGTGCAGCAATGCAAACTGCATAACCTGGCCAAATTTCACGGGTGTACAAGAAACCACGGGGGATTTACAAGGAGATGTTCACCAGGAATAGCCGGAGTCCTGCAGGCAGCAAGATTCCGGAATTCTTCCTGAGAAGCCTTGAAAGCAGTGAAACGCTCCTATGTTGCAATAACTCAGAACCTCAATCTGAGTGTTCCCGGCAGAGGTCATTCGGCAGAACACAACCGTGGACTAATTAGAGCCAGAAGTAGGCAGTGCCGTCTATAGTGCTGGATGGAGAGTGGTGGCGTGCCAAACAACTGAGTTCTAGTTCTCAACAGTTTCACAAAGTGCCATAAGTTGAGGTTCAACTTACTGTTCCGGTTGAGTAGAGTGTAGCGGTCAAAGCTGAAATCAGTAGCACTCAGGTGAGAAGAACGGGAAGCAGATATAGCCAGTCCGCTGGCAGAGTCCTACGGGGACTAGCCGATCCGGCTGTCACGCCTGAATGTTTGCAAGCGCGGCCGAGCTAAGAAGGCGGAATTGTGCAGCAATGCAAACTGCATAACCTGGCCAAATTTCACGGATGTACAAGAAACCACGGGGGATTTACAAGGAGATGGTCACCCGGAACAGCCGGAGGCCTGCCGGCAGCAAGATTGCGGAATTCTTCCTGAGAAGCCTTGAAAGCAGTGAAACGCTCCTATGTTGCAATAACTAAGGACCTCATTCTGAGTGTTGCCGGCAGAGGTCATTCGGCTGAACACAACCGTGGACTAATTAGAGCCAGATGTAGGCAGTGCCGTCCATATTGCTGGATGGACAGTGGTGGCGTGCCAAACAACTGAGCTCTAGTTCTCAACAGTTTCACAAAGTGCCATAAGTTGAGGTTAAACTTACTGCTCTGCTTGAGTAGAGTGCAGCCGTCAAAGCTGAAATCAGTAGCACTCAGGTGAGAAGAACGGGAAGCAGATATACCCAGTCGGCTGGCAGAGTCCTACGAGGACCAGCCTATCTGGCAGCCACGCCTGAATGTTTGCAACCGCGGCTGATCTAGGCAGGCGCAATTGTGCAGCAATGCAAACTGCATAACCTGGCCACATTTCACGGGTGTACAAGAAACCACGGGGGATTTACAAGGAGATGTTCACCCGGAACAGCCAGAGGCCTGCTGGCAGCAAGATTGCGGAATTCTTCCTGAGAAGCCTTGAAAGCAGTGAAACGCTCCTATGTTGCAATAACTAAGGACCTCATTCTGAGTGTTGCCGGCAGAGGTCATTCGGCTGAACACAACCGTGGACTAATTAGAGCCAGATGTAGGCAGTGCCGTCCATAGTGCTGGATGGACAGTGGTGGCGTGCCAAACAACTGAGCTCTAGTTCTCAACAGTTTCACAAAGTGCCATAAGTTGAGGTTCAACTTACTGCTGTGCTTGAGTAGAGTGCAGCCGTCAAAGCTGAAATCAGTAGCACTCAGGTGAGAAGAACGGGAAGCAGATATACCCAGTCCGCTGGCAGAGTCCTACGGGGACCAGCCTATCTGGCTGCCACGTCTGAATGTTTGTAACCGCGGCCGAGCTAGGCAGGGACAATTGTGCAGCAATGCAAACTGCATAACCTGGCCAAACTACACGGGTGTACAAGAAACCACGGGGGATTTACAAGGAGATGTTCACCCGGAACAGCCGGAGGCCTGCCGGTAGCAAGATTCCGGAATTCTTCCTGAAAAGCCTTGAAAGCAGTGAAACGCTCCTATGTTGCAGTAACTCAGAACCTCAATCTGAGTGTTCCCAGCAGAGGTCATTCGGCTGAACACAATCGTGGACTAATTAGAGCCAGATGTAGGCAGTTCCGTCCATAGTGCTGGATGGACAGTGGTATCGTGCCAAACAACTGAGTTCTAGTTCTCAACAGTTTCACAAAATGCCATAAGTTGAGGTTCAACTTACTGCTCCGGTTGAGTAGAGTGTAGCCGTCAAAGCTGAAATCAGTAGCACTCAGGTGAGAAGAACGGGAAGCAGATATACCCAGTCGGCTGGCAGAGTCCTACGGGGACCAGCCTATCTGGCTGCCACGCCTGAATGTTTGCAACCGCGGCCGAGCTAGCAGGGGAAATTGTGCAGAAATGCAAACTGCATAACCTGTCCAAATTTCACGGGTGTACAAGAAACCACGGGGGATTTACAAGGAGATGTTCACCCGGAAGAGCCGGAGGCCTGCCGGCAGCAAGATTCCGGAATTCTTCCTGAGAAGCCTTGAAAGCAGTGAAACGCTCCTATGTTGCAATAACTCAGAACCTCATTCTGAGTGTTCCTGGCAGAGGTCATTCGGCTGAACACAACCGTGGACTAATTAGAGCCAGATGTAGGCATTGCCGTCCATAGTGCTGGATGGACAGTGGTGGCGTGCCAAACAACTGAGCTCTAGTTCTCATCACTTTCACAAAGTGCCATAAGTTGAGGTTCAACTTACTGCTCCGGTTGAGTAGAGTGCAGCCGTCAAAGCTGAAATCAGTAGCACTCAGGTGAGAAGAACGGGAAGCAGATATACCCAGTCCGCTGACAGAGTCCTACGGGGACCAGCCTATCTGGCTGCCACGCCTGAATGTTTGCAACCGCGGCCGAGCTAGGCAGGGGCAATTGTGCAGCAATGCAAACTGCATAACCTGGCCAAATTTCACGGGTGTACAAGAAACCACGTGGGATTTACAAGGAGATGTTCACCCGGAAGAGACGGAGGCTTGCCGGCAGCAAGATTCGGGAATTCTTCCTGAGAAGCCTTGAAAGCAGTGAAACGCTCCTATGTTGCAATAACTCAGAACCTCAATCTGAGTGTTCCCGGCAGAGGTCATTCGGCTGAACACAACCGTGGACTAATTAGAGCCAGATGTAGGCAGTGCCTTCCATAGTGCTGGATGGACAGTGTTGGCGTGCCAAACAACTGAGTTCTAGTTCTCAACACTTGCACAAAGTGCCATAAGTTGATGTTCAACTTACTGCTCCGGTTGAGTAGAGTGTAGCCGTCAAAGCTGGAATCAGTAGCACTCAGGTGAGAAGAACGGGAAGCAGATATACCCAGTCCGCTGGCAGAGTCCTACGGGGCCAGCCTATCTGGCTGCCACGCCTGAATGTTTGCAACCACGGCCGAGCTAGGCAGGCGCAATTGTGCAGCAATGCAAACTGCATAACCTGTCCAAATTTCACGGGTGTACAAGACACCACGGGGGATTTATAAGGAGATGTTTACTCGGAAGAGCCGGAGGCCTGCCGGCATCAAGACTCCGGAATTCTTCCTGAGAAGCCTTGAAAGCAGTGAAACGCTCCTATGTTGCAATAACTCAGAAGCGCATTCTGAGTATTCCCAGCAGAGGTCATTCGGCTGAACACAATAGTGGACTAATTAGAGCCAGATGTAGGCAGTGCCGTCCATAGTGCTGGATGGACAGTGGTGGCGTGCCAAACAACTGAGCTCTAGTTCTCAACACTTTCACCAAGTGCCATAAGTTGAGGTTCAACTTACTGCTCCGGTTGAGTAGAGTGTAGCCGTCAAAGCTGGAATCAGTAGCACTCAGGTGAGAACAACGGGAAGCAGATATACCTAGACAGCTGGCAGAGTCCTACGGGGGCCAGCCTATATGGCTGCCACGCCGGAATGTTTGGAACCGCTGCCGAGCTAGGCAGGCGCAATTGATCAGCAATGCAAACTGCATAAACTGTCCAAATTTCACGGGTGTACAAGAAACCACGGGGGATTTACAAGGAGATGTTCACCCGGAACACCTGGAGGCCTGCCGGCAGCAAGATTCCGGAATTCTTCCTGAGAAGCCTTGAAAGCAGTGAAACGCTCCTATGTTGCAATAACTCAGAACCTCATTCTGAGTGTTCCTGGCAGAGGTCATTAGGCTGAACAGAACGGTGGACTAATTAGAGCCAGATGTAGGCAGTGCCGTCCATAGTGCTGGATGGAGAGTGGTGGCGTGCCAAACAACTGAGCTCTAGTTCTCAACAGTTTCACAAAGTGCCATAAGTTGAGGTTCAACTTACTGCTCCGGTTGAGTAGAGTGTAGCCCTCAAACCTGGAATCAGTAGCACTCAGGTGAGAAGAACGGGAAGCAGATATACCCAGACAGCTGGCAGTGTCCTACGGGGACCAGCCTATCTGGCTGCCACGCCTGAATGTTTGCAACCACGGCCGAGCTAGGCAGGCGCAATTGTGCAGCAATGCAAACTGCATAACCTGGCCAAATTTCACGGGTGTACAAGAAACCACGGGGGATTTACAAGGAGATGTTCACCCGGTAGAGCCGGTGGCCTGCCGGCATCAAGATTCCGGAATTCTTCCTAAGAAGCATTGAAAGCAGTGAAACGCTCCTATGTTGCAATAACTCAGAACCTCATTCTGAGTGTTGCCGGCATAGGTCATTCGGCTGAACACAACCGTGGACTAATTAGAGCCAGATGTAGGCAGTGCCGTCCATAGTGCTGGATGGATAGTGGTGGCGTGCCAAACAACTGAGCTCTAGTTCTCAACAGTTTCACAAAGTGCCATAAGTTGAGGTTCAACTTACTGCTCTGATTGAGTAGAGTGCAGCCGTCAAAGCTGAAATCAGTAGCACTCAGGTGAGAAGTACGGGAAGCAGATATACCCAGTCGGCTGGCAGAGTCCTACGAGGACCAGCCTATCTGGCAGCCACGCCTGAATGTTTGCAACCGCGGCTGAGCTAGGCAGGCGCAATTGTGCAGCAATGCAAACTGCATAACCTGGCCACATTTCACGGGTGTACAAGAAACCACGGGGGATTTACAAGGAGATGTTCACCCCGAACAGCCAGAGGCCTGCTGGCAGCAAGATTGCGGAATTCTTCCTGAGAAGCCTTGAAAGCAGTGAAACGCTCCTATGTTGCAATAACTCAGAACCTCATTCTGAATGTTGCCAGCAGAGGTCATTCGGCTGAACACAACCGTGGACTAATTAGAGCCAGATGTAGGCAGGGCCGTCCATAGTGCTGGATGGAGAGTGGTGGTGTGCCAAACAACTGAGCTCTAGTTCTCAACAGTTTCACAAAGTGCCATAAGTTGAGGTTCAACTTACTGCTGTGCTTGAGTAGAGTGCAGCCGTCAAAGCTGAAATCAGTAGCACTCAGGTGAGAAGAACGGGAAGCAGATATACCCAGTCCGCTGGCAGAGTCCTACGGGGACCAGCCTATCTGGCTGCCACGCCTGAATGTTTGTAACCGCGGCCGAGCTAGGCAGGGACAATTGTGCAGCAATGCAAACAGCATAACCTGGCCAAATTTCACGGGTGTACAAGAAACCACGGGGGATTTACAAGGAGATGTTCACCCGGAACAGCCGGAGGCCTGCCGGTAGCAAGATTCCGGAATTCTTCCTGAGAAGCCTTGAAAGCAGTGAAACGCTCCTATGTTGCAATAACTCAGAACCGCATTCTGAGTATTCCCAGCAGAGGTCATTCGGCTGAACACAATAGTGGACTAATTAGAGCCAGATGTAGGCAGTGCCGTCCATAGTGCTGGATGGACAGTGGTGGCGTGCCAAACAACTGAGCTCTAGTTCTCAACACTTTCACCAAGTGCCATAAGTTGAGGTTCAACTTACTGCTCCGGTTGAGTAGAGTGTAGCCGTCAAAGCTGGAATCAGTAGCACTCAGGTGAGAACAACGGGAAGCAGATATACCCAGTCCGCTGGCAGAGTCCTAGGGGGCCAGCCTATATGGCTGCCACGCCGGAATGTTTGGAACCGCGGCCGAGCTAGGCAGGCGCAATTGTGCAGCAATGCAAACTGCATAACCTGTCCAAATTTCACGGGGGTACTAGAAACCACGGGGGATTTACAAGGAGATGTTCACCCGGAACAGCCGGAGGCCTGCCGGCAGCAAGATTCCGGTATTCTTCCTGAGAAGCCTTGAAAGCAGTGAAACGCTCCTATGTTGCAGTAACTCAGAACCTCAATCTGAGTGTTCCCAGCAGAGGTCATTCGGCTGAACACAATCATGGACTAATTAGAGCCAGATGTAGGCAGTTCCGTCCATAGTGGTGGATGGACAGTGGTATCGTGCCAAACAACTGAGTTCTAGTTCTCAACAGTTTCACAAAGTGCCATAAGTTGAGGTTCAACTTACTGCTCCGGTTGAGTAGAGTGTAGCCGTCAAAGCTGAAATCAGTAGCACTCAGGTGAGAAGAACGGGAAGCAGATATACCCAGTCGGCTGGCAGAGTCCTACGGGGACCAGCCTATCTGGCTGCCACGCCTGAATGTTTGCAACCGCGGCCCAGCTAGCAGGGGCAATTGTGCAGAAATGCAAACTGCATAACCTGTCCAAATTTCAAGGGTGTACAAGAAACCACGGGGGATTTACAAGGAGATGTTCACCCGGAAAAGCCGGAGGCCTGCCGGCAGGAAGATTCCGGAATTCTTCCTGAGAAGCCTTGAAAGCAGTGAAACGCTCCTATGTTGCAATAACTCAGAACCTCATTCTGAGTGTTGCCGGCAGAGGTCATTCGGCTGAACACAACCGTGGACTAATTAGAGCCAGATGTAGGCAGTGCCGTCCATAGTGCTGGATGGACAGTGGTGGCATGCCAAACAACTGAGCTCTAGTTCTCAACAGTTTCACAAAGTGCCATAAGTTCAGGTTCAACTTACTGCTCTGCTTGAGTAGAGTGCAGCCGTCAAACCTGAAATCAGTAGCACTCAGGTGAGAAGAACGGGAAGCAGATATACCCAGTCCGCTGGCAGAGTCCTACGGTCCCAGGTTTTATGGCTGCCACGCCTGAATGTTTGCAACCGCCTCCGAGCTAGGCAGGCGCAATTGTGCAGCAATGCAAACTGCATAACCTGTCCAAATTTCACGGGTGTACAAGAAACCACGGGGGATTTATAAGGAGATGTTCATTCGGAAGAGCCGGAGGCCTGCCGGCATCAAGACTCCGGAATTCTTCCTGAGAAGCCTTGAAAGCAGTGGAACGCTCCTATGTTGCAATAACTCAGAACCTCATTCTGAGTGTTGCCGGCAGAGGTCATTCGAGTGAACACAACCATGGACTAATTAGAGCCAGATGTAGGCAGTGCCGTCCATAGTGCTGGATGGACAGTGGTGGCGTGCCAAACAACTGAGCGCTAGTTCTCAACAGTTTCACAAAATGCCGTAAGTTGAGGTTCAACTTAATGCTCCGGTTGAGTAGAGTGTAGCCGTCAAAGCTGGAATCAGTAGCACTCAGGTGAAAAGAACGGGAAGCAGATACACCCAGTCCGCTGGCAGTGTCCTACGGGGACCAGCCTATCTGGCTGCCACGCCCGAATGTTTGTAACCGCGGCCGAGATAGGCAGGCGAAATTGAGCAGCAATGCAAACTGCATAACCTGTCCAAATTTCACGGGTGTACAAGAAACCACGGGGGATTTACAAGGAGATGTTCACCCGGAACAGCCGGAGGCCTGCCGGCAGCAAGATTCCGGAATTCTTCCTGAGAAGCCTTGAAAGCAGTGAAACGCTCCTATGTTGCAATAACTCAGAACCTCATTCTGAGTGTTCCCGGCAGAGGTCATTCGGCTGAACACAACCGTGGACTAATTTGAGACAGATGTAGGCAGTGCCGTCCATAGTGCTGGATGGAGAGTGGTGGCGTGCCAAACAACTGAGTTCTAGTGCTCAACACTTTCACAAATTGCCATAAGTTGAGGTTCAACTTAATGCTCCGGTTGAGTAGAGTGTAGCCGTCAAAGCTGGAATCAGTAGCACTCAGGTGAGAAGAACGGGAAGCAGATAAACCCAGTCCGCAGGCAGTGTAGTACGGGGACCAGCCTATCTGGCAGCCACGGCTTAATGTTTGTAACCGCGGCCGAGCTAGGCAGGCGCAATTGTGCAGCAATGCAAACTGCATAACCTGGCCAAATTTCACGGGTGTACAAGAAACCACGGGGGATTTACAAGGAGATGTTCACCCGGAACAGCTGGAGGCCTGCCGGCAGCAAGATTCCGGAATTCTTCCTGAGAAGCCTTGAAAGCAGTGAAACGCTCCTATGTTGCAATAACTCAGAACCTCATTCTGAGTGTTCCTGGCAGAGGTCATTAGGCTGAACACAACCGTGGACTAATTAGAGCCAGATGTAGGCAGTGCCGTCCATAGTGCTGGATGGAGAGTGGTGGCGGCCAAACAACTGAGCTCTAGTTCTCAACAGTTTCACAAATTGCCATAAGTTGAGGTTCAACTTACTGCTACGGTTGAGTAGAGTGTAGCCGTCAAAGCTGGAATCAGTAGCACTCAGGTGAGAAGAACGGGAAGCAGATATACCCAGTCCGCTGGCAGAGTCCTACGGGGACCAGCTTATCTGGCTGCCACGACTGAATGTTTGTAACCGCGGCCCAGCTAGGCAGGGACAATTGTGCAGCAATGCAAACTGCATAACCTGGCCAAATTTCACGGGTGTACAAGAAACCACGGGGGATTTACAAGGAGATGTTCACCCGGAACAGCCGGAGGCCTGCCGACAGCAAGATTCCGGTATTCTTCCTGAGAAGCCTTGAAAGCAGTGAATCGCTCCTTTGTTGCAGTAACTCAGAACCTCAATCTGAGTGTTCCCAGCAGAGGTCATTCGGCTGAACACAATCGTGGACTAATTAGAGCCAGATGTAGGCAGTTCCGTCCATAGTGCTGGATGGACAGTGGTATCGTGCCAAACAACTGAGTTCTAGTTCTCAACAGTTTCACAAAGTGCCATAAGTTGAGGTTCAACTTACTGCTCCGGTTGAGTAGAGTGTAGCCGTCAAAGCTGAAATCAGTAGCACTCAGGTGAGAAGAACGGGAAGCAGATATACCCAGTCGGCTGGCAGAGTCCTACAGGGACCAGCCTATCTGGCTGCCACACCTGAATGTTTGCAACAGCGGCCGAGATAGCAGGGGCAATTGTGCAGAAATGCAAACTGCATAACCTGTCCAAATTTCAAGGGTGTACAAGAAACCACGGGGGATTTACAAGGAGATGTTCACCCGGAAAAGCCGGAGGCTTGCCGGCAGCAAGATTCCGGAATTCTTCCTGAGAAGCCTTGAAAGCAGTGAAACGCTCCTATGTTGCAATAACTCAGATCCTCATTCTGAGTGTTGCCGGCAGAGGTCATTCGGCTGAACACAACCGTAGACTAATTAGAGCCAGATGTAGGCAGTGCCGTCCATAGTGCTGGATGGACAGTGGTGGCGTGCCAAACAACTGAGCTCTAGTTCTCAACAGTTTCACAAAGTGCCATAAGTTGAGGTTCAACTTACTGCTCTGCTTGAGTAGAGTGCAGCCGTCAAAGCTGAAATCAGTAGCACTCAGGTGAGAAGAACGGGAAGCAGATATACCCAGTCCGCTGGCAGAGTCCTACGGGGGCCAGCCTATATGGCTGCCACGCCTGAATGTTTGCAACCGCGGCCGAGCTAGGCAGGGGCAATTGTGCAACAATGCAAACTGCATAACCTGTCCAAATTTCACGGGTGTACAAGAAACCACGGGGGATTTATAAGGAGATGTTCACTCGGAAGAGCCGGAGGCCTGCCGGCATCAAGACTCCGGAATTCTTCCTGAGAAGCCTTGAAAGCAGTGAAACGCTCCTATGTTGCAATAACTCAGAACCTCATTCTGAGTGTTGCCGGCAGAGGTCATTCGGCTGAACACAACCGTGGACTAATTAGAGCCAGATGTAGGCAGTGCCGTCCATAGTGCTGGATGGACAGTGGTGGCGTGCCAAACAACTGAGGTCTAGTTCTCAACACTTTCACCAAGTGCCATAAGTTGAGGTTCAACTTACTGCTCCGGTTGAGTAGAGTGTAGCCGTCAAAGCTGTGATCAGTAGCACTCAGGTGAGAAGAACGGGAAGCAGATATACCCAGTCGGCTGGCAGAGTCCTACGGGGACCAGCCTATCTGGCTGCCACGCCTGAATGTTTGCAACCGCGGCTGAGCTAGGCAGGCGCAATTGTGCAGCAATGCAAACTGCATAACCTGGCCGCACTTCACGGGTGTACAAGAAACCACGGGGGATTTACAAGGAGATGTTCACCCGGAACAGCCGGAGGCCTGCCGGCAGCAAGATTCCGGAATTCTTCCTGAGAAGCCTTGAAAGCAGTGAAACGCTCCTATGTTGCAATAACTCAGAACCTCATTCTGAGTGTTCCCGGCAGAGGTCATTCGGCAGAACACAACCGTGGACTAATTAGAGCCAGAAGTAGGCAGTGCCGTCTATAGTGCTGGATGGAGAGTGGTGGCGTGCCAAACAACTGAGTTCTAGTTCTCAACAGTTTCACAAAGTGCCATAAGTTGAGGTTCAACTTACTGCTCCGGTTGAGTAGAGTGTAGCCCTCAAACCTGGAATCAGTAGCACTCAGGTGAGAAGAACGGGAAGCAGATATACCCAGTCCCCAGGCAGTTTCGTATGGGGACCAGCCTATCTGGCTGCCACGCCTGAATATTTGTAAACGCGGCCGAGCTAGGCAGGCGCAATTGTGCAGCAATGCAAACTGCATTACCTGGCCAAATTTCACGGGTGTACAAGAAACCACGGGGGATTTACAAGGAGATGTTCACCCGGTAGAGCCGGAGGACTGCCGGCAGCAAGATTCCGGAATTCTTCCTGAGAAGCCTTGAAAGCAGTGAAACGCTCCTATGTTGCAATAACTCAGAAACTCATTTTGAGTGTTGCCGGCAGAGGTCATTCGACTGAACACAATCGTGGACTAATTAGAGCCAGATGTAGGCAGTGCCGTCCATAGTGCTGGATGGACAGTGGTGGGGTGCCAAACAACTGAGATCTAGTTCTCAACACTTTCACCAAGTGCCATAAGTTGAGGTTCAACTTAATGCTCCGGTTGAGTAGAGTGTAGCCGTCAAAGCTGGAATCAGTAGCACTCAGGTGAGAAGAACGGGAAGCAGATATACCCAGTCCGCTGGCAGTGTCCTACGGGGACCAGCCTATCTGGCTGCCACTCCCGAATGTTTGTAACCGCGGCCGAGATAGGCAGGCGCAATTGAGCAGCAATGCAAACTGCATAACCTGTCCAAATTTCACGGGTGTACAAGAAACCACGGGGGATTTACAAGGAGATGTTCACCCGGAACAGCCGGAGGCCTGCCGGCAGCAAGATTCCGGAATTCTTCCTGAGAATCCTTGAAAGCAGTGAAACGCTCCTATGTTGCAATAACTCAGAACCTCATTCTGAGTGTTCCCGGCAGAGGTCATTCGGCTGAACACAACCGTGGACTAATTAGAGACAGATGTATGCAGTGCCGTCCATAGTGCTGGATGGAGAGTGGTGGCGTGTCAAACAACTGAGTTCTAGTTCTCAACAGTTTCACAAAGTGCCATAAGTTGAGGTTCAACTTACTGCTCCGGTTGAGTAGAGTGTAGCCGTCAAAGCTGAAATCAGTAGCACTCAGGTGAGAAGAACGGGAAGCAGATATACCCAGTCGGCTGGCAGAGTCCTACGGGGACCAGCCTATCTGGCTGCCACGCCTGAATGTTTGCAACCGCGGCCGAGCTAGCAGGGGCAATTGTGCAGAAATGCAAACTGCATAACCTGTCCAAATTTCACGGGTGTACAAGAAACCACGGGGGATTTACAAGGAGATGTTCACCCGGAAGAGCCGGAGGCCTGCCGGCAGAAAGATTCCGGAATTCTTCCTGAGAAGCCTTGAAAGCAGTGAAACGCTCCTATGTTGCAATAACTCAGAACCTCATTCTGAGTGTTCCTGGCAGAGGTCATTCGGCTGAACACAACCGTGGATTAATTAGAGCCAGATGTAGGCAGTGCCGTCCATAGTGCTGGATGGACAGTGGTGGCGTGCCAAACAACTGAGCTCTAGTTCTCAACAGTTTCACAAAGTGCCATAAGTTGAGGTTCAACTTACTGCGCTGCTTGAGTAGAGTGCAGCCGTCAAAGCTGAAATCAGTAGCACTCAGGTGAGAAGAACAGGAAGCAGATATACCCAGTCGGCTGGCAGAGTCCTAGGGGGACCAGCCTATCTGGCTGCCACGCCTGAATGTTTCCAACCGCGGCCGAGCTAGGCAAGGGCAATTGTGCAGCAATGCAAACTGCATAACCTGGCCAAATTTCATGGGTGTACAAGAAACCACGGGGGATTTACAAGGAGATGTTCACCCGGAACAGCCGGAGGCTTGCCGGCAGCAAGATTCGCGAATTCTTCCTGAGAAGCCTTGAAAGCAGTGAAACGCTCCTATGTTGCAATAACTCAGAACCTCAATCTGAGTGTTCCCGGCAGAGGTCATTCGGCTGAACACAACCGTGGACTAATTAGAGCCAGATGTAGGCAGTGCCGTCCATAGTGCTGGATGGACAGTGTTGGCGTTCGAAACAACTGAGTTCTAGTTCTCAACACTTGCAAAAAGTGCCATAAGTTGAGGTTCAACTTAATGCTCCGGTTGAGTAGAGTGTAGCCGTCAAACCTGGAATCAGTAGCACTCAGGTGAGAAGAACGGGAAGCAGATATACCCAGTCCGCAGGCAGTTTCGTACGGGGACCAGCCTATCTGGCTGCCACGCCTGAATATTTGTAAACACGGCCGCGCTAGGCAGGCGCAATTGTGCCGCAATGCAAACTGCATAACCTGGCCAAATTTCACGGGTGTACAAGAAACCACGGGGGATTTACAAGGAGATGTTCACCCGGAACAGCCGGAGGACTGCCGGCAGCAAGATTCCGGAATTCTTCCTGAGAATCCTTGAAAGCAGTGAAACGCTCCTATGTTGCAATAACTCAGAACCTCATTTTGAGTGTTGCCGGCAGAGGTCATTCGGCTGAACACAATCGTGGACTAATTAGAGCCAGATGTAGGCAGTGCCGTCCATAGTGCTGGATGGACAGTGGTGGCGTGCCAAACAACTGAGCTCTAGTTCTCAACAGTTTCACAAAGTGCCATAAGTTGAGGTTCAACTTACTGCTCCGGATGAGTAGAGTGTAGCCGTCAAAGCTGAAATCAGTAGCACTCAGGTGAGAAGAACGGGAAGCAGATATACCCAGTCGGCTGGCAGAGTCCTACGGGGACCAGCCTATCTTGCTGCCACGCCTGAATGTTTGCAACCGCGGCCGAGCTAGCCGGGGCAATTGTGCAGAAATGCAAACTGCCTAACCTGTCCAAATTTCACGGGTGTACAAGAAACCACGGGGGATTTACAAGGAGATGTTCACCCGGAAGAGCCGGAGGCCTGCCGGCAGCAAGATTCCGGAATTCTTCCTGAGAAGCCTTGAAAGCAGTGAAACGCTCCTGTGTTGATATAACTCAGTATCTCATTCTGAGTGTTCCCGACAGAGGTCATTCTGCTGAACACAATCGTGGACTAATTAGAGCCAGATGTAGGCAGTGCCGTCCATAGTGCTGGATGGAGAGTGGTGGCGTGCCAAACAACTGAGCGCTAGTTCTCAACAGTTTCACAAAGTGCCATAAGTTGAGGTGCAACTTAATGGTCCCGTTTAGTAGAGTGTAGCCGTCAAAGCTGGAATCAGTAGCACTCAGGTGAGAAGAACGGGAAGCAGATATACCCAGTCGGCTGGCAGAGTCCTACGGGGACCAGCCTATCTGGCTGCCACGCCTGAATGTTTGCAACCGCGGCCGAGCTAGGCAGGCGCAATTGTGCAGCAAATCAAACTGCATAACCTGGCTGCACTTCATGGGTGTACAAGAAACCACGGGGGATTTACAAGGAGATGTTCACCCGGAACAGCCAGAGGCCTGCTGGCAGCAAGATTCCGGAATTCTTCCTGAGAAGCCTTGAAAGCAGTGAAACGCTCCTATGTTGCAATAACTCAGAACCTCATTCTGAGTGTTGCCGGCAGAGGTCATTCGGCTGAACACAACCGTGGACTAATTAGAGCCAGATGTAGGCAGTGCCGTCCATAGTGCTGGATGGACAGTGGTGGCGTGCCAAACAACTGAGCTCTAGTTCTCAACATTTTCACAAAGTGCCATAAGTTGAGGTTCAACTTACTGCTCCGGTTGAGTAGAGTGTAGCCGTCAAAGCTGGAATCAGTAGCACTCAGGTGAGAAAAACGGGAAGCAGATATACCCAGTCCGCTGGCAGTGTCCTACGGGTACAGCCTATCAGGCTGCCACGCCTGAATGTTTGCAACCGCGGCCGAGCGAGGCAGGCGCAATTGTGCAACAATGCAAACTGCATTACCTGGCCAAATTTCACGGGTGTACAAGAAACCACGGGGGATTTACAAGGAGATGTTCACCCGGAACAGCCAGAGGCCTGCCGGCAGCAAGATTCCGAAATTCTTCCTGAGAAGCCTTGAAAGCAGTGAAACGCTCCTATGTTGCAATAACTCAGAACCTCATTCTGAGTATTCTCGGTAGAGGTCATTCGGCTGAACACAACCGTGGACTAATTAGAGCCAGATGTAGGCAGTGCCGTCCATAGTGCTGGATGGACAGTGGTGGCGTGCCAAACAACTGAGCTCTAGTTGTCAACAGTTTCACAAAGTGCCATAAGTAGAGGTTCAACTTAATGCTCCGGTTGAGTAGACTGTAGCCGTCAAAGCTGGAATCAGTAGCACTCAGGTGAGAAGAACGGGAAGCAGATATACCCAGTCCGCTGGGAGATTCCTACGGGGACCAGCCTATCTGGCTGCCACGCCTTAATGTTTGCAACCGCGGCCGAGCTAGGCAGGCGCAATTGTGCAGCAATGCAAACTGCATAACCTGGCTGCACTTCACGGGTGTACAAGAAATCACGGGGGATTTACAAGGAGATGTTCACCTGGAACAGCCAGAGGCCTGCTGGCAGCAAGATTCCAGAATTCTTCCTGAGAAGCCTTGAAAGCAGTGAAACGCTCCTATGTTGCAATAACTCAGAACCTCATTCTGAGTGTTCCCGGCAGAGGTCATTCGGCTGAACACAACGGTGGACTAATTAGAGCCAGATGTAGGCAGTGCCGTCCAACGTGCTGGATGGACAGTGGTGGCGTGCCAAACAACTGAGCTCTAGTTTTCAACATTTTCACAAAGTGCCAAAAGTTGAGGTTCAACTTACTGCTCCGGTTGAGTAGAGTGTAGCCTTCAAAGCTGGAATCAGTAGCACTCAGGTGAGAAGACCGGGAAGCAGATATACCCAGTCCGCTGGCAGAGTCCTACGGGGGCAAGCCTATATGGCTGCCACGCCTGAATGTTTGCAACCGCGGCCGAGCTAGGCAGGCGCAATTGTGCAGCAATGCAAACTGCATAACCTGTCCAAACTTCACGGGTGTACAAGAAACCATGGGGGATTTATAAGGAGATGTTCACTCGGAAGAGCCGGAGGCCTGCCGGCATCAAGATTCCGGAATTCTTCCTTAGAAGCCTTGAAAGCAGTGAAACGCTCCTATGTTGCAATAACTCAGAACCTCATTCTGAGTGTTGCCGGCAGAGGTCATTCGGCTGAACACAACCGTGGACTAATTAGAGACAGATGTAGGCAGTGCCGTCCATAGTGCTAGATGGACAGTGGTGCCGTGCCAAACAACTGAGCTCTAGTTCTCAACAGTTTCACAAAGTGCCATAAGTTGAGGTTTACTTACTCCTCCGGTTGAGTAGAGTGTAGCCGTCAAAGCTGGAATCAGTAGCACTCAGGTGAGAAGAACCGGAAGCAGATATACCCAGTCGGCTGGCAGAGTCCTACGGGGACCAGCCTATCTTGCTGCCACGCCTGAATGTTTGCAACCGCGGCCGAGCTAGCAGGGGCAATTGTGCAGAAATGCAAACTGCATAACCTGTCCAAATTTCAAGGGTGTACAAGAAACCACGGGGGATTTACAAGGAGATGTTCACCCGGAACAGCCGGAGGCCTGCCGCCAGCAAGATTCGGGAATTCTTCCTGAGAAGCCTTGAAAGCAGTGAAACGCTCCTATATTGCAGTAACTCAGAACCTCAATCTGAGTGTTCCCAGCAGAGGTCATTCGGCTGAACACAACCGTGGACTAATTAGAGCCCGATGAAGGCAGTTCCGTCCATAGTGCTGGATGGACAGTGGTGGTGTGCCAAACAACTGAGCTCTAGTTCTCAACACTGTCACCAAGTGCCATGAGTTGAGGTTCAAATTACTGCTCCGGTTGAGTAGAGTGTAGCCGTCAAAGCTGGAATCAGTAGCACTCAGGTGAGAAGAACGGGAAGCAGATATACCCAGTCCGCTGGCAGTGTCCTACGGGGACCAGACTATCTGGCTGCCACGCCCGAATGTTTGTAACCGCGGCCGAGATAGGCAGGCGCAATTGAGCAGCAATGCAAACTGCATAACCTGTCCAAATTTCACGGGTGTACAAGAAACCACGGGGGATTTACAAGGAGATGTTTACCCGGAACAGCCGGCGGCCTTCCGGCAGCAAGATTCCGGAATTCTTCCTGAGAAGCCTTGAAAGCAGTGAAACGCTCCTGTGTTGCAATAACTCAGAACCTCATTCTGAGTGTTCCCGGCAGAGGTCATTCGGCTGAACACAACCGTGGACTAATTGGAGCCAGATGTAGGCAGTGCCGTCCATAGTGCTGGATGGAGAGTGGTGGCGTGCCAAACAACTGAGCGCTAGTTCTCAAAAGTTTCACAAAGTGCCATAAGTTGAGGTGCAACTTAATGCTCCGGTTGAGTAGAGTGTAGCCGTCAAAGCTGGAATCAGTAGCACTCAGGTGAAAAGAATGGTAAGCAGATATACCCAGTCCGCTGGCAGTGTCCTACGGGGACCAGCCTATCTGGCTGCCGCGCCTGAATGTTTGTAACCGCGGCCGAGCTAGGCAGGCGTAATTGTGCAGCAATGCAAACTGCATAACCTGGCCAAATTTCACGGGTGTACAAGAACCCACGGGGGATTTACAAGGAGATGTTCACCCGGAAGAGCCGGAGGCCTGCCGGCAGCAAGATTCCGGAATTCTTCCTGAGAAGACTTGAAAGCAGTGAAACGCTCCTATGTTGCAGTAACTCAGGAACTCAATCTGAGTGTTCCCAGCAGAGGTCATTCGGCTGAACACAATCGTGGACTAATTAGAGCCAGATGTAGGCAGTTCCGTCCATAGTGCTGGATGGACAGTGGTATCGTGCCAAACAACTGAGCTCTAGTTCTCAACAGTTTCACAAAGTGCCATAAGTTGAGGTTCAACTTAATGCTCCGGTTGAGTAGAGTGTAGCCGTCAAAGCTGAAATCAGTAGCACTCAGGTGAGAAGAACGGGAAGCAGATATACCCAGTCGGCTGGCAGAGTCCTACGGGGACCAGCCTATCTGGCTGCCACGCCTGAATGTTTGCAACCGCGGCCGAGCTAGGCAAGGGCAATTGTGCAGCAATGCAAACTGCATAACCTGTCCGAATTTCACGGGTGTACAAGAAACCACGGGGGATTTACAAGAAGATGTTCACCCGGAACAGCCAGAGGCCTGCTGGAAGCAAGATTCCGGAATTCTTCCTGAGAAGCCTTGAAAGCAGTGAAACGCTCCTAGGTTGCAATAACTCAGAACCTCATTCTGAGTGTTGCCGGCAGAGGTCATTCGGCTGAACACAACCGTGGACTAATTAGAGCCAGATGTAGGCAGTGACGTCCATAGTGCTGGACGGACTGTGGTGGCGTGCCAAACAACTGAGCTCTAGTTCTCAACAGTTTCACAAAGTGCCATAAGTTGAGGTTCAACTTACTGCTCTGCTTGAGTAGAGTGCAGCCGTCAAACTGAAATCAGTAGCACTCAGGTGAGAAGAACGGGAAGCAGATATACCCAGTCCGCTGGCAGAGTCCTACGGGGACCAGCCTATCTGGCTGCCACGCCTGAATGTTTGCAACTGCGGCCGAGCTAGGCAGGGGCAATTGTGCAGCAATGCAAACTGCATAACCTGGCCAAATTTCACGGGTGTACAAGAAACCACGGGGGATTTATAAGGAGATGTTCACCCGGAAGGGCTGGAGGCCAGCCAGCAGCAAGATTCCGGAATTCTTCCTGAGAAGCCTTGAAAGCAGTGAAACGCTCGTATGTTGCAATAACTCAGAACCTCATTCTGAGTGTTGCCGGCAGAGGTCATTCGGCTGAACACAACCGTGGACTAATTAGAGCCAGATGTAGGCAGTGCCGTCCATAGTGCTGGATGGACAGTGGTGGCGTGCCAAACAACTGAGCTCTAGTTTTCAACAGTTTCACAAAGTGCCCTAAGTTGAGGTTCAACTTACTCCTCCGGTTGAGTAGACTGTAGCCGTCAAAGCTGGAATCAGTAGCACTCAGGTGAGAAGAACGGGAAGCAGATATACCCAGTCCATTGGCAGTGTCCTACGGGGACCAGCCTATCTGGCTGCCACGCCTGAATGTTTGCAACCGCGGCCGAGCTAGGCAGGCGCAATTGTGCAGTAATGCAAACTGCATAACCTGGCCAAATTTCACGGGTGTACAAGAAACCACGGGGGATTTACAAGGAGATGTTCAGCCGGAACAGCCGGGGGCCTGCCGGCAGCAAGATTCCGGAATTCTTCCTGAGAAGCCTTGAAAGCAGTGAAACGCTCCTATGTTGCAATAACTCAAAACCTCATTCTGAGTGTTCCCGGCAGAGGTCATTCGGCTGAACACAACCGTGGACTAATTAGAGCCAGATGTAGGCAGTGCCGTACATAGTGCTGGATGGACAGTGGTGGCGTGCCAAACAACTGAGCTGTAGTTCTCAACAGTTTCACAAAGTGCTATAAGTTGAGGTTCAACTTACTGCTCCGGTTGAGTAGAGTGTAGCCGTCAAAGCTGGAATCATTAGCACTCAGGTGAGAAGAACGGGAAGCAGATGTACCCAGTCCGCTGGCAGAGTCCTACAGGGACCAGCCTATCTGGCTGCCACGCCTGAATGTTTACAACCGCAGCCGAGCTAGGCAGGCGCAATTGTGCAGCAATGCAAACTGCATAACCTCTCCAAATTTCAAGGGTGCACAAGAAACCACGGGCGATTTACAAGGAGATGTTCACCCGGAACAGCCGGAGGCCTGCCGGCAGCAAGATTCCGAAATTCTTCCTGAGAAGCCTTGAAAGCAGTGAAACGCTCCTGTGTTGCAATAACTCAGAACCTCATTCTGAGTGTTCCCGGCAGAGGTCATTCGGCTGAACACAACCGTGGACTAATTAGAGCCAGATGTAGGCAGTGCCGTCCATAGTGCTGGATGGAGATTGGTGGCGTGCCAAACAACTGAGCGCTAGTTCTCCACAGTTTCACAAAGTGCCATAAGTTGAGGTGCAACTTAATGCTCCCGTTGAGTAGAGTGTAGCCGTCAAAGCTGAAATCAGTAGCACTCAGGTGAGAAGAACGGAAAGCAGATATACCCAGTCCGCTGGCAGAGTCCTATGGGGCCCAGCCTATCTGGCTGCCACGCCTGAATGTTTGCAACCGCGGCCGAGCTAGGCAGGCGCAATTGTGCAGCAAGGCAAACTGCATAACCTGGCCAAATTTCACGGGTGTACAAGAAACCACGGGGGATTTACAAGGAGATGTTCACCCGGAACAGCCGGAGGACTGCCAGCAGCAAGATTCCGGAATTCTTCCTGAGAAGCCTTGAAAGCAGTGAAACACTCCTATGTTGCAATAACTCAGAACCTCATTCTGAGTGTTCCAGGCATAGGTCATTCGGCTTAACACAACCGTGGACTAATTAGAGCCAGATGTAGGCAGTGCCGTCCATAGTGGTGGATGGAGATTGGTGGCGTGCCAAACAACTGAGTTCTAGTTCTCAACAGTTTCACAAAGTGCCATATGTTGAAGTTCAACTTACTGCTCAGTTTGAGTCGAGTGTAGCCGTCAAAGCTGGAATCATTAGCACTCAGGTGAGAAGAACGGGAAGCAGATATACCCAGTCCGCTGGCACAGTCCTACAGGGACCAGCCTATCTGGCTGCCACGCCTGAATGTTTGCAACCGCAGCCGAACTAGGCAGGCGCAATTGTGCAGCTATGCGAACTGCATAACCTGTCCAAATTTCACGGGTGTACAAGAAACCACGGGGGATTTACAAGGAGATGTTCACCCAGAACAGCCGGAGGCCTACCGGCAGCAAGATTGCGGAATTCTTCCTGAGAAGCCTTGAAAGCAGTGAAACGCTCCTATGTTGCCATAACTCAGAACCTCATTCTGATTGTTCCCGGCAGAGGTCATTTGGCTGAACACAATCGTGGACTAATTAGAGCCAGATGTAGGCAGTGCCGTCCATAGTGCTGGAAGGACAGTGGTGGCGTGCTAAACAACTGAGCGCTAGTTCTCAAAAGTTTCACAAAGTGCCATAAGTTGAGGTTCAACTTACTGCTCCGGTTGAGTAGAGTGTAGCCGTCAAAGCTGGAATCAGTAGCACTCAGGTGAGAAGAACGGGAAGCAGATATACCCAGTCCGCTGGCAGCGTCCTACGGGGACCAGCCTATCTGGCTGGCACGCCTGAATGTCTGCAACCGCGGCCGAGCTAGGCTGGCGCAATTGTGCAGCAATGCAAACTGCATAACCTGTCCAAATTTCACGGGTGTACTAGAAACCACGGGGGATTTACAAGGAGATGTTCACCCGGAACAGCCGGAGGCCTGCCGGCAGCAAGATTCCGGAATTCTTCCTCAGAAGCCGTGAAAGCAGTGAAACGCTCCTATGTTGCAATAACTCAGAACCTCATTCTGAGTGTTCCCGGCAGAGGTCATTCGGCTGAACACAACCGTGGACTAACTAGAGCCAGATGTAGGCAGTGCCGTCCATAGTGCTGGATGGAGAGTGTTGGCGAGCCAAACAACTGAGCTCTAGTTCTGAACAGTTTCAAAAAGTGCCATAAGTTGAGGTTCAACTTAATGCTCCGGTTGAGTAGAGTGTAGCCGTCAAAGCTGGAATCAGTAGCACTCAGGTGAGAAGATCGGGAAGCAGATATACCCAGTCCGCTTGCAGTGTCCTACGGGGACCAGCCTATTTGGCTGCCACGCCTGAATGTTTGCAACCGCGGCCGAACTAGGCAGGGGAAATTGTGCAGCAATGCAAACTGCATAACCTGGCCAAATTTCACTGGTGTACAAGAAACCACGGGGGATTTACAAGGAGATGTTCACCCGGAACAGCCGGAGGCCTGCCGGCAGCAAGATTCCGGAATTCTTCCTGAGAAGCCTTGAAAGCAGTGAAACGCTCCTATGTTGCAATAACTCAGAACCTCATTCTGAGTGTTGCCGGCAGAGGTCATTCGGCTGAACACAACCGTGGACTAATTAGAGCCAGATGTAGGCAGTGCCGTCCATGGTGCTGGATGGAGAGTGGTGGCGTGCCAAACAACTGAGCTCAAGTTATCAACAGTTTCACAAGTGCCATAAGTTGAGGTTCAACATACTGCTCCGCTTGAGTAGTGTGTAGCCGTCAAAGCTGGAATCAGTAGCACTCAGGTGAGAAGAACGGGAAGCAGATATACCCAGTCCGCTGGGAGTGTCCTACGGGGACCAGCCTATCTGGCTTCCACGCCTGAATGTTTGTAACCACGGCCGAGCTAGGCAGGCGCAATCGTGCAGCAATGCAAACTGCATAACCTGGCCAAATTTCATGGGTGTACAAGAAACCACAGGGGATTTACAAGGAGATGTTCACCGGGAACAGCCGGAGGCCTGCCGGCAGCAAGATTCCAATATTCTACCTGAGAAGCCTTGAAAGCAGTGAAAAGATCCTATCTTGCAATAACTCAGAACCTCATTCTGAGTGTTGCCAGCAGAGGTCATTCGGCTGAACACAACCGTGGACTAATTAGAACCAGATGTAGGCAGTGCCGTCCATAGTGCTGGATGGACAGTGGTGGCGTGTCAAACAACTGAGCTCTAGTTCCCAACAGTTTCACAAAGTGCCATAAGTTGAGGTTCAACTTACTGCTCCGGTTGAGTAGAGTGTAGCCGTCAAAGCTGGAATCAGTAGCACTCAGGTGAGAAGAACGGGAAGCAGATATACCCAGTCCGCTGGCAGAGTCCTATGGGGCCCAGCCTATCTGGCTGCCACGCCTGAATGCTTGCAACCGCGGCCGAGCTAAGCAGGCGCAATTGTGCAGCAAGGCAAACTGCATAACCTGGCCAAATTTCACGGGTGTACAAGAAACCACGGCGGATTTACAAGGAGATGTTCACCCGGAACAGCCGGAGGCCTGCCGGCAGCAAGATTCTTGAATTCTTCCTGAGAAGCCTTGAAAGCAGTGAAACGCTCCTATGTTGCAATAACTCAGAACCTCATTCTGAGTGTTCCCGGCAGAGGTCATTCGGCTGAAAACAACAGTGGACTAATTAGAGCCAGATGTAGGCAATGTCTTCCATAGTACTGGATGGACAGTGGTGGCGTGGCAAACATCTGAGCTCTAGTTCTCAACACTTTCACCAAGTGCCATAAGTTGAGGTTCAACTTACTGCTCCGGTTGAGTAGAGTGTAGCCATCAAAGCTGGAATCAGTAGCACTCAGGTGAGAAGAACGGGAAGCAGATATACTCAGTCTGCTGGCAGTGTCCTATGGGGACCAGCCTATCTGGCTGCCACGCCTGAATGTTTGTAACCGCGGCCGAGCTAGGCAGGCACAATTGTGCAGCAATGCAAACTGCATAACCTGGCCAAATTTCACGGGTGTACAAGAAACCACGGAGGATTTACAAGGAGATGTTCACCCGGAACAGCCGGAGGCATGCCGGCAGCAAGATTCCGGAATTCTTCCTAAGAAGCCTTGAAAGCAGTGAAACGCTCCTATGTTGCAATAACTCAGAACCTCATTCTGAGTGTTCCCGGCAGAGGTCATTCGGCTGAACACAACCGTGGACTAATTACAGCCAGATGTAGGCAGTGCCGTCCATAGTGCTGGATGGACAGTAGTGGCGTGCCAAACAACTGAGCTCAAGTTATCAACAGTTTCACAAAGTGCCATAAGTTGAGCTTCAACATACTGCTCCGGTTGAGTAGAGTGTAGCCGTCCAACTGGAATCAGTAGCACTCAGGTGAGAAGAACGGGAAGCAGATATACCCAGTCCGCTGGCAGTGTCCTACGGTGCCAGCCTATCTGTCTGCCACGCCTGAATGTTTGTAACCGCGGCCGAGCTAAGCAGGCGCAATTGTGCAGCAATGCAAACTGCATAACCTGGCCAAATTTCACGCGTGTACAAGAAACCACGGGGGATTTACATTGAGATGTTCACCCGGAACAGCCGGAGGCCTGCCGGCAGAAAGATTCCAGAATTCTTCCTGAGAAGCCATGAAAGCAGTGAAACGCTCCTATGTTGTAATAACTCAGAACATCATTCTGAGTGTCCCCGGCAGAGGTCATTCGGCTGAACACAATCGTGGACTAATTAGAGCCAGATGTAGGCAGTGCCGTCCATAGTGCTGGATGGACAGTGGTGGCGTGCCAAACAACTGAGCTCTAGTTCTCAACAGTTTCACAAAGTGCCATAAGTTGAGGTTCAACTTACTGCTCCGGTTGAGTAGATTGTGGCCGTCAAAACTGGAATCAGTAACACTCAGGTGAGAAGAACGGGAAGCAGATATACCCAGTCCGCTGGCAGAGTCCTTCAGGGACCAGCCTATCTTGCTGCCACGCCTGAATGTTTGCAACCGCGGCTGAGCTAGTCAGGTGCAATTGTGCAGCAATGCAAACTGCATAACCTGGCCAAATTTCACGGGTGTACAAGAAACCACGGAGGATTTACAAGGAGATGTTCACCCGGAACAGCCGGAGGCCTGCCGGCAGCAAGATTCCGGAATTCTTCCTGAGAAGCCTTGAAAGCAGTGAAACGCTCCTATGTTGCAATAACTCAGAACCTCATTCTGAGTGTTCCCGGCAGAGGTCATTCGGCTGAACACAACCGTGGACTAATTAGAGCCAGATGTAGGCAATGTCGTATATAGTACTGCATGGACAGTGGTGGCGTGCCAAACATCTGAGCTCTAGTTCTCAACACTTTCACAAAGTGCCATAAGTTGAGGTTCAACTTACTGCTCCGGTTGAGTAGAGTGTAGCCGTCAAAGCTGGAATCAGTAGCACTCAGGTGAGAAGAAAGGGAAGCAGATATACCCAGTCCGCTGGCAGAGTCCTATGGGGCCCAGCCTATCTGGCTGCCACGCCTGAATGCTTGCAACCGCGGCCGAGCTAGGCAGGCGCAATTGTGCAGCAAGGCAAACTGCATAACCTGGCCAAATTTCACGGGTGTACAAGAAACCACGGGGGATTTACAAGGAGATGTTCACCCGGAACAGCCGGAGGCCTGCCGGCAGCAAGATTCCGGAATTCTTCCTGAGAAGCCTTGAAAGCAGTGAAACGCTCCTATGTTGCAATAACTCAGAACCTCATTCTCAGTGTTCCCGGGAGAGGTCATTCGGCTGAACACAACCGTGGACTAATTAGAGCCAGATGTAAGCAGTGCCATCCATAGTGCTGCATGGAGAGTGGTGGCGTGCCAAACAACTGAGCTCTAGTTCTCAACAGTTTCACAAAGTGCCATAAGTTGAGGTTCAACTTAATGCTCCGGTTGAGTAGAGTGTAGCCGTCAAAGCTGGAATCAGTAGCACTCAGGTGACAAGGACGGGAAGCAGATATACCCAGACCGCTGGCAGTGTCCTACGGGGACCATTCTATCTGGCTGCCACGCCTGAATGTTTGCAACCGCGGCCGAGCTAGGCAGGGGCAATTGTGCAGCAATGCAAACTGCATAACCTGGCCAAATTTCACGGGTGTACAAGAAACCACGTGGGATTTACAAGGAGATGTTCACCCGGAACAGCCAGAGTCCTGCCGGCAGCAAGATTCCGGAATTCTTCCTGAGAAGCCTTGAAAGCAGTGAAACGATCCTATGTTGCAATAACTCAGAACCTCATTCTGAGTATTCCCGGCAGAGGTCATTCGGCTGAACACAACAGTGGACTAATTAGAGCCAGATGTAGGCAGTGCCGTCCATAGTGCTGGATGGACAGTGGTGGCGTGCCAAACAACTGAGTTCTAATTCTCAACAGTTTCACAAAGTGCCATAAGTTGAGGTTCAACTTAATGCTCCGGTTGAGTAGAGTGTAGCCGTCAAAGCTGGAATCAGTAGCACTCAGGTGAGAAGAACGGGAAGCAGATATACCCAGTTCGCTGGCAGTGTCCTAGGGGAAGCAGTCCATGTGGCTGCCACGCCTGAATGTTTGTAACCAAGGCCGAGCTAGGCAGGCGCAATTGTGCAGCATTGCAAACTGCATAACCTGGCCAAATTTCACGGGTGTACAAGAAACCACGGTGGATTTACAAGGAAATGTTCACCCGGAACAGCCGGAGGCCTGCCGGGAGCAAGATTCCGGAATTCTTCCTGAGAAGCCTTGAAAGCAGTGAAATGCTCCTATGTTGCAATAACTCAGAACCTAATTCTGAGTGTTCCCGGCAGAGGTCATTCGGCTGAACACAATCGTGGACTAATTAGAGCCAGATGTAGTCAGTGCCGTCCATAGTGCTGTATGGAGAGTGGTGCGGTGCCAAACAACTGAGCTCTAGTTCTCAACAGTTTCACAAAGTGCCATAAGTTGAGGTTCAACTTACTGCTCCGGTTGAGTAGAGTGTAGCCGTCAAAGCTGGAATCAGTAGCACTCAGGTGAGAAGAACGGGAAGCAGATATACCCAGTCCGCTGGCAGCGTCCTACAGGGACCAGCCTATCTGGCTGTCAAGATTGAATGTTTGCAACCGCGGCCGAGCTAGGCTGGCGCAATTGTGCAGCAATGCAAACTGCAAAACCTGGCCAAATTTCACGGGTGTACAAGAAACCACGGAGGATTTAAAAGGAGATGTTCACCCGGAACAGCCGGAGGCCTGCCGGCAGCAAGATTCCGGAATTCTTCCTGAGAAGCCATGAAAGCAGTGAAACGCTCCTATGTTGCAATAACTCAGAACCTCATTCTGAGTGTTCCCGGCAGAGGTCATTCGGCTGAAAACAACCGTGGACTAATTAGAGCCAGATGTAGGCAATGTCGTATATAGTACTGCATGGACAGTGGTGGCATGCCAAACATCTGAGCTCTAGTTCTCAACACTTTCACAAAGTGCCATAAGTTGAGGTTCAACTTACTGCTCCGGTTGAGTAGAGTGTAGCCGTCAAAGCTGGAATCAGTAGCACTCAGGTGAGAAGAACGGGAAACAGATATACCCAGTCCGATGGCAGTGTCCTACGGGGACCAGTCCATCTGGCTGCCACGTCTGAATGTTTGCAACCGGGGCCGAGCTAGGCAGGCGCAATTGTGCAGCAATGCAAACTGCATAACCTGGCCAAATTTTACCGGTGTACAAGAAACCACGGGGGATTTACAAGGAGATGTTCACCCGGAACAGCCGGAGGCCTGCCGGCAGCAAGATTGCGGAATTCTTCCTGAGAAGCCTTGAAAGCAGTGAAACGCTCCTATGTTGCAATAACTCAGAGCCTCATTCTGATTGTTCCCGGCAGAGGTCATTCGGCTGAACACAATCGTGGACTAATTAGAGCCAGATGTAGGCAGTGCCGTCCATAGTGCTGGATGGACAGTGGTGGCGTGCTAAACAACTGAGCTCTAGTTCTCAACAGTTTCACAAAGTGCCATAAGTTGAGGTTCAACTTAATGCTCCGGTTGAGTAGAGTGTAGCCGTCAAAGCTGGAATCAGTAGCACTCAGGTGAGGAGAACGGGAACCAGATATACCCAGTCCGCTGGCAGTGTCCTACGGGGACCAGCCTATCTGGCTGCCACGCCTGAATGTTTGCAACCGCGGCCGAACTAGGCAGGGGAAATTGTGCAGCAATGCAAACTGCATAACCTGGCCAAATTTCACGGGTGTACAAGAAACCACGGGGGATTTACAAGGAGATGTTCACCCGGAACAGCCGGAGGCCTGCCGGCAGCAAGATTCCGGAATTCTTCCTGAGAAGCCTTGAAAGCAGTGAAACGCTCCTATGTTGCAATAACTCAGAACCTCATTCTGAGTGTTCCCGGCAGAGGTCATTCGGCTGAACACAACCGTGGACTAATTAGAGCCAGATGTAGGCAGTGCCGTCCATAGTGCTGGATGGACAGTGGTGGCGTGCCAAACAACTGAGCTCAAGTTATCAACAGTTTCACAAGTGCCATAAGTTGAGGTTCAACATACTGCTCCGGTTGAGTAGAGTGTAGCCGTCAAAGCTGGAATCAGTAGCACTCAGGTGAGAAGAACGGGAAGCAGATATACCCAGTCCGCTGGCAGTGTCCTACGGGGACCAGCCTATCTGGCTGCCACGCCTGAATGTTTGTAACCACGGCCCAGCTAGGCATGCGCAATTGTGCAGCAATACAAACTGCATAACCTGGCCAAATGTCACGGGTGTACAAGAAACCACGGGGGATTTACAAGGAGATGTTCAACCCGAAGAGCCGGAGGACTGCTGGCAGCAAGATTCGGGAATTCTTCCTGAGAAGCCTTCAAAGCAGTGAAACGCTACTATGTTGCAATAACTCAGAACCGCATTCTGAGTGTTCCCAGCAGAGGTCATTCGGCTGAACACAACCGTGGACTAATTATAGACAGATGTAGGCAGTGCCGTCCATAGTGCTGGATGGACAGTGGTGGCGTGTCAAACAACTGAGCTCTAGTTCCCAACAGTTTCACAAAATGCCATAAGTAGAGCTTCAACTTACTGCTCCGGTTGAGTAGAGTGTAGCCGTCAAAGCTGGAATCAGTAGCACTCAGGTGAGAAGAACGGGAAGCAGATATACCCAGTCCCCTGGCAGAGTCCTATGGGGCCCAGCCTATCTGGCTGCCACGCCTGAATGTTTGCAAGCGCGGCCGAGCTAGGTAGGCGCAATTGTGCAGCAAGGCAAACTGCATAACCTGGCCAAATTTCACGGGTGTACAAGAAACCACGGGGGATTTACAAGGAGATGTTCACCCGGAACAGCCGGAGGCCTGCCGGCAGCAAGATTCCGGAATTCTTCCTGAGAAGCCTTGAAAGCAGTGAAACACTCCTATGTTGCAATAACTCAGAACCTCATTCTGAGTGTTCCAGGCATAGGTCATTCGGCTTAACACAACCGTCGACTAATTAGAGCCAGATGTAGGCAGTGCCGTCCATAGTGCTGGATGGAGATTGGTGTCGTGCCAAACATCTGAGCTCTACTTCTCAACACTTTCACAAAGTGCCATAAGTTGAGGTTCAACTTACTGCTCCTGTTGAGTAGAGTGTAGCCGTCAAAGCTGGAATCAGTAGCACTCAGGTGAGAAGAACGGGAAGCAGATATACCCAGTCCGCTGGCAGTGTCCTACGGGGATCAGCCTATCTGGCTGCCACGCCTGAATGTTTGTAACCGCGGCCGAGCTAGGCAGGCGCAATTGTGCAGCAATGCAAACTGCATAACCTGTCCAAATTTCACGGGTGTACAAGATACCACGGGGGTTTACAATGAGATGTTCAGCCGGAACAGCCGGGGGCCTGCCGGCAGCAAGATTCCGGAATTCTTCCTTAGAAGCCTTGAAAGCAGTGAAACGCTCCTATGTTGCAATAACTCAGAACCTCATTCTGAGTGTTCCCGGCAGAGGTCATTCGGCTGAACACAACCGTGGACTAATTAGAGCCAGATATAGGCAGTGCCGTCCATAGTGCTGGATGGAGAGTGGTGGCGTGCCAAACAACTGAGCTCTAGTTCTCAACAGTTTCACAAAGTGCCATAAGTTGAGGTTCAACTTACTGCTCCGGTTGAGTAGAGTGTAGCCGTCAAAGCTGGAATCAGTAGCACTCAGGTGAGAAGAACGGGAAGCAGATATATCCAGTCCCCTGGCAGAGTCTTTCGGGGACCAGCCTATCGGGATGCCACGCCTGAATGTTTGCAACCGCGGCCGAGCTAGTCAGGCGCAATTGTGCAGCAATTCAATCTGAATAACCTGGCCAAATTTCACGGGTGTACAAGAAACCAGGGGGCATTTACAAGGAGATGTTCACCCGGAACAGCCGGAGGACTGCCGG
This sequence comes from Dipodomys merriami, assembly GCF_024711535.1. Classification (NCBI taxonomy): domain Eukaryota; kingdom Metazoa; phylum Chordata; class Mammalia; order Rodentia; family Heteromyidae; genus Dipodomys; species Dipodomys merriami. Next base: position 537,593 of record NW_027206028.1, read on the forward strand.
CAGCAAGATTCCGGAATTCTTCCTGAGAAGCCTTGAAAGCAGTGAAACACTCCTATGTTGCAATAACTCAGAACCTCATTCTGAGTGTTCCCGGCAGAGGTCATTCGGCTGAACACAACCGTGGACTAATTAGAGCCAGATGTAGGCAATGTCGTATATAGTACTGCATGGACAGTGGTGGCGTGCCAAACATCTGAGCTCTAGTTCTCAACACTTTCACAAAGTGCCATAAGTTGAGGTTCAACTTACTGCTCCGGTTGAGTAGAGTGTAGCCGTCAAAGCTGGAATCAGTAGCACTCAGGTGAGAAGAACGGGAAGCAGATATACCCAGTCTGCTGGCAGAGTCCTATGGGGCCCAGCCTATCAGGCTGCCACGCCTGAGTGCTTGCAACCGCGGCCGAGCTAGGCAGGCCCAATTGTGCAGCAAGGCAAACTGCATAACCTGGCCAAATTTCACGGGTGTACAAGAAACCACGGGGGATTTACAAGGAGATGTTCACCCGGAACAGCCGGAGGACTGCCGGCAGCAAGATTCCGGAATTCTTCCTGAGAAGCCTTGAAAGCAGTGAAACACTCCTATGTTGCAATAACTCAGAACCTCATTCTGAGTGTTCCAGGCATAGGTCATTCGGCTTAACACAACCGTGGACTAATTAGAGCCAGATGTAGGCAGTGCCGTCCATAGTTCTGGATGGAGATTGGTGGCGTGCCAAACATGTGAGCTCTACTTCTCAACACTTTCACAAAGTGCCATAAGTTGAGGTTCAACTTACTGCTCCGGTTGAGTAGAGTGTAGCCGTCAAAGCTGGAATCAGTAGCACTCAGGTGAGAAGAACGGGAAGCAGATATACCCAGTCCGCTGGCAGTGTCCTACGGGGACCAGCCTATCTGGCTGCCACGCCTGAATGTTTGTAACCGCGGCCGAGGTAGGCAGTCGCAATTGTGCAACAATGCAAACTGCATATCCTGGCCAAATTTCACGGGTGTACAAGAAACCACGGGGGATTTACAAGGAGATGTTCACCCGGAACAGCCGGAGGCCTGCTGGCAGCAAGATTCCGGAATTCTTCCTGAGTAGCCTTGAAAGCAGTGAAACGCTCCTATGTTGCAATAACTCAGAACCTCATTCTCAGTGTTCCCGGGAGAGGTCATTCGGCTGAACACAACCGTGGACTAATTAGAGCCAGATGTAGGCAGTGCCGTCCATAGTGCTGGATGGAGAGTGGTGGCGTGCCAAACAACTGAGCTCTAGTTCTCAACAGTTTCACAAATTGCCATAAGTTGAGGTTCAACTTAATGCTACGGTTGAGTAGAGTGTAGCCGTCAAAGCTGGAATCAGTAGCACTCAGGTGACAAGGACGGGAAGCAGATATACCCAGACCGTTGGCAGTGTCCTACGGGGACCATTCTATCTGGCTGCCACGCCTGAATGTTTGCAACCGCGGCCGAGCTAGGCAGGGGCAATTGTGCAGCAATGCAAACTGCATAACCTGGCCAAATTTCACGGGTGTACAAGAAACCACGTGGGATTTACAAGGAGATGTTCACCCGGAACAGCCAGAGGCCTGCCGGCAGCAAGATTCCGGAATTCTTCCTGAGAAGCCTTGAAAGCAGTGAAACGATCCTATGTTGCAATAACTCAGAACCTCATTCTGAGTATTCCCGGCAGAGGTCATTCGGCTGAACACAACCGTGGACTAATTAGAGCCAGATGTAGGCAGTGCCGTCCATAGTGCTGGATGGAGAGTGGTGGCGTGCCAAACAACTGAGTTCTAATTCTCAACAGTTTCACAAAGTGCCATAAGTTGAGGTTCAACTTAATGCTCCGGTTAAGTAGAGTGTAGCCGTCAAAGCTGGAATCAGTAGCACTCAGGTGAGAAGAACGGGAAGCAGATATACCCAGTTCGCTGGCAGTGTCCTACGGGGACCAGTCCATGTGGCTGCCACGCCTGAATGTTTGTAACCGCGGCCGAGCTAGGCAGGCGGAATTGTGCAGCAATGCAAACTGCATAACCTGTCCAAATTTCACGGGTGTACAAGAAACCACTGGGGATTTACAAGGAGATGTTCACTCGGAACAGCCGGACGCCGACGGGTATCAAGATTCCGGAATTCTTCCTGAGAAGCCTTGAAAGCAGTGAAACGCTCCTATGCTGCAATAACTCAGAACCTCATTCTGAGTGTTCCCGGCAGAGGTCATTCGGCTGAACACAACCGTGGACTAATTAGAGCCAGATGTAGGCAGTGCCGTCCATAGTGCTGGATGGACAGTGGTGGCGTGCCAAACAACTGAGCTCTAGTTCTCAACAGTTTCACAAAGTGCCATAAGTAGAGGTTCAACTTATTGCTCCGGTTGAGTAGAGTGTAGCCGTCAAAGCTGGAATCAGTAGCACTCAGGTGAGAAGAACGGGAAGCAGATATACCCAGTCCGCTGGCAGTGTCCTACGGGGACCAGCCTATCTGGCTGCCAATCCTTAATGTTTGCAACCGCGGCTGAGGTAGGCAGGAGCAATTGTGCAGCAATGCAAACTGCATAACCTGGCCAAATTTCACGGATGTACAAGAAACCATGGGGGATTTACAAGGAGATGTTCACCCGGAAGAGAAGGAGGCCTGCCGGCAGCAAGATTCCGGAATTCTTCCTGAGAAGCCTTGAAAGCAGTGAAACGCTCCTATGTTGCAATAACTCAGAACCTCATTCTCAGTGTTCCCGGCAGAGGTCATTCGGATGAACACAACCGTGGACTAATTAGAGCCAGATGTAGGCAGTGTCGTCCATAGTACTGGATGGACAGTGGTGGCGTGCCAAACATCTGAGCTCTAGTTCTCAACAGTTTCACAAAGTGCCATAAGTTGAGGTTCAACTTACTGCTCCGGTAGAGTAGAGTGTAGCCGTCAAAGCTGGAATCAGTAGCACTCAGGTGAGAAGAATGGGAAACAGATATACCCAGTCCGCTGGCAGTGTCCTACGGGGACCAGTCCATCTGGCTGCCACGTCTGAATGTTTGCAACCGCGGCCGAGCGAGGCAGGCGCAATTGTGCAGCAATGCAAACTGCATAACCTGGCCAAATTTCACGCTTGTACAAGAAACCACGGGGGATTTACAAGGAGATGTTCACCCGGAACAGCCGGAGGCCTGCCGTCAGCAAGATTCCGAAATTCATCCTGAGAAGCCTTGAAAGCAGTGAAACGCTCCTATGTTGCAATAACTCAGAACCTCATTCTGAGTGTTCCCGGCAGAGGTCATTCGGCTGAACACAACCGTGGACTAATTAGAGCCAGATTTAGGCAGTGCCGTCCATACTGCTGGATGGACAGTGGTGGCATGACAAACAAATGAGCTCTAATTCTCAACACTTTCACAAAGAGCCGTAAGTTGAGGTTCAACATAATGCTCCGGTTGAGTAGAGTGTAGCCGTCAAAGCTGGAATCAGTAGCACTCAGGTGAGAAGAACGGGAAGTAGATATACCCAGTCCGCTGGCTTTGTCCTACGGGGACCAGCCTATCTGGCTGCCACGCCTGAATGTTTGCAACCACGGCCGAGCTCGGCAGGCACAATTGTGCAGCAATGCACACTGCATAACCTGGCCAAATTTCACGGGTGTACAAGAAACCATGGGGTATTTACAAGGAGATGTTCATCCAGAACAGCCGGAGGCCTGCCGGCAGCAAGATTCCGGAATTCTTCCTGAGAAGCCTTGAAAGCAGTGAAACGCTCCTATGTTGCAATAACTCAGAACCTCATTCTGAGTGTTCCCGGCAGAGGTCATTTGGCTGAACACAACCGTGTACTAATTAGAGCCAGATGTAAGCAGTGCCGTCCATAGTCCTGGATGGAGAGTGGTGGCGTACCAAACAACTGAGTTCTAGTTCTCAAAAGTTTCACAAAGTGCCATAAGTTGAGGTTCAACTTACTGCTCCGGTTGAGTAGAGTGCAGCCGTCAATGCTGGAATCAGTAGCACTCAGGTGAGAAGAACGGGAAGCAGATATACCCAGTCCGCTGGCAGATGCTACGGGGACCAGCCTATCTGGCTGCCACGCCTGAATGTTTGCAACCGCGGCCGAGCTAGGCAGGCGGAATTGTGCAGCAATGCAAACTGCATAACCTGTCCAAATTTCACGGGTTACAAGAAACCACTGGGGATTTACAAGGAGATGTTCACCCGGAACAGCCGGACGCCGACGTGTAGCAAGATTCCGGAATTCTTCCTGAGAAGCCTTGAAAGCAGTGAAACGCTCCTATGTTGCAATAACTCAGAACCTCATTCTGAGTGTTCCCGGCAGAGGTCATTCGGCTGAACACAACCGTGGACTAATTAGAGCCAGATGTAGGCAGTGCCGTCCATAGTGCTGGATGGACAGTGGTGGCGTGCCAAACAACTGAGCTCTAGTTCTCAACAGTTTCACAAAGTGCCATGAGTAGAGGTTCAACTTACTGCTCCGGTTGAGTAGAGTGTAGCCGTCAAAGCTGGAATCAGTAGCACTCAGGTGAGAAGAACGGGAAGCAGATATACCCAGTCCGCTGGCAGTGTCCTACGGGGACAAGCCTATCTGGCTGCTACCCATAATGTTTGCAACCGTGGCCGAGGTAGGCAGGAGCAATTGTGCAGCAATGCAAACTGCATAACCTGGCCAAATTTCACGGATGTACAAGAAACCATGGGGGATTTACAAGGAGATGTTCACCCGGAAGAGCCGGAGGCCTGCCGGCAGCAAGATTCCGGAATTCTTCCTGAGAAGCCTTGAAAGCAGTGAAACGCACCTATGTTGCAATAACTCAGAACCTCATTCTCAGTGTTCCCGGCAGAGGTCATTCGGATGAACACCACCGTGGACTAATTAGAGCCCGGTGTAGGCAGTGCTGTCCATAGTGCTGGATGGACAGTGGTGGCGTGCCAAACAACTGAGCTCTAGTTCTCAACACTTTCACAAAGTGCCATAAGTTGAAGTTCAACTTACTGCTCCGGTTGAGTAGAGTGTAGCCGTCAAAGCTGGAATCAGTAGCACTCAGATGAGAAGAACTGGAAGGAGATATACCCAGTCCGCTGGCAGTGTCCTATGGGGACCAGCCTATCTGGCTGCCACGCCTGAATGTTTGCAACCGTGGCCGAGTTAGGCAGGCGCAATTGTGCAGCGATGCAAACTGCATAACCTGGCCAAATTTCACGGGTGTACAAGAAACCACGGGGGAATTACAAGGAGATGTTCACCCGGAACTGCCGGAGGCCTGCCAGCAGCAAGATTCCGGAATTCTTCCTGAGAAGCCTTGAAAGCAGTAAAACGCTCCTATGTTGCAATAACTCAGAACCTTATTCTGAGTGTTCCCGGCAGAGGTCATTCAGCTGAACACAATCGTGAACTAATTAGAGCCAGATGTAGGCAGTGCCGTCCATAGTGCTGGATGGACAGTGGTGGCGTGCCAAACAACTGAGCTCTAGTTGTCATCACTTTCACAAAGTGCCCTAAGTTGAGGTTCAACTTACTGCTCCGGTTGAGTAGAGTTTAGCCGTCAAAGCTGGAATCAGTAGTACTCAGGTGAGAAGAACGGGAAGCAGATATACCCAGTCCGCTGGCAGTGTCCTATGGGGACCAGCCTATCTGGCTGCCACGCCTGAATGTTTGCAACCGCGGCCGAGCTAGGCAGGCGCAATTGTGCAGCAATGCAAACTGCATAACCTGGCTAAATTTCACGGGTGTACAAGAAACCAATGGGGATTTACAAGGAGATGTTCACCAGGAAGAGCCGGAGGCCTGCCGGCAGCAAGATTCCGGAATTCTTCCTGAGAAGCCTTGAAAGCAGTGAAACGCTCCTATGTTGCAATAACTCAGAACCTCATTCTGAGTTTTCCCTGCAGAGGTCATTTGGCTGAACACAATCGTGAACTAATTAGAGCCAGATGTAGGCAGTGCCGTCCATAGTGCTGGATGGACAGTGGTGGCGTGCCAAACAACTGAGCTCTAGTTGTCATCACTTTCACAAAGTGCCCTAAGTTGAGGTTCAACTTACTGCTCCGGTTGAGTAGAGTGTAGCCGTCAAAGCTGGAATCAGTAGTACTCAGGTGAGAAGAACGGGATGCAGATATACCCAGTCCGCTGGCAGTGTCCTACGGGGCCCAGCCTATCAGGCTGCCACGCCTGAATGTTTGCAACCGCGGCCGAGCTAGGCAAGCGCAATTGTGCAGCAATGAAACTGCATAACCTGGCCAAATTTCACGGGTGTACAAGAAATCAATGGGGATTTACAAGGAGATGTTCACCCGGAAGAGCCGGAGGCCTGCCGGCAGCAAGATTCCGGAATTCTTCCTGAGAAGCCTTGAAAGCAGTGAAACACTCCTATGTTGCAATAACTCAGAACCTCATTCTGAGTGTTCCCGGCAGAGGTCATTTGGTTGAACACAACCATGGACTAATTAGAGCCAGATGTAGGCAGTGCCGTCCATAGTGCTGGTTGGACAGTGGTGGCGTGCCAAACAACTGAGCTCTAGTTCTCAACACTTTCACAAAGTGCCATAAGTTGAAGTGCAACTTACTGCTCCGGTTGAGTAGAGTGTAGCCGTCAAAGCTGGAATCAGTAGCACTCAGGTGAGAAGAACGGGAAGCAGATATACCCTGTCCGCTGGCAGTGTCTTACGGGGACCAGCCTATCTGGCTGCCACGCCTGAATGTTTGCAACCGCGGCCGAGTTAGGCAGGCGGAATTGTGCAGCAATGCAAACTGCACAACCTGTCCAAATTTCACGGGTGTACAAGCAACCACGGGGGATTTACAAAGAGATGTTCACCCGGAACAGCCGGAGGCCTGCGGGAGCAAGATTCCGGAATTCTTCCTGAGAAGCCTTGAAAGCAATGAAACGCTCCTATGTTGCAATAACTCAGAACCTCATTCTCAGTGTTCCCGGCAGAGGTCATTCGGCTGAACACATCCGTGGACTAATTAGAGCCTTATGTAGGGACTGCCGTCCATAGTGCTGGATGGAGAGTGGTGGCGTGCCAAACAACTGAGCTCTAGTTCTGAACAGTTTCACAAAGTGCCATAAGTTGAGGTTCAACTTAATGCTCCGGTTGAGTAGAGTGTAGCCGTCAAACAAGGAATCAGTAGCACTCAGGTGAGGAGAACGGGAAGCACATATACCCAGTCCGCTGGCAGTGTCCTACGGGGACCAGTCCATCAGGCTGCCACGCCTGAATGTTTGCAACCGCGGCTGAGATAGGCAGGCGCAATTGTGCAGCAATGCAAACTGCATAACCTGGCCAAATTTCACGGGTGTACAAGAAACCACGGGGGATTTACAAGGAGATGTTCACCCAGAACAGCCGGAGGCCTGCCCGCAGCAAGATTCCGGAAATCTTCCTGAGAAGCCTTGAAAGCAGTGAAACGCTCCTATGTTGCAATAACTCAGAACCTCATTCTGAGTGTTCCCGGCAGAGGTCATTCGGCTGAACACAACCGTGGCCTAATTAGAGCCAGATGTAGGCAATGTCGTCCATAGTACTGGATGGACAGTGGTGGCGTGCCAAACATCTGAGCTCTAGTTCTCAACACTTTCACAAAGTGCCATAAGTTGAGTTTCAACGTACTGCTCCGGTTGAGTAGAGTGTAGCCGTCAAAGCTGGAATTAGTAGCACTCAGGTGAGAATTATGGGAAGCAGATATACCCAGTCCGCTGGCAGTGTCCTACGGGGACGAGCCTATCTGGCTGCCACACCTGAATGTTTGCCACCGCGGCCGAGCTAGGCAGGCGGAATTGTGCAGCAATGCAAACTGCATAACCTGGCCAAATTTCACGGGTGTATAAGAAACCACGGGGGATTTACAAGGAGATGTTCACCTGGAACAGCCGGAGGCCTGCCGGCAGAAAGATTCCGGAATTCTTCCTGAGAAGCCTTGAAAGCAGTGAAACGTTCCTATATTGCAATAACTCAGAACCTCATTCTAAGTGTTCCCGGCAGAGGTCATTTGGCTGAACACAACCGTGGACTAATTAGAGCCAGATGTAGGCAGTTCCGTCCATAGTGCTGGATGGACAGTGGTGGCGTGCCAAACAACTGAGCTCTAGTTCTCAACATTTTCACAAAGTGCCATAAGTTGAGTTTCCACTTACTGCTCCGGTTGAGTAGAGTGTAGCCGTCAAATCTGGAATCAGTAGCACTCAGGTGAGAAGAACGGGAAGCAGATATACCCAGTCCGCTGGCAGAGTCCTACGGGGACCAGCCTATCTTGCTGCCACGCCTGAATGTTTGTAACCGCGGCCGAGCTAGGCAGTCACAATTGTGCAGAAATGCAAACTGCATAACCTGGACAAATTTCACCGGTGTACAAGAAACCACGGGGGATTTACAAGGAGATGTTCACCCGGAACAGCCGGAGGCCTGCCAGCAGCAAGATTCCGGAATTCTTCCTAAGAAGCCTTGAAAGCAGTGAAACACTCCTATGTTGCAATAACTCAGAACCTCATTGTGAGTGTTGCCGGCAGAGGGCATTCGCCTGAACACAATAGTGGACTAATTAGAACCAGATGTAGGCAGTGCCGTACATAGTGCTGGATGGACAGTGGTGGCGTGCCAAACAACTGAGCTCTAGTTTTCAACAGTTTCACAAAGTGCCATAAGTTGAGGTTCAACTTACTGCTCCGGTTGAGTAGAGTGTAGCTGTGAAAGCTGGAATCAGTAGCACTCAGGTGAGAAGAACGGGAAGCAGATATACCCAGTCCGCTGGCAGAGTCCTAAGGGGACCAGCCAATATGGCTGCCACGCCTGAATGTTTGCAACCCCGGCCGAGCTGGGCATCCGCCATTATGCAGCAATACAAACTGCATAACCTGTCCAAATTTCACGGGTGTACAAGAAACCACGGGGGATTTACAAGGAGATGTTCACTTGGAAGAGCCAAAGGCCTGCCGGCAGCAAGATTCCGGAATTCTTCCTGAGAAGCCTTGAAAGCAGTGAAACACTCCTATGTTGCAATAACTCAGAACCTCATTCTGAGTGTTCCCGAAAGAGGTCATTCGGCTGAACACAACCGTGGACTAATTAGAGCCAGATGTAGGCAGTACCGTCCATAGTGCTGGATGGACAGTGGTGGCGTGCCAAACAACTGAGCTCTAGTTCTCAACAGTTTCACAAAGTGCCATAAGTTGAGGTTCAACTTAATGCTCCTGTTGAGTTGAGTGTAGCCATCACAGCTGGAAACAGTAGCCCTCAGGTGAGAAGAACGGGAAGCAGATATACCCAGTCCGCTGGCAGAGTCCTACGGGGACCAGCCTCTCTGGCTGACACGCCTGAATGTTTGCAACCGCGGCCAAGCTAGGCAGGCGCAATTGTTCAGCAATGCAAACTGCATAACCTGGCCAAATTTCACGAGTGTACAAGAATCCACGGGGGATTTACAAGGAGATGTTCACCCGGATCAGCCGGAGGCCTGCCGGCAGCAAGATTCCGGAATTCTTCCTGAGAAGCCTTGAAAGCAGTGAAACGCTCCTATGTTGCAATAACTCAGAACCTCATTCTGAGTGTTGCCGGCAGAGGTCATTCGGCTGAACACAACCGTGGACTAATTAGAGCCAGATGTAGGCAGTGCCGTCCATAGTGCTAGATGGACAGTGGTCGCGTGCCAACAACCGAGCTCTACTTCTCCACACTTTCACAAAGTGCCATAAGTTGAGGTTCAACTTTCGTCTCTGGTTCAGTAGAGTGTAGCCCTCAAAGCTGGAATCAGTAGTACTCAGGTGAGAAGAACGGGAAGCAGATATCCCCAGTCCACTGGCAGAGGTTACGGGGACAAGCCTATCTGGGTGCCACGCCTGAATGTTTGCAACCGCGGCCAAGCTACGCAGGCGGAATTGTGCAGCAATGCAAACTGCATAACCTGTCCAAATTTCACGGGTGTACAAAAAAACCACGGGGGATTTACAAGGAGATGTTCACTCAGAGAGCCAGAGGCCTGCCGGCAGCAAGATTCCGGAATTCTTCCATAGAAGCCTTGAAAGCAGTGAAACGCTCCTATGTTGCAATAACTCAGAACCTCATTCTGAGTGTTCCCGGCAGAGGTCATTCGGCTGAACACAACCATGGACTAATTAGAGCCAGATGTAGGCAGTGCCGTCCATAGTGCTGGATGGACAGTGGTGGCGTGCCAAACAAACTGAGCTCTAGTTCTCAACACTTTCACAAAGTGCCATAAGTTGAGGTTCAACTTACTGCTCCGGTTGAGTAGAGTGTAGCCGTCAAAGCTGGAATCAGTAGCACTCAAGTGAGAAGAACGGGAAGCAGATATACCCAGTCCGCTGGCAGTGTCCTACGGGGACCTGCCTATCTGGCTGCCAGGCCTGAATGTTTGCAAGCGCGGCCGAGCTAGGCAAGCGCAATTGTGCAGCAATGCAAACTGCATAACCTGGCCAAATTTCACGGGTGTACAAGAAACCACGGGGGATTTACAAGGAGATGTTCACCCGGAACAGCCGGAGGCCTGCCGGCAGCAAGATTGCGGAATTCTTCCTGAGAAGCCTTGAAAGCAGTGAAACGCTCCTATGTTGCAATAACTCAGAACCTCATTCTGAGTGTTCCCGGCAGAGGTCATTCGGCTGAACATAACCATAGACTAATTAGAGCCAGATGTATGCAGTGCCGTCCATAGTGCTGGATGGACAGTGGTGGCGTGCCAAACAACTGAGCTCTAGTTTTCAACACTTTCACAATGACCTAAGTAGAGGTTCAACTTAATGCTACGGTTGAGTAGAGTGTAGCCGTCAAAGCTGGAATCAGTAGCACTCAGGTGAGAAGAACGGGAAGCAGATATACCCAATCCACTGGCAGTGTTCTATTGGGACCAGCCTATCTGGCTGCCACGCCTGAATGGTTGGAACCGCGGCCGAGCTAGGCAGGCGGAATTGGGCAGCAATGGAAACTGTATAACCTGTCCAAATTTCACGGGTGTACAAGAAACCACAGGGGATTTACAAGGAGATGTTCACCCGGAACTGCCAGAGGCCTGCCGGCAGCAAGATTACGGAATTCTTCCTGTGAAGCCTTGAAAGCAGTGAAACGCTCCTATGTTGCAATAACTCAGAACCTCATTCTGAGTGTTCAAGGCAGAGGTCATTCGGCTGAACACAACCGTGGACTAATTAGAGCCAGATGTAGGCAGTGCCGTCCATAGTGCTGGATGGACAGTGGTGGCGTGCCAAACAACTGAGCTCTAGTTCTCATCACTTTCACAAAGTGCCATAAGTTGAGGTTCCACTTACGGCTCCGGTTGAGTAGAGTGTAGCCGTCAAAGCTGGAATCAGTAGCACTCAGGTGAGAAGAACGGGAAGCAGATATACCCAGTCCATTGGCAGTGTCCTATGGGGACCAGCCTATCTGGCTGCCACGCCTGAATGTTTGCAACCGCGGCCGAGCTAGGCAGGCGCAATTGTGCAGCAATGCAAACTGCATAACCTGGCCAAATTTCACGGGTGTACAAGAAACCACGGGGGATTTACAAGGAGATGTTTACCCGGAACAGCCAGACGCCGGCGGGCAGCAAGATTCCGGAACTCTTCCTGAGAAGCCTTGAAAGCAGTGAAAAGCTCCTATGTTGCAATAACTCAGAACCTCATTCTGAGTGTTGCCGGCAGAGGTCATTCGACTGAACACAACCATGGACTAATTAGAGCCAGATGTAGGCAGTGCTGTCCATAGTGCTGGATGGACAGTGGTGGCGTGCCAAACAACTTAGCTCTAGTTCTCAACAGTTTCACAAAGTGCCATGAGTTGAGGTTCAACTTACTGCTCCGGTTGAGTAGAGTGTAGCCGTCAAAGATGGAATTAGTAGCACTCAGGTGATAAGAACGGGAAGCAGATATACCCAGTCCGCTGGCAGTGTCCTATGGGGACCAGCCTATCTGGCTGCCACGCCTGAATGTTTGTAACCGCGGCCGAGCTAGGCAGGCACAATTGTGCAGCAATGCAAACTGCATAACCTGGCCAAATATCACCGGTGAACAAGAAACCTTGGGGGATTTACAAGGAGATGTTCAGCCGGAACTGCCAGAGGCCTGCCGGCAGTAAGATTCTGGAATTCTTCCTGAAAGCCTTGAAAGCAGTGAAACGCTCCTATGTTGCAATAACTCAGAACCTCATTCTGAGTGTCCCCGGCCGAGGTCATTCGGCTGAACACAACCGTGGACTAATTAGAGCCAGATGTAAGCAGTGCCGTCCATAGTGCTGGATGGACAGTGGTGGCGTGTCAAACAACTGAGCTCTAGTTCTCCACAGTTTCACAAAGTGCCATAAGTAGAGGTTAAACTTACTGCTCCGGTTGAGTAGAGTGTAGCCGTCAAAGCTGGAATCAGTAGCACTCTGGTGAGAAGAACGGGAAGCAGATATACCCAGTCCGCTGGCAGTGTCCTACGGGGACCAGCCTATCTGGCTGCCACGCCTGAATGTTTGCAACCGCGGTCGAGGTCGGCAGGCGGAATTGTGCAGCAATGCAAACTGCATAACCTGGCCAAATTTCACGGATGTACAAGAAATCACGGGGTATTTACAAGGAGATGTTCACCCGGAAGAGCCGGAGGCCTGCCGGCAGCAAGATTCCGGAATTCTTCCTGAGAAGCCTTGAAAGCAGTGAAACGCTCGTATGTTGCAATAACTCAGAACCTCATTCTGAGTGTTCCCGGCAGAGGTCATTCAACTGAACACAACCGTGGACTAATTAGAGCCAGATGTAGGCAGTGCCGTCCATAGTGCTGGATGGAGAGTGGTGGCGTGCCAAACAACTGAGCTCTAGTTTTCAAGTTTCACAAAGTGCCCTAAGTTGAGGTTCAACTTACGGCTCCGGTTGAGTAGAGTGTAGAGGTCAAAGCTGGAATCAGTAGCACTCATGTGAGAAGAACCTGAAGCAGATATAGCCAGTCCGCTGGCATGGTCCTACGGGGACTAGCCTATCTGGCTGCCACGCCTGAATGTTTGCAAGCGCGGCCGAGCTAAGCAGGCGGAATTGTGCAGCAATGCAAACTGTATAACCTGGCCAAATTTCAAGGGTGTACAAGAAACCACATGGGATATACAAGGAGATGGTCACCCGGAAGAGCCAGAGGCCGGCTGGCAGCAAGATTCCGGAATTCTTCCTGAGAAGCCTTGAAAGCAGTGAAACGCTCCTATGTTGCAATAACTCAGAACCTCATTCTGAGTGTTCCAGGCAGAGGTCATTCGGCTGAACACAACCGTGGACTAATTAGAGCCAGATGTAGGCAGTGCCATCCATAGGGATGGATGGAGAGTGGTGGCTTGCCAAACAACTGAGCTCTAGTTCTCAACAGTTTCACAAAGTGCCATAAGTTGAGGTCCAACTTACTGCTCCGGTTGAGTAGAGTTTAGCCGTGAAACCTGGAATCAGTAGCACTCAGGTGAGAAGAACGGGAAGCAGATATACCCAGTCCGCTGGCAGTGTCCTACGGGGACCAGGCTAGCTGGCTGCCACGCCTGAATGTTTGCAACCTCGGCCGAGGTAGGCAGGCGCAATTGTGCAGCAATGCAAACTGCATAACCTGGCCAAATTTCACGGGTGTACAAGAAACCACGGGGGATTTACAAGATGTTCATCCGGAAGAGCCGGAGGCCTGCCGGCAGCAAGATTCCGGAATTCTTCCTGAGAAGCCTTGAAAGCAGTGAAACGCTCCTATGTTGCAATAACTCAGAACCTCATTCTGAGTGTTCCCGGCAGAGGTCATTCGGCTGAACACAACCGTGGACTAATTAGAGCCAGATGTAAGGAGTGCCGTCCATAGTGCTGGATGGACAGTGGTGGCGTGCCAAACAACTGAGCTCTAGTTCTCATCACTTTCACAAAGTGCCATAAGTTGAGGTTCAACTTACTGCGCCGATTGAGTAGAGTGTAGCCTTCAAAGCTGGAATCAGTAGCACTCAGGTGAGAAGAACGGGAACCAGATATACCCAGTCCGCTGGCAGTGTCCTATGGGGACCAGCCTATCTGGCTGCCACGCCTGAATGTTTGCAACTGCGTCCGAGCTAGGCAGGCGCAATTGTGCAGCAATGCGAACTGCATGACCTGGCCAAATATCACGAATGTACAAGAAACCACGGTGGATTTATAAGGAGATGTTCACCCGGAACTGCCGGAGGCTTGCCGGCAGCAAGATTCCGGAAATCTTCCTGAGAAGCCTTGAAAGCAGTGAAATGCTCCTATGTTGCAATAACTCAGAACCTCATTCTGAGTGTTCAAGGCAGAGGTCATTCGGCTGAACACAACCGTGGACTAATTTGAGCCAGATGTAGGCAGTGCCGTCCATAGTGCTGGATGGACAGTGGTGGCGTGCCAAACAACTGAGCTCTAGTTCTCATCATTTTCACAAAGTGCCATAAGTTGAGGTTCAACTTACGGCTCCGGTTGAGTAGAGTGTAGCGGTCAAAGCTGGAATCAGTAGCACTCAGGTGAGAAGAACGGGAAGCAGATATAGCCAGTCCGCTGGCAGTGTCCTACGGGGACTAGCCGATCTGGCTGCCACGCCTGAATGTTTGCAAGCGCGGCCGAGCTAAGAAGGCGGAATTGTGCAGCAATGCAAACTGCATAACCTGGCCAAATTTCACGGATGTACAAGAAACCACGGGGGATTTACAAGGAGATGTTCACCCGGAACAGCCGGAGGCCTGCCGGCAGCAAGATTCCGGAATTCTTCCTGAGAAGCCTTGAAAGCAGTGAAACGCTCCTATGTTGCAATAACTCAGAACCTCATTCTGAGTGTTCCCGGCAGAGGTCATTTGGCTGAACACAACCGTGGACTAATTAGAGCCAGATGTAGGCAGTGCTGTCCATAGTGCTGGATGGACAGTGGTGGCGTGCAAAACAACTGAGCTCTAGTTCTCATCACTTTCACAAAATTCCATAAGTTGAGGTTCAACTTACTGCTCCGGTTGAGTAGAGTGTAGCCGTCAAAGGTGCAATCAGTAGCACTCATGTGAGAAGAACGGGAAGCAGATATACCCAGTCCGCTGGCAGTGTACTACGGGGACCAGCCTATCTGGCTGCCACACCTGAATGTTTGCAAATGCGGCCGAGCTAGGCAGGCGCAATTGTGCAACAATTCAAACTGCATAACCTGGCCAAATTTCACGGGTGTACAAGGAACCACGGGTGATTTACAAGGAGATGTTCACCCGGAACAGCCGGAGGCCTGCTGGCAGCAAGATTCCGGAATTCTTCCTGAGAAGCCTTGAAAGCAGTGAAACGCTCGTATGTTGCAATAACTCAGAACCTTATTCTGAGTGTTCCCGGCAGAGGTCATTCAGCTGAACACAATCGTGAACTAATTAGAGCCAGATGTAGGCAGTGCCGTCCATAGTGCTGGATGGACAGTGGTGGCGTGCCAAACAACTGAGCTCTAGTTGTCATCACTTTCACAAAGTGCCCTAAGTTGAGGTTCAACTTACTGCTCCGGTTGAGTAGAGTTTAGCCGTCAAAGCTGGAATCAGTAGTACTCAGGTGAGAAGAACGGGAAGCAGATATACCCAGTCCGCTGGCAGTGTCCTATGGGGACCAGCCTATCTGGCTGCCACGCCTGAATGTTTGCAACCGCGGCCGAGCTAGGCAGGCGCAATTGTGCAGCAATGCAAACTGCATAACCTGGCTAAATTTCACGGGTGTACAAGAAACCAATGGGGATTTACAAGGAGATGTTCACCAGGAAGAGCCGGAGGCCTGCCGGCAGCAAGATTCCGGAATTCTTCCTGAGAAGCCTTGAAAGCAGTGAAACGCTCCTATGTTGCAATAACTCAGAACCTCATTCTGAGTTTTCCCTGCAGAGGTCATTTGGCTGAACACAATCGTGAACTAATTAGAGCCAGATGTAGGCAGTGCCGTCCATAGTGCTGGATGGACAGTGGTGGCGTGCCAAACAACTGAGCTCTAGTTGTCATCACTTTCACAAAGTGCCCTAAGTTGAGGTTCAACTTACTGCTCCGGTTGAGTAGAGTGTAGCCGTCAAAGCTGGAATCAGTAGTACTCAGGTGAGAAGAACGGGATGCAGATATACCCAGTCCGCTGGCAGTGTCCTACGGGGCCCAGCCTATCAGGCTGCCACGCCTGAATGTTTGCAACCGCGGCCGAGCTAGGCAAGCGCAATTGTGCAGCAATGAAACTGCATAACCTGGCCAAATTTCACGGGTGTACAAGAAATCAATGGGGATTTACAAGGAGATGTTCACCCGGAAGAGCCGGAGGCCTGCCGGCAGCAAGATTCCGGAATTCTTCCTGAGAAGCCTTGAAAGCAGTGAAACACTCCTATGTTGCAATAACTCAGAACCTCATTCTGAGTGTTCCCGGCAGAGGTCATTTGGTTGAACACAACCATGGACTAATTAGAGCCAGATGTAGGCAGTGCCGTCCATAGTGCTGGTTGGACAGTGGTGGCGTGCCAAACAACTGAGCTCTAGTTCTCAACACTTTCACAAAGTGCCATAAGTTGAAGTGCAACTTACTGCTCCGGTTGAGTAGAGTGTAGCCGTCAAAGCTGGAATCAGTAGCACTCAGGTGAGAAGAACGGGAAGCAGATATACCCTGTCCGCTGGCAGTGTCTTACGGGGACCAGCCTATCTGGCTGCCACGCCTGAATGTTTGCAACCGCGGCCGAGTTAGGCAGGCGGAATTGTGCAGCAATGCAAACTGCACAACCTGTCCAAATTTCACGGGTGTACAAGCAACCACGGGGGATTTACAAAGAGATGTTCACCCGGAACAGCCGGAGGCCTGCGGGAGCAAGATTCCGGAATTCTTCCTGAGAAGCCTTGAAAGCAATGAAACGCTCCTATGTTGCAATAACTCAGAACCTCATTCTCAGTGTTCCCGGCAGAGGTCATTCGGCTGAACACATCCGTGGACTAATTAGAGCCTTATGTAGGGACTGCCGTCCATAGTGCTGGATGGAGAGTGGTGGCGTGCCAAACAACTGAGCTCTAGTTCTGAACAGTTTCACAAAGTGCCATAAGTTGAGGTTCAACTTAATGCTCCGGTTGAGTAGAGTGTAGCCGTCAAACAAGGAATCAGTAGCACTCAGGTGAGGAGAACGGGAAGCACATATACCCAGTCCGCTGGCAGTGTCCTACGGGGACCAGTCCATCAGGCTGCCACGCCTGAATGTTTGCAACCGCGGCTGAGATAGGCAGGCGCAATTGTGCAGCAATGCAAACTGCATAACCTGGCCAAATTTCACGGGTGTACAAGAAACCACGGGGGATTTACAAGGAGATGTTCACCCAGAACAGCCGGAGGCCTGCCCGCAGCAAGATTCCGGAAATCTTCCTGAGAAGCCTTGAAAGCAGTGAAACGCTCCTATGTTGCAATAACTCAGAACCTCATTCTGAGTGTTCCCGGCAGAGGTCATTCGGCTGAACACAACCGTGGCCTAATTAGAGCCAGATGTAGGCAATGTCGTCCATAGTACTGGATGGACAGTGGTGGCGTGCCAAACATCTGAGCTCTAGTTCTCAACACTTTCACAAAGTGCCATAAGTTGAGTTTCAACGTACTGCTCCGGTTGAGTAGAGTGTAGCCGTCAAAGCTGGAATTAGTAGCACTCAGGTGAGAATTATGGGAAGCAGATATACCCAGTCCGCTGGCAGTGTCCTACGGGGACGAGCCTATCTGGCTGCCACACCTGAATGTTTGCCACCGCGGCCGAGCTAGGCAGGCGGAATTGTGCAGCAATGCAAACTGCATAACCTGGCCAAATTTCACGGGTGTATAAGAAACCACGGGGGATTTACAAGGAGATGTTCACCTGGAACAGCCGGAGGCCTGCCGGCAGCAAGATTCCGGAATTCTTCCTGAGAAGCCTTGAAAGCAGTGAAACGTTCCTATATTGCAATAACTCAGAACCTCATTCTAAGTGTTCCCGGCAGAGGTCATTTGGCTGAACACAACCGTGGACTAATTAGAGCCAGATGTAGGCAGTTCCGTCCATAGTGCTGGATGGACAGTGGTGGCGTGCCAAACAACTGAGCTCTAGTTCTCAACATTTTCACAAAGTGCCATAAGTTGAGTTTCCACTTACTGCTCCGGTTGAGTAGAGTGTAGCCGTCAAATCTGGAATCAGTAGCACTCAGGTGAGAAGAACGGGAAGCAGATATACCCAGTCCGCTGGCAGAGTCCTACGGGGACCAGCCTATCTTGCTGCCACGCCTGAATGTTTGTAACCGCGGCCGAGCTAGGCAGTCACAATTGTGCAGAAATGCAAACTGCATAACCTGGACAAATTTCACCGGTGTACAAGAAACCACGGGGGATTTACAAGGAGATGTTCACCCGGAACAGCCGGAGGCCTGCCAGCAGCAAGATTCCGGAATTCTTCCTAAGAAGCCTTGAAAGCAGTGAAACACTCCTATGTTGCAATAACTCAGAACCTCATTGTGAGTGTTGCCGGCAGAGGGCATTCGCCTGAACACAATAGTGGACTAATTAGAACCAGATGTAGGCAGTGCCGTACATAGTGCTGGATGGACAGTGGTGGCGTGCCAAACAACTGAGCTCTAGTTTTCAACAGTTTCACAAAGTGCCATAAGTTGAGGTTCAACTTACTGCTCCGGTTGAGTAGAGTGTAGCTGTGAAAGCTGGAATCAGTAGCACTCAGGTGAGAAGAACGGGAAGCAGATATACCCAGTCCGCTGGCAGAGTCCTAAGGGGACCAGCCAATATGGCTGCCACGCCTGAATGTTTGCAACCCCGGCCGAGCTGGGCATCCGCCATTATGCAGCAATACAAACTGCATAACCTGTCCAAATTTCACGGGTGTACAAGAAACCACGGGGGATTTACAAGGAGATGTTCACTTGGAAGAGCCAAAGGCCTGCCGGCAGCAAGATTCCGGAATTCTTCCTGAGAAGCCTTGAAAGCAGTGAAACACTCCTATGTTGCAATAACTCAGAACCTCATTCTGAGTGTTCCCGAAAGAGGTCATTCGGCTGAACACAACCGTGGACTAATTAGAGCCAGATGTAGGCAGTACCGTCCATAGTGCTGGATGGACAGTGGTGGCGTGCCAAACAACTGAGCTCTAGTTCTCAACAGTTTCACAAAGTGCCATAAGTTGAGGTTCAACTTAATGCTCCTGTTGAGTTGAGTGTAGCCATCACAGCTGGAAACAGTAGCCCTCAGGTGAGAAGAACGGGAAGCAGATATACCCAGTCCGCTGGCAGAGTCCTACGGGGACCAGCCTCTCTGGCTGACACGCCTGAATGTTTGCAACCGCGGCCAAGCTAGGCAGGCGCAATTGTTCAGCAATGCAAACTGCATAACCTGGCCAAATTTCACGAGTGTACAAGAATCCACGGGGGATTTACAAGGAGATGTTCACCCGGATCAGCCGGAGGCCTGCCGGCAGCAAGATTCCGGAATTCTTCCTGAGAAGCCTTGAAAGCAGTGAAACGCTCCTATGTTGCAATAACTCAGAACCTCATTCTGAGTGTTGCCGGCAGAGGTCATTCGGCTGAACACAACCGTGGACTAATTAGAGCCAGATGTAGGCAGTGCCGTCCATAGTGCTAGATGGACAGTGGTCGCGTGCCAACAACCGAGCTCTACTTCTCCACACTTTCACAAAGTGCCATAAGTTGAGGTTCAACTTTCGTCTCTGGTTCAGTAGAGTGTAGCCCTCAAAGCTGGAATCAGTAGTACTCAGGTGAGAAGAACGGGAAGCAGATATCCCCAGTCCACTGGCAGAGGTTACGGGGACAAGCCTATCTGGGTGCCACGCCTGAATGTTTGCAACCGCGGCCAAGCTACGCAGGCGGAATTGTGCAGCAATGCAAACTGCATAACCTGTCCAAATTTCACGGGTGTACAAAAAAACCACGGGGGATTTACAAGGAGATGTTCACTCAGAGAGCCAGAGGCCTGCCGGCAGCAAGATTCCGGAATTCTTCCATAGAAGCCTTGAAAGCAGTGAAACGCTCCTATGTTGCAATAACTCAGAACCTCATTCTGAGTGTTCCCGGCAGAGGTCATTCGGCTGAACACAACCATGGACTAATTAGAGCCAGATGTAGGCAGTGCCGTCCATAGTGCTGGATGGACAGTGGTGGCGTGCCAAACAAACTGAGCTCTAGTTCTCAACACTTTCACAAAGTGCCATAAGTTGAGGTTCAACTTACTGCTCCGGTTGAGTAGAGTGTAGCCGTCAAAGCTGGAATCAGTAGCACTCAAGTGAGAAGAACGGGAAGCAGATATACCCAGTCCGCTGGCAGTGTCCTACGGGGACCTGCCTATCTGGCTGCCAGGCCTGAATGTTTGCAAGCGCGGCCGAGCTAGGCAAGCGCAATTGTGCAGCAATGCAAACTGCATAACCTGGCCAAATTTCACGGGTGTACAAGAAACCACGGGGGATTTACAAGGAGATGTTCACCCGGAACAGCCGGAGGCCTGCCGGCAGCAAGATTGCGGAATTCTTCCTGAGAAGCCTTGAAAGCAGTGAAACGCTCCTATGTTGCAATAACTCAGAACCTCATTCTGAGTGTTCCCGGCAGAGGTCATTCGGCTGAACATAACCATAGACTAATTAGAGCCAGATGTATGCAGTGCCGTCCATAGTGCTGGATGGACAGTGGTGGCGTGCCAAACAACTGAGCTCTAGTTTTCAACACTTTCACAATGACCTAAGTAGAGGTTCAACTTAATGCTACGGTTGAGTAGAGTGTAGCCGTCAAAGCTGGAATCAGTAGCACTCAGGTGAGAAGAACGGGAAGCAGATATACCCAATCCACTGGCAGTGTTCTATTGGGACCAGCCTATCTGGCTGCCACGCCTGAATGGTTGGAACCGCGGCCGAGCTAGGCAGGCGGAATTGGGCAGCAATGGAAACTGTATAACCTGTCCAAATTTCACGGGTGTACAAGAAACCACAGGGGATTTACAAGGAGATGTTCACCCGGAACTGCCAGAGGCCTGCCGGCAGCAAGATTACGGAATTCTTCCTGTGAAGCCTTGAAAGCAGTGAAACGCTCCTATGTTGCAATAACTCAGAACCTCATTCTGAGTGTTCAAGGCAGAGGTCATTCGGCTGAACACAACCGTGGACTAATTAGAGCCAGATGTAGGCAGTGCCGTCCATAGTGCTGGATGGACAGTGGTGGCGTGCCAAACAACTGAGCTCTAGTTCTCATCACTTTCACAAAGTGCCATAAGTTGAGGTTCCACTTACGGCTCCGGTTGAGTAGAGTGTAGCCGTCAAAGCTGGAATCAGTAGCACTCAGGTGAGAAGAACGGGAAGCAGATATACCCAGTCCATTGGCAGTGTCCTATGGGGACCAGCCTATCTGGCTGCCACGCCTGAATGTTTGCAACCGCGGCCGAGCTAGGCAGGCGCAATTGTGCAGCAATGCAAACTGCATAACCTGGCCAAATTTCACGGGTGTACAAGAAACCACGGGGGATTTACAAGGAGATGTTTACCCGGAACAGCCAGACGCCGGCGGGCAGCAAGATTCCGGAACTCTTCCTGAGAAGCCTTGAAAGCAGTGAAAAGCTCCTATGTTGCAATAACTCAGAACCTCATTCTGAGTGTTGCCGGCAGAGGTCATTCGACTGAACACAACCATGGACTAATTAGAGCCAGATGTAGGCAGTGCTGTCCATAGTGCTGGATGGACAGTGGTGGCGTGCCAAACAACTTAGCTCTAGTTCTCAACAGTTTCACAAAGTGCCATGAGTTGAGGTTCAACTTACTGCTCCGGTTGAGTAGAGTGTAGCCGTCAAAGATGGAATTAGTAGCACTCAGGTGATAAGAACGGGAAGCAGATATACCCAGTCCGCTGGCAGTGTCCTATGGGGACCAGCCTATCTGGCTGCCACGCCTGAATGTTTGTAACCGCGGCCGAGCTAGGCAGGCACAATTGTGCAGCAATGCAAACTGCATAACCTGGCCAAATATCACCGGTGAACAAGAAACCTTGGGGGATTTACAAGGAGATGTTCAGCCGGAACTGCCAGAGGCCTGCCGGCAGTAAGATTCTGGAATTCTTCCTGAAAGCCTTGAAAGCAGTGAAACGCTCCTATGTTGCAATAACTCAGAACCTCATTCTGAGTGTCCCCGGCCGAGGTCATTCGGCTGAACACAACCGTGGACTAATTAGAGCCAGATGTAAGCAGTGCCGTCCATAGTGCTGGATGGACAGTGGTGGCGTGTCAAACAACTGAGCTCTAGTTCTCCACAGTTTCACAAAGTGCCATAAGTAGAGGTTAAACTTACTGCTCCGGTTGAGTAGAGTGTAGCCGTCAAAGCTGGAATCAGTAGCACTCTGGTGAGAAGAACGGGAAGCAGATATACCCAGTCCGCTGGCAGTGTCCTACGGGGACCAGCCTATCTGGCTGCCACGCCTGAATGTTTGCAACCGCGGTCGAGGTCGGCAGGCGGAATTGTGCAGCAATGCAAACTGCATAACCTGGCCAAATTTCACGGATGTACAAGAAATCACGGGGTATTTACAAGGAGATGTTCACCCGGAAGAGCCGGAGGCCTGCCGGCAGCAAGATTCCGGAATTCTTCCTGAGAAGCCTTGAAAGCAGTGAAACGCTCGTATGTTGCAATAACTCAGAACCTCATTCTGAGTGTTCCCGGCAGAGGTCATTCAACTGAACACAACCGTGGACTAATTAGAGCCAGATGTAGGCAGTGCCGTCCATAGTGCTGGATGGAGAGTGGTGGCGTGCCAAACAACTGAGCTCTAGTTTTCAAGTTTCACAAAGTGCCCTAAGTTGAGGTTCAACTTACGGCTCCGGTTGAGTAGAGTGTAGAGGTCAAAGCTGGAATCAGTAGCACTCATGTGAGAAGAACCTGAAGCAGATATAGCCAGTCCGCTGGCATGGTCCTACGGGGACTAGCCTATCTGGCTGCCACGCCTGAATGTTTGCAAGCGCGGCCGAGCTAAGCAGGCGGAATTGTGCAGCAATGCAAACTGTATAACCTGGCCAAATTTCAAGGGTGTACAAGAAACCACATGGGATATACAAGGAGATGGTCACCCGGAAGAGCCAGAGGCCGGCTGGCAGCAAGATTCCGGAATTCTTCCTGAGAAGCCTTGAAAGCAGTGAAACGCTCCTATGTTGCAATAACTCAGAACCTCATTCTGAGTGTTCCAGGCAGAGGTCATTCGGCTGAACACAACCGTGGACTAATTAGAGCCAGATGTAGGCAGTGCCATCCATAGGGATGGATGGAGAGTGGTGGCTTGCCAAACAACTGAGCTCTAGTTCTCAACAGTTTCACAAAGTGCCATAAGTTGAGGTCCAACTTACTGCTCCGGTTGAGTAGAGTTTAGCCGTGAAACCTGGAATCAGTAGCACTCAGGTGAGAAGAACGGGAAGCAGATATACCCAGTCCGCTGGCAGTGTCCTACGGGGACCAGGCTAGCTGGCTGCCACGCCTGAATGTTTGCAACCTCGGCCGAGGTAGGCAGGCGCAATTGTGCAGCAATGCAAACTGCATAACCTGGCCAAATTTCACGGGTGTACAAGAAACCACGGGGGATTTACAAGATGTTCATCCGGAAGAGCCGGAGGCCTGCCGGCAGCAAGATTCCGGAATTCTTCCTGAGAAGCCTTGAAAGCAGTGAAACGCTCCTATGTTGCAATAACTCAGAACCTCATTCTGAGTGTTCCCGGCAGAGGTCATTCGGCTGAACACAACCGTGGACTAATTAGAGCCAGATGTAAGCAGTGCCGTCCATAGTGCTGGATGGACAGTGGTGGCGTGCCAAACAACTGAGCTCTAGTTCTCATCACTTTCACAAAGTGCCATAAGTTGAGGTTCAACTTACTGCGCCGATTGAGTAGAGTGTAGCCTTCAAAGCTGGAATCAGTAGCACTCAGGTGAGAAGAACGGGAACCAGATATACCCAGTCCGCTGGCAGTGTCCTATGGGGACCAGCCTATCTGGCTGCCACGCCTGAATGTTTGCAACTGCGTCCGAGCTAGGCAGGCGCAATTGTGCAGCAATGCGAACTGCATGACCTGGCCAAATATCACGAATGTACAAGAAACCACGGTGGATTTATAAGGAGATGTTCACCCGGAACTGCCGGAGGCTTGCCGGCAGCAAGATTCCGGAAATCTTCCTGAGAAGCCTTGAAAGCAGTGAAATGCTCCTATGTTGCAATAACTCAGAACCTCATTCTGAGTGTTCAAGGCAGAGGTCATTCGGCTGAACACAACCGTGGACTAATTTGAGCCAGATGTAGGCAGTGCCGTCCATAGTGCTGGATGGACAGTGGTGGCGTGCCAAACAACTGAGCTCTAGTTCTCATCATTTTCACAAAGTGCCATAAGTTGAGGTTCAACTTACGGCTCCGGTTGAGTAGAGTGTAGCGGTCAAAGCTGGAATCAGTAGCACTCAGGTGAGAAGAACGGGAAGCAGATATAGCCAGTCCGCTGGCAGTGTCCTACGGGGACTAGCCGATCTGGCTGCCACGCCTGAATGTTTGCAAGCGCGGCCGAGCTAAGAAGGCGGAATTGTGCAGCAATGCAAACTGCATAACCTGGCCAAATTTCACGGATGTACAAGAAACCACGGGGGATTTACAAGGAGATGTTCACCCGGAACAGCCGGAGGCCTGCCGGCAGCAAGATTCCGGAATTCTTCCTGAGAAGCCTTGAAAGCAGTGAAACGCTCCTATGTTGCAATAACTCAGAACCTCATTCTGAGTGTTCCCGGCAGAGGTCATTTGGCTGAACACAACCGTGGACTAATTAGAGCCAGATGTAGGCAGTGCTGTCCAT
This sequence comes from Dipodomys merriami, assembly GCF_024711535.1. NCBI lineage: Eukaryota > Metazoa > Chordata > Mammalia > Rodentia > Heteromyidae > Dipodomys > Dipodomys merriami. The sequence continues at coordinate 562,355 of NW_027206028.1, forward strand.
AGTGCTGGATGGACAGTGGTGGCGTGCAAAACAACTGAGCTCTAGTTCTCATCACTTTCACAAAATTCCATAAGTTGAGGTTCAACTTACTGCTCCGGTTGAGTAGAGTGTAGCCGTCAAAGGTGCAATCAGTAGCACTCATGTGAGAAGAACGGGAAGCAGATATACCCAGTCCGCTGGCAGTGTACTACGGGGACCAGCCTATCTGGCTGCCACACCTGAATGTTTGCAAATGCGGCCGAGCTAGGCAGGCGCAATTGTGCAACAATTCAAACTGCATAACCTGGCCAAATTTCACGGGTGTACAAGGAACCACGGGTGATTTACAAGGAGATGTTCACCCGGAACAGCCGGAGGCCTGCTGGCAGCAAGATTCCGGAATTCTTCCTGAGAAGCCTTGAAAGCAGTGAAACGCTCGTATGTTGCAATAACTCAGAACCTCATTCTGAGTGTTCCCGGCAGAGGTCATTCGGCTGAACACAACCATGGACTAATTAGAGCCAGATGTAGGCAGTGCCGTCCATAGTGCTGGATGGACAGTGGTGGCGTGCCAAACAACTGAGCTCTAGTTCTCAACACTTTCACAAAGTGCCCTAAGTTGAGGTTCAACTTACTGCTCCGGTTGAAAAGAGTGTAGCGCTCAAACCTGGAATCAGTAGCACTCAGGTGAGAAGAACGGGAAGCATATATACCCAGTCCGCTGGCAGTGTCCTACGGGGACCAGCCTATCTGGCTGAAACACCTGAATGTTTGAAACCGCGGCCGAGCTAGGCAGGCACAATTGTGCAGCAATGCAAACTGCATAACCTAGCCAGATTTCATGGGTGTAAAAGAAAACACGGGGGATTTACAAGGAGATGTTCAACCGGAACAACCATAGGCCTGCCGGCAGGAAGATTCCGGAATTCTTCCTGAGAAGCCTTGAAAGCAGTGAAACGCTCCTATGTTGCAATAACTCAGAACCTCATTCTGAGTGATCCCGGAAGAAATCATTCGGCTGAACACAACCGTGGACTAATTAGAGCCAGATGTAGGCAGTGCCGTCCATAGTGCTGGATGGAGAGTGGTGGCGTGCCAAACAACTGAGCTCTAGTTCTCAACACTTTCACAAAGTGCCATAAGTTGAGGTTCAACTTACTGCTCAGGTTGAGTAGAGTGTAGCTATCAAAGCTGGAATCAGTAGCACTCAGGTGAGAAGAACGGGAAGCAGATATACCCAGTCCGCTGGCAGTGTCCTACGGGGACCAGCCTATCTGGCTGCCACGCCTGAATGTTTGCAACCGCGGCCGAGCTAGGCAGGCGCAATTGTGCAGCAATGCAAACTGCATAACCTGGCCAAATTTCACGATTGTACAAGAAACCACGGGGGATTTACAAGGAGATGTTCAACCGGAACTGCCGGAGGCCTGCCAGCAGCAAGATTCCGGAATTCTTCCTGAGAAGCCTTGAAAGCAGTGAAACGCTCCTATGTTGCAATAACTCAGAACATCATTCTGAGTGTTCCCCACAGAGGTCATTCGTCTGAACACAACCGTCGACTAATTAGAGCCAGATGTAGGCAGTACCCTCCATAGAGATAGATGGACAGTGGTGGCGTGCCAAACAACTGAGCTCTAGTTCTCATCACTTTCACAAAATGCCATAAGTTGAGGTTCAACTTACTGCTCCGGTTGAGTAGAGTGTAGCGGTCAAAGCTGGAATCAGTAACACTCAGGTGAGAAGAACGGGAAGCAGATATACCCAGTCCGCTGGCAGTGTCCTACGGGGACCAGCCTATCTGGCTGCCACGCCTGAATGTTTGCAAGCGCGGCCGAGCTAGGCAGGCGCAATTGTGCAGCAATGCAAACTGCATAACCTGGCCAAATTTCACGGGTGTACAAGAAACCACGGGGGATTTACAAGGAGATGTTCACCCAGAACAGCCGGACGCCGGCGGGCAGCAAGATTCCGGAACTGTTCCTGAGAAGCCTTGAAAGCAGTGAAACGCTCCTATGTTGCAATAACTCAGAACCTCATTCTGAGTGTTCAAGGCAGAGGTCATTCGGCTGAACACAACCGTGGACTAATTAGAGCCAGATGTAGGCAGTGCCGTCCATAGTGCTGGATGGACAGTGGTGGCGTGCCAAACAACTGAGCTCTAGTTCTCATCACTTTCACAAAGTGCCATAAGTTGAGGTTCAACTTACGGCTCCGGTTGAGTAGAGTGTAGCCGTCAAAGATGGAATCAGTAGCACTCAGGTGAGAAGAACGGGAAGCAGATATACCCAGTCCATTGGCAGTGTCCTACGGGGACCAGCCTATCTGGCTGCCATGCCTGAATGTTTGCAACCCCGGCCGAGGTAGGCAGGGGCAAATGTGCAGCAATGCAAATTGCAGAACCTGGCCAAATTTCACCGGTGTACAAGAAACCACGGGGGATTTACAAGGAAATGTTCACCCGGAACTGCCGGAGGCCTGCCGGCAGCAAGATTCCGGAATTCTTCCTGAGAAGCCTTGAAAGCAGTGAAACGCTCCTATGTTGCAATAACTAAGAACATCATTCTGAGTGTCCCCGGCCGTGGTCATTCGGCTGAACACAACCGTGGACTAATTAGAGCCAGATGTAGGCAGTGCCGACCATAGTGCTGGATGTACAGTGGTGGCGTGCCAAACAACTGAGCTCTAGTTCTCAACAGTTTCACAAAGTGCCCTAAGTTGAGGTTCATCTTACGGCTCCGGTTGAGTAGAGTGTAGCGGTCAAAGCTGGAATCAGTAGCACTCAGGTGAGAAGAACGGGAAGCAGATATAGCTAGTCTTCTGGTAGTGTCCTACGGGGACTAGCCTATCTGGCTGCCACGCCTGAATGTTTGCAAGCGCGGCCGAGCTAAGCAGGCGTAATTGTGCAGCAATGCAAACTGTATAACCTGGCCAAATTTCACGGGTGTAAAAGAAACCACGGGGGATTTACAAGGAGATGTTCACCCGGAACAGCCGGAGGCCTGCCGGCAGCAAGATTCCGGAATTCTTCCTGAGAAGCCTTGAAAGCAGTGAAACGCCCTTATTTTGCAATAACTCAGCACCTCATTCTGAGTGTTCCAGGCAGAGGTCATTCGGCTGAACACAACCGTGGACTAATTAGAGCCAGATGTAGGCAGTGCCGTCCATAGTGCTGGATGGACAGTGGTGGCGTGCCAAACAACTGAGCTCTAGTTCTCATCACTTTCACAAAGTGCCATAAGTTGAGGTTCAACTTACGGCTCCGGTTGAGTAGAGTGTAGCGGTCAAAGCTTGAATCAGTAGCACTCAGGTGAGAAGAACGTCAAGCAGATATAGCCAGTCCGCTGGCAGTGTCCTACGTGGACTAGCCTATCTGGCTGCCACGCCTGAATGTTTGCAAGCGCGGCCGAGCTCAGCAGGCGGAATTGTGCATCAATGCAAACTGTACAACCTGGCCAAATTTCAAGGGTGTACAAGAAACCACATGGGATATACAAGGAGATGTTCACCCGGAACAGCCGGAGGCCTGCCGGCAGCAAGATTCCAGAAATCTTCCTGAGAAGCCTTGAAAGCAGTGAGACGCTCCTATGTTGCAATAACTCAGAACCTCATTCTGAGTGTTCCAGGCAGAGGTCATTCGGCTGAACACAACCGTGGACTAATTAGAGCCAGATGTAGGCAGTGCCGTCCATAGGGCTGGATGGAGAGTGGTGGCGTGCCAAACAACTGAGCGCTAGTTCTCAACAGTTTCACAAAGTGCCATAAGTTGAGGTTCAACTTACTGGTCCGGTTGAGTAGAGTGTAGCCGTCAAAGCTGGAATCAGTAGCACTCAGGTGAGAAGAACGGGAAGCAGATATACCCAGTCGCCGGCAGTGTCCTACGGGGACCAGCCTATCTGGCTGCCATGCCTGAATGTTTGCAACCGCGTCCGAGCTAGGCAGGCCCAATTGTGCAGCAATGCGAACTGCATAACCTGGCCAAATATCACATATCTACAAGAAACCACGGGGGATTTACAAGGAGATGTTCACCCGGAACAGCCGGAGGCCTGCCGGCAGCAAGATTCCAGAATTCTTCCTGAGAAGCCTTGAAAGCAGTGAAACGCTCCTATGTTGCAATAACTCAGAACCTCATTCTGAGTGTTCCAGGCAGAGGTCATTCGGCTGAACACAACCGTAGACTAATTAGAGCCAGATGTAGGCAGTGCCGTCCATAGTGCTGGATGGACAGTGGTGGCGTGCCAAACAACTGAGCTCTAGTTCTCATCACTTTAACAAAATTCCATAAGTTGAGGTTCAACTTACTGCTCCGGTTGAGTAGAGTGTAGCCGTCAAAGGTGGAATCAGTAGCACTCAGGTGAGAAGAAAGGGAAGCAGATATACCCAGTCCGCTGGCAGTGTACTACGGGGACCAGCCTATCTGGCTGCCACACCTGAATGTTTGCAACCGTGGCTGAGCTTGGCAGGCGCATTTGTGCAGCAATGCAAACTGCATAACCTGGCCAAATTTCACGGATGTACAAGAAACCACGGGGGATTTACAAGGAGATGTTCACCCGGAAGAGCCGGAGGCCTGCCGGCAGCAAGATTCCGGAATTCTTCCTGAGAAGCCTTGAAAGCAGTGAAACGCTCCTATGTTGCAATAACTCAGAACCTGATTCTGAGTGTTCCAGGCAGAGGTCATTCGGGTGAACACAACCGTGGACTAATTAGAGCCAGATGTAGGCAGTGCCGTCCATAGTGCTGGATGGACAGTGGTGGCGTGCCAAACAACTGAGCTCTAGTTCTCATCACTTTCACAAAGTGCCATAAGTTGAGGTTCAACTTACTGCTCCGGTTGAGTAGAGTGTAGCCGTCAACGCTGGAATCAGTATCACTCAGGTGAGAAGAACGGGAAGCAGATATACCCAGTCCGCTGGCAGTGTCCTACGGGGACCAGCCTATCTGGCTGCCAGGCCTGAATGTTTGCAACCGCGGCCGAGCTAGGCACGCGCAATTGTGCAGCAATGCAAACTGCATAACCTGGCCAAATTTCACGGGTGTACAAGGAACCGCGGGTGATTTACAAGGAGATGTTCACCCGGAACAGCCGGAGGCCTGCTGGCAGCAAGATTCCGGAATTCTTCCTGTGAAGCCTTGAAAGCAGTGAAACGCTCCTATGTTGCAATAACTCAGAACCTCATTCTGAGTGTTCCCGGCAGAGGTCATTCGGCTGAACACAACCATGGACTAATTAGAGCCAGATGTAGGCAGTGCCGTCCATAGTGCTGGATGGACAGTGGTGGCGTGCCAAACAACTGAGCTCTAGTTCTCAACAGTTTCACAAAGTGCCCTAAGTTGAGGTTCAACTTACTGCTCCGGTTGAGTAGAGTGTAGCGGTCAAACCTGGAATCAGTAGCACTCAGGTGAGAAGAACGGGAAGCAGATATACCCAGTCCGCTGGCAGTGTCCTACGGGGACCAGCCTATCTGGCTGCCACGCCTGAATGTTTGCAACCGTGGCCAAGCTAGGCAGGCGCAATTGTGCAGCAATGCAAACTGCATAACCTGGCCAAATTTCACGGGTGTACAAGAAACCACGGGGGATTTACAAGGAGATGTTCACCCGGAACAGCCGGAGGCCTGCCGGCAGCAAGGTTCCGGAATTCTTCCTGAGAAGCCTTGAAAGCAGTGAAACGCTCCTATGTTGCAATAACTCAGAACATCATTCTGAGTGTTCCCGGCAGAGGTCATTCGGCTGAACACAACCATGGACTAATTAGAGCCAGATGTAGGCAGTGCCGTCCATAGTGCTGGATGGACAGTGGTGGCGTGCCAAACAACTGAGCTCTAGTTCTCATCACTTTCACAAAGTGCCATAAGTTGAGGTTCAACTTACTGCTCCGGTTGAGTAGAGTGTAGCGGTCAAAGCTGGAATCAGTAGCACTCAGGTGAGAAGAACGGGAAGCAGATATACCCAGTCCGCTGGCAGTGTCCTACGGGGACCAGCCCATCTGGCTGCCACGCCTGAAGATTTGCAAACGAGACCGAGCTAGGCAGGCGCAATTGTGCAGCAATGCAAACTGCATAACCTGGCCAGATTTCAAGGGTGTACAAGAAACCACGGGGGATTTACAAGGAGATGTTCACCCGGAACAGCCGGAGGCCTGCTGGCAGCAAGATTCCGGAATTCTTCCGGAGAAGCCTTGAAAGCAATGAAACGCTCCTATGTTGCAAGAAGTCAGAACATCATTCTGAGTGTTCCCGGCAGAGGTCATTCGGCTGAACAGAACCATGGACCAATTAGAGCTAGATGTAGGCAGTGCCGTCCATAGTGCTGTATGGACTGTGGTGGCCTGCCAAACAACTCAGCTCTAGTTCTGAACACTTTCACAAAGTGCCATAAGTTGAGGTTCAACTTACTGCTCCGGTTGAGTAGAGTGTAGCGGTCAAAGCTGGAATCAGTAGCACTCAGGTGAGAAGAACGGGAAGCAGATATACCCAGTCCGCTTGCAGTGTCCTACGTGGACCAGCCTATCTGGCTGCCACGCCTGAATGTTTGCAACCGCGGCCGAGCTAGGCAGGCGCAATTGTGCAGCAATGGAAACTGCATAACCTGGCCAAATTTTACGGGTGTACAAGAAACCACGGGGGATTTACAAGGAGATGTTCACCCGGAACAGCCGGAGGCCTGCCGGCAGCAAGATTCCGGAATTCTTCCTGAGAAGCCTTGAAAGCAGTGAAACGCGCCTATGTTGAAATAACTCAGAACCTCATTCTGAGTGTTCCCGGCAGAGGTCATTCGGCTGAACACAACCGTGGACTAATTGGAGCCAGATGTAAGCAGTGCCGTCCATAGTGCTTGATGGACAGTGGTGGCGTGCAAAACAACTGAGCTCTAGTTCTCATCACTTTCACAAAGTGCCATAAGTTGAGGTTCAACTTACGGCTCCGGTTGACTAGAGTGTAGCCGTCAAAGCTGGAATCAGTAGCACTCAGGTGAGAAGAACGGGAAGCAGATATACCCAGTCCGCTGGCAGAGTCCTAAGGGGACCAGCCTATCTGGCTGCCACGCCTGAATGTTTGCAACCGCGGCCGACCTAGGCAGGCGCAATTGTGCAGCAATGGAAACTGCATAACCTGGCCAAATTTCGCGGGTGTACAAGAAACCACGGGGGATTTACAAGGAGATGTTCACCCGGAACAGCCGGAGGCCTGCCGGCAGGAAGATTCCGGAATTCTTCCTGAGAAGCCTTGAAAGCAGTGAAACGCTCCTATGTTGCAATAACTCAGAACCTCATTCTCAGTGTTCCCAGCAGAGGTCATTCGGCTGAACACAATCGTGGACTAATTAGAGCCCGATGTAGGCAGTTCCGTCCATAGTGCTGGATGGACAATGGTATCGTGCCAAACAACTGAGCTCTAGTTCTCAACAGTTTCACAAAGTGCCATAAGTTGAGGTTCAACTTACTGCGCCGTTTGATTAGAGTGTAGCCGTCAAAGCTGGAATCAGTAGCACTCAAGTGAGAAGAACGGGAAGCAGATATACCCAGTCCGCTGGCAGAGTCCTAGGGGGCCAGCCTATCTGGCTGCCACGCCCGAATGTTTGCAACCGCGGCCGAGCTCGGCAGGCGCAATTGTGCAGCAATGCAAACTGCATAACCTGGCCAAATTTCACGGGTGTACAAGAAACCACGGGGGATTTACAAGGAGATGTTCACCCGGAACAGCCGGAGGCCTGCCGGCAGCAAGATTCCGGAATTCTTCCTGAGAAGCCTTATAAGCAGTGAAACGCTCCTATGTTGCAATAACTCAGAACCTCATTCTGAGTGTTCCCGGCAGAGGTCATTCTGCTGAACACAACCGTAGACTAATTAGAGCCAGATGTAGGCAGTTCTGTCCATAGTGCTGGATGGACTGTGGTGGCGTGCCAAACAACTGAGCTCTAGTTCTCAACAGTTTCACAAAGGGCCATAAGTTGAGGTTCAACTTACTGCTCCGGTTGAGTAGAGTGTAGCCGTCAAAGCTGGAATCAGTAGCACTCAGCTGAGAAGAACGGGAAGCAGATATACCCAGTCCGCTGGCAGAGTCCTACGGGGACCAGCCTATATGGCTGCCACGCCTGAATGTTTGCAACCGCGGCCGAGCTAGGCAGGCGAAATTGTGCAGCAATGCAAACTGCATAACCTGTCCAAATTTCACGGGTGTACAAGAAACCACGGGGGATTTACAAGGAGATGTTCACCCGGAACAGCCGGAGGCCTGCCGGCAGCAAGATTCCGGAATTCTTCCTGAGAAGCCTTGAAAGCAGTGAAACGCTCCTATGTTGCAATAACTCAGAACCTCATTCTGAGTGTTCCCAGCAGAGGTCATTCGGCTGAACACAACCGTGGACTAATTAGAGCCGGATGAAGGCAGTTCCGTCCATAGTGCTGGATGGACAGTGGTGGCGTGCCAAACAACTGAGCTCTAGTTCTCAGCAGTTTCACAAAGTGACATAAGTTGAGGTTCAACTTACTGCTCCGGTTGAGTAGAGTGTAGCCGTCAAAGCTGGAATCAGTAGCACTCAGGTGAGAAGAACGGGAAGCAGATATACCCAGTCCGCTGGCAGGGTCCTAGGGGACCAGCCTATGTGGCTGCCACGCCTGAATGTTTGCAACCGCTGCTGTGCTTGGCAGGCGCAATTGTGCCGCAATGCAAAGTGCATATCCTGGCAAAATTTCACGGGTGTACAAGAAACCACGGGGGATTTACAAGGAGATGTTCACCCGGAACAGCCGGAGGCCTGCCGGCAGCAAGATTCCGGAATTCTTCCTGAGAAGCCTTGAAAGCAGTGGAACGCTCCGATGTTGCAATAACTCAGAACCGCATTCTGAGTATTCCCAGCAGAGGTCATTCGGCTGAACACAATCGTGGTCTAATTAGAGCCAGATGTAGGCAGTTCCGTCCATAGTGCTGGATGGACAGTGGTGGCGTGCCAAACAAGTGAGCTCTAGTTCTCAACACTTTCACAAAGTGCCATAAATTGAGGTTCAACTTACTGCTCCGGTTGAGTAGAGTGTAGCCGTCAAAGCTGGAATCAGTAGCACTCAGGAGAGAAGCACGGGAAGCAGATATACCCAGTCCGCTGGCAGAGTCCTACGGGGACCAGCCTATCTGGCTGCCACGCCTGAATGTTTTGCAAACGCAGCCGAGCTAGGCAGGCGCAATTGTGCAGCAATGCAAACTGCATAACCTGGCCAAATTTCACGGGTGTACAAGAAACCACGGGGGATTTACAAGGAGATGTTCACCCGGAACAGCCGGAGGCCTGCCGGCAGGAAGATTCCGGAATTCTTCCTGAGAAGCCTTGAAAGCAGTGAAACGCTCCTATGTTGAAATAACTCAGAACCTCATTCTGAGTGTTCCCAGCAGAGGTCATTCGGCTGAACACAATCATGGACTAATTAGAGCCCGATGTAGGCAGTTCCGTCCATAGTGCTGGATGGACAATTGTATCGTGCCAAACAACTGAGCTCTAGTTCTAAACAGTTTCACAAAGTGCCATAAGTTGAGGTTCAACTTACTGCTCCGGTTGAGTAGAGTGTAGCCGTCAAAGCTGGAATCAGTAGCACTCAGGTGAGAAGAACGGGAAGCAGATATACCCAGTCCGCTGACAGAGTCCTACGGGGACCAGCGTATATGGCTGCCACGCCTGAATGTTTGCAACCGGGGCCGAACTAGACAGGCGCAATTGTGCAGCAATGCAAACTGCATAACCTGTCCAAATTTCACGGGTGTACAAGAAACCACGGGGGATTTACAAGGAGATGTTCACCCGGAACAGCTGGAGGCCTGCCGGCAGCAAGGTCCCGGAACTCTTCCTGAGAAGCCTTGAAAGCAGTGAAACGCTCCTATGTTGCAATAACTCAGAACCTCATTCTGAGTGTTCCTGGCAGAGGTCATTCGGCTGAACACAACCGTGGACTAATTAGAGCCAGATGTAGGCAGTGCCGTCCATAGTGCTGGATGGACAGTGGTGGCGTGCCAAACAACTGAGCTCTAGTTCTCAACACTATCACAAAGTGCCATATGTTGAGGTTCAACTTACGGCTCCGGTTGAGTAGAGTGTAGCCGTCAAAGCTGGAATCAGTAGCACTCAGGTGAGAAGAACGGGAAGCAGATATACCCAGTCCGCTGGCAGAGTCCTAAAGGGACGAGCCTATCTGACTGCCACGCCTGAATGTTTGCAACCGCGGCAGAGCTAGGCAGTCGCAGTTGTGCAGCAATGCAAACTGCATAACCTGGCCAAATTTCCCGGGTGTACAAGAAACCACGGGGGATTTACAAGGAGATGTTCACCCGGAACAGCCGGAGGCCTGCCGGCAGCAAGATTCCGGAATTCTTCCTGAGAAGCCTTGAAAGCAGTGAAACGCTCCTATGTTGCAATAACTCAGAACCTCATTCTGAGTGTTCCCGGCAGAGGTCATTCGGCTGAACACAACCGTGGACTAATTAGAGCCAGATGTAGGCAGTGCCGTCCATAGTGCTGGATGGACAGTGGTGGCGTGCCAAACAACTGAGCTCTAGTTCTCATCACTTTCACAAAATTCCATAAGTTGAGGTTCAACTTACTGCTCCGGTTGAGTAGAGTGTAGCCGTCAAAGGTGCAATCAGTAGCACTCAGGTGAGAAGAACGGGAAGCAGATATACCCAGTCCGCTGGCAGTGTACTACGGGGACCAGCCTATCTGGCTGCCACGCCTGAATGTTTGCAAATGCGGCCGAGCTAGGCAGGCGCAATTGTGCAACAATTCAAACTGCATAACCTGGCCAAATTTCACGGGTGTACAAGGAACCACGGGTGATTTACAAGGAGATGTTCACCCGGAACAGCCGGAGGCCTGCTGGCAGCAAGATTCCGGAATTCTTCCTGAGAAGCCTTGAAAGCAGTGAAACGCTCCTATGTTGCAATAACTCAGAACCTCATTCTGAGTGTTCCCGGCAGAGGTCATTCGGCTGAACACAACCATGGACTAATTAGAGCCAGATGTAGGCAGTGCCGTCCATAGTGCTGGATGGACAGTGGTGGCGTGCCAAACAACTGAGCTCTAGTTCTCAACAGTTTCACAAAGTGCCCTAAGTTGAGGTTCAACTTACTGCTCCGGTTGAATAGAGTGTAGCGCTCAAACCTGGAATCAGTAGCACTCAGGTGAGAAGAACGGGAAGCATATATACCCAGTCCGCTGGCAGTGTACAACGGGGACCAGCCTATCTGGCTGAAACACCTGAATGTTTGAAACCGCGGCCGAGCTAGGCAGGCACAATTGTGCAGCAATGCAAACTGCATAACCTAGCCAGATTTCATGGGTGTAAAAGAAACCACGGGGGATTTACAAGGAGATGTTCAACCGGAACAACCGTAGGCCTGACCGGCAGCAAGATTCCGGAATTCTTCCTGAGAAGCCTTGAAAGCAGTGAAACGCTCCTATGTTGCAATAACTCAGAACCTCATTCTGAGTATTCCCAGCAGAGGTCATTCGGCTGAACACAACCGTGGACTAATTAGAGCCAGATGTAGGCAGTGCCGTCCATAGTGCTGGATGGAGAGTGGTGGCGTGCCAAACAACTGAGCTCTAGTTCTCAACACTTTCACAAAGTGCCATAAGTTGAGGTTCAACTTACTGCTCCGGTTGAGTAGAGTGTAGCTATCAAAGCTGGAATCAGTAGCACTCAGGTGAGAAGAACGGGAAGCAGATATACCCAGTCCGCTGGCAGTGTCCTACGGGGACCAGCCTTTCTGGCTGCCACGCCTGAATGTTTGCAACCGCGGCCGAGCTAGGCAGGCGCAATTGTGCAGCAATGCAAACTGCATAACCTGGCCAAATTTCACGATTGTACAAGAAACCACGGGGGATTTACAAGGAGATGTTCAACCGGAACTGCCGGAGGCCTGCCGGCAGCAAGATTCCGGAATTCTTCCTGAGAAGCCTTGAAAGCAATGAAACGCTCCTATGTTGCAATAACTCAGAACATCATTCTGAGTGTTCCCCACAGAGGTCATTTGTCTGAACACAACCGTCGACTAATTAGAGCCAGATGTATGCAGTGCCCTCCATAGTGATGGAAAGGACAGTGGTGGCGTGCCAAACAACTGAGCTCTAGTTCTCATCACTTTCACAAAATGCCATAAGTTGATGTTCAACTTACTGCTCCGGTTGAGTAGAGTGTAGCGGTCAAAGCTGGAATCAGTAACACTCAGGTGAGAAGAACGGGAAGCAGATATACCCAGTCCGCTGGCAGTGTCCTACAGGGACCTGCCCATCTGGCTTCCACGCCTGAAGATTTGCAAACGAGGCCGAGCTAGGCAGGCGCAATTGTGCAGCAATGCAAACTGCATAACCTGGCCAGATATCAAGGGTGTACAAGAAACCACGGGGGATTTACAAGGAGATGTTCCCCGGAACAGCCGGACGCCGGCGGGCAGCAAAATTCCGGAACTCTTCCTGAGAAGCCTTGAAAGCAGTGAAACGCTCCTATGTTGCAATAACTCAGAACCTCATTCTGAGTGTTCCCGGCAGAGGTCATTCGGCTGAACACAACCGTGGATTAATTAGAGCCAGATGTAGGCAGTGCCATCCATAGTGCTGGATGGACAGTGGTGGCGTGCCAAACAACTGATCTCTAGTTCTCAACACTTTCACAAAGTGCCATAAGTTGAGGTTCAACTTACTGCTCAGGTTGAGTAGAGTGTAGCCGTCAAAACTGGAATCAGTAGCACTCAGGTGAGAAGAACGGGAAGCAGATATACCCAGTCCGCTGGCAGTGTCCTACGGGGACCAGCCTATCTGGCTGCCACGCCTGAATGTTTGCAACCGCGGCCGAGCTAGGCAGGCGCAATTGTGCAGCAATGCAAACTGCATAACCTGGCCAAATTTCACGGGTGTACAAGAAACCACGGGGGATTTACAAGGAGATGTTCACCCAGAACAGCCGGACGCCGGCGGGCAGCAAGATTCCGGAACTCTTCCTGAGAAGCCTTGAAAGCAGTGAAACGCTCCTATGTTGCAATAACTCAGAACCTCATTCTGAGTGTTCCCGGCAGAGGTCATTCGGCTGAACACAACCGTGGACTAATTAGAGCCAGATGTAGGCAGTGCCGTCCATAGTGCTGGATGGACAGTGGTGGCGTGCCAAACAACTGAGCTCTAGTTCTCATCACTTTCACAAAGTGCCATAAGTTGAGGTTCAACTTACGGCTCCGGTTGAGTAGAGTGTAGCCGTCAAAGATGGAATCAGTAGCACTCAGGTGAGAAGAACGGGAAGCAGATATACCCAGTTCATTGTCAGTGTCCTACGGGGACCAGCCTATCTGGCTGCCATGCCTGAATGTTTGCAACCCCGGCCGAGGTAGGCAGGGGCAATTGTGCAGCAATGCAAATTGCAGAACCTGGCCAAATTTCACCGGTGTACAAGAAACCACGGGGGATTTACAAGGAAATGTTCACCCGGAACTGCCGGAGGCCTGCCGGCAGCAAGATTCCGGAATTCTTCCTGAGAAGCCTTGAAAGCAGTGAAACGCTCCTATGTTGCAATAACTCAGAACATCATTCTGAGTGTCCCCGGCCGTGGTCATTCGGCTGAACACAACCGTGGACTAATTAGAGCCAGATGTAGGCAGTGCCGTCCATAGTGCTGGATGTACAGTGGTGGCGTGCCAAACAACTGAGCTCTAGTTCTCAACAGTTTCACAAAGTGCCCTAAGTTGAGGTTCACCTTACTGCTCCGGTTGAGTAGAGTGTAGCGGTCAAAGCTGGAATCAGTAGCACTCAGGTGAGAAGAACGGGAAGCAGATATAGCTAGTTTTCTGGCAGTGTCCTACGGGGACTAGCCTATCTGGTTGCCACGCCTGAATGTTTGCAAGCGCGGCCGAGCTAAGCAGGCGTAATTGTGCAGCAATGCAAACTGTATAACCTGGCCAAATTTCACTGTGTAAAAGAAACCACGGGGTATTTACAAGGAGATGTTCACCCGGAACAGCCGGAGGCCTGCCGGCAGTAAGATTCCGGAATTCTTCCTGAGAAGCCTTGAAAGCAGTGAAACGCTCTTATTTTGCAATAACTCAGCACCTCATTCTGAGTGTTCCAGGCAGAGGTCATTCGGCTGAACACAACCGTGGACTAATTAGAGCCAGATGTAGGCAGTGCCGTCCATAGTACTGGATGGACAGTGGTGGCGTGCCAAACAACTGAGCTCTAGTTCTCATCACTTTCACAAAGTGCCATAAGTTGAGGTTCAACTTACGGCTCCGGTTGAGTAGAGTGTAGCCGTCAAAGCTGGAATCAGTAGCACTCAGGTGAGAAGAACGGGAAGCAGATATACCCAGTCCGCCGGCAGTGTCTTACGGGGACCAGCCTATCTGGCTGCCATGCCTGAATGTTTGCAACCGCGTCCGAGCTAGGCAGGCGCAATTGTCCAGCAATGCGAACTGCATAACCTGGCCAAATATCACATATGTACAAGAAACCACGGGGGATTTACAAGGAGATGTTCACCCGGAACAGCCGGAGGCCTGCCGGCAGCAAGATTCCAGAATTCTTCCTGAGAAGCCTTGAAAGCAGTGAAACGTTCCTATATTGCAATAACTCAGAACCTCATTCTAAGTGTTCCCGGCAGAGGTCATTTGGCTGAACACAACCGTGGACTAATTAGAGCCAGATGTAGGCAGTTCCGTCCATAGTGCTGGATGGACAGTGGTGGCGTGCCAAACAACTGAGCTCTAGTTCTCAACATTTTCACAAAGTGCCATAAGTTGAGGTTCCACTTACTGCTCCGGTTGAGTAGAGTGTAGCCGTCAAATCTGGAATCAGTAGCACTCAGGTGAGAAGAACGGGAAGCAGATATACCCAGTCCGCTGGCAGAGTCCTACGGGGACGAGCCTATCTTGCTGCAACGCCTGAATGTTTGTAACCGCGGCCGAGCTAGGCAGGCACAATTGTGCACAAATGCAAACTGCATAACCTGGACAAATTTCACCGGTGTACAAGAAACCACGGGGGATTTACAAGGAGATGTTCACCCGGAACAGCCGGAGGCCTGCCAGCAGCAAGATTCCGGAATTCTTCCTAAGAAGCCTTGAAAGCAGTGAAACGCTCCTATGTTGCAATAACTCAGAACCTCATTGTGAGTGTTGCCGGCAGAGGGCATTCGCCTGAACACAATAGTGGACTAATTAGAACCAGATGTAGGCAGTGCCGTACATAGTGCTGGATGGACAGTGGTGGCGTGCCAAACAACTGAGCTCTAGTTTTCAACAGTTTCACAAAGTGCCATAAGTTGAGGTTCAACTTACTGCTCCGGTTGAGTAGAGTGTAGCTGTGAAAGCTGGAATCAGTAGCACTCAGGTGAGAAGAACGGGAAGCATATATACCCAGTCCGCTGGCAGAGTCCTACGGGGACCAGCCTATATGGCTGCCACGCCTGAATGTTTGCAACCCCGGCCGAGCTGGGCATCCGCCATTATGCAGCAATGCAAACTGCATAACCTGTCCAAATTTCACGGGTGTACAAGAAACCACGGGGGATTTACAAGGAGATGTTCACTTGGAAGAGCCAAAGGCCTGCCGGCAGCAAGATTCCGGAATTCTTCCTGAGAAGCCTTGAAAGCAGTGAAACACTCCTATGTTGCAATAACTCAGAACCTCATTCTGAGTGTTCCCGACAGAGGTCATTCGGCTGAACACAACCGTGGACTAATTAGAGCCAGATGTAGGCAGTACCGTCCATAGTGCTGGATGGACAGTGGTGGCGTGCCAAACAACTGAGTTCTAGTTCTGAACAGTTTCACAAAGTGCCATAAGTTGAGGTTCAACTTAATGCTCCTGTTGAGTTGAGTGTAGCCATCACAGCTGGAAACAGTAGCCCTCAGGTGAGAAGAACGGGAAGCAGATATACCCAGTCCGCTGGCAGAGTCCTACGGGGACCAGCCTCTCTGGCTGACACGCCTGAATGTTTGCAACCGCGGCCAAGCTAGGCAGGCGCAATTGTTCAGCAATGCAAACTGCATAACCTGGCCAAATTTCACGAGTGTACAAGAATCCACGGGGGATTTACAAGGAGATGTTCACCCGGAACAGCCGGAGGCCTGCCGGCAGCAAGATTCCGGAATTCTTCCTGAGAAGCCTTGAAAGCAGTGAAACGCTCCTATGTTGCAATAACTCAGAACCTCATTCTGAGTGTTGCCGGCAGAGGTCATTCGGCTGAACACAACCGTGGACTAATTAGAGCCAGATGTAGGCAGTGCCGTCCATAGTGCTGGATAGACAGTGGTCGCGTGCCAAACAACCGAGCTCTACTTCTCCACACTTTCACAAAGTGCCATAAGTTGAGGTTCAACTTTCGTCTCTGGTTCAGTAGAGTGTAGCCCTCAAAGCTGGAATCAGTAGTACTCAGGTGAGAAGAACGGGAAGCAGATATCCCCAGTCCACTGGCAGAGGTTACGGGGACAAGCCTATCTGGGTGCCACGCCTGAATGTTTGCAACCGCGGCCAAGCTACGCAGACGGAATTGTGCAGCAATGCAAACTGCATAACCTGTCCAAATTTCACGGGTGTACAAAAAAACCACGGGGGATTTACAAGGAGATGTTCACTCAGAGAGCCAGAGGCCTGCCGGCAGCAAGATTCCGGAATTCTTCCATAGAAGCCTTGAAAGCAGTGAAACGCTCCTATGTTGCAATAACTCAGAACCTCATTCTGAGTGTTCCCGGCAGAGGTCATTCGGCTGAACACAACCATGGACTAATTAGAGCCAGATGTAGGCAGTGCCGTCCATAGTGCTGGATGGACAGTGGTGGCATGCCAAACAAACTGAGCTCTAGTTCTCAACACTTTCACAGAGTGCCATAAGTTGAGGTTCAACTTACTGCTCCGGTTGAGTAGAGTGTAGCCGTCAAAGCTGGAATCAGTAGCACTCAAGTGAGAAGAACGGGAAGCAGATATACCCAGTCCGCTGGCAGTGTCCTACGGGGACCTGCCTATCTGGCTGCCACGCCTGAATGTTTGCAAGCGCGGCCGAGCTAGGCAAGCGCAATTGTGCAGCAATGCAAACTGCATAACCTGGCCAAATTTCACGGGTGTACAAGAAACCACGGGGGATTTACAAGGAGATGTTCACCCGGAACAGCCGGAGGCCTGCCGGCAGCAAGATTACGGAATTCTTCCTGAGAAGCCTTGAAAGCAGTGAAACGCTCCTATGTTGCAATAACTCAGAACCTCATTCTGAGTGTTCCCGGCAGAGGTCATTCGGCTGAACATAACCATAGACTAATTAGAGCCAGATGTATGCAGTGCCGTCCATAGTGCTGGATGGACAGTGGTGGCGTGCCAAACAACTGAGCTCTAGTTTTCAACACTTTCACAATGACCTAAGTAGAGGTTCAACTTAATGCTACGGTTGAGTAGAGTGTAGCCGTCAAAGCTGGAATCAGTAGCACTCAGGTGAGAAGAACGGGAAGCAGATATACCCAATCCACTGGCAGTGTTCTATTGGGACCAGCCTATCTGGCTGCCACGCCTGAATGGTTGGAACCGCGGCCGAGCTAGGCAGGCGGAATTGGGCAGCAATGGAAACTGTATAACCTGTCCAAATTTCACGGGTGTACAAGAAACCACAGGGGATTTACAAGGAGATGTTCACCCGGAACTGCCAGAGGCCTGCCGGCAGCAAGATTACGGAATTCTTCCTGTGAAGCCTTGAAAGCAGTGAAACGCTCCTATGTTGCAATAACTCAGAACCTCATTCTGAGTGTTCCCGGCAGAGGTCATTCGGCTGAACACAACCGTGGACTAATTAGAGCCAGATGTAGGCAGTGCCGTCCATAGTGCTGGATGGACAGTGGTGGCGTGCCAAACAACTGAGCTCTAGTTCTCATCACTTTCACAAAGTGCCATAAGTTGAGGTTCCACTTACGGCTCCGGTTGAGTAGAGTGTAGCCGTCAAAGCTGGAATCAGTAGCACTCAGGTGAGAAGAACGGGAAGCAGATATACCCAGTCCATTGGCAGTGTCCTACGGGGACCAGCCTATCTGGCTGCCACGCCTGAATGTTTGCAACCGCGGCCGAGCTAGGCAGGCGCAATTGTGCAGCAATGCAAACTGCATAACCTGGCCAAATTTCACGGGTGTACAAGAAACCACGGGGGATTTACAAGGAGATGTTCACCCGGAACAGCCAGACGCCGGCGGGCAGCAAGATTCCGGAACTCTTTTTGAGAAGCCTTGAAAGCAGTGAAAAGCTCCTATGTTGCAATAACTCAGAACCTCATTCTGAGTGTTGCCGGCAGAGGTCATTCGACTGAACACAACCATGGACTAATTAGAGCCAGATGTAGGCAGTGCTGTCCATAGTCCTGGATGGACAGTGGTGGCGTGCCAAACAACTTAGCTCTAGTTCTCAACAGTTTCACAAAGTGCCATGAGTTGAGGTTCAACTTACTGCTCCGGTTGAGTAGAGTGTAGCCGTCAAAGATGGAATTAGTAGCACTCAGGTGAGAAGAACGGGAAGCAGATATACCCAGTCCGCTGGCAGTGTCCTACGGGGACCAGCCTATCTGGCTGCCACACCTGAATGTTTGCAACCGCGGCCGAGCTAGGCAGGCACAATTGTGCAGCAATGCAAACTGCATAACCTGGCCAAATATCACGGGTGAACAAGAAACCTTGGGGGATTTACAAGGAGATGTTCAGCCGGAACTGCCAGAGGCCTGCCGGCAGTAAGATTCTGGAATTCTTCCTGAAAGCCTTGAAAGCAGTGAAACGCTCCTATGTTGCAATAACTCAGAACCTCATTCTGAGTGTTCCTGGCAGAGGTCATTTGGCTGAACACAACCGTGGACTAATTAGAGCCAGATGTAGGCAGTGCCGTCCATAGTGCTGGATGGACAGTGGTGGCGTGCCAAACAACTGAGCTCTAGTTCTCATCACTTTCACAAAATTCCATAAGTTGAGGTTCAACTTACTGCTCCGGTTGAGTAGAGTGTAGCCGTCAAAGGTGCAATCAGTAGCACTCAGGTGAGAAGAACGGGAAGCAGATATACCCAGTCCGCTGGCAGTGTACTACGGGGACCAGCCTATCTGGCTGCCACACCTGAATGTTTGCAAATGCGGCCGAGCTAGGCAGGCGCAATTGTGCAACAATTCAAACTGCATAACCTGGCCAAATTTCACGGGTGTACAAGGAACCACGGGTGATTTACAAGGAGATGTTCACCCGGAACAGCCGGAGGCCTGCTGGCAGCAAGATTCCGGAATTCTTCCTGAGAAGCCTTGAAAGCAGTGAAACGCTCCTATGTTGCAATAACTCAGAACCTCATTCTGAGTGTTCCCGGCAGAGGTCATTCGGCTGAACACAACCATGGACTAATTAGAGCCAGATGTAGGCAGTGCCGTCCATAGTGCTGGATGGACAGTGGTGGCGTGCCAAACAACTGAGCTCTAGTTCTCAACAGTTTCACAAAGTGCCCTAAGTTGAGGTTCAACTTACTGCTCCGGTTGAATAGAGTGTAGCGCTCAAACCTGGAATCAGTAGCACTCAGGTGAGAAGAACGGGAAGCATATATACCCAGTCCGCTGGCAGTGTCCTACGGGGACCAGCCTATCTGGCTGAAACACCTGAATGTTTGAAACCGCGGCCGAGCTAGGCAGGCACAATTGTGCAGCAATGCAAACTGCATAACCTAGCCAGATTTCATGGGTGTAAAAGAAAACACGGGGGATTTACAAGGAGATGTTCAACCGGAACAACCGTAGGCCTGCCGGCAGCAAGATTCCGGAATTCTTCCTGAGAAGCCTTGAAAGCAGTGAAACGCTCCTATGTTGCAATAACTCAGAACCTCATTCTGAGTGATCCCGGAAGAAATCATTCGGCTGAACACAACCGTGGACTAATTAGAGCCAGATGTAGGCAGTGCCGTCCATAGTGCTGGATGGAGAGTGGTGGCGTGCCAAACAACTGAGCTCTAGTTCTCAACAGTTTCACAAAGTGCCATAAGTTGAGGTTCAACTTACTGCTCCGGTTGAGTAGAGTGTAGCTATCAAAGCTGGAATCAGTAGCACTCAGGTGAGAAGAACGGGAAGCAGATATACCCAGTCCGCTGGCAGTGTCCTACGGGGACCAGCCTATCTGGCTGCCACGCCTGAATGTTTGCAACCGCGGCCGAGCTAGGCAGGCGCAATTGTGCAGCAATGCAAACTGCATAACCTGGCCAAATTTCACGATTGTACAAGAAACCACGGGGGATTTACAAGGAGATGTTCAACCGGAACTGCCGGAGGCCTGCCGGCAGCAAGATTCCGGAATTCTTCCTGAGAAGCCTTGAAAGCAGTGAAACGCTCCTATGTTGCAATAACTCAGAACATCATTCTGAGTGTTCCCCACAGAGGTCATTCGTCTGAACACAACCGTCGACTAATTAGAGCCAGATGTAGGCAGTGCCCTCCATAGTGATGGATGGACAGTGGTGGCGTGCCAAACAACTGAGCTCTAGTTCTCATCACTTTCACAAAATGCCATAAGTTGAGGTTCAACTTACTGCTCCGGTTGAGTAGAGTGTAGCGGTCAAAGCTGGAATCAGTAACACTCAGGTGAGAAGAACGGGAAGCAGATATACCCAGTCCGCTGGCAGTGTCCTACAGGGACCTGCCCATCTGGCTTCCACGCCTGAAGATTTGCAAACGAGGCCGAGCTAGGCAGGCGCAATTGTGCAGCAATGCAAACTGCATAACCTGGCCAGATATCAAGGGTGTACAAGAAACCACGGGGGATTTACAAGGAGATGTTCACCCGGAACAGCCGGACGCCGGCGGGCAGCAAAATTCCGGAACTCTTCCTGAGAAGCCTTGAAAGCAGTGAAACGCTCCTATGTTGCAATAACTCAGAACCTCATTCTGAGTGTTCCCGGCAGAGGTCATTCGGCTGAACACAACCGTGGACTAATTAGAGCCAGATGTAGGCAGTGCCATCCATAGTGCTGGATGGACAGTGGTGGCGTGCCAAACAACTGATCTCTAGTTCTCAACACTTTCACAAAGTGCCATAAGTTGAGGTTCAACTTACTGCTCAGGTTGAGTAGAGTGTAGCCGTCAAAGCTGGAATCAGTAGCACTCAGGTGAGAAGAACGGGAAGCAGATATACCCAGTCCGCTGGCAGTGTCCTACGGGGACCAGCCTATCTGGCTGCCACGCCTGAATGTTTGCAACCGCGGCCGAGCTAGGCAGGCGCAATTGTGCAGCAATGCAAACTGCATAACCTGGCCAAATTTCACGGGTGTACAAGAAACCACGGGGGATTTACAAGGAGATGTTCACCCAGAACAGCCGGACGCCGGCGGGCAACAAGATTCCGGAACTGTTCCTGAGAAGCCTTGAAAGCAGTGAAACGCTCCTATGTTGCAATAACTCAGAACCTCATTCTGAGTGTTCAAGGCAGAGGTCATTCGGCTGAACACAACCGTGGACTAATTAGAGCCAGATGTAGGCAGTGCCGTCCATAGTGCTGGATGGGCAGTGGTGGCGTGCCAAACAACTGAGCTCTAGTTCTCATCACTTTCACAAAGTGCCATAAGTTGAGGTTCAACTTACGGCTCCGGTTGAGTAGAGTGTAGCCGTCAAAGATGGAATCAGTAGCACTCAGGTGAGAAGAACGGGAAGCAGATATACCCAGTCCATTGGCAGTGTCCTACGGGGACCACCCTATCTGGCTGCCATGCCTGAATGTTTGCAACCCCGGCCGAGGTAGGCAGGGGCAAATGTGCAGCAATGCAAATTGCAGAACCTGGCCAAATTTCACCGGTGTACAAGAAACCACGGGGGATTTACAAGGAAATGTTCACCCGGAACTGCCGGAGGCCTGCCGGCAGCAAGATTCCGGCATTCTTCCTGAGAAGCCTTGAAAGCAGTGAAACGCTCCTATGTTGCAATAACTAAGAACATCATTCTGAGTGTCCCCGGCCGTGGTCATTCGGCTGAACACAACCGTGGACTAATTAGAGCCAGATGTAGGCAGTGCCGTCCATAGTGCTGGATGTACAGTGGTGGCGTGCCAAACAACTGAGCTCTAGTTCTCAACAGTTTCACAAAGTGCCCTAAGTTGAGGTTCAACTTACGGCTCCGGTTGAGTAGAGTGTAGCGGTCAAAGCTGGAATCAGTAGCACTCAGGTGAGAAGAACGGGAAGCAGATATAGCTAGTCTTCTGGTAGTGTCCTACGGGGACTAGCCTATCTGGCTGCCACGCCTGAATGTTTGCAAGCGCGGCCGAGCTAAGCAGGCGTAATTGTGCAGCAATGCAAACTGTATAACCTGGCTAAATTTCACGGGTGTAAAAGAAACCACGGGGGATTTACAAGGAGATGTTCACCCGGAACAGCCGGAGGCCTGCCGGCAGCAAGATTCCGGAATTCTTCCTGAGAAGCCTTGAAAGCAGTGAAACGCTCTTATTTTGCAATAACTCAGCACCTCATTCTGAGTGTTCCAGGCAGAGGTCATTCGGCTGAACACAACCGTGGACTAATTAGAGCCAGATGTAGGCAGTGCCGTCCATAGTGCTGGATGGACAGTGGTGGCGTGCCAAACAACTGAGCTCTAGTTCTCATCACTTTCACAAAGTGCCATAAGTTGAGGTTCAACTTACGGCTCCGGTTGAGTAGAGTGTAGCGGTCAAAGCTTGCATCAGTAGCACTCAGGTGAGAAGAACGTCAAGCAGATATAGCCAGTCCGCTGGCAGTGTCCTACGTGGACTAGCCTATCTGGCTGCCACGCCTGAATGTTTGCAAGCGCGGCCGAGCTCAGCAGGCGGAATTGTGCAGCAATGCAAACTGTATAACCTGGCCAAATTTCAAGGGTGTACAAGAAACCACATGGGATATACAAGGAGATGTTCACCCGGAACAGCCGGAGGCCTGCCGGCAGCAAGATTCCAGAATTCTTCCTGAGAAGCCTTGAAAGCAGTGAGGCGCTCCTATGTTGCAATAACTCAGAACCTCATTCTGAGTGTTCCAGGCAGAAGTCATTCGGCTGAACACAACCGTGGACTAATTAGAGCCAGATGTAGGCAGTGCCGTCCATAGGGCTGGATGGAGAGTGGTGGCGTGCCAAACAACTGAGCGCTAGTTCTCAACAGTTTCACAAAGTGCCATAAGTTGAGGTTCAACTTACTGGTCCGGTTGAGTAGAGTGTAGCCGTCAAAGCTGGAATCAGTAGCACTCAGGTGAGAAGAACGGGAAGCAGATATACCCAGTCGCCGGCAGTGTCCTACGGGGACCAGCCTATCTGGCTCCCATGCCTGAATGTTTGCAACCGCGTCCGAGCTAGGCAGGCGCAATTGTGCAGCAATGCGAACTGCATAACCTGGCCAAATATCACATATGTACAAGAAACCACGGGGGATTTACAAGGAGATGTTCACCCGGAACAGCCGGAGGCCTGCCGGCAGCAAGATTCCAGAATTCTTCCTGAGAAGCCTTGAAAGCAGTGAAACGCTCCTATGTTGCAATAACTCAGAACCTCATTCTGAGTGTTCCAGGCAGAGGTCATTCGGCTGAACACAACCGTAGACTAATTAGAGCCAGATGTAGGCAGTGCCGTCCATAGTGCTGGATGGACAGTGGTGGCGTGCCAAACAACTGAGCTCTAGTTCTCATCACTTTAACAAAATTCCATAATTTGAGGTTCAACTTACTGCTCCGGTTGAGTAGAGTGTAGCCGTCAAAGGTGGAATCAGTAGCACTCAGGTGAGAAGAAAGGGAAGCAGATATACCCAGTCCGCTGGCAGTGTACTACGGGGACCAGCCTATCTGGCTGCCACGCCTGAATGTTTGCAACCGTGGCTGAGCTTGGCAGGCGCATTTGTGCAGCAATGCAAACTGCATAACCTGGCCAAATTTCACGGATGTACAAGAAACCACGGGGGATTTACAAGGAGATGTTCACCCGGAAGAGCCGGAGGCCTGCCGGCAGCAAGATTCCGGAATTCTTCCTGAGAAGCCTTGAAAGCAGTGAAACGCTCCTATGTTGCAATAACTCAGAACCTGATTCTGAGTGTTCCAGGCAGAGGTCATTCGGCTGAACACAACCGTGGACTAATTAGAGCCAGATGTAGGCAGTGCCGTCCATAGTGCTGGATGGACAGTGGTGGCGTGCCAAACAACTGAGCTCTAGTTCTCATCACTTTCACAAAATGCCATAAGTTGAGGTTCAACTTACTGCTCCGGTTGAGTAGAGTGTAGCCGTCAACGCTGGAATCAGTATCACTCAGGTGAGAAGAACGGGAAGCAGATATACCCAGTCCGCTGGCAGTGTCCTACGGGGACCAGCCTATCTGGCTGCCAGGCCTGAATGTTTGCAACCGCGGCCGAGCTAGGCAGGCGCAATTGTGCAGCAATGCAAACTGCATAACCTGGCCAAATTTCACGGGTGTACAAGGAACCGCGGGTGATTTACAAGGAGATGTTCACCCGGAACAGCCGGAGGCCTGCTGGCAGCAAGATTCCGGAATTCTTCCTGTGAAGCCTTGAAAGCAATGAAACGCTCCTATGTTGCAATAACTCAGAACCTCATTCTGAGTGTTGCCGGCATAGGTCATTCGGCTGAACACAACCGTGGACTAATTAGAGCCAGATGTAGGCAGTGCCGTCCATAGTGCTGGATGGACAGTGGTGGCGTGCCAAACAACTGAGATCTAGTTCTCAACAGTTTCACAAAGTGCCCTAAGTTGAGGTTCAACTTACTGCTCCGGTTGAGTAGAGTGTAGCGGTCAAACCTGGAATCAGTAGCACTCAGGTGAGAAGAACGGGAAGCAGATATACCCAGTCCGCTGGCAGTGTCCTACGGGGACCAGCCTATCTGGCTGAAACACCTGAATGTTTGAAACCGTGGCCGAGCTAGGCAGGCGCAATTGTGCAGCAATGCAAACTGCATAACCTAGCCAGATTTCATGGGTGTACAGGAAACCACGGGGGATTTACAAGGAGATGTTCACCCGGAACTGCCGGAGGCCTGCCGGCAGCAAGATTCCGGAATTCTTCCTGAGAAGCCTTGAAAGCAGTGAAACGCTCCTATGTTGCAATAACTCAGAACCTCATTCTGAGTGTTCCCCGCAGAGGTCATTCGTCTGAACACAACCGTCGACTAATTAGAGCCAGATGTAGGCAGTGCAGACCATAGTGCTGGATGGACAGTGGTGGCGTGCCAAACAACTGAGCTCTAGTTCTCATCACTTTCACAAAATTCCATAAGTTGATGTTCAACTTACTGCTCCGGTTGAGTAGAGTGTAGCCGTCAAAGGTGGAATCAGTAGCACTCAGGTGAGAAGAACGGGAAGCAGATATACCCAGTCCGCTGTCAGTGTCCTACGGGGACCAGCCCATCTGGCTGCCACGCCTGAAGATTTGCAAACGAGACCGAGCTAGGCAGGCGCAATTGTGCAGCAATGCAAACTGCATAACCTGGCCAGATTTCAAGGGTGTACAAGAAACCACGGGGGATTTACAAGGAGATGTTCACCCGGAACAGCCGGAGGCCTGCTGGCAGCAAGATTCCGGAATTCTTCCGGAGAAGCCTTGAAAGCAATGAAACGCTCCTATGTTGCAATAAGTCAGAACATCATTCTGAGTGTTCCCGGCAGAGGTCATTCGGCTGAACAGAACCATGGACCAATTAGAGCCAGATGTAGGCAGTGCCGTCCATAGTGCTGTATGGACTGTGGTGGCCTGCCAAACAACTCAGCTCTAGTTCTGAACACTTTCACAAAGTGCCATAAGTTGAGGTTCAACTTACTGCTCCGGTTGAGTAGAGTGTAGCGGACAAAGCTGGAATCAGTAGCACTCAGGTGAGAAGAACGGGAAGCAGATATACCCAGTCCGCTTGCAGTGTCCTACGTGGACAAGCCTATCTGGCTGCCACGCCTGAATGTTTGCAACAGCGGCCGAGCTAGGCAGGCGCAATTGTGCAGCAATGCAAACTGCATAACCTGGCCAAATTTCACGGGTGTACAAGAAACCACGGGGGATTTACAAGGAGATATTCACCCGGAAAAGCCAGACGCCGGCGGGCAGCAGAATTCCGGAACTCTTCCTGAGAAGCCTTGAAAGCAGTGAAACGCTCCTATGTTGCAATAACTCAGAACCTCATTTTGAGTGTTAACGACATAGGTCATTCGGCTGAACACAACCGTGGACTAATTAGAGCCAGATGTAGGCAGTGCCATCCATAGTCCTGGATGGACAGTGGTGGCGTGCCAAACAACTGATCTCTAGTTCTCAACACTTTCACAAAGTGCCATAAGTTGAGGTTCAACTTACTGCTCAGGTTGAGTAGAGTGTAGCCGTCAAAGCTGGAATCAGTAGCACTCAGGTGAGAAGAACGGGAAGCAGATATACCCAGTCCGCTGGCAGTGTCCTACGGGGACCAGCCTATCTGGCTGCCACGCCTGAATGTTTGCAACCGCGGCCGAGCTAGGCAGGCGCAATTGTGCAGCAATGCAAACTGCATAACCTGGCCAAATTTCACGGATGTACAAGAAAGCACGGGGGATTTACAAGGAGATGTTCACCCGGAACAGCCGGAGGCCTGCCGGCAGCAAGATTCCAGAATTCTTCCTGAGAAGCCTTGAAAGCAGTGAAACGCTCCTATGTTGCAATAACTCAGAACCTCATTCTGAGTGTTCCAGGCAGAGGTCATTCGGCTGAACACAACCGTGGACTAATTAGAGCCAGATGTAGGAAGTGCCGTCCATAGTGCTGGATGGACAGTGGTGGCGTGCCAAACAACTGAGCTCTAATTCTCAACACTTTCACAAAGTGCCATAAGTTGAGGTTCAACTTACTGCTCCGGTTGAGTAGAGTGTAGCCGTCAAAGCTGGAATCAGTAGCACTCAGGTGAGAAGAACGGGAAGCAGATATACCCAGTCCGCTGGCAGTGTCCTACGGGGACCAGCCTATCTGGCTGCCACGCCTGAATGTTTGCAACCGCGGCCGAGCTAGGCAGGCGCATTTGTGCAGCAATGGAAACTTCATAACCTGGCCAAATTTTACGGGTGTACAAGAAACCACGGGGGATTTACAAGGAGATGTTCACCCGGAACAGCCGGAGGCCTGCCGGCAGCAAGATTCCGGAATTCTTCCTGAGAAGCCTTGAAAGCAGTGAAACGCTCCTATGTTGAAATAACTCAGAACCTCATTCTGAGTGTTCCCGGCAGAGGTCATTCGGCTGAACACAACCGTGGACTAATTGGAGCCAGATGTAGGCAGTGCCGTCCATAGTGCTGGATGGACAGTGGTGGCGTGCAAAACAACTGAGCTCTAGTTCTCATCACTTTCACAAAGTGCCATAAGTTGAGGTTCAACTTACGGCTCCGGTTGACTAGAGTGTAGCCGTCAAAGCTGGAATCAGTAGCACTCAGGTGAGAAGAACGGGAAGCAGATATACCGAGTCCGCTGGCAGGGTCCTAGGGGACCAGCCTATCTGGCTGCCACGCCTGAATGTTTGCAACCGCTGCTGTGCTTGGCAGGCGCAATTGTGCAGCAATGCAAACTGCATATCCTGGCAAAATTTGACGGGTGTACAAGAAACCACGGGGGATTTAACAAGGAGATGTTCACCCGGAACAGCCGGAGGCCTGCCGGCAGCAAGATTCGGGAATTCTTCCTGAGAAGCCTTGAAAGCAGTGGAACGCTCCTATGTTGCAATAACTCAGAACCGCATTCTGAGTATTCCCAGCAGAGGTCATTCGGCTGAACACAATCGTGGACTAATTAGAGCCAGATGTAGGCAGTTCCGTCCATAGTGCTGGATGGACAGTGGTGGCGTGCCAAACAACTGAGCTCTAGTTCTCAACACTTTCACAAAGTGCCATAAATTGAGGTTCAACTTACTGCTCCGGTTGATTAGAGTGTAGCCGTCAAAGCTGGAATCAGTAGCACTCAGGTGAGAAGAACGGGAAGCAGATATACCCAGTCCGCTGGCAGAGTCCTACGGGGACCAGACTATCTGGCTGCCACGCCTGAATGTTTGCAACCACGGCCGACCTAGGCAGGCGCAATTGTGCAGCAATGCAAACTGCATAACCTGGCCAAATTTCGCGGGTGTACAAGAAACCACGGGGGATTTACAAGGAGATGTTCACCCGGAACAGCCGGAGGCCTGCCGGCAGGAAGATTCCGGAATTCTTCCTGAGAAGCCTTGAAAGCAGTGAAACGCTCCTATGTTGCAATAACTCAGAACCTCATTCTCAGTGTTCCCAGCAGAGGTCATTCGGCTGAACACAATCGTGGACTAATTAGAGCCCGATGTATGCAGTTCCGTCCATAGTGCTGGATGGACAATGGTATCGTGCCAAACAACTGAGCTCTAGTTCTCAACAGTTTCACAAAGTGCCATAAGTTGAGGTTCAACTTACTGCGCCGTTTGATTAGAGTGTAGCCGTCAAAGCTGGAATCAGTAGCACTCAGGTGAGAAGAACGGGAAGCAGATATACCCAGTCCGCTGGCAGAGTCCTAGGGGGCCAGCCTATCTGGCTGCCACGCCCGAATGTTTGCAACCGCGGCCGAGCTCGGCAGGCGCAATTGTGCAGCAATGCAAACTGCATAACCTGGCCAAATTTCACGGGTGTACAAGAAACCACGGGGGATTTACAAGGAGATGTTCACCCGGAACAGCCGGGGGCCTGCCGGCAGAAAGATTCCGGAATTCTTCCTGAGAAGCCTTGAAAGCAGTGAAACGCTCCTATGTTGCAATAACTCAGAACCTCATTCTGAGTGTTCCCGGCAGAGGTCATTCTGCTGAACACAACCGTAGACTAATTAGAGCCAGATGTAGGCAGTTCTGTCCATAGTGCTGGATGGACTGTGGTGGCGTGCCAAACAACTGAGCTCTAGTTCTCAACAGTTTCACAAAGGGCCATAAGTTGAGGTTCCACTTACTGCTCCGGTTGAGTAGAGTGTAGCCGTCAAAGCTGGAATCAGTAGCACTCAGGTGAGAAGAACGGGAAGCAGATATACCCAGTCCGCTGGCAGAGTCCTACGGGGACCAGCCTATCTGGCTGCCACACCTGAATGTTTGCAAATGCGGCCGAGCTAGGCAGGCGCAATTGTGCAACAATTCAAACTGCATAACCTGGCCAAATTTCACGGGTGTACAAGGAACCACGGGTGATTTACAAGGAGATGTTCACCCGGAACAGCCGGAGGCCTGCTGGCAGCAAGATTCCGGAATTCTTCCTGAGAAGCCTTGAAAGCAGTGAAACGCTCCTATGTTGCAATAACTCAGAACCTCATTCTGAGTGTTCCCGGCAGAGGTCATTCGGCTGAACACAACCATGGACTAATTAGAGCCAGATGTAGGCAGTGCCGTCCATAGTGCTGGATGGACAGTGGTGGCGTGCCAAACAACTGAGCTCTAGTTCTCAACAGTTTCACAAAGTGCCCTAAGTTGAGGTTCAACTTACTGCTCCGGTTGAATAGAGTGTAGCGCTCAAACCTGGAATCAGTAGCACTCAGGTGAGAAGAACGGGAAGCATATATACCCAGTCTGCTGGCAGTGTCCTACGGGGACCAGCCTATCTGGCTGAAACACCTGAATGTTTGAAACCGCGGCCGAGCTAGGCAGGCACAATTGTGCAGCAATGCAAACTGCATAACCTAGCCAGATTTCATGGGTGTAAAAGAAAACACGGGGGATTTACAAGGAGATGTTCAACCGGAACAACCGTAGGCCTGCCGGCAGCAAGATTCCGGAATTCTTCCTGAGAAGCCTTGAAAGCAGTGAAACGCTCCTATGTTGCAATAACTCAGAACCTCATTCTGAGTGATACCGGAAGAAATCATTCGGCTGAACACAACCGTGGACTAATTAGAGCCAGATGTAGGCAGTGCTGTCCATAGTGCTGGATGGAGAGTGGTGGCGTGCCAAACAACTGAGCTCTAGTTCTCAACACTTTCACAAAGTGCCATAAGTTGAGGTTCAACTTACTGCTCCGGTTGAGTAGAGTGTAGCTATCAAAGCTGGAATCAGTAGCACTCAGGTGAGAAGAACGGGAAGCAGATATACCCAGTCCGCTGGCAGTGTCCTACGGGGACCAGCCTATCTGGCTGCCACGCCTGAATGTTTGCAACCGCGGCCGAGCTAGGCAGGCGCAATTGTGCAGCAATGCAAACTGCATAACCTGGCCAAATTTCACGATTGTACAAGAAACCACGGGGGATTTACAAGGAGATGTTCAACCGGAACTGCCGGAGGCCTGCCGGCAGCAAGATTCCGGAATTCTTCCTGAGAAGCCTTGAAAGCAGTGAAACGCTCCTATGTTGCAATAACTCAGAACATCATTCTGAGTGTTCCCCACAGAGGTCATTCGTCTGAACACAACCGTCGACTAATTAGAGCCAGATGTAGGCAGTGCCCTCCATAGTGATGGATGGACAGTGGTGGCGTGCCAAACAACTGAGCTCTAGTTCTCATCACTTTCACAAAATGCCATAAGTTGAGGTTCAACTTACTGCTCCGGTTGAGTAGAGTGTAGCGGTCAAAGCTGGAATCAGTAACACTCAGGTGAGAAGAACGGGAAGCAGATATACCCAGTCCGCTGGCAGTGTCCTACAGGGACCTGCCCATCTGGCTTCCACGCCTGAAGATTTGCAAACGAGGCCGAGCTAGGCAGGCGCAATTGTGCAGCAATGCAAACTGCATAACCTGGCCAGATATCAAGGGTGTACAAGAAACCACGGGGGATTTACAAGGAGATGTTCACCCGGAACAGCCGGACGCCGGCGGGCAGCAAAATTCCGGAACTCTTCCTGAGAAGCCTTGAAAGCAGTGAAACGCTCCTATGTTGCAATAACTCAGAACCTCATTCTGAGTGTTCCCGGCAGAGGTCATTCGGCTGAACACAACCGTGGACTAATTAGAGCCAGATGTAGGCAGTGCCATCCATAGTGCTGGATGGACAGTGGTGGCGTGCCAAACAACTGATCTCTAGTTCTCAACACTTTCACAAAGTGCCATAAGTTGAGGTTCAACTTACTGCTCAGGTTGAGTAGAGTGTAGCCGTCAAAGCTGGAATCAGTAGCACTCAGGTGAGAAGAACGGGAAGCAGATATACCCAGTCCGCTGGCAGTGTCCTACGGGGACCAGCCTATCTGGCTGCCACGCCTGAATGTTTGCAACCGCGGCCGAGCTAGGCAGGCGCAATTGTGCAGCAATGCAAACTGCATAACCTGGCCAAATTTCACGGGTGTACAAGAAACCACGGGGGATTTACAAGGAGATGTTCACCCAGAACAGCCGGACGCCGGCGGGCAACAAGATTCCGGAACTGTTCCTGAGAAGCCTTGAAAGCAGTGAAACGCTCCTATGTTGCAATAACTCAGAACCTCATTCTGAGTGTTCAAGGCAGAGGTCATTCGGCTGAACACAACCGTGGACTAATTAGAGCCAGATGTAGGCAGTGCCGTCCATAGTGCTGGATGGGCAGTGGTGGCGTGCCAAACAACTGAGCTCTAGTTCTCATCACTTTCACAAAGTGCCATAAGTTGAGGTTCAACTTACGGCTCCGGTTGAGTAGAGTGTAGCCGTCAAAGATGGAATCAGTAGCACTCAGGTGAGAAGAACGGGAAGCAGATATACCCAGTCCATTGGCAGTGTCCTACGGGGACCAGCCTATCTGGCTGCCATGCCTGAATGTTTGCAACCCCGGCCGAGGTAGCCAGGGGCAAATGTGCAGCAATGCAAATTGCAGAACCTGGCCAAATTTCACCGGTGTACAAGAAACCACGGGGGATTTACAAGGAAATGTTCACCCGGAACTGCCGGAGGCCTGCCGGCAGCAAGATTCCGGCATTCTTCCTGAGAAGCCTTGAAAGCAGTGAAACGCTCCTATGTTGCAATAACTAAGAACATCATTCTGAGTGTCCCCGGCCGTGGTCATTCGGCTGAACACAACCGTGGACTAATTAGAGCCAGATGTAGGCAGTGCCGTCCATAGTGCTGGATGTACAGTGGTGGCGTGCCAAACAACTGAGCTCTAGTTCTCAACAGTTTCACAAAGTACCCTAAGTTGAGGTTCAACTTACGGCTCCGGTTGAGTAGAGTGTAGCGGTCAAAGCTGGAATCAGTAGCACTCAGGTGAGAAGAACGGGAAGCAGATATAGCTAGTCTTCTGGTAGTGTCCTACGGGGACTAGCCTATCTGGCTGCCACGCCTGAATGTTTGCAAGCGCGGCCGAGCTAAGCAGGCGTAATTGTGCAGCAATGCAAACTGTATAACCTGGCCAAATTTCACGGGTGTAAAAGAAACCACGGGGGATTTACAAGGAGATGTTCACCCGGAACAGCCGGAGGTCTGCCGGCAGCAAGATTCCGGAATTCTTCCTGAGAAGCCTTGAAAGCAGTGAAACGCTCTTATTTTGCAATAACTCAGCACCTCATTCTGAGTGTTCCAGGCAGAGGTCATTCGGCTGAACACAACCGTGGACTAATTAGAGCCAGATGTAGGCAGTGCCGTCCATAGTGCTGGATGGACAGTGGTGGCGTGCCAAACAACTGAGCTCTAGTTCTCATCACTTTCACAAAGTGCCATAAGTTGAGGTTCAACTTACGGCTCCGGTTGAGTAGAGTGTAGCGGTCAAAGCTTGAATCAGTAGCACTCAGGTGAGAAGAACGTCAAGCAGATATAGCCAGTCCGCTGGCAGTGTCCTACGTGGACTAGCCTATCTGGCTGCCACGCCTGAATGTTTGCAAGCGCGGCCGAGCTCAGCAGGCTGAATTGTGCAGCAATGCAAACTGTATAACCTGGCCAAATTTCAAGGGTGTACAAGAAACCACATGGGATATACAAGGAGATGTTCACCCGGAACAGCCGGAGGCCTGCCGGCAGCAAGATTCCAGAATTCTTCCTGAGAAGCCTTGAAAGCAGTGAGACGCTCCTATGTTGCAATAACTCAGAACCTCATTCTGAGTGTTCCAGGCAGAGGTCATTCGGCTGAACACAACCGTGGACTAATTAGAGCCAGATGTAGGCAGTGCCGTCCATAGGGCTGGATGGAGAGTGGTGGCGTGCCAAACAACTGAGCGCTAGTTCTCAACAGTTTCACAAAGTGCCATAAGTTGAGGTTCAACTTACTGGTCCGGTTGAGTAGAGTGTAGCCGTCAAAGCTGGAATCAGTAGCACTCAGGTGAGAAGAACGGGAAGCAGATATACCCAGTCGCCGGCAGTGTCCTACGGGGACCAGCCTATCTGGCTGCCATGCCTGAATGTTTGCAACCGCGTCCGAGCTAGGCAGGCTCAATTGTGCAGCAATGCGAACTGCATAACCTGGCCAAATATCACATATGTACAAGAAACCACGGGGGATTTACAAGGAGATGTTCACCCGGAAGAGCCGGAGGCCTGCCGGCAGCAAGATTCCGGAATTCTTCCTGAGAAGCCTTGAAAGCAGTGAAACGCTCCTATGTTGCAATAACTCAGAACCTGATTCTGAGTGTTCCAGGCAGAGGTCATTCGGCTGAACACAACCGTGGACTAATTAGAGCCAGATGTAGGCAGTGCCGTCCATAGTGCTGGATGGACAGTGGTGGCGTGCCAAACAACTGAGCTCTAGTTCTCATCACTTTCACAAAGTGCCATAAGTTGAGGTTCAACTTACTGCTCCGGTTGAGTAGAGTGTAGCCGTCAACGCTGGAATCAGTATCACTCAGGTGAGAAGAACGGGAAGCAGATATACCCAGTCCGCTGGCAGTGTCCTACGGGGACCAGCCTATCTGGCTGCCAGGCCTGAATGTTTGCAACCGCGGCCGAGCTAGGCAGGCGCAATTGTGCAGCAATGCAAACTGCATAACCTGGCCAAATTTCACGGGTGTACAAGGAACCGCGGGTGATTTACAAGGAGATGTTCACCCGGAACAGCCGGAGGCCTGCTGGCAGCAAGATTCCGGAATTCTTCCTGTGAAGCCTTGAAAGCAATGAAACGCTCCTATGTTGCAATAACTCAGAACCTCATTCTGAGTGTTGCCGGCATAGGTCATTCGGCTGAACACAACCGTGGACTAATTAGAGCCAGATGTAGGCAGTGCCGTCCATAGTGCTGGATGGACAGTGGTGGCGTGCCAAACAACTGAGATCTAGTTCTCAACAGTTTCACAAAGTGCCCTAAGTTGAGGTTCAACTTACTGCTCCGGTTGAGTAGAGTGTAGCGGTCAAACCTGGAATCAGTAGCACTCAGGTGAGAAGAACGGGAAGCAGATATACCCAGTCCGCTGGCAGTGTCCTACGGGGACCAGCCTATCTGGCTGAAACACCTGAATGTTTGAAACCGTGGCCGAGCTAGGCAGGCGCAATTGTGCAGCAATGCAAACTGCATAACCTAGCCAGATTTCATGGGTGTTCAGGAAACCACGGGGGATTTACAAGGAGATGTTCACCCGGAACTGCCGGAGGCCTGCCGGCAGCAAGATTCCGGAATTCTTCCTGAGAAGCCTTGAAAGCAGTGAAACGCTCCTATGTTGCAATAACTCAGAACCTCATTCTGAGTGTTCCCCGCAGAGGTCATTCGTCTGAACACAACCGTCGACTAATTAGAGCCAGATGTAGGCAGTGCAGACCATAGTGCTGGATGGACAGTGGTGGCGTGCCAAACAACTGAGCTCTAGTTCTCATCACTTTCACAAAATTCCATAAGTTGATGTTCAACTTACTGCTCCGGTTGAGTAGAGTGTAGCCGTCAAAGGTGGAATCAGTAGCACTCAGGTGAGAAGAACGGGAAGCAGATATACCCAGTCCGCTGTCAGTGTCCTACGGGGACCAGCCCATCTGGCTGCCACGCCTGAAGATTTGCAAACGAGACCGAGCTAGGCAGGCGCAATTGTGCAGCAATGCAAACTGCATAACCTGGCCAGATTTCAAGGGTGTACAAGAAACCACGGGGGATTTACAAGGAGATGTTCACCCGGAACAGCCGGAGGCCTGCTGGCAGCAAGATTCCGGAATTCTTCCGGAGAAGCCTTGAAAGCAATGAAACGCTCCTATGTTGCAACAAGTCAGAACATCATTCTGAGTGTTCCCGGCAGAGGTCATTCGGCTGAACAGAACCATGGACCAATTAGAGCCAGATGTAGGCAGTGCCGTCCATAGTGCTGTATGGACTGTGGTGGCCTGCCAAACAACTCAGCTCTAGTTCTGAACACTTTCACAAAGTGCCATAAGTTGAGGTTCAACTTACTGCTCCGGTTGAGTAGAGTGTAGCGGTCAAAGCTGGAATCAGTAGCACTCAGGTGAGAAGAACGGGAAGCAGATATACCCAGTCCGCTTGCAGTGTCCTACGTGGACCAGCCTATCTGGCTGCCACGCCTGAATGTTTGCAACAGCGGCCGAGCTAGGCAGGCGCAATTGTGCAGCAATGCAAACTGCATAACCTGGCCAAATTTCACGGGTGTACAAGAAACCACGGGGGATTTACAAGGAGATGTTCACCCGGAACAGCCAGACGCCGGCGGGCAGCAAAATTCCGGAACTCTTCCTGAGAAGCCTTGAAAGCAGTGAAACGCTCCTATGTTGCAATAACTCAGAACCTCATTTTGAGTGTTAACGACATAGGTCATTCGGCTGAACACAACCGTGGACTAATTAGAGCCAGATGTAGGCAGTGCCATCCATAGTCCTGGATGGACAGTGGTGGCGTGCCAAACAACTGATCTCTAGTTCTCAACACTTTCACAAAGTGCCATAAGTTGAGGTTCAACTTACTGCTGCGGTTGAGTAGAGTGTAGCGGTCAAAGCTGGAATCAGTAGCACTCAGGTGAGAAGAACGGGAAGCAGATATACCCAGTCCGCTGGCAGTGTCCTACGGGGACCAGCCCATCTGGCTGCAACGCCTGAAGATTTGCAAACGAGACCGAGCTAGGCAGGCGCAATTGTGCAGCAATGCAAACTGCATAACCTGGCCAGATTTCAAGGGTGTACAAGAAACCACGGGGGATTTACAAGGAGATGTTCACCCGGAACAGCCGGAGGCCTGCTGGCAGCAAGATTCCGGAATTCTTCCGGAGAAGCCTTGAAAGCAATGAAACGCTCCTATGTTGCAACAAGTCAGAACATCATTCTGAGTGTTCCCGGCAGAGGTCATTCGGCTGAACAGAACCATGGACCAATTAGAGCCAGATGTAGGCAGTGCCGTCCATAGTGCTGTATGGACTGTGGTGGCCTGCCAAACAACTCAGCTCTAGTTCTGAACACTTTCACAAAGTGCCATAAGTTGAGGTTCAACTTACTGCTCCGGTTGAGTAGAGTGTAGCGGTCAAAGCTGGAATCAGTAGCACTCAGGTGAGAAGAACGGGAAGCAGATATACCCAGTCCGCTTGCAGTGTCCTACGTGGACCAGCCTATCTGGCTGCCACGCCTGAATGTTTGCAACAGCGGCCGAGCTAGGCAGGCGCAATTGTGCAGCAATGCAAACTGCATAACCTGGACAAATTTCACGGGTGTACAAGAAACCACGGGGGATTTACAAGGAGATGTTCACCCGGAAAAGCCAGACGCCGGCGGGCAGCAAAATTCCGGAACTCTTCCTGAGAAGCCTTGAAAGCAGTGAAACGCTCCTATGTTGCAATAACTCAGAACCTCATTTTGAGTGTTAACGACATAGGTCATTCGGCTGAACACAACCGTGGACTAATTAGAGCCAGATGTAGGCAGTGCCATCCATAGTCCTGGATGGACAGTGGTGGCGTGCCAAACAACTGATCTCTAGTTCTCAACACTTTCACAAAGTGCCATAAGTTGAGGTTCAACTTACTGCTCCGGTTGAGTAGAGTGTAGCGGTCAAAGCTGGAATCAGTAGCACTCAGGTGAGAAGAACGGGAAGCAGATATACCCAGTCCGCTGGCAGTGTCCTACGGGGACCAGCCCATCTGGCTGCAACGCCTGAAGATTTGCAAACGAGACCGAGCTAGGCAGGCGCAATTGTGCAGCAATGCAAACTGCATAACCTGGCCAGATTTCAAGGGTGTACAAGAAACCACGGGGGATTTACAAGGAGATGTTCACCCGGAACAGCCGGAGGCCTGCTGGCAGCAAGATTCCGGAATTCGTCCGGAGAAGCCTTGAAAGCAATGAAACGCTCCTATGTTGCAACAAGTCAGAACATCATTCTGAGTGTTCCCGGCAGAGGTCATTCGGCTGAACAGAACCATGGACCAATTAGAGCCAGATGTAGGCAGTGCCGTCCATAGTGCTGTATGGACTGTGGTGGCCTGCCAAACAACTCAGCTCTAGTTCTGAACACTTTCACAAAGTGCCATAAGTTGAGGTTCAACTTACTGCTCCGGTTGAGTAGAGTGTAGCGGACAAAGCTGGAATCAGTAGCACTCAGGTGAGAAGAACGGGAAGCAGATATACCCAGTCCGCTTGCAGTGTCCTACGTGGACCAGCCTATCTGGCTGCCACGCCTGAATGTTTGCAACAGCGGCCGAGCTAGGCAGGCGCAATTGTGCAGCAATGCAAACTGCATAACCTGGCCAAATTTCACGGGTGTACAAGAAACCACGGGGGATTTACAAGGAGATGTTCACCCGGAAAAGCCAGACGCCGGCGGGCAGCAAAATTCCGGAACTCTTCCTGAGAAGCCTTGAAAGCAGTGAAACGCTCCTATGTTGCAATAACTCAGAACCTCATTTTGAG